>NC_064575.1:68258344-68883844 GCF_937001465.1 Orcinus orca
AGTGAGAGAGTGGCATGGACATATATACACTACCAAACGTAAAATAGATAGCTAGTGGGAAGTAGCCGCATAGCACAGGGAGATAAGCTTGGTGCTTTGTGACCACCTAGAGGGGTGGGATAGGGAGGGAGGGAGATGCAAGAGGGAAGAGATATGGGAACATATGTATATGTATAACTGATTCACTTCGTTATAAAGCAGAAACTAACACACCATTGTAAAGCAATTATACTCCAATAAAGATGTTAAAAAAAAAAAAAAACCTGCCTCCCCTGCCTATTGTCTAGATTCCTCCCATTCTGTTTCTTCTTCCCTCTGGCAATCTCTGGGAGCACGCAGTGTTGAGCCCTTTTTATAGCACTGGCCACAATCTGCTCCTGAATCAGATTTGGTGGTGTCTATTTCTCCCTTATTAGAGCTCCTGGAGATTGAACCTTGCCTTTTTTTTTTTTTTCCTCAGTGTCCTTCTACAGTGCCTGGCAGCAGATTTGAGGCTGACCAGTTTGAGGTCCAGTCCAGGTTTATTACATGTTATGTTTAATTCCAAGGGATCGGATAGCCTCTTCTTCAGAGGTGTGAAATTATCATAATCTCGATATCATATAATTATGCTTATCTATCTGAGTCTGCCTGTCCCTAATAAACAGTGGCCAATTGTTCTTTATTATTCTTTATACCGGCACCTAGAGTTTCAATAAATGATTCTTGAATTAATAGATATGTAATAATGATGTATATTTCTTAAACAGTATTTAATGTAGCTTATTTGTGATGGGAGAGTAAGAAAAGTCTACCAAGAAGAGGCTGAGAAAAAAAGAAAAAATGGAAGATCTTATCACCTTCAAATATTTAGTAAACAGTATGAAAGAGTATAGAATCTTTTACCAGGGACACTGTTTCTTTCATAGCTACTAATAAGGTTGTGGTTACATTTTTTTAATATGCATGATTACCCATGACCTAGATTTACTTCCTAAAACTTTCTGGGTTGATTGTTCATATTTGATTTGGAATAAGGACTTGAGATATACTACCACTATTATCAATTTATTAGATTGGGGCTTCTGTTATCATTGCTCAAGTGATAATTTATTAGGCTTTCCAAAATGTTTTTCAAAGTACTGATGAATTGTATGGGCCTTTTTTAAAGAAGCAATACTTGTATTTTTAACTTTTAGTGACTCACACAGTTTGGATATTATCTAGCAAGAGTCACATGATTATTGGTTTTTAATATTTGCTGCTCCAACTGTTGTCATATGGGAACTAGGAGTTTGTTCGCTCAGCAAATAGCTGAGAGCCTTCCGTATGCCAGGCATACCTGCTTCTATGATATCGCCTATATTGTGTGGAAGGATGGGGGCCGGGGGGAATTGATTCCCATTTGCCTGTCGGTGTCTCCAGGAAGGTGTACCGTAGCCTAGGTTTTTGTGTTGCCAAATGTAGCACAGTGCCTGACTGAGAGTTAGGAAAGAATTATTATGTCGATTAATAAATGATATGGGATGCAAGCCATTATAAGGCAGCATGCCGCCAAGAAGATCTAACAGTACAGTTGGACTGAGAGCCAGGGGCATCAGTTACAATGTTTCCCATCAACGTAACAAATCCATAGTAGGGAGCTTGCCCAGAGGGCAGATGGGGGCCTGAGCATGGGGTGGAACTCAGGAACGACCTTTAGGCTGATGTGCTCTTCAGGATGAGCTGTGCATGGGAGTTTCTCAGATACACATGGGGAGGGAATGACGTTCTGGGCCAGCATATGTCAGGCCACTCAGATGTGAAAGAGCTTTGTCTCTGGACTGTTCATTTCTTTTTCTGTAATGTGAGATGTGCGGGGTTTAGTGGCAAGAGACAAGTATGCAAAAGGCAGGTTTGCTCATAAAGGTCCTGGAATGCCATGCAGAGGGTGTGTAGCCTTTATCTCTAGTGGTAGTATGCACGAGGCTGTTGCTGTCAGGATCGTAAAACTGCCTGTCTTCACCCCTAACCACTTCTCCTCCTGTGTCTTCTCACTCCCTCCCAGCTGTCCCAGCCAGAAATCTGGGTATTTTCCTTATCTGTTCTTCTGCCGTATTGTCCCACATCTGATCAGCCACCAGCCACCCTCACATCTACTTCAGTTTCTCTCTGAGCCACTCACCTCTGTCTGTCCTCCGCTCCTTGAGTCTACTTTACACTCTGTTATCGTAACGGTCTCCGCTGTGGTCCCCCAGTCCTCCGCCTGTTGTCACACTCCAGCCGGAGAGAAACTCCTAAATACAAACCTGAGCACGCTCATTCCTGCTCAAGGTGATCTGGGGCTTCCCGTTGCCCTTGGGTGAAGTTCCTCTCCTTGACCTGACCTTCAGGACCCCCCACAGCTGCGTGTCCAGCTCACACCTCTGGCCATTCTGCACATGGTGCCCGCTGCTCCTGTCACCCTGAGCTCTGCCCTTCAGCTCTGCCAGGTGTTTCTCAGCTTCCCCAAACCATCCTAAGACTCAGCTCACCCCCCTGCCCCGGAACAGCCTTCTCTGCCCTCTGCTACTCCCCCTGGCCCTGTCCTTTGGGTTGTTGCTTCTAGGGAGTGTTTCCTGACTTTTCAAATCTGGATTTAGAACCCTCATTGTGTGGACTTTGCCCAGTGTTTGCCCAGCATCTTAGTGACTTGCTTAATTTTCTCTTTTCTGTAAGAGACTGTGAATTATGTGATGGTCGAGACCACTGTTTACCGTTTTATTCCTAGCACCTGGCACGATGCCCGACAGTAGGTATTTATTGAATATTAGATCTGTGAATATCTCAAGTATCTATTCTCATGCCCAGCACATAGAAGAGTGTCAGTAAATGATGGAAGATTTTATTGTTTACTGTCATGTACAATAGCTGCTATGCTATATATAGGCAATGATCTCACCTGTACAAATCGGTCACGATAAGGACTGAAACATGGCCATTAGACGTGACAAGTTAGGAAGTCATGGCCGATCGTTGTTAATAGCCTCTCTGAGAAATGGTGAGAGCAGAAGCCAGTGGACAGTGGTTTGAAGAGGAACAGCACGGAGAGAAGGTGGAGACCTAGCAAAGATGAATTGTAACAATGGTGTACTGAAAAGGGAAATCCTCAGAGAGGGCAGTAGTTCGAGAGGCAGCAGGGTCAATGGAAAATACTTTCATTTATTTATTTTTTTAAATGTTTATTTTATATTAGAGCATAGTTGATGAACAATGTTGTGTTAGTTTCAGGTGTACAGCAAAGTGATTCAGTTATACATATACATGTATCTATTCTTTTTCAAGTTCTTTTAAAGGAAAATACTTTTAGATGGTGAGAGAATACTGAGCCTGGTCATGGGCTGAGGATGAGGGCCCAACAGGAAGGCAGGTGCAGAAATAGGTGTGGAGTCAGATCAGGTCCCAGAGTAGAAGTGCTGGCCTACACCTGAGAGAAGAAAGCTCTCCAGTAATGATAGAGACGAGTCGCTGGCGGGGTTGCAGGGACACGTGCAGGAGTCTGGGGGGGAGCAAAGGCAGTGGTGAGCCTGACGCAAGCATGTTCAGTTCTATGGCCCAAACCTATTACCATATTTCGTTTTCCTTTAGGTGCTTGGGGCACTCGTGTGGATCCTGGTCGCCTCCTCCAATGTTCCTCTACCTCTGCTGCAAGGATGGGTCATGTTTGTGTCTGTGACGGCTTTCATCTGTTCCCTCCTCTTCCTGGGCGTGTTCCTCTCTGGCGTGGTGACTCAGATTAATGCCAACTGGAACTTCCTGGTAAGGGATATTTAAGTCTCTTTCAGGAAAACGTGAGAAACTTATAAATATCTCATCCTGTCCTGAAATGCTGGTTGCCCTGTTCTATCTGTTGCCTCTAGCGGGAGAGAAAAGGTCAGAGCACAGAGGCTGCTATGCTGCCGTGTGGCCGGCCTTGCTGGACAGCAGGGTCCCAGCTTGCTCAGGTCCTGTGGTGACAGAGCTGAGCCATCTCTCTGTGATTCCCTTATGAGTTAGATGACCTTTCCGCAAAGACTGTTTTGTTTCATACAACAAATGAATCACGTTACAGTTATTGAACTATTGGAGAGACGGATGCTGTGCCATGTATCTTAAAATTTTCCATTGATTCCTGCTTCAGATATTAAATACGTATATTCTGTTCAGAAAACAAGTAGCTCTATATGTTACTCTCCAAATACTTAGAAAAGGAAAGGGGATATTTTATATTTATTTTCAACGCCTGTCCTAGACTGGCAAGAATTGATACGTTTTAAGAAATGCATTTCCCATCGACACCATTTTAAAAATTATGACGCCATTAAATTGGGTCAACTTACTTTCCCTTTTTCTCATATAATATAGGGAGCCTCTTTCATGTTTGTGGTTTTTCATTCTCTGGGACTGTCTCAAAATGGGCCCCAGTGGAGCATGAATTCCAACGCATGGTGGACAGTGCTTTAATGAAGTTCATGAAGAACCGCCATTAGGTTTCCTTCACGCTTTGGTGCTTAGGAACTTCAATCAGACCTTTAGTCGGGCTTTATATATGTTCCTTTCCGGTGTGGTAGTATTTTATTCAGCAGCAAGGAAAATATTTGTTCTTGTCTTATTTATAGACCATAAAGAGAACCATCATCCCAGTTGTCATCAGCAGTGAAGTCTAAGCAAATGCGGCTGTCCATTCAGTCAGCCCGGGGCAGACGGCACGGGTTAGTGTAAAGCTAAGGAGGAAGAGTGTAGTGTGGTGGTTATAGTAATGCACAGGCTTTGAGCTTAGTCTGGTTTGCTCACTAACCATGTAGCCTTGGGCAAAATATTGAACCTCATTTCTTCCTCTGTAAAAACACTAATAATAATACCGACCTCACCAGATGCTGTCAACGAATAATGGAACTCATGTAGTATACAGTGCTCAGCTTTGTGTCTGATTTATAGTAAGTGATCAGTAATCACCATAAGTCCTTAAACACGCTGAGGCGTGCACTTTGAAACTTTGAAAGTCCTATTTCTTAGGTTCCTGATACAACGTATCTCTGCATTTTTGCCTTGATTTCTCATTAATGATGAGAAAATATTTCTAATCATTACTCAAGTGATGAAGATCAAAAATCCCTATTTAAGTTACAAATAGATGCTTAATCTCCTTTTTCTAAATGCCTGGCTTTCCTAAAATAATTCATGAATGAATCAGTCAATCCCTAATGTTGGTGAGTGCCACCAGGCTCTTTTAATATCAGGCTTGAAGATGGTATTTGGCCAGTATGTACCAGTAGTATAGCCCTACTGGTACTTTGGTACTGGTTAATACATAGCCATTTCCCCAATCTACTGCCTCTTCCTAAGTGCTGTGCTCCCTTTCACCCTGGCCCTTTCCTGGACCTCCTAGTAGCCCAGCAGCTAAAGAGTTAATATCTGGAAAAGTAGTGAGTCTCCAGGATCCTGCAGTGCTCAACGTTCTGTCTAACTGGTTGATGTGCGCGCCTTACCAATGTTTACGTATTTTTCCAATATCACTCCTGGTTTTATTAGACATAACGTCCATACCCTTTTCTTTCCTTTCTTTTATATTGAGTCTTCGGTATTGAGTATAAGCATTAATATTAGGTTTCCTAAATTTGTTAGGTTTAATTAGGTTTTCTAAATTTGTATTTCTTTCCAATTTGTAGCATTGTATCTGATGTTCAGATACAATAAAACGTTGGTTTTTTTTTTTTTTTTTAATTAAACCACTTTATGGAAGGGACAATTGAAACTGCCAATCTGTTCCATAGGTCACCTGCGAAGTTTATCTTACGGCTTTCTAGCTGGAGTAGGCCACTCTTACTGAGGGGAAAATGGGGACAGCCACGCACAGGACACAGTGCAGCGATTGTTAGTACACAGTCTTGTCATATGGTGGACATACTTTGTGATTTTCTACATACTTAGTCATTTTTGACCGCATGGCTACCTTTGATAGATTTTTAAATTTATCTTGTATACTCTCAGCCAGGTAAATTTTTGAGCCATGCATATCATGGAGTTGTCACCAGATGGTAACAGTTTTTAATTGCTGCATTCTGGAATTGTTAGACATTAATTGCTCAGAAAAGTATTGCTTCCCACCCACCCTGTGATAACAGTTTAATGTCGCCTGTATGCCATGCATGAAGGAAGAAGGCGTGTTGATAAAGAATTTATTTTCTAGAAGTATTCATTGTGAGATATTACCTACAGTATGTATAGCTTCTAGTTTTTATTGCTCATGAGATTAAATTAATATTCATGGCTGATGTCCTCAGTATTTTTTCCCAAGCTTTCTAGTGTGGGTGTAAATGGTGAAATAAAAATATGATATGTAATAACATATATTAAGTGCTAAAAACTTGCCCCCTTCTAATTTGAGGAAAGCAGCAGATTTTAATTTTGAGATGCTTTTTCTTCATTGTTTGTATATGGACTGGCAATAATACCATTTCACCTAACTTTAAACAGATGTCATATTTATTTTTCCCTTTTTGGAAGATGGAGTGTTAAGGAAAGATATATGTTAGAGAAATAAAAGATACCAAAAAAAAAAAGGCCTTGTACAATTAAACATGTTTCTTCCCTTTCTTCCCCCCAAATGTAGCTGGCACACGTGACCATCTGCCCAGTGTGGAAATCACTTAATATTTTTAAAATGTCCTGAGCTATGTTTTCTGTCCCCACATTCATTCCCCTATTTGACCTTACAGAAAATGATGGTTGTCCTTTTTTTTAAAGAAGATGTTGGGGGTAGGAGTTTAGTAATTAATTAATTTATTTTTGCCGTGTTGGGTCTTCGTTTCTGTGCGAGGGCTTTCTCTAGTTGCGGCAAGCGGGGGCCACTCTTCATCGCGGTGTGCGGGCCTCTCACTGTCGTGGCCTCTCTTGTTGCAGAGCACGGGCTCCAGACGCGCAGGCTCAGTAGTTGTGGCTCACGGGCCCAGTTGCTCCGCGGCATGTGGGATCCTCCCAGACCAGGGTTCGAACCCGTGTCCCCTGCATCGGCAGGCGGACTCTCAACCACTGCGCCACCAGGGAAGCCCTGTCCTCATTTTTACAAATGAGAAAACTACAGCTCAGATTGACTATTATCCCTTTTTCATGCTGCCATTGTGTAAAACAGGATCCCCCTATATACAGCGTGGCTTTTTTTTTTTTTTTTTTTTAATAGTTAGTAAGTTTGACCTTGAGCTGAGAAGCAGAACATGGGCTGGAGATAAGAATGTGGGAAAGAGTTACCTGCTGCTGAAAATATTCAAGGCATGCTTGAGGCTGAGTTTACTTGAGGTGATGACAGGTGAGCTGCGCTCTGGGGTGCGTGAGTGTTGGGAAGATTGGCAGAAAAGCAAGAGCATGTGACGGAGACACAGAAACGGGATGGGGTCCTCTGCTAACGGGGGAGGGCCAAGGGCTTCGGACAGGTGGTCCATAAAGGGTGGTTCCCTGCCCTGCAGCCCCAGCATCGCCTGGGAACTTGTTAAGAATACAGATTCTCAGATTCCACCCAGACACACAGAGTCAAAAACTCTGGGGCTGGTGCCCAGTAGTCTGTGTTTTAACAAGCTCTTCAGGTGCTTCTGATACACGCTAACCTTTGAGAACCTCTGGCTTAGAGCAAATAATCTGTATTGTCCAAAACCATGAGTGAAATTGTGAGTGAGGAAGACCTTTGTGCACACATCCCATGCATAGCAGGAATTCGAATAAGATGTCCAGGGTGGCCAGATATAAATGTGGGTGTAGCTCTCCAGTGGTGGGGGATATTTAATGAGCACCTAGTATATGCTTGATCCTATGTTAAGACCTAGAAATACAATGGTGTACAAGACAGGCCTGGTAGTGGCTCTCAAAGAGTTTGTTGGAGTAGACAGTGGCAGTGAGGAAACGATTACACAACTGACAGAACAATTACAATTATGTTAATGGCCAAGAAGGGAATAAGAAGAGTGTACGTATCCTCTCTGGGCCACTGGGAGGCAGACTCTAAGATGGATTAGAAGTATAAGAGATTTTTTTTTTTTTTTTTTGAGGGAAAGGGGAGGGGATAACACCTTCAAAAGAGGGAGGATGTAGGATAAAGCAGAAAGGTCTTAGAGAGTGATAAAGTCTTGGCCAAATTAGTGAGAAGCTCCAGAGCACAGCCTTCCCTTTACGACTGTTGTGTTGGGGGAAGGTGGCCAGGCACCAGTATCGGCTCTGGGCCATCATTGGCTGAGGGTGGCCCAGGAAGAATGTGACCTTAGTTCACACACAGCAGCAGATCTCAAATCCACTGAAGCCCAAGCTGTCCGCTAACTGTGCTCCTCACAGCAGAACGTCAGGTTCTTTCTGGAAGGGACACGTGTGCGGCGCGTGCCGTGGGTGCTCCAGACCTTTTCTTGCTCCATGTGGTTCCACTTCTCCATCCGTGTTTGGGGCCCCGCTCCTCCAGGGTTCCAGTGTGCCTCTCTTCCTGAAGCAGAACTTAAAAGAGAGAGGGTAGAGGGCCAAACTGCAGCCCCTCTGACTGGAGTTGGTCTCAGAGCCACAGCTGGTCTTGGTCACCTCCCCCCTCCACTGACCATTTTAAACTCCCCTTGTTCAGCACTCATGGCTGCTGCTGTCCGAGGTTTACCTCGTGGTGGAATGCAAACCCTCCCTGGTAACTTTATCCTTTCAGGCCAGTATTGCTGCAGTTCTCCATTTTAGTCACAGTTGGGCAAGAGAGTTCTAACAGGGCCCCAAGTAGATCACCCGAGTTCCACATAGACTCCTTCCTGCCCTCCTGTGTGTCAGCAACCCTACCTTCTCTTGTCAAGATGGTGATTCCTCCTCTTGCCTTTTGATCCCTGAGCACAAAGAATCCAAGGTACACAGGCAGCAGCCGTAGCTCATAGTGCAATGGGATGCTTGCTGTATCCTCTAGCGAGAGTACATGCCCTGGGGACCAGGACCTCTGATCATGCAGAGCCCAGAGTTGTGGGGACAGCAGTCACAGTCTTTCATCAGGTAAGTGGGAGCGATGATGGTAAGAGGAGAAACTCCTTCCCCCCTTGGTTCTCACTCTTCCAATGAGGACACAACACCGTACTGAAAACTCTTTTTCACCGTGTCTATCGCATCCCGAAAGATGGCCACACATCGTCACAGGGTAGTGCCTCCAGGTGTGCCTTCAGCCAGCCATCCTGTCGTGCTCTCAGGCCAGCAATTTCTAGATGGTGCAGCGTACAAGACAACTCATGGTCGTGGGCCCATTCCCACTCCTCTGCTGAGAAGTTGGTCCCTTGGTCAGATGCTGTGTTGAGTAGATGCCTATAAATCAGGCATTCTGTAAGTCCCTGGATAGTCTTGGAGGCTGAGGTTCTGCAGGGAAGAAAAGCAAATCCATACTCAGAATGAGTGTCTGTTTTGTGAGAATGAACCATGTGTCTCTCAGGGAGGTAGGAACCGAGTTTCGTCAATTTGGTACCAGGTGCGAATAGCGCCATATCAGGGTCTCAGAGTCAGTCTCTGTTGCTGGCAGGTTCCGCCTTAAGAAGAGGCGGTAGCTGGGTCAGCTTTGGCAATTGGGAGTCCATGCTATTGGGCCTTGACGTAGCCTCCTCCTCCCAGCCGTGGCGACTCTGTTCCTGTACCCACAATGCCTCTAACCGGGTAACTGGTGACAAAGGCTGGTTGCATCAGCTGGCCGGGTCATTTTCTATACGTGCCATCCCATGGTGGGTGCTTCTGGTGGGCGTGACCACGTAACAGAAAGGTCACACTTCACACTGTATGCTTAATCCCATATGTCTGTCTTCCTGCTCCACACTTCCTTGTCTCTAAACCTGTAGCCTTTTTATTCTCCACGGCCCCGACTACCCTGCCAGACCCTTCACCACTGACCACAAGTCTCTGTATGTTCTCACCTTGGGCCGCTTTGCTTTCTTAACAGAGTGTGTGACATGCTGCACCACTCATCGTTGCATCATTCGGAAAATATCCCCTAACCTCTGTCTTTCCAAGCCAGCCCCGAGTGTGGCTATAATGCACGTGTAATGCAGCTGCTGTCCCTTTTCACCTTGCAACAGCGTAGCGTGCCATTAGAAACAAGCACAGGTGTTTTCTTTCTCCTTCATCTGGACCCAAGGGCTCCCCTCCCCCACGTGGCCATAGGTGTGGGCTGAGGAAGGAGGGCAGTCCCGTCCTGGTGGGTGACATGGGGGCCTGCGCTACCTGCTCACGCAGCAGACTTGTGCCCTGTAGCCCAGCTCAGCTTGATCGCTGATGTGCCCTTCCCATCTGAAGAAGCAGTGCTGTGACTTTATGAGTTGGTGGCTTTCATAGAACTCCATTCTTAATGAGCAGTTCCAGATACTTAGTCACTTGGTGTCTCAAGATCAAGTGTTTCTTCTCTCCGATGGCCCAGGATGACACCGGGAGCTGCTTTTCCAAGACGTGTAATTCCCCAGTACAACTTACATGCCTGACTTTAAAACCCTAGGAGCCTATGTCGTGATTTTGTCACCACCATTGCCATGAGTTCCTTACTACGTCTTTTCCTCCATCACTCTAGAGTGCGTAGGACCCTAAGGCCAGTACGGATAGCTGGACAGTATGACCCAAGCCATACAGAGTTGGGCGTGTAAGAAGTTTATCGGATGGTAACACCTATGAAAGCTGAAGGGGGAGGAAACGGGACTGGACAGGGAAAGCCTTTGGCACAACTCAGTTCTGATACTCCTGTATGATACTCCTGTAAAGGAGGAAGGAGGCAAAATTAAGCAGGAGTAGAAAGGTGGTATTATTGGGGGGAACGGTGTGGAGGGCTGGGGGACAGGCGCAAGTAATTGGTTGTGGGAAGACTCTTTCCGGTCAGAGACGCTACCATGCGTAAAGAGCATCAACCCTGAGGTACAGAGTGATTCCTAGGGACCAAGATGAGACCAGAGTGGCTGATGTTCAAAGAGGAAAGAGGGTGGCATCAGATGAGGCTGGGGAAGGAAGCATATTGTACCAAGAGTCGCAGGCCATGTCACCAAACGTTTCCCGTTCCTTTTAAGATGAAAGCTTCAAATGGAAATAACGAATGGTGATTGTAAGGTGTATAATAATAAATGGTAAGTACCTGCTGTAGGAACTGTTAACAAAAGTACACAGCGATGTGTTGATGGTGTATTAACTCACCTAAGACGACGTGAATTTTAAGAGCTGTGTGTCACATCAATGCAGCGAGAGATAAATAACTTAATCGCAACTGAGTTTTGTATGAAAATTTCCTCTGCTTTTTTGTAGAAGTATATGTTTGTTTTGTTTTTTAGAATATCGGGAGATAGGGTATTGAATTCAGTGATTTCATAGGCCCATAGTGTATGGGATGACAATCTAATGGATAAAAATAATAATTGCTCAAAAATAAAATGATTATAGAATGTGTATATAATTATATAACGATATAATATACACTAATAAAATAGATTTATATAATAACCCTAACAGGAGGTAATTTAAATGCTGTTTTACTTGAATTTTAAGGATAGGAATGCTACGGAACCTTAATCGAAACTGAAATTATATATTTTATTCTAAAATTCAGTGGATCTGAAGGTTTGCCACTGGGCCAATTGCAACGGGTCAGTTGATTTTCACTGGGATTCTAACAGCTTGACATTGCTGAGGGAGCCAAAAGAAATGGCAAATGCAGTTAAAGACTGTCTCAGTGTTCTAATTTTCCTGCACGTAAACTTCATTTGAAATAAGGAACGGAAGAAAAAATCTCTTCTTTTTCATTGTAGCTGTCTCCCTTTTCCACCCTCTTTCAGGATCTCGCTTACCATTTTACAGTGTTCGTCTTCTACTTTGGAGCCTTTTTGCTGGAAGCAGCTGCCACATCGCTGCACGATCTACGTTGCAATCGAACAATGGCTGTGCAGCCGCTCTTGAACGATAACCAGTATAACATCAACGTGGCAGCCACAGTAAGTGTTTGATGAATACAGTTTACCAGCGCTTCCCCTCCCCTGTCAAGGTCTCCAAGAAAGTCCTTCGGCAACAATAGTTTTCTTTACTAATAACCGTCAGCATTAGACATATAATAGCTGTTTATCTGTACAGTAGCCTTATGAGCCAAGTTGTTACCCCAGTGCTGTGGATGATGAAACTGAAGCACCGGGAGGCTGACTTCATGTAAGATCATACCTGTCAGCGGTAGTAGCTGACCTTGCACCACAAAGTCTACTTTGTGAAAAGAACTAATTGTGCTTTCTACCTGGTGTAACTTCAGACATGGTTAGGGAGGTTTGTCCTTCCCTTTCTCTCTCTAAGTGAAGCTGCCCTAGTAAACCTCTACATGCTTCAAGTTCTACATGAATCCCCATTTCATCCATACCCTCCAGTAGACGTAAATCTTTAGTTTCTGAGTTTTAATGACAGAAGCTAAATGCATGAGCCATTCATTTGTGACATTCCACTGAGTCCCTCACTTTTCTTTTTATTTCAATATACCTTAGAGAGAGGAAAACTCCTTTTCCCTAGTAAGAGGTATCAAAAGTGGTCATTCATGCAGGGGCCAGGTAGCCCAGTGTGGGTGAGTGAAATCAGCTGAGCTGACTCACAACAGGGGAACAACCTCGCTGATCAGATCATCGGATGAACAAAAGCATAAGCGAATTCCTAGTCAAAACAGAAACTCTCTCCTTTCAGGTGTATCCTCAACATATAATTAAAAATGCACCAGGCTTTCTTTTTCTTTTTTTGATGGGAGTCATTAGAGGTAGAATTTATCAGAATTCCTGTGCTTATAAGGCACAAACAAGAGCAGTACTATAAACAGAACTGGGGGGAGCCACGTGTATGCAGCCCCACAGGATTCTGAGATCAATGAGGATAACATAAATTCATAACCTGCCACTGCAAAGAGGACATGGAGGACAATTGTAACTACATGTGAGCAACTCAGAGTGTAGTTAAGATTTACACTTTGAGATTTATCATTTAAGAGTATCATTGCTGGGCTTCCCTGGTGGTGCAGTGGTTGAGAGTCCGCCTGCCGATGCAGGGGACACGGGTTCGAGCCCTGGTCCGGGAAGATCCCACATGCCGCGGAGCAAGTAGGCCCGTGAGCCACAACTACTGAGCCTGCGCGTCTGGAGCCTGTGCTCCGCAACAAGAGAGGCCATGATAGTGAGAGGCCCACACGCCGCTATGAAGAGTGGCCCCCGCTTGCCACAACTAGAGAAAGCCCTCGCACAGAAACAAAGATGCAACACAGCCAAAAATAAATAAATTTTTAAAAAAAAAGTAACAAATGCTCAAGTACAATTGGTGTCTTTAAAAAAAACAAAAAGAGTATCATTGCTCAAGAAATTTTGAAATGTCCTGAAATTTTATAAATCGTTTATGAAATGTGATAGAGGGTTTCCCAAATTTGACAAACCTACACTGTTTGCATGTCATTACAAATACGGTATAAAACTGAAATAAACTTTTCTAAGTTATTGAAATAAAACAAATTTTGATCAACCATGGAAGAGGAAATACTAGATTTTCTCCAAGATTACAAAATCTCTCTAATGCCGTTGTCTTATGAAGAGCACACTGTCTTGTGAAAAGGATATCAAAGAAAGTGGGTTTCCAAAAATAAGATGTATCAGGCAGGTAATAAAACAAGAATATTGTTGTTTTAGATTTGGGAATATTTGTGACATTTGTCAGCTTTTCAGAATCCATGGTGGTTGTGATTTCTTGTTCTAATTAAACTTTCACATTTGTACTTTAAAATAAAGTGGTCATTCTCATTCAACAGAAAATGCCTAGATCAGAGATATATCAGAGAGACAACCGGCAGAAGAAGGGTGGGGATAATAGCAGAATGGTAATTATGCTGTAAAAATGTTCTGTAGGTGGATCTGATATTCCTTCTCAGAGCTCTGGTTTCCTTGTAAAGGATTCCTGTACTACATATAATGTTTTAACATATTTAACTGCTTTGGTAGTTTTCTATGAATCATAAACCCCAAAAGGGTGAGGACAATACCTATTATCTGTTTATATGTACCAAATGTACTGATGTATACATAGCTGGTGCTAAAGAAATCCTTGCTGAATGCAAAGAACAGTGATTCAGAGCTAAGTACAGACTTGAGGACTATCTCCCACGCCAATCTGATGATTCATTTCTGTGGGTTTTCTCTCTTCAGCTCTAAGGTCACTTTCCATTGTCACAGAAATGATTTGCTACATCCTCAAGTCCTGATAGCTGCACTTTGCTTGGCTGTGAGATCACTGTGCAAATAGACATCTCCTCGTGAAGTTTTGAATATGTACCATGTTAGGGGTTTCACCACTGCTTAACAAGTGAGTCCAGTACGTGAAAAAAGGCTCACCCTAAGGCTGTCCACAAATGAGAAAATTATTAGGGGCCAGAACGTTGAAAAGAAAGGTTAATGGTGTGAGGGGATAAAATCATCAAGAAAAGAGAGGAATATAAACGATTCTCATTAGCGTTGAAGTATCTTTAAGTAGGCTGGTCAGTCTTCAGACAGTTGCTCCTTTGGACAAATGTTTTCTTAAAGTCAGGGTTATGAATCTGATGTGAATTGTTGTTTCTTTTTTCTTAGATTTTTGCCTTTGTGACGACAGCTTGTTACGGTTGCAGTTTGGGTCTGGCCTTACGACGATGGCGACCGTAACACCCCTTACAAACTCGCTGCCTGTGTGTTAGTTTCATTTGTGTACTTTTTTGTCTCATCAATTTGGATACCATTTTGTCCAGATATAACAACATCCCCAAAGTAATTTGTTTAGTATATGGAGAGAATCTTAAGTATGAGTTCTGGTTCATTTCATGGATGGAATTTTAATTTCAGTATGATGTTAAACAGAGAAATAGCCTTTAGTTTTACATCTGTCTCTTTCTCTTTTTCTTATTTTAAAGAAAATTTCCCTTTACATCCATAAAATACACAGATATTGTTCATGAGAAAAAGGGGTATCTCTTGTGTTTAGTTACTGAGTCACCTGAACCTTAATTTTAATAGGTAACTAAAACTCCTGAAGAAAAACACATTTCAAATAAACTTCCCACTGAACTCTGTGTGTTAGTGTAAAACAGAGATCGACACTCTTAAAAGGTCCAGATGGTAAATATTTTAGGCTTTGTGGGCCATTCAGTCTCTGTCACAACTACTCACCTCTGCTGTTACTACATGAAAGCACCAATAGACAGTAAGTAAATGAGTGAGTGTAGCTGTGTTCCAATAAGTTTTTATTTACAAAAACCGGCAGCGGCTGGATTTGGCCTGCGGGCTGCAGGCTGTCGTTTGCGGACCTCTGGTGTAAAACCTTGGTTATGGGTTCTGTATTTTATTGAACTGATCCTGAAAGGTATAAAGCGAATTAGAGAAGCCACATAGTATTCAGTCTCATGCAGTAATTACATTGCCTTTAGGTTAATGGTCAAATACTTACCCTTGAAGGGGCTATAGTTTCTCAAGCTAATTCAAGCAGAGTCTTGGGTACAGGAAAAATGAAATGAACCCTAGTTGCTTAATCCACCTAAGTGTTTCCTAACAACTGAGCAAAATGCTCATCTGGCGTCCTTAAAATGAGAGCCCCAGAGACCACTAACCACTCCTGGAACTGGTATCTAGCTCCTGATGTCTTACTGTGGGTTTATTTATGCTTCAAATGCAGCTGTTTACCCTGTGCATGAATATACAGATATTTATGTGTGGATATGTGAGGCTTTACCCAGTAGAGCTCTCCAAAGGGTGAACTTTTTACTTCTAATTCTTTTACATGACTCTGAGTTAAATTTGAACAGAGTACGAAATATAACTTCAAGTTGTAGATCCTCACGTGTTTAGAGAACAGTCCTGACATCTATTGAATATGAATAGCACAGAAAAGTATTTTAACCCTCCTCAGAGACCCTGGTCGTGGTAACATGCCAAAAATGGCTTGAAGGGGAGAACAAGTCAGAGTTAGGCCCCCAGCTCACACCACCCGTCCAGACAAGATACTTATCTCTTGCCTCAAGAGGGCTATACCTCTGGGAAAAGAGGGCTTTTGAATATTTTATACTTTCAACCCTTTGCTTTTTGGCTAAATCATCCACTACAAGTGCCATGTATAAGCTGGGCTGTTAGATTTCATGGAACGTAGAACAATCCTGAATGAGTAGCATAATCAATGCTCAATGATCAAATCCTGTTTATGTGATAATCCCTTAGAAAGAAGAATCTGATTAGGGTTTGGTTTGTGATGTAACTACAGAGATAAAAGGTATATTTACTATGCGGCAAGAGGATATCAGTCTTGTGACTTTATACTGATGTCATAGCTTTTCTATAATATCCAACTTCCCTGGTTTTTCTAGCTCCATGCCACACTCTTAACCCTGAATTATGAATTGTATATTACAGAGTCATATATGTGCCATAAGGATATATTGTCCATTCCGACTAGAATTGTTAAAAGTTAGTCTGCTAGATTTAGTTGTGAGATTGTATTTTTGTTTCCAAGGTATAACAGGTCCATGCTTGGTGGCATTAAATTAAATGATCTCATGAAACTGCTTTGGTGACACTTTTGTAAATGGATTGCTTCTAGAACATTAAGAACCAAGCCTAAAACTCATCTAACTGTGAATACTTAGAATTGTAAATTAATCACGATCTAGATTTGTGAGTTGACTGACAAAGCACTTGAACAAAAATTACGGCATTTGAGAATTTCTTTATATATCTTAGCTGTAAAAATGAGGAAGCGTTGGTTGGTTTTAAAATCTGGTAACTCCATGATGAAAAGAAATTTATTTTATAAGTGTTATGACTCTAATAAAGTATTCATTTGATAATCTTTTGGGGTCATCTTTTTTTATACAATTTACTTTGAAATTCAGTTAAAGGTTTGATATAAACTTGACAGATTTGGAGCTTCTAGACTTATAAGATATAAGAGTTCTGCTTTAAACATTTCTATGTAAAAGACAGTCTCTCAGGAAATGCCAGTAAATCTTTTTTCTTTGGTGAAGGTTCAGGAGGTGAGTCTTTGGAGGTAATATTATAAAGGAAGTTTAAATTTACTCTATTTTATTTAAAAAGCATTTGTATAGGTATAATATATGCCAGGCAGTGTTCTAAGCGTTTTTTCAAATATTAACTCATTTAATCGTCATCGTGACAACTCTATGGAATAGATATTATTGTTGCATTTTAAAGACGAGGGAACCAAAACAGAGACCTTAAGAACACCCAGGGTCATGTACCTAGCAAGTAGGAAAGCTGGGATTTAGACCTCAGCAGTCTGGCTGCAAAGTCCAGGCTCTTCATGGTCGTGTATCACTCAGTTCTCCCGGATTTTACGTATTTTATATATCCAAAAATATGACCCTTTTCTCCCAAAGAAGTTTTTAGAAGAATGTTGACTACACAAAACTGTTTCTGACAGATGTCATCTTTTAGAACTTCTTTTTTGTCACGACCAAGGGCTCATGAGTTTAGCTGTAAGAACTTAGGCGAAACCTGCATGATAGGGAAACAGTTAGGCCGCTTTGCTCTGCAAAGTTCTCCAGAGCGCTTAGCTGCCTGAATGATTTCTCTGGTCCGTTAATTCTGGTTGTGGACTATGTGGCTTCAGTCTGCCCCATCACCTTGCATCACGTCAGTCCTTTCCTGAATGCGCTTGGCTTTCTGCTCACCCCCCGGAACTGACATCAGAAGGGTTCTCTAGTCTGAGATATACCATTAGACCTTTACACATAGAGTATGAATTTACACCTTTTCATATGTCAGAATCTGGAATTCCGGGTCATAATCACAAAGGTTCTGTCCTCAACATCATGTTTCAAGTTTGTGACTAAGTGAACCAGTGTCTTAGGTGGCAACTTAATGTATTCATTGGGGAGGGGTCCAGGGTTTTGGAGAGAGGTGATCATCTTTAGAACATACGTGTGTGTGTGTGTCCGTGTGTGTGTGTGTGTGTATTTTAATGTTTTGAAAGCTCAGCTTTTTAGAGTGAGCATGTATTAAGCTGTGCCCCGAGCAATAGGTCAATACAAGTTCCTCTCTCCAGAGCCCTGTTTTCTCGAGTTTTTCATGGCTTGCTTCCCCACCCTGTTTGGGTCTCAAGTCAGTTGTCACCGTTGCAGGGAGGCCCTCCCTCAGAACTGAGTTTAAACTTGAATCTCACACCAGCACCCCCTGTTCTTATTTTCTGCACTTTCTCCATGGCACTTATATATTTTCAGTATAGCATATATAGCATATATATTTTGTTTATTTTGTTTGTCCTCTTCTCCACTGGAGTGTAAGACTTATAGAAAGGAATTATTTGTTTCGTTTACAGCTTTATCCTCAGTGCCTAGAACAGAGCATGGCAAATAGCAGGTACTCAGTAATTATATATTGAATCAGAGAATGAATGAATATTAATGACAATACCTTACTCTTGTGTTCCAATCAATATATTCTATACAAATTGATCTTATCAGCACTTGAAAAGTTCTGGTATAAAATGGCTAGGTGTTTTTCACCTAGCTCTGAATCTATTTCAAGTGAATCTTAACCTTATAGGTTGTCTACTAATTAAATATATGTATCAATATATTACAAAAATGTTATATAATCAGTCTTCTATAGCCGAGAAAATAACATATAAAAATTAAACATTCCATGTAAACTCATTAGGTCTTTACTCAAACATTTTCAAAGATGTCACTGTGCACTCAACTGACTTAGATAATCCTGAAAGCATCATCAGAACTAAGAACTAATTGTCAAAGACTGTCATTTTTCTATAATTATGATGGGAGTGGAGGGCTGTGGCTAGTAGTTTTGGCCAGAAATTATGATAGTTACTGTTGTAAACCTAACAAGAGGTGGAGGTATCTGTATAATGTGGCATTTTGATTTTTCATGTCTCCCAACCCCAAGCTTTATCCTTGGATATGTATGTATGAGAGATATTCTAGATGAAGGCCATTGTTGAATTCCCTGTATATAGTTTAATGTGCCATTCTAAATAGCCCTGATGTCCTGAGTCAATGTACAGTTTAGCTGAAGCAATGACATTCTGATGCATCAGTATACTGGGCCGCATTGCTTTTTCATGAAATTACGCATGTTATTGATCGTTAAATATGCCATCTTGCTGAATACATTAAAACTTCTGTGTGGAAATTTTTTGAAGTGTGAGTAAATTCATTTATTTATATACATAAGCATATAAAATATTTAACAGTGGATGAATAAAGATTTGTTACTTTTAGGCAATTTATTTTAACAGTTGTCTCAATTTTTGAACATAATACCCTATTTATGTGTATGAAATGTATGAACTAGTGTCAACCTATATTAAATATTAGTAAAGTATTTTAATTTTAAAACATAGTCAAAATATTTTCTTCATCATTCTGCGTAAGATGTTATCGTCAATATTTCTTAAGGTGCATATGCTCATTTTAGAGGCCACAGAAATGGATCATTGATTTGGAGGTCAGGAAAGTGGATTTATCTCCTTTCCTAGTTTGACAGACGTGTTAAATAAATGTCTTATTTAGACACTTATTTAGATAAGAGAGAGAAGGTATGTATTTTAGGGTCTGGCAGTCATAGGCATTGACTTTTATCAATACCTTTGCTTTGGTTTCCTGGTGAGATGATAGCTACTCCATTTCTTCTGAGTGGAAAAGTTGTCTAAATATATTTTATGTCTAAAAATAAAGTTTTATGGGGCAAATAAATTCTCGGCACATAGATATGCTACGTTCTCTGCCAATGCTAGTTGAGTATGAGTTGCCGCAGTTTTTTTTTATAGTTATGCTTTCAGTGTTCATTAGAAAAGTATAATTGGCACATCAAAGGCGTAGTTTCATGGATATTATTCAGCATGAAACTAAATAAACATTCAAATAGGAAAAAATATTCCATTAAGAGCTGTATGGTTTGAGGTGAGTCCATTTATCCAAGTCTACATTCTCATCGATCAATGGGGAGCATATTTACAGACCTGTGGCGGTAGGTCCTTTGGGAAGAAGAACCCAGGACAGAGTCAAAAGTACAAGCAATTCGTTGGAAGTAATGCCTATGAAAGATAAAGAGGAAAGGGAAAAGGAAGTAATAGTAGGCAGGAGGAGTTCCAGACTGGGTTCCACCTCTGAGAAAGTCTCAACCAAACGCACTACGGAGCTCCAGCCCCAAGGCTGCCCATAGAGGAATCCCACACTAGCTAGAAGAGATGAGCCCTTGTACCTACTCCAGGCATGGGCTGTGGATTGTCCATAGAGGAATCCCACACTAGCTAGAAGAGATGAGCCCTTGTACCTACTCCAGGCATGGGCTGTGGATTGCCCAGAAAGAGCAGGACCTCAGATCACTGCCTTAAAAGCTAAAGGAAGATTGAAGGCACCTGCAACTGGAGGCTGTCAGATACCTGCACTCCCTGTGGATGGCTCTTTGTTGGAATTCTGAACAGCACCCTTGGTGACTGCCACTTTCCACTCCTCGTGCCAAATAAACCCACCTCTCCATGCATGTCACAGGAGCCACTTCTCCAGGGTTCCTGTGGGCCTCTTGTCCTAAGGGAAGAATTAGAACAAGGAAGTCAGACAAACTACTAACCCCAGCACTGCAGGTGGTCTTAGGACCGTAACCGATGCTCGTAATCTCTCTGTGATTATCCACCTTGAATTCCCCCAGCAGCTATCACCTTCCTCTCCAGGTCTTGGTCGTCTCTCCAGTGTTGGGACCCAAATCCTCATCCCTGAGGGGTCTGCACCATCCCCTGGGGTTAAGGGATTCTTTCTTATCCAGTCTTATGTTCTTTTCTTGATCAAGCATCCTTCAAATCCAGTGCCATTGGTACACTGGCTCCTGCTAACACATGCTAGTTAAGTTTTGCGACTGCTTTGGGGTTAAATCTCTATTCTTTATCAGACCCAACATGAATTCAGCTGGGCTACCCTGAGGGAGATGTCCAGGAGGAAGGTGGGGACACATCCTCGGCCAGAGGTCTCTGCAGGGGAAAGTACTAACTCTAAATAAGGAGGGATGAGTCACCTCTGCAGCTCCAAGCATTTCAGGGAATTCCAGAGGACCACAGTCTTTGACAGTATCTGTTCAAACATGCCCATCCCATGTTTCCGTGTCCCAGGCTTTCCTCACCAGGATGCTGTCCTTAGTGTTACAGATTTGCCCTAGTGGAGCCTCCTTTGAAGTTCAGTAAACCTGTCAGATCTTGAGTGTGTGCTTTTAGCTGCGTTTTTCTCCCATTGTTTCATTCCATGTGTTATTTCCTCTGTGTTTTCAAAGGCCTGAATTATCATATCGCCCAGAGTATTCCTCTCCATTGGGACATTCTCCTATGTTAGGGAGATTGTATTTACCCAATAAGATATTTGTGATTTTTATTTTATCAGCACCACTGACTGTTCTTACAGAATTGAATATAAATGTATAATTTTGCTTGCTACTAATCCAAAAAAGCACTATTTCACTCGGGTATCATTGCTAAATTTGCTAAGATTCCAATAACTAAACATAACATGTTTTTAGTCCAGAGATTTGAGTAGATTTGGTTTCCAAACATAGAAAAGAAATCCAGATGACTTGCTAAAACAGAGTTGAGGAAAGATGTAAGGGCTTCCCCAAATTAGCATCAACCTCCTTCAGGCAATTCTGTGTCACCTGAAACCATTCACTTTCAAATCTACTTATGGTATTTGTTCATTTTGTTTTGATAGTGAACACTGTCATCTTGATAAATTATAAAAGGTCTCCTCCTGCCTCTTTCTTCTCTCTTTCCTTTCTCCTCTTCCACTTTTGAATCTATTGGTTTTTTCAGGTAAGTCTGACAAGGGTATTTAAATTGTTTAAATATTTTATGGTGGTTAATTCAGCGGAATGCTAATAAATTGTTAGCATATTGGATGCATTCAGTAGCTTTTTAAAAGCTAACCTAGTTTGGTCATTTATGTCATTGACACTGGATTTCTTTTTTGTCATTTGTGTCAATGGGAAAAGTAGCAGACTGATTTAAGAGACTATTCATTCATCCACTTATTCAACACATGTTTATTGAATTCCTATACGTGTCAGCTATGGTTCTAGATGCTACAGAGACAGGGGAGAAAGCAATGTCCCTGTCCTCATAGGGTTTACATTTTATTTATTTATTTATTTTCTTTTAAAAAAATTTTTTAATGTAATTTTATTTATTTTTTTATACAGCACATTTTAATGTGAGGAGAGAGACAATAAACAAATGCAAAGCACATATATGAAATATTAAGATATTCATGAGTGCTACGGAGATAAACAAAACAAGGTAAAGAGTATAGGAGGGTCAGAGGAAGCAGAGTTATCATTTTAATAAATAAGTTGGGTAGGGAAAGCCTAGCTTAGAGGCAATGAGCAGAATCCTGAAGCTAGGGGAGGGATACAAGCAGGTGTCTAAGGGAAAAGGCCTTAGAGATTTGAACAGTCCTTCCAAAGGACTGAGTTCAGGGCATGTCTGGTGTGATCCAGACTCAGCGAGGAGGGTAGTGGGTCCAGAGAGAAGTGAACAGGAGGAGTGGGGTGAGATGAGGCAGGAAGCTGTGCTGGAGGATGCAGCTTATATAGGGCCTTGTATTCAAATGAAAGGACTCTACCTTTTTCTGTGTTGGTCGCGAAGCCATTGAAAGGTCATGAGCAGAAGGGTGGCATGATCTGACTGAAGTTTTAACAGGATCACGCTGGCTGCTGGGCTGAGAATGGGCTCTACAGGAACAAGGGTGGAAGCAGGGACACTCCTTAAGGGACTATTGCAATAAACCAGGTGAGAGAGATGCTGACGGTCAGACCAGAGTGGCAGCAGTGGAGGTGGTGATAAGTGGTTGGACACTCGCACGCTGTGAAGGGAAAGGCAGCAGAGTGTGTTGATGGATGGGGTTTGGAGTGTGAGCAAGAGAGGAAACAAAACTGAGATCAAGGATGAAGTTGCCATCTTCTGCTTTACAAGAGACTATGGGAGCAAGTGGTTTGGAAGAGAATGAAATGTTAGGTTTGGGCCACTGTATTAGTTTTCTAAGACTGCTGTATTAGAGTGCCACAGACTGGTGGCTTAAGACAGCAGAAATGTATTCACTCACATTCTGGAGGCTAGAAGCTTGAAATCAAGGCGTTGGCAGGACCCTGCCCTCTCTCAGACTCTGACAGAGTTCTTTCTTGCCTCTTCCTAGCTTCTGGTGGTGACTGGCAATCTTGAGGTTCCTTGGCTTGCAATTGCATCGCTCCAATCTCTACCTCTGTCATCTCAAGGCATTCTCTCTGTATGTTTGTCTCTTCTTCTTAAAAAGACACAGTCACATACATACACGACCAAATGTAAAACAGATACCTAGTGGGAAACAGCCGCATAGCACAGGGAGATCAGCTCTGTGCTTTGTGACCACCTAGAGGGGTGGGATAGGGAGGGTGGGAGGGAGACGCAAGAGGGAGGGGATATGGGGATATATGTATACGTATAGCTGATTCAGTTTGTTATACAGCAGAAACTAACACAACATTGTAAAGCAATTATACTCCAATAAAGATGTCAAAAAAAAAGACACAGTCACATTGGATTAGGACCCACTTTAATGGCCTCGCTTCACTTGACTGCATCTGCAAAGACTCTGTTTCCAAATAAGGTCACATTCACAGGTATACTGGAGGTTACAACTTCAGCATAATTTTTTTCAGCGGGGAGGGACACAATTTAACCCATACAGACATGTCAAGTTTGTTTTTAAGTTTGAGATTCCTTAGGTATCCATGTTGAGAAGTGGTTGGATATACACATCTGGAGTTCAGATGCAAGATCCAAGTTAGAAATGGCAAAGGGTTGTCAACTCTGGCACCCACTCGTTTATAGAATAAGTCTGGGAAAACCATAAAGCAATCATGATTTCCTCCTCTATAAGATTGGAAAGTACAATCCCTGCCTGTAAAGGACTATTGTGAGAGTCTAAGAGGACAGTGAATGTGAAGCCCTCTAAGACGTTTCAAGTACCACCGAGCAAATGAATCAAAGCCCCTCATATTTTGTGGATAGCTCTGTATGCGGCTATCATCAGTTGGAACGAGTATTTTCAGAGTACAACATGCTTTAGTATATCACTGGTTGTATTGAAAGCTAAAATGTCAGCTTGCTTCAGGGCAGCTGTTGTATACAAATAATGATAAATTATACATTGGTGGAGATTCTTAAAAATAGAAGAATTCTAGAGCAGTTGTTGACGTCAGGGCTTTTAAAGTGTTGACATTTCCTTAAGCAATGCCCAAAGGGTGACCTCACCACTAAGGTAAAATCAACCACAAAGTGAACCTCTCAAGTAGAAATTCTGGATTATTCCTAAGGAAAGTAAGAGAGTCTTTTCAACCATTCAAGATATACATTGAGAACCTATTTTAGGACAGGCATTGTACAAGAGATGAAACTATGATGATGAATAAGACCCAGCAACTGTCCATAAGGAGGAGAGTCTATAAATAAATGTGCAATAGAGATAGAAAAAGCTAGTTTTAGAGATAAGCATGGGATGCTATGGAAGCACGAGAGAAGGCTAACTAACCTGGTTGTAGAGGGGAGAGGTGTCAGAATGCTTCTTGGTGGAAGTGATATGCAAGGTGTCTGAAGAATGAATTGAGTTAGTCGAGAAAGTATCAAGAGAATAAGGAGAGGGGCATTCCAGGCAGAAGGACCTGAAGCCAAATATAGCTTCTGTACCCTGAAACCGAATTAAATCTTGGAGACAAGAGTTTTGGGTGAAGTAGAAAAGAATAGCTTTAATTGCTTTGCCAGGCAAAGGGGGCCCCAGCAGGCTAATGTCCTCAAAAACTGTGTGTCCCAACCTGGAGGGCGTAGTGAGTTTTATAGTAAGGGTTCAAAGAGGGTGTGATCAGCTTGTGGACAGCCTTCTGATTGGTTGATGGTGAGGTAAGTGGAAGTCAGCATCATCAACCTTCTGGTTCCACCAGGTCTGGGGTCTACACACTGGTGAGCACCATACCCTTAATTTCTCCCGCCTGGTGGAGGTTTCAGTACCTGCAAAACAGCTCAAAGATATCGCTCTGTATATCCCTTGAGGGGGAACCAGGACCCTGACCCAAGGCTGCACTATTGTTTCTTTTGACTGTTCCTCCCCTTTTCTCTGCGTCTTCTCCCTTCCCTAGTTAGTGTCTGTTTGAACCTGCCCTTGGAACTCATGGAAGGTCATGGAGGCTGAATGAAGCCTATTTCCTGTAATCGAGAAATGGGGGATGGAGAAAGGCTTTTGTGCCCTGGAGGCCCACAGGGTCCTGCTTGGTATCAGACTCACTTGCGTAGAGGTCCAACAGAAAAAGAGATGCTGTGTTCCGGAAGCAAAGTGGTTCGGTGTGGAGGCAGCTTGGAATGTGAGATAGTGACGGATGCAGGGATGATGCTGGAGCTGTTAGCAGGCTCCCATTATGAAGGTCCTGCCGTGTCATGCTAAGGAGTTTGGGCTTTGCCCCAAGAGGCTTAAGCCCACTCTAAACCAAATTGCACCTGCCCAGCTAACTTGTCGTAAAATTCTCTTTCTTCACACATAGAACTTTCTTCTGCCTCAAGCGAGTGTTGAGATTTTCCCCGTTGCCCTGGACGTTTGTCCAAAAGTCTTGGCTGTACCACGTTAGTCTGAGAATTTTAGTGCTTCCTTTCGGGAACATACAGCAGTGCATCCTCTGGCAATCAGAGATAGCAGGTCCTATTTTTGAAGTCCATCTTCCTTTCTCTTTCTACTAACTCACTCTCCTAATCCCCTGGTCAGCTGCCAGCTGTCCGGTGTCCCGGTATTCTAGCATGGCAACCTCACCTAGCACACAGCTATCCTTTTTTTTGTTTCTGAAATGAAGAATGGCCAGAAATCCCTCTCCCTTTTCAATGTTTGCTAACAGATTCGAGAGCAAATGTGCACATCTGTTATGTGGTATAGTCACGTGCCAAGTCTTCTTTAGTTTAAACGACTGGAATGATGCTAAGATGAAAGGCAAGCACATATGGGGCCAACTTCCTGTCCATGTGTATAAGTGAAGCCCTCGAGGGGTACTTATCATTGCCTGGCCATTTTTTTTAACGTTTTATTTTATATTGGCATATGGCCAATGAACAATGTTGTGATAGTTTCAGGTGCACAGGAAAGGGACTCAGCCGTACGTATACATGTGTCCATTCTCCCCCAAACTCTGCTCCCATCCAGGCTGCCACATAACATTGAACAGAGTTCCCTGTGCTATACAGTAGGTCCTTGTTGGTTATCCATTTTTAATATAGCAGTGTGTACATGTCGATTCCTAACTCCCTAACTATCCCTTCCCCCCATCCTTCCCCTCTGGTAACCATAAGTTCGTTCTCTAAGTCTGTGAGCCTGTTTCTGTTTTGTAAATAAGTTCATTTGTATCATTTCTTTTTAGATTCTGCATATAAGGGGTATCATACAATATTTCTCTTTGTCTGACTTACTTCACTCAGTATGACAATCTCTAGGTCCATCCATGTTGCTGCAAATGGCATTATTTCATTCTTTTTAATGGCTGAGTAATATTCCATTGTGTGTGTGTGTGTGTGTGTGTGTGTGTGTATTTATATATATATATACATACCACATCTTCTTTATCCATTCCTCTGTTGATGAACACTTAGATTGTTTCCATGTCTTGGCTATTGTAAAGAGTGCTGCAATGCACATTGGGGTACATGTATCATTTCGGACCATGTTTTTCTCCGGATATATGCCCAGGAGTGGTATTGCTGGGTCATATGGTAATTCTATTTTTAGTTTTTTAAGGAACCTCCATACTGTTCTTCATAGTGGCTGTACCAATTTGAATGTGAATTTTTCTTTTTTTTGCTCTCTGAATATTAGACACGTTAATGTCAGGGAATGATTTTATGGCTCCTCTGTGAATGAAGCTTTTAGCAGAAATTCCCTCTCTTTTGACTGTAGAATAATATTAGCAGCTAACATTTATTGAACATTTAGTATGTGCTAGTCACTGATCCAAGAATATTGGATGTATCATACTTAACCCTCCAAATAACCCAAGACATACCCTTATGATCACCATTTTCCAGATGTGGAAACTGAGTTCGCTGAAACTTGGGGACTTGTGTAAAGGCATGCAGTTAGGAGCACAGCCACACCTCCAACCCAAAAGATATGGTCCAAGAAGCCAGGAAGTACTGGTACCTAAGACAGATTACAATTCTGAATCTAGTGCAATGAGTTGAGTAAATTTATACTTTTTAGATTTTATCATGGCCATGAATTTGGTAGATAAACACTGGAGAAATGCGAGAGCATTTTACAGTGAAACACATAACATTTTCCATGGATCTTCAGCTACCTCTGTTTTTGCCCTCCAGCCCGATACCAATCTTTTCATCTGCCACCAGGGTTCAATAAAGGGCACCAGGCTATGAAGTGAACAAATGAATGAAAACAAATGCAACATTGTTGTCCCGAGGCTCCATTGCATCCTGTCCTACAGTTCAGGGGACCTGAGACAAATCTACTCAGAACTCAGATGAGCTCTGGTCACTCACAGTCGATAGCTGCGGGACAACATTACTGATCAAATGACCCTAAAGCAAGACTTCAGTCCAACATTGGGATCCTTTTTCATGCAATTTGTTGAGTCTGGGTTTATATTTACACTGCAAAGTGACGAGTGAGAATTCTTTTTCTGTCCCATTATTTTTCTCTCTTGACCACTTGGTAGTTTCCATTTCTATTAAATTCAGATTAATCAAAGAGCATTCAATGCTGAAACCAATGTTCATCACTTTTCTTTTCGCTGTTCTCCCATCCAACCAGCAGAGGGCAGTCCGAGTACATTTTAGAGACGATAGGCAGCTGTTTAAGGGTGGGAAACTTCAGAAAGATTTTCCATTTTAATATGACATACTCTTGAGTCCCTTGCCTCAAGGTAACGTGTAAACCCACAGTTTCAGGCCATATGTAACATGCAGTTCTAAGTAAGGGCTGAGAGTTAACGGCTCCTTTTAAGTCATTAAGCCAAAACTTAATCATTAAAAACATACATAGCAATAAATGTCATCATAATGCCCGTTTCCACTTGGTGGGGGTAGGGGTGTGAGGGGAGACGCTAAAAACATCAGTACCTTTCATGTCCTTGAGACACGCACTATATTACAATTACAAATCATCTTTTTCAACACCTTTCAATATTTTTCGCGGTTAATCAAAATACGATTTGGGAACATAGTCACTGGGCTCCCCGTTTGCAAATCTTGGTTATTCCTCCTACTGAGGATGGGCATTGCTCTGTCAGCCTTCACTTACAGCCTTAGCGGTGGTTGAATTATTAATAACACATTTGAGGCCAGCACGCATGTTATGTAATAAGCAAAGTAAAACGAAAAAGTGCTGCATCTCGTAGTAACCCTCTACTTTTGTCTTTGTCATCTGGATTGAAGTCACAGTTATTTTCACAACCAGCTTGGTTGGGTGGTACCATGGAAGGAACCCAGAGCTGGGAGCCAGGTAGAACTTGTTTCATATTTTGGCTCAGTCGTGAGATATGGGGCCAGTCTCGTCATTTCTGGGTCAGGTTTGTCTGCAGTCTGGAAGATGAGCAGTGCTCTGATTTTATTGAGCAGTAAGAATTGAAGCAGGGGCTGCTGTTTTTGCCACTGTTATTCGACCAGACTAGCTGGGTAAAGACCTGCGACGTCCCTCCAGGGGGTAGTGCAGCCTTTGCATTGTTCTAGTAGCACAGACATTAGCCCAAATAAATCTGGTTTTTATCAAACAAGTCAGTTTTCAATATAAAGGAGAAAAATTCAAATTTGTTTTCATGCACCCCAAAATAGTCATATTTCTCAAATTACCTCTTCTCTATAAAATCCCTTTCTTCCGTGTGCCTTCCTTCCCTTCAGGAATACCAACAGCAAAAGCAACAAGGAATAATAATGAAAAACCTTCTCCATACTTACTTGCAGTTGACTCTGAGTGTAATGGTTACTTACATCTTAGAAAGGAACCTAATTTGGTCTTGAAGAAACAATGTTTTCAGCAAATACCACAAATATAAAGAAAATCTTTCTAACATGCTTTGCATATTACACTATGTTTTGTTTTGGTTTGGTTTTTTTGCAGTTCGCGGGCCTCTCACTGTTGTGGCCTCTCCCGTTGCGGAGCACAGGCTCCGGACACGCAGGCTCAGTGGCCATGGCTCACGGGCCCAGCCGCTCCGCAGCATGTGGGATCTTCCCGGACCGGGGCACGAACCCGTGTCCCCTGCATCGGCGGACTCTCAACCACTGCGCCACCAGGGAAGCCCGACACTATGTTTTATATGTGCAAATTGCAGACAGAAATCAAATTATCAATTTAGACAAGACATTTTCACAAGTGTAATTTATTTACAATAGTCTTCTAAGAAGACAGGTATTATTCACATTCTACCAAGAAATAAACGGATGCTAATGGATCACACCATTAGCTCTTAAATAGGTCTCAGAAGACAGATTTTCAGATTCCTAGTCCAGTAGTCTTGCTTCAGTACAGCATTGTTTTTATGGCCTGATTTCAGGCAATTTAAATAAAGGTACATTTATAAACAATGAACAAGCATCCCACCCCTGTTCTCAGCAAGTGCACCAGTGTGACCTCCTTGATCACCTTAATACTACACAGCATATCCAGCAATCCCACTCCTGGGCATATATCTGGAAAAGACAAAAACTCTAACTTGCAAAGATACATGTTCATAGCAGCAATATTTACAATAGCCAAGACATGGAAGCAACCTAAATGTGTATCGACAGATGAATGCATAAAGAAGATGTGGTATAACTTCCCTGGCGGTCCAGTGGTTAAGACTCCGAGCTTCCACTACAGGGAGCACGGGTTTGATCCCTGGTCAGGAAATTAAGATCTGCATGCCGAGAGGCAAGAAAAAAAAATTATGATGTCGCTTATATGTGGAATCTAAAAAACGGGTACAAATGAACTTATCTACAAAAAGAAATAGAGTTACAGATGTAGAAAACAAACTTATGGTTACCAAGGGGTAAGGGGGGGATAAATTGGGAGATTGGGATTCACATATACATACTACTATATATAAAATAGATAACTAATAAGGACCTACTGTATACCACGGGAAACTCTACTCAACACTCTGTAATGGTGTATATAGGAAAAGAATCTAAAAAAGAGTGGATATATGTATATGTATACGTATATGTATAACTGATTCACTTTGCCATACACCTGAAACTAACATAACATTGTAAATCAACTATACGCCAATAAAAATTTTTAAAAATGTGCAGCTGCAGGTATGAAATAAATGTTAGCCATCCACCAAAAATAAGAATATGTGGTTATATATATATATATATATATATATATACAATGGAATATTACTCAGCCATAAAAAAGAATGAAATAATGCTATTTGCAGCAACATGGATGGACCTAGAGGTGATCATCCTAAGTGAAGTAAGTCAGACAAAGATAAATATCATATGATATCACTTATATGTGGAGTCTAATAAAATGATACAAATGAACTAATTTACAAAACAGAAATAGACTTACAGACATAGCAAACAAACTTATGGCTACTAAAGTGGGAAGGGGGGTAGGGATAAATTAGGAGTTTTGTATTAACAGGTAAATACCCTATATATAAAATAGATAAACAACAAGGTCCTACTGTATAGCACAGGGGGTTACTATGTTCAATATCTTGTAATAACCTATAATGGATAAGAATCTAAAAATAATATATATGTGTATATATACATATATGTATGTATAACTCAATCACTTTTCTGTATACCTGAAACATTGTAAATCAGCTATACATCTATTAAAAAAAAATACTAGGGGCTTCCCTGGTGGTGCGGTGGTTGGGAGTCCGGCTGCCGATGCAGGGGACACGGGTTCGTGCCCCGGTCCGGGAAGATCCCACATGCCGCAGAGCGGCTGGGCCCGTGAGCCATGGCCGCTGAGCCTGCGCGTCCGGAGCCTGTGCTCCGCAACGGGAGAGGCCACAACAGTGAGAGGCCCGCGTACCAAAAAAAAAAAAAAAAGAAAATACTACACAGCATAGTGGATTTATAACACTCCATCCCTGGTACCTAAAAAAGGCAAATTCTTTGATCTTCAAAATAATAGTAACTTTGAGGGGCTGCTTAACTTTTGGCGGTCACAGCGAAGCTCCACAAGACGGAGTACTATATCGTGCACGCCCTCATTTGAAAGATGAGACCTAGAATGATTACCACAAAGAACCAAGTTAGAACTATTTAGTTTTTCAGTATGACTGATGGGCATGTGTGTGTTTGTTACAATGTTCTTTATGCTCAGGGTATCCTAATGAGTGAGGGATGCCACTGGCACACTACACAGGCCCTGATCATTAAAAAGAGATTGCTAATGAGAGTGTCATAAAGGTGTCATATGTATTTTTAACCACGTGCTACAATAACATCAAGAGCCCACCGTATGTCAGGGCAGTGTGCTAGGGGCTTTTCATATATTGTTTCATTCAATCTTAATGACAACCCTAAGAGATAAGGACTATCATTATTAAGCCAGGACAGATAAGACACAGAAGACTCAAGGAGGACCCCTGGGCATGAGCCAAAGGCTTTCACAGGGAGATAATGAGAAAATGAGGTCACAGTGGAGGTCAGGGACAAATGATAACAGGTCTTGGATACTAAGCTACAGCTTTAATATTTTATTCTGTAAACTCTGGAGAAACACTGACACGCAGGATTATTCTAGCTGTAATGTGTAGAGATGGATTGAAGGAGGAGACACGGGATAGCCAGCAAGCTAGGGCTGTAATCCAGACCCGCAGAGGTGATGGTTAGGGTGATAGGAGCAGGGAGAGGGAGGAAGGAAGGATTCAGATGATGGGGTGTGTGGTGGTCCCGGAAGGGATAGATTGGGAGTTTGGGATCGACATGTACACACTGCTATATATAAAATAGATAACCCACAGGGACCTACTGTATAGCACAGGGAACTCTGCTCAATATTCTGTAATAACCTAAACGCGAAAAGAATTTGAAAAAGAAGAGATATATGTATATGTATAACTGAATCACTTTGCTGTATACCCGAAACCAACACAACATTGTTAATCAACTCTACTCCAATATAAAATAAAAATTAAGATACAAAAACAAAACAAAAAGATGTAAAAATGAGAGAATCAGGGCTTCTGATACTGATGTAGAAGTTGAATAAAATAAATTTATATTGATCTAGAAGTTGCTTTTTCTTAAAAAAATCAACATGTGATATTAAACTGTGTGCTTTTCCTCATAAATCTGAAGTTCTAAGTGTGGAAAAACAAACTAAATGTCTTCGTATCTAAAATTCTGCTGGTCCTCACGTACTCGAGATGTTTCACGATTTGGGCACATGGTGGGCTTGTGCTGCTTAAGACCCAGGTGGCCTCAAAGATTCCAGACTACTTTTTTTTTTTTTATGATTTCACTGATTATATTTAATTTGAAAACAAGTAAATCTAGTGATATGATGACAGATCAGAACAGTAGATGCCTCCCGGGGGTAAGAAACTGTCTTGAAAGAGACATGAGAGAAATTTGGGGGGTAATGTAGGTAATGTAAATGTTCTATTTCTTGTTTTGTGTAGTGGGCTAATGCAATTATACAACTTGCAAAATGGGGTATACAACTGTCATTGACCTGTAATTTTTGTAAGTAAATTATATTCCATTTTTTAAAGCCCTATGCAAAAGTGTTATGAATCAAAGCAAAACTTATTCAGAGGTACAGCAGTCTGTATACTTAACTGTAGCTTCTGAAATGTTAGACAAAAAATAGAAACCCTTCTCAGACAATACACAGAAGAATGCTGAGTCATAAAAACTCAAGTGTTAACATTAAGTGAAAAAGTAAAATTGAAAATTACACGTATACTGTGATTATAATTATATTAAGTATAACTGATTCACAAACAGTGTAGTAGTTTGGGTTTTCAAAATTTCTTGTAATCTATGGATTTCTCTACTCTTATTTGCTTTTTACTGCAGAATAATGCATCTACCCTGAACGATATACTAGTCATTTGAGTCATGACAAATCAAAAAAACATTTCCTAGATTTAATGGGCCAATATTTTACATTTTAGGAAAGTAAAAGGACATATTGAATGCCTTATAGGAGCCTTAATATGTGGGGTGTGAGTGTGTGTGTGTATATGTGTGTGTATGTGTTCATTCATTCCTTCATTCAACAAAAATTTATTGAGGAATATTATGGGTCAGGCATTTTTCTACGTAATAGGATATGAACTTCTTAGCCGCTGCTCACAAAAAGCTAACAATCCCGTGAAAAACTATAGACATTATAAAGTATGTTGTAATAAGGTCATAAACAGAACGCTATAGGTGTGCAGAGGAGGACCCTGATCCCAGCTGGGCATGATCAGAACAGCTTCCTGGAGGAGCAGCTGTCTGAACTGAGTCTGAATCACAAATGTAAGTTAATCAGGCATTTGAGGGGATGAGCCACTTAGAAAGTGAGGATATCCTGGACAAAGGAACAAGGCAAGATGGCTTGAGCATGTTGGAAGAACTATGAACAGTTCCTAGGATTGGGGCAAAATGTAGGAAACAGAAGTGAGTCTAGATATTAGAGGCTAGTTCATTTGGAGTATTTTCCATATAAAGAAGTTTGGGCTTGATCTTGAGGGTGAGGAAAGCCACATGATTTGAAACAAGAGTCGTGGCTTGATAAGATTTTTGCTTGAGAAAGATTTCTCTCATACTGATGGAAGTGGTAACTGGAAACAGGGAAGTGAGTTAAGAGACCCCTGAGTCATCTAGGCAGGAGATGATGAAGTTCAGAATTAAGACAGTGGCAGAGTAAATGACGGAGAAAAAGAAATATATAGGGAAGATATGAATTAGGTACACTTGATAACTTAATAGCTCTCAGGATTCTGTCTCAAGTACCTGAATGGATGGTGGTACCTTTACTAAAGCAAGTTGCGTGCATGGAGGATAAGGGGAGGCAAGGTTCCTGCTGAAATTCATCTGCACATTTGAATTTGGAAATGCCTTCTCAACTACTGGTTCTGATCTCAGAAGAACCACAGGAACTAGAGACACAGCTTTGGAGATGTGAGCATCCAAGTGGTGGGTGATGCCTTGGGTAGGTGATCTATTAGCACACCGTTGAGAAATTCGCGAAGAAAAAGAAAGAGAAACACCAGTATGTAAGGGGGGGGGTGGAAGAAAAATAGCCCAAGAAAGAAATCAAGGAGGATGAACCAGAATTTAGATACAGTGTGGCTTGACACAAGTCAGTGAAAGACAGAGCCAGGAAAAGTGATCAGCTTGTCAAATGCTGTAAGGGCATGAATCTGATGTGGTCCATTCAGCGGAGAAGTTGACGTAATGGTAAGAACACAGCCAGTGAATGGAAAGTATCCATTTCACAAAGAGTTACTGAACACCTACAAGAGACTAGGCACAGATGAAAAAGACAAGGATGTAAATTCTATGTCCCTTGATTTTAATAAGGGAAAACAATTCAATTTACTCACTAATACTCCAGATTCCATCTCTTTTCTTTATCTTTTCCAAAATGATCTCAATCAACTCCAGTACTTACAGGTCCATAGTTAACCATAACTCCAAAATCCAAAAAACTCTGAAAACAGGTTTTGTTTCTTTTTTCAGAAATCTGACCTGACCTATTAAGAGACTATTTTTAGTCTTTATTTATCTCTCAATGTGAACATTGATGTGTTTTACTGCAGAAATATTGATATAGATGATTACAGAGATGATTACAGATGATTACAGATACACTATATCCCTCTTTTGGTAATATATGGTACATGTTCTGTAATTGTTTTTCAAAAAAAAAAAATTGGATTCCAAAACACATATGACTTCAAGGATTTTATATGAGAAATTGTGAACATCTAGAATCATAGCACTTTATTAAAACACTTCCAAAAATATACATTTTTTTTCCTTTCCGGCTTAGGAACTGCTGATGGGAGCCATATATAATATTTATTCTGAGTGTGAAACTTTCTGGCGGAAACCGAGTTATTGCACCAAACAACAGTCTATTTATCCCTTTCTATGGCAACTATCACCACTGCTCCAGTGCACTCACCCCCAGAGTACTCAGCAGAGACTGGAGGGTGCCCCTCAGCTTACAGAGAGATGTCCTGTCCCACAGTTGACCCTGCTCCCCCGGGCATTCTCTTTGCTTCATTCATTCTATGGCCCAGGGTTTGCTGGCTTTTTTCTGCCCTGCACCTGGGCCTGCTTCCGTTTTCTTTTCCATGAAATCGTAGGCCAGAAGAATCTTCCCATTCTCATTTGGCAAGCTTGGGATCATTACCATTTCAGAGTTGGAAGAAAACTCAGAGAGAACATAAAGTTCAATCCCTTCCTTTTAGAAACGAGGATACCGAGGTGCAGAGAAGTGAAGGGACTTGGCACCATCAGCAAGTAATTTATGGCAAAGCCAGGACTTCGATCCAGGCTGCTATTCCACTTTCCCCGTTCAAGGGATTCAAACATCAGATGAATGGGTGCAGAAGCTTCTAGGGTGGACATTTTTGTTTGGCTTTGTTTGTTGGAGTATTTGTTTTACTATCCAATTTTCCTCTGGAATAGCACCTCCCCATCTCTATCTCTGTGGTTCAAGCAAAATTCACTCAAATCCCTAGTTGCACATAACCGGAGCCAGGCCAATCAGAGAATCACACCCTTCAAGCACAGTGACTGGCTCAGAAATGAACTCCTGACCCAATCAGAGATCTGGGGGGTCTGGAAACTATTGCCAAAAAGTTTGTTAGGGTTTTTCCATAAGGTGTTACTGAAAAACCCAAACGAATTTTTTTTTTTTTTTTTCGCCGTACGCGGGCCTCTCACTGTTGTGGCCTCTCCCATTGCGGAGCACAGGCTCCGGAAGCGCAGGCTCAGCGGCCATGGCTCACGGGCCCAGCCGCTCCGCGGCATGTGGGATCTTCCCGGACGGGGGCATGAACCCGTGTCCCCTGCATCGGCAGGAGGACTCTCAATCACTGCGCCACCAGGGAAGCCCCCAAAAGAATTTTTTGGCCAACCCAATATAACTGAGAAAGGGGCATGTGTGTGTCTCTTTAATCCCCCATTGGACATCAGTGGAACCTAGGAAAACGTGGCTTCAAGCTACTTAAAGCCAGCTCGCTATCACAAGAAGCCAAGAGAGGAAGCCGAAGCTTAGAGGTGGAAGGACACAGAGTTCTGATGACATTGCTTGTCTCTAAATTCTCCCCTGCCTGAAACCCCCTTTACCGCTGACTTTTTCAGTTATAAGCTAATTAATTTCTTCTTCTGTTTAAGCCCAGTCTGGGTAGATTATCTGTCACTTGCAACGTAGAATGCCTTAACCAATAAAATGACCTTTTACAAAGTCTCTCCAAACACTGTCAGTTTATGATTTGATAATTTTTTTCTAAAGGTCTGGTATTTCTGGAATCTCTGAAATTCAATAACTCACTGAACTGAGGTAAAGTGAGAAAATATGCAGAGTGAAACTCTTGCATCTCGATAACATGTTATAGTTTTCTACTCTACGTAAAAGACACCATTGCTCATTTTACCAAAGTCTGATTTTCTCATTAAACCATGAATGTGTGAATCTATTTGCCTAATTTGAAACTTACACAAGCACCATCACTTTTTATGTTGCAAACTGAACTCTAGCAACAGGCTTTTCTCTTTGTTTATAAAAATCGTAATTTCCTGTTCTTAAGAACAAAGAGAGCTAAAAGGGCTTTTAAAAGTTAAATAGTTGTTTTTCAAAATACATGTCTCAAGAGGTTTCTTAAACTTCAAAACACTGTAAAAGAATGCTATGCTAAATGTAAATGAATCAGAACCTTCCAGATTAAATTTGCCTTCAACTCCATATGAGTTTATAAACCAAAGAGAAACATTTTGATTTCTAAGAAACCCCATGGGAAGATGGATAAAATGTAACTTGTTTGTCTACACTACATTAGGACATTTTTATTGAATAATTATCTTAATTGCATATGGAAAGTGTCTCCCCGTGGCCTCCCAAACAGGAGTTTTCCTGAGTAAAATCAACAGAGGAAGGTCTGAATTAGAGAAGACAACTCATATACCACTGCTCAGATGGGGTGAGCCAAAGGTTATAAGGCAGTTTCAGGTTTAGGAGAAAAGGACATGGGTTACTTAAAGACATCAATAGTAACTGAAGAAAAGGGACTTCACCCCTCTCATTCAGTTGCCTGCTCATTTCTATTGTCACTCCTGGTTTTGGCCACTTGCTTCTCCAACTTTACTCCATGCCACTCTCTGATTTTTAGTCCTATTTAGCTATATATTATCCCCCTTTCTGTATCTTGAACTTGTCAAGCTCTTTCATACCTCAGAGCTTTGCATTAGCCATTCCTGCTGCCCAAAAGACTCTTTCCATGTCTCTTTGCAAACTTGTCCATATGCTATTCTCAGAATGACCTCTGCTCATCCCATCTCACATAGCTCATACCCCGTCATTCTCTCTCATATCATCCTGTTAACATTCTACGTAGCTGTTATAACGATTATACGTACCTTATTTATTTGTTTGTTTTACTGTCTCTACTTTTAGAGTATAAACACCTAAAATGCAGACATAATTTTCTTTTTGTTCACTTCTGTATCTCCAAAGCCTTGAATAGTGCCTGCCATGTAATGTACAAACAGTAAATATTTGTGGAGCAAGTAACAGAGTAAAGGAATGAAGGATGAAACTGAACAAATATGCCTCTTTTCCATCTTTCTCCAACAACATTTCCCGTTCACCTAAAGAATTGTTTGTAGAGGGGAAGGGTTACTGTACTTAAACATTAGCTAACATAGATAGGTTAGAAGGAAGAAGACTTTTCTTTACCTGTTTAGCTTCCATTAAGTTCCATTAAGAAACGCAGCATGTACCATGATCTCTTGTCTCACAGCCTAATCTAAAAAGATTAAAACATCATAGTGAATTCTTCCACCAATGACCACGTACTGTCCAATTACCTCTACAAATTAGGAAAAATCAAATATCTAGAGTTCTAGTCTACTAGAACGGGTTCTGTGATTTTCCCCCTGGACTCTCACTTAGGGATGAACCAGTTATAAGTTTACGCCTACGTTTGAGGACAAATAACAAATAACAGTGGCCCAGAGGAACAGTGACTCAGTAGCAATGGAAAACATGAAAGGTATCATGCTGGATATTGTCCATGATAAGGTCAATCATTTTTAAAACATATTAACTGACTTTTCCATCTATGTGCCCTCACAAAATAAAGTCAGCATAAACCACAATACATTGTTTCATTTGACTTTGTGATAACTCGAAGGACAAATGTAATAGCATTTCATATGCCCATTTTCCATAGGAGAAACTAACCTCTCCTAGGGTCCCAAGCCGGGAATCCTGATGACTTACAACAAGGTTCCTACTAAGAGACCAGAACACTAATGATATCTGGAAGCCAAATGAAAAGAAAAGCCTAAAAGAAAGAGATAATAAGGAGCTATTCTTTCTATTTCTCATATATTAATTAAAAATCTAGGGCTTCCCTGGTGGCGCAGTGGTTGAGAGTCCGCCTGCCGATGGCAGGGGACGCGGGTTCGTGCCCCGGTCCAGGAAGATCCCACATGCCGAGGAGCGGCTGGGCCCATGAGCCATGGCCGCTGAGCCTGCGCATCTGGAAACCTGTGCTCCGCAACGGGAGAAGCCGCAACAGTGAGAGGCCCGCATACCGCAAAAAAAACACAAACCTATAACTTACTGTGTGTAAAGTTTATGCCAGCTTTGGTGGGTGATATAAGAGCATGTAAGACAAAAATTTCCTGACCATGAGCTGTCAGCCTAGTTGGTAAGATCAGGCAGACAGGCATGCATAAAAAATTTGAACACTACACAGCATAATTGTATACTGTAGAAAGAGTCAGATCATCGGTGTTAAAGGAATTGGGAGGAGGTGAGAAAGAAGGGTGCCAACTCCAGACTAGAGTAGAAAATGAACGCACTTCATGGAGAAGGAGTATATTCGCTCAGTAGAATCAACACAGACACAAAACTTTGATGGGTAAAGTCTCAGCATAAAACACAGTGACAAGGGCAAATTGTGCCATGCTTCAGGAGAGGAACTGACTTGGACAAAAGTCCACCTTGGTGGAGAGGAACTGGGTTATAAAGGACATTGAAGCCAAACGACAGAGGTCAAGGTTCCCGAGGGGTGAGCTTAGAGGAAAACGTGTATACAGCAGAGGAAGGGGAAAGTGAGAAAAAGGAAAAGCCATTGACAAGAAATGAAGGAAGGAGAGAAGGGGTGGAAAAAAGGAGAAGGGAAAAGGAAGGCAGGTTTATGATGGAGGGTGAAGCTGATTTTTAGAAACCGCCATCTTTCTTCCAAGACACCATGGACAGGTGACTGAACTGTTCTAAACCAAAACCAAAAACACGGGGACAGGTGACAACTGTTTTAGGAAACCCTGAGTACACAGCTACCATGTTCATAGGTCACATTTCTTAAGTGTGTAGGCTTCAAGGCATATGATTTTAGGTTAGAGCCTGTTGGAGTTTTTGTTGTTGTCATTGTTCTAATCGATACATGCATTCTTCAAGCAACTATAAATCTTAAACATATTTTCCAGTAAATCAGGCTGGAGACATCTACTTGTATGTATCTCGGCATTAAAGGAATGCAAAGTGGGGGTAGAGGCACCAGCAAACTGGGAATAGGATTAGAACCACCTAATTTGGAAAAATGCAGAGCTGACCATGGGAGGTGGACCTGGGCAGTGTGCTCTGGAGATGAAGGGATTGGTTACCAGGGAAAGGGAAATCAGTTATTGAGGGCCTCACAGGATGAGTGCTGGGTGAACTTGTTCAAGATCACATGTGAAGTGGTAAGTCCAGTCTAAGTCTTAGTATTTGAGGAATCCATTCCTTCCTGCTCACTCCCACCGCCATCATCTTGGTCAACTCACGATCAGCTCTTGCCAGGATTTCTACAACTTTTCACCAAACAGTATTCCTGACTCCAGTCCTGTCGCTCTTCAATCTGTTCTCTATTCTGTAGCCAGAGTGAAATTGTCAAACCAGAAATCAGATCACTTCACTGTTCTTCTGAAACCCTTTAAGGACAACGTGTCTTTCACTGACCAAAAGGGCAGACTTCTTGGCATTAGCTAGAAGTGGGCCAATCATACAATGTATTACCCAACCATAACATATATCATTTTTGAGAGTGAAAGGAGAGTCTATTAAAATTCATCTGGGGCAACAGGCGTGAGCCAGGTTTGCCCCAGGTGAATTGTCACATGGAGTCACTCCACTATAGAGCTTTTCATGACATATTCTTTTTTTTTTTTTTTTTTTTTTTGCGGTACGCGGGCCTCTCACTGTTGCGGCTTCTCCCGTTGCAGAGCACAGGCTCCGGACGCGCAGGCTCAGCGGCCATGGCTCACGGGCCCAGCCGCTCCACGGCATGTGGGATCCTCCCAGACTGGGGCACGAACCCGCATCCCCTGCATCGGCAGGCGGACGCTCAACCACTGCGCCACCAGGGAAGCCCCATGACATATTCTTAACTCTCCAGTCTTACCCTTCACCAATTTCCTCATGGCCTTCTTGTAGTCCTGCTGTATTAAGCTACTGGAAATCTCTCCATCATGTTCTTTTTACTTCTGGGGTCTTGGCATACACTTTTTCATCATCTCATACCCCTTTACCAATTTTTCTTCACCCATTTAATTGCTACTGTCCTTTAAAACCCAAGTCAGAATTTACTTCCTCTGAGCAATTTTCCCCAACTCCTCAAGGCTGGATTCAGTACTGGTTTTTATGGGTTCCATTTCACCATGTGCATGCCCCTAACATTACGTTTAATAGACTACAGCAAAATCGCCTATTTTCTTGTACATTTTCTCTAACTGGATGCCCTTTTAGACCGCGATTATATATTACTGTAATTATACACCTGTCACATAGTTCTATTGCTAACATACAGTAGATGTTTATATAGGGAGATTTAATCAACGTACATTGAATGGACAGACGGGTGGATAGATAAATGAAAAGATGAATAAATAAAAGATATTTTCCAAACTTATAAACCTCTAGTATGATTCGGTCTTTGTATCCTTCAAGGCAATGCTTTCCTAGCCTAGCTATGCATCACTGAATTGGGGTATCAAATATTGGGGCTAAAGGATCTGGATTTTTAGCAAGATTGCTGGGTGATTCTTATGCAACCTTGGTCCAGTTGGTCTGGATTTAAGAAACTACATCTCTGCAATGAGCATCTCATAGATTTTATTCATTCCTAAGCCCTTTGTTTTGATGGAAGGAAATTTTAACCTTTAATTTGAAAATTAGAAGGAATTTGCCTTAAAGTTATTAGGTTGCAACATCTGTAGTCTCAGAGTCCTTGGTACACTAATGTAGTTTTCTTAGAAGAGTTTGGTGTACCCAATTGACATAAAATGAACAAAGGTAGGTCTATTCAGATACATATCGTAGGGTTCCCACTCTGAATATTCATCTCTTCAATCTGGAGCTAGGTCCTACTGGCTTACTCCTAAGGTCAACATTTTTTAAGATAAGAAAGAGTCCTTAGAATAAGTCAGCAGCTAAGAGTGGGAAGAAGGTAAGAGTTCTCCTTGGGGAATACACTAGCTGAATTTTTTACAATCACCGTATTTCCTATCTATAGCATTTGAAAAATATTGACTGTACTAAAAAGTTTTAAATTTATGGCAGGTTACTAGGGATTTCTCAGTGTAGCCTGATCCAACTATTCCCTTTGAAATAGTGCCTATAATACAGTGCACTTCACCAAAGAAAAGAAAAATAGCCTGTCTCCTTGAGAACAAGAACAAACAGCTTCATACATGAATGGAAAGCCTACTTTCTGAGTAGAGGTACTGAGCTGTACAGAGCAAGTGACCAGCAAATCCATAACCTATCTCCGTCCCTCATTCAACGGCAGCTGGGAGACAAGGTGGGCCAAGACGTCTCTGCTGACTACTCAGAATCATGAGTCTCTGGTTTATCAACCTACAGATAAGAAATCTCAAAAAAGGGAGAGTGGGTGGAACTCTTAATGACGGCAAGAAAATGAAGGTCAGAGGACAGACTACACCACCTCTCCGGCTGCCAGTTTGTTGTAAGTGTCGGATGAAACACTCGAGTTCTGGGCTCAGTATTTTATCCCTTCATAAAAATAAGCCTTACAATACTTGCCCAACACGCCAGGCCTAATTACCAGAATTCAATGCCATAAAATGCTTTGCATTCCTTGGTGAAAGTGCTATATCAAAGCTCAAGATACCAGCCTGGGTTTGTTTTGTTCTTGGGATTCAAATTTTGAGATTAAGAATCTGACATGATTATTTTTAAAGAACCTCTCATACAAGGCTAAAGATAGAGAAGTAACCATCTGAGGCTTTGGTGATTTCACCCATAAGCACTTGGGTGTATCATGAGCAAGGATAATGACAGGCTTTGTGTCTCCATGTAGCAGGAAATTTGTTGTGTATAAGTCAAAAGGGTCTCTCTGTAGAGTATAAATTAGAGGGCAACTGAAACATGAGAAGCTGTACGTCAGAGGAAGAAGCATGGGTGGAAGTTAGAAAAAGCAGATGAGTGCATTTAAGTGGAAATTCTAGGCTAGAAAAGGGGAAAATGCTGATGTAGAGAATCTGAAAGAGATTATAGGTATTTAAAGATGTTAGGCAAAAGACCTTATTCATCGGTCTAATTAAAAAGACTTACTAAGCAGGTATCTTTTTCTTTCTCTTTTGAAACAATTTTAGACGTACAGAATAGTTACAAAAATAGTAGAGCAAATTCTCATATACCTGTCACCCAGCTTCTTCTAATGCTAATATCTTTCATAACTATAGTACAATTATTGAAACCAGGAAATTAACACTGCTACCATACTATTAACTAACCTACAGACTTTATTTAAATGTCCTTGGTTTTCCCACAGTGTCCTTTTTCTGCTGTAGGATCCAATTTAGGATCTCATATTGAAATTCACTGTCAATCTCCTTCTCTAATCTATGACAGTCTTTCTTTCCTTTCATTACCTTGTCACCTTCAAAGAGTGCTGGTCATTTATTTTGTAGAATACTCTTCAATTTGAGTTTGTCTAATATTTCCCCATGTTAGACATGAAAGATAGAGAGTATTCATTTTGGGCAAGGATGTCACAGAAGTGATGCTGTGTCCTTCTCAATGCGTCAGATGGGGTACATTATATTGATATGTCTGACTACTGATGATATATAAACTCTGATGAATTGGTTACCATGGTGTCTTTCAGGTCTGTAAAGTTACTCTTTTCCCCACTGTAATTAATGAATCGATTATGAAGAAAGACTGTGAGATAACGCAAATATCCTTTTCTTTTTAAAAAAAACAACAACTTTGCGTTTTTAGAGCTGCTTTAGGCTCACAGCAAAACAGAGATTTCCCATCTACCCCCCCCCACACACACATGCATAGTCTCTCCCACTGTCAACATCTCCATTAGAGTGAGATTTTTGTTACAGTCAATGAACCTACATTGACACATCTTAATCACCCCAAATCCATTAGGGTTCACTCTTGGTGTTGTACATTCAATGGGTTATGATGAACATATAATGACATGTATCTAACATTGTAGTATTACACAGACTATTTTCACTGCCCTAAACTTCCAGCATGCTCCACCGATTTATCCTTCCTCCACCTACCCCCTGACAACCACCAATCTTTTTACTGTCTCCGTAGTCTTGCCTTCTGCAGAATATAGTTGGAATCATATAGTGTGTAACCTTTTCAGACTTTCACTTATTAATATGCAGTTAATGTTCCTCCTTGTCTTTTCATGGCTCGATAGCTTATTTCTTCTTAGTACTGAATAATATTACATTGTCTTGATCTACCACAGATTATTTATCTAGTCACCTACTGAAGGACATCTTGGTTGTTTCCAAGTTTTGGCAATGTGAATAAAGCTGCTATAAACATTAGCGTGTAGGGTTTTGTGTGGACATGAGTTTTCAACTTCTTTGGGTAAATACCAAGGAGGGTGGTTACTGGATCATACGGTAATAATATGGTTAGTTTTGTAAGAAACTTCAGGACTGTCTTCCAAAATGGCTCTACCATTCTGCATTCCTACCAGCAGTGAATGAGAGTTTCTGTTTCTCAACATCATCACCATCATTTGGTGTTGTTAGTGTTCCAGATTTGGGGCATTTTAATAGATATGCAGAGATATCTCACTGTTGTTTTAATATACACGTTCCTGATTACATATGTTGTGGAGTATCTTTTCATAGAAATATCTTTTTCATTATATACGTTTGCCTACTAATTTTAGCATTTATCAAGGGTTCCTATCTGCAAAATTATTGCTATTATTGTCTAAAGATAATTTTTCTATTTCCCTCATTTCTTCTACTTTAATAACTGATGTCATACTCTGAGGAAGAGTATACTATTATTTCAGTGAAGCTTAATGAAAGGACTTTCTGAGACAAAGACTTTGTACTGTACAGCAAGAGCCTTATTCTGCCCCATGGTAAGAACCTCCACATTCTTATTTGAGTTCTTTTCACCAAAAACAGAATTTTCAAACTCTCTTAATACTTGGAATAAATAGGATTCACTATGCCCATTGAGAAGTTAAGTGGAATTTTCATTTAAATGGGCACATGGGACACTGCCTGAAAATAACAACTTGAGGATAAAATTTTAATTCTCATAATTTTAGGCCCTTCTTTATTTAAAAATTCAGCAGTTAATCTTGAATTCCATAGTCAGTGCTAGGTACTATACAGAGCACTGGAGATACAGTAAAGACCAACACAGACATGCTCTGAAACTTCATGGAGTGTCCAGTCTAGCAGAAAAGGCAATTAATATAATTAATTGAAATTACAATCAGTTCATAAATAGAGAATAGAGGAACACTCTTAAGATCAATCAAAACTACCTAACCTAGTCTGAATTGGGTAACTGGTCTGATCTATAATGGTGTCTCAGGCAAGAAAGAGTTGAAATGATGCTAGTATATAAAGATAAATCAGGGTGTCAGGAACTGAGAAACCATGAGGGGGAAAATCTTACAGGTCACTTGGGACATATTAGAACTGTCCAGAGAAGCAACGCAAAGTCACTTCAGGGCTTTTAACAGGGTGTAACACATTCATATTTGTAATTTCTAGAGACTACAATGGCAGGCTGTGCACAGACTGGGTTACAACTGGGGCAATAGAGAATATGAAAGACTATTTGGGAAATTATTGAAGCAGGTCAGGCAAAAGATGAAAGTATTTTTGATTTGAATAATTGTAGTAAAACTGGAGAAAGAGAAGCTTGGGAGATACTACAAGGTAGAATCAATCTGGACTTGGTCATTGATTGGATGAGAAAGGTGAGAGAAATGGATGTGTAAAAGATTCTTCCCAGGATTCTCACTTGGACAACTGAGTACAGGATGGGGCATTCACTGAGACAGAGCAAGTAGAGAAGGAATTTTGTGAAGGAAGCTCGTGACTTTCATTTTATTCATAAACAATTTGGGAAAAAGCAAGCGTAAGGGTTAAATGGGGACTTGGATATACTGTCTGCAGATCAGGAAAAAGTTGCTGCTGAAGTTGTGAATTATTATAAACATATAGGTTCTGTTTCAAAGTCTGGAAGAGGTGGGGCTGCCTATCATGAGAGTGTAGGCCAAAAAGAAGAGACAGTGATCTGTGCCCCGTGGAGTGTCTCCTGGCAATGTTAGGGGAAGATGGGAGGAAAGGACAATGAGACAGAGTGTTGGAAGTAGGGACAGAAACAAGAGAAGGTGATTCATAGGGAAGACAGTGTTTCTTTCTTCTCTCCCACCAGTGTAGTTCTTGTTCCCACTGTTCTTTCCCCGCTTGTCTACATCTGTTTCTCCATTTCTTTATGTTATGTAGTAAAATTGAATGAGCACTTCTTGTCAGTCTCCATCTAAAGTGGATTTTCAGCAGCCTTCTATAAAATTAGCATCTCCCTCATTTCCAGTTATTGATTGCTATGTAACAAAATACCCCAAAACATACTGACACAAATTATTGTCAGCAACGTATTGTCTCTCATCGTTCTGGATTGACTGGGCTTAGCTAGATGTTTCTTGCTTACAGTCTCTTATGCAGATGCCATCAGAAGTCTGCTGGGGCTACAATCATCTGAAGGCTTAAATGGGATGAACAAACAAAATGGATCGCTTCCATGGTTGACAGTGTATGCTGTCTGTCAGCTGGGGCTATCTACTGGAGGGTCTACATGGGGCCTCTTGTGCCAGGTATCGATTTGTTGTCACTCAGCTCCAGATCTACCCTTCTCTGCCTGGCTTTGGTATACTACAACTGGAACCTGTGAACAACTCTCCATTGCCAGCTGGTGAAATGCTGGCCTTTTCATAGATGGCCTTAGGGTGACATTCGTACCACTGGGGTGAGAGCAGCAGGAATACATTTCCTTTCAGGGTTGGGATCGTCCATTGTTAATATTCATCATGGGAGGTCCACCTGGTGACCCTTGTGGACAAGTTCCAGCTGCACCCTCAGACCACATTCCATCCACTAGTGACCACTTGAGTACCTGCCACAGGCAGCACCTGCCATAGCTCTGGCTGTACCCCCAGACCACACACTCCCCACCAAGGCCTATTCTGAGCAGTCCCAGTGCCCTTCCACCTCTCCTCCGTCACCTGTTAGCTACTTGCAAGCTCTATTTTCCGGTAGTGGTTTTAACCTCTTCAAAAATGTCTAAATCTCAGCACTGGGAGAAGGGACCCTCTCCTAGCTCTAAATTCCTTCTCTTAGCCTACAGGTGGTAGTTTGCACCTGCTACTTCTGGAACTCTTAAAATCTTCTTTCCCCCCTTTTAGTGGCTAACCACCTCTACTAGATAACAATTATATATAATTATTTTATATATATATAGATAGATAGATAGATAGATAGTACATTTTCCCTGTTCAAATAACTGGTGTGGTTTCTGTCTCCTGGCTAGGCTAGTTGATTTACCTCTGCACGTGGTGTGGCCCAGACTTCTCACAAGATGCGTTCCTAGAGAGAATGACTCAGGACTCATTCCTAGCTTAGTTTGTCTTCCCTGTATTCGTCTATCCTTCAGTTATCTCATCCAGGACCGTGGTTTAAAATGCCATCCATATGCTCATTCCCAAATTGCACCCCGGACTCATGCCCTACTGATCTTCAACTCATCGTCTCCACCTAATAGATTTTTCAAACAAAGCTCTTCATTTCCCACATCCAAAAATAAATTATTTAAAGAAGTCACCACTAGTTGTTGAAGCTGAAGGAAGAGAAGTCATTCCTCGTTGTTCTCTTTTCCTTCATTTGCCCTCCCCTGATTCCAACTCATAACCAAATTGGTTCCCTTTTCCCTCCAAAGTGCATTGTGAAGCCACCCACTTTCCTCCGTTTCAAGTGCCACCACCCTAATCTAAGTGATAATCATCTCTCATCTGACACCCCAGTATTCTTAACCACCTCTAATGTTTTCTTTATAGACCAGTCAGAATAAACATTTAAAAACCTAAATCAGATCATGGCGCATCCTGCTTAAAACCCCTCAACGATGTTCTATCGCAGCTAGAATAATTCCAAATCCTTTAGCCCAGGCTTCAAGAACCCAAACCATCTGATTCATAGCTACTGCTTTAAACTCATCTGATGCTTCTTCTCATCACTCTGCTCCAAGCACACCACCCCTCTTTTAAATTCCTAAAACACCTAAAGTCCTTTCTTTCCTCTGGATTTCCAGAGGTTGTTCCCTGCCTGTGATGCTCAGGTCTCCTTCAGATGTCACTCCCTCCAATCTCCCTAAATACGTTTTCACTATGCTCTGTGTTTCCTCCTTAGCAGGATTAATCACAGTTTTCAATTAACTCAGTTTTGAGAATCTACTTACTCATTTATGGAATGTGAGCACCATTTATCAATTCCACAAATACTTCCTAAGTTCTTACTATGTTTCTGATATTTTTCTGGGCACTAGAATACAATGATCAATGCCCTGCCTCCTTGGAGACTGCATTTGATGTAGATAGTCAACCAATATCAGAGTGTAACAAGGAAAATCCAATTTTATTTAATTCCAAGTAAAAACAAATAGCAGGGCCTAAATCTGAAAGGAAAGTGTCCATCTTACTTAGATTGCTAAGGCTCTTTGATAAGTTTTAACTTTGAGCAATAACTGAAGGGGCTCTGGTAGACAGAGAATCATGCATGTGAAGAGACTGAACTTTTGTCTCTTACGCAGATGCCATGAGAAATCTCCTTCTATTTGCCTAAAAAGATTGTATTATAGGCTGTTTTTGTATGCAAAAAAATATATCTTTTCTCACTTAGATTAACATTCTTTTCTTGGTTCCTAAGGTAACCCTCCTACATTCTTGGTGGGAATGTAAATTGGTACCACCACGAAGGAGAACAATATGGAGACTCCTCAAAAAACTAAGAATAGAACTACCATATGATCCAGCAATCCCATTCCTGGGCATATATACAGAGAAAACCATAATTCAAAAAGATACATGAACCCCAATGTTCACTGCAGCACTATTTGCAATAGCCAGGACATGGAAGTAACCTAAATGTCCATCGACAGAAGAATGGATAAAGAAGATGTGGTACATATAACAATGGAATATTACTCAGCCATAAAAAAGAATGAAATAATGCCATTTGTAGCAACATGGATGGACCTAGAGATTATCATACTAAGTGATGTAAGTCAGACAAAGAAAGGCAAATATCATATGATATCACTTATTCATGGAATCTTAAAAAATGATGTAAATGTATTTGTTTACAAAACAGTAACAGACTCACAAACTTTGAAAACAATTTCATGGTTACCAAAGGGGAAACGTAGGGGGGAGGAGTAAATTAGGAGTTTGGGATTAACATATACACACTACTATGTATAAAATAGATAATCAACAAGGACCTACTGCATAGCACAAGGAACTCTACTCAATATTCTGTAATAACCTGTATGGGAAAAAAATCTGAAAAAGAATGGATATATGTATATGAATAACTGAATCACATTGCTATACACCTGAAACTAACACAACATTGTAAATCAACTATACTCCAAAATAAAATAAAAATTAAATTTAAAAGAAACAAACAAAAAAAACACAAAACAAAATAAAACAAACAAAAAATGTGACTTAGAGTAAAGAATAATCTCCTTATACTTTATATGTCGCAATTTTGTCCAGAAGGAAAGCTCAATGACTTGGGGATTATTTCACCATATGAAGCACTTACAATGGCAAAGCTCAAAAGAGAATAGCTTCCTCTTTCTTTGACCTGAATTGAAAGTGAGAATCTATTTAGTGTTGCAAAGGCTGAACGTATCGACCTTAGCTGCGAGGTCTAAGAAACTGCTGTCATGTACAGTAAGTCAAACTTTTAAACTTTGACCACTGGTACTTTGAATGATAAAATTAAATTTGGAAATTTTAATATTTATTCTTGTGTCCTGGAAATTCAGTCCATTAGTCTTCAGCTTCAGTTCTGGCCAAACATGGATTTTAACCCTCGGTCACTTAGCATTCAGCCAAAATGTGTATTTGGGGACCCTATCCCATGTATTTCATGGGCTTATCCAGGAGGGTCTGCCATGTAATATGGTTTGCACTGTGGTGAATAATCAGGAAAGAGCAAGATTCTTGACAAGAAAGTTCATGTATTTAATTAGCATAATAATCACTCTATGATATCTGAAATACGTCTAAGAAAACCATCTGGGGAAGAAAAAGCACAGAGAAAGCCCCTGTGTCGAGCTGAGGTTCGAGTCGATTCTACTCACAGATAGATGGAAGGGGGCGCTGACTAATAGAGGGCCCTGGAGGAGGGTTTGGCCTTGGGTAAGAGACAGGTCACTTGCCTCCAGTTACTGAGAGGACAGAGTGATGGACTAGCTCTTGTTTTATCATGTTTTGTTCGGTTTCCATTTTGAGATTGAATACATTTGAAGCTGGGTTTCGTCTTTTGAGGACTGATCTGTTTCCAGTTGACCCTCACATCCAGGGTGTGGCCTTGTAAGGCTCCGAATTCCAATTATTGCCCTGCCAGCCCTATGTTTAGCCAAAATCTCTGCTCACCTCCTCAACCCCTCTCCCGCTTTCAAATTTACAAATGCCTTGGGAAAAAAAAGGGGATACCCAACGTTCCTCCCTTGCATCTTGGACCCACGAATCTTGGCAGTCTTAAAAACACTCAGATACCGTCAAATATTTTTTTTTCTTTTCCTTTATTCAACTATTCTCAGAGAAAGGTTTGATCTGATACAGCTAGTCAGTTAGTTTGTAGCAGTCTAACAGTGTATTTTGCCCATATTACATATAATTCGCTCCACAAACGCATTGGCAAAGATTCTGATCTGGGATCACGTATAACTTTTTAACAACCCATGGGAGATTCTGAATGGCATCACTCCCCATCTTCATCCTCCTCCATTGATGGTCTCGGGTTCAGAGACTCATTTCAAGAAGCAGCCTAGGACTCAGACATTGGCAGAGGCCTAATAGCCTTCACAGCAGCTAAACTTCCCCCAATCTCTATCACCTTCTCTTTAGACCCCAAAAGTCGGCGGATCCCACTGGACATCTGAGAGTAATTATTTCCAGGTAAAGCCAGGTTTTAAAAGAGCCCTTAAAATGCAGGAGAATTTTTTTTTACATTAAATAATTTAATTTTTCTTTCTGTTTCCCAAAAATCTCCAAGAGAAGTTTCACATTTCCCTGTGTAGTTTATACATTAACTCATCTGCCTCAGAGTGTTTTGCCTAGAGGGCAAAATAGATATTCTTGGATTTGCAGAAACACATGCCTCCAGCATCACCAAGTCGGAAAACACCCTGCTCTCCCATGGCACCCAACAGGTGACTGGAATACGTGCATCAATTGTTCTGATACATTCAGAAAGGAAGGACATGGCCTCAGGAAGAGTTCAAATAGCCACTTACCCAATCGGAAAATAAACCTTTCATCTGAAAGATACAGATTACAACTTCTAGCTTCCCAGAATTTTTCTAAGTGACCACAAAATAAGAATTATTGGAAAATATGGTTTTTTAAAACATATGTTGAGAAAATCCCCTGAAACCTTATCAAAAATACATACTTGTATTATCCTGAACTCTATACCTGGAGATCTCCTGTCTTAATGCAAGAAGCTAAGGAAAAGGCAAAGCGAAGCACTCATTCCCCCAAAGAGCTGTGCTGCTTGCGGGCATGGGGTGAGGGGTTCCATTCAGCTCATGTTTTATGCTAGTGTGTCAAATACCACCCCCTGGAATAAAACCTCAGATGGAAGGTGATCACCATAAACACTTTCTCTGAGATTTAAATAAGCCAATCACTGAATTCAAGGACTTAAGTCTGCTTTTCTAAGACAAAAAAAAAAAAAAAAAAGTCATGTTGACTTAAATTTCACAGCGTGACACAGAAAGAAGCCTTTTCAACTGAAAGTCTGAAATACACAGCATCCATGAAAAATATCTGTAAAATTCTCTTTCAAAATAATCCATATTTTCTTCACGACACTGCACATATATCAAAGGAAATCTAGACAAGGACATGATTGTAACTAAGACCATCTATTGCTGAAAAATGTCCTTACTTTTATAATATACATAGAAGATCTCTATTTCCCAATTTTCTGCAATAGCATTATTTTACATTTACGACAAGAAAAGTTATATTTAAAAACCTTTTAAAGCTTTGAGCTATTCATCTTGGCTCTGGGCTAACGGGTCCTATTGGGTCAGAGTGAGCTTGGCAAGCTTGACTGAGAAAAGCATTTATCATCGAGTTATCATTTGAAGCTGCTCTGCCGTGTCCTGCTCAGCATTGACAGGACAACCACTGTGAGTTCATTGCTTGTCCAAAACTTAAAAATGTGTGATAAACTCACCTATCAACAGGGCTACTCTTCCTGGTCTCTCGAAGTAGAAGAGAGCTTGGACTCTAGCCTACTGGATTTTCAACAAGAGAACGAAGTCCGAGAACTCAGTCTCTGCTTTGTCATCATTGCAGAAAAGAGCTCATTCCAAAATGATCCAGATGCATATTGTCCATAATGTGGATTAACCTGGATCCAGTCCATACCTAGGAGCCAACTGGATGATGTAACCCCAAGGATATCGGGCAAAAACGTGTTTCCAAGAGGTTATCATTCATATTAGTCATCCCTTTGTGTTATCCTAAGGTGGCTCCTAGCTGACATTCAACCACGTTTGCACATATAAGAAGGGCTTTATTTACATGCAACATCTCATTTCTCTTCACAAAACCCCTATGAAATCAGGCACTTATTATTATTGCCATTTTTAATGAGGAAATTGAGAATTAGAAAGATTAAGTAACTTCCCAAGGCTACAGAGTTAGTGAATGGAAAACTGAAACTCAAACTAAGGTCTGGCCTGACTCCCATGATTCACATTCATAACCATCTTGCTTTACTGCCTCTTCCCGTGGCCCCTAGGAAATTTCAGGAAAGGCAGTAAAAATAAATAAGTGTGTGAGCTACTGAATGACGTTGGCAAATTACTTAACCTGAGTCTGAGTTGCCTTAGTCGTGAAATTGGCATAGTAACAATTCTTATTTCAAAGGGCCGTCGTGATCATTAAAATGCGATGACGTACACAAAGTGTTTATGACACAGCCTAGCACACAGAATGTTAGATACAAAAAATGTTAGATACAATTTTTTTTTGCTGCAAAGATTAGCTCATTAACCCATTCTTACCACTTGTAATGTAAAAACTCTTACAAAATACAATTTAAGTATTAGAGACATCGTTGCTGTTTGCCACTAATCTATTCAGGGCCAAACTATAACTAGTTCTATGAAAAATCCTGAGTGATGCTAACTGGACTTCCATTTAGTCCACCTTTCTCCACTGAGTCTTTACGGAACATGGGAAACTTCATTACTTTATCAAAGTCTAGACATACTCTGTCAAGGCTATTCATTTTCATGATGAGCCTAACCAGTATAGAAAACTCATTAAAAAATAAAGAGAAAGGAAAAGAAAGACATGAGGATAGCTTTCTCTGTATAGGGTGGAAAAACACTTCAGTCTTCTCGAAATTAATACATCCAAAGCTTAATCCCTTATCCTTGCTTAGAAATTGGTTGTTCTTCTTTCCTTCTGTCACACTGAATGATATCACCATCACCCGGGCACTCGGATTAGAAACAGGGAAGTCTCAAAGTTTGCTTTTTGTTCTTTATCTTAAATATAGATAATGAAAAATTTCAAGCATATTTATAATGAGAGAATAAGAAACACTGTGTACCAACCACCATTCAAATTTGCCAAATATTAATATTTTGCAATATTCACTTCAGATATTTTTTTCTAATTTTTTCAAAAAAATACATTATAGATACAATATAGTTTTCTGTGTAAAATTCCTGACTTCCTTCTTTTCTCATCTTTCCATCGAGATAATTATTATCCTGAAATGTTTATGTTTTATCACTGTATGCTTTATAAATTTTGCTACACATGTTGATATCGATAAATAATACACTTTATTCTTTTGCATGTTGTGCAAAAGGCATCATACCATACATATCTTTCAACAGTCTTTTAAACTTTATATTGCATTTTCCCTATTTTAAATTTTGGAAAATCTTTTATGTATGTGTGTATATTTGATTCTTTTCCTTTACCAGTTTTTAAAATAATGAGTTTGTTTTCTTGCACCCTCCAAAAGTGACCAATGATATATTTTTAAATACCTTTATAAACTCATGTACCATATTTGGTGCTTTCATTAATTGCAGATATTATTCTCTTTGAGGCTTAGATTGGTATCATACTCTTAGGCACCATTGATGGAAGAAAAAACAAAATAATTGACTCAAGTCAGCCAGTTAACAACTTAAAGCATGGTGTGAACGTCAGAAGGCCTCTTTAATGGCACTTAAGAGAAGCAAAACTTCGGAGAAGCCTGAATTAGCAGCCCCGACAAGCTTCTAACCAAAGTCAGAGGCCTGATTAGAAAAGAGTCAGACCCAAAGATTTAGGATAGGGCAACAGGGTATATGTACTTGAGAATATTCCCTGGAGCCCTCTGTGTCTGCATCAATGGCTATTTCTTTTTGCTAGAAGACAGCACTCAGCTCCCCTATCGGCCCCCCAACTGCCCTCCCCTTCCTGCCTGAAGGCTATGCAAAGGCCTCAACCAGTACCTTTCAGGATCTGCCTCTACCTCCCCTACTGACCATTAGGGCAATAACTAAGTTCAAGTATCAGCGTTGCATAGCTGGGGGTAGTGCTGCCATGCTAAGGTAGGGAAGAGATTGATTATTCACCAAAAGAGACTACAGAACTTGGCTACTTTGAACCAGCAAGAAATGAGAAAGCATGCCTGGGAGAGAACCTTGAGGTACTGAAGAGCAGTGACAAGGGAGAGGGTGTGTAGAATAATACGACAGTGGATAAGGTATTCTGTAAATCCATGGATGGAAGTTTCGGCAGAAACATTGCAAACAGAAAAGACAAAACCAAATCCAGAGTGACTTTTCCAGCAAAAGCAATGAGCTATCTCTTCTATGATGAGAGTGGCCTAGTGTAATTAACCTGCCACCAGGTAGCTAGCTGGGTGATCACTCCAGGGAATGATGTCCCGAATGACTCTCTCTTGCTTAATTTGGGTTTCTACTCAATGCAGGTCTTTGCCCTGGAAGGGGGTATATCCTGATTAATTTCAGAACTTCATAAGACCCAGGCTGCCCCAGCATCATCTGATCTCTCTTTGGTCCTCACTCCCCCATGAATTGGAGCCTATGTGGCCTCCTCCCAGTTTTAGCCACTTATTTCTAACAGGGTCTCCCAAGAAGGCCCTGTTTCTGGAAATGACTACTTGTTAGTGATTTCTGAATGCTTCAGGTCAAGGGGCTTCAGATATTCCGTTTTTTCTTTGTTTTATTCTCCACTTTTTTAGTATGACATGAGGTATTTTGGGTTTTGCTAGTTTGGCCCCATTTATATTTTGAAATTCATGAGGATATTTTGTTATCTAATTTGGTTGAAGATGTTTTCTGTGGTTTTTTGGTGGTCGCTTTGTTTATTTTCATTTAATTCAAGGAGTTTTAAGAACTACTCCCCTGACACCACCACCTTTCTTATATTGTACTATATTATATCATATTATATTATATTATTATATTATATTAAATTTTTGTTCATATTAATACAGGGAGTTGTGGTTTGTTACTTTCTGTTCTTGTGAGATGTTTTATTTATTTATGTATTTATTTATCTATTCTCCAATTGAGTGACAATTATTTTCCAAATAGTCACATTATAAACAATACTGCAGTAAAAAATTTTAAATATGTATATATATATATTTTTTCTTTGCACAAATGAGAGTTTCCCTAGTGTTTTAAACTAAACATATTTAAATGTTTAAACTAAACTGGAATTTAGGATAGGCACACTTTCAAGTTTGTAAATATCCCAAATTGCCTACAAAGATGTTCTATATCAATTTACATCCTAAGCAGTATCAGTCAGGGTTCAACAAGAGACATAAACCAGGGAATTCCCTGGTGGTCCAGTGGTTAGGACTCTGCACTTCCACTGCAGGGGGGCCTGGTCAGGGAACTAAGATCCTGCAAGCTGCATGGCCAGAAAAAAAAAAAAGGAGAGACACCCAGTAGGAGACATATATTAAGGGATTTGTTGAAAGGAATTGGCCTATGCTATTGTTAGGGCCTAGTTAGGTAAATCCAAAATCCATAGAGTAGACCATCAGAAAGGAAGAACTGAACTCTTGGACACAAGCTACACCTGCAGTAGACAGGCAGAATTTCTTCTTTTTCCAGGGAAACCTTAGTTCTGCCCTTAACGACTGTCAGATGATAGAATCGGGCACACCCAGATTATCTACAATAATCTCCTTTACTTTAAGTCAACTGATTATGAATGTTAATCACACCTACAAAGTAGCTTCACAACAACCCCTAGGTTAGTGTTTGAATGAATAACAAGGGACTATAACCTAGCCCAGCTGACTCATAAAACTGTCCATCATAGCAATGTATGAAGTTTCTACTATTCCACATTTGTATCCACACTGGAATTAGCAGACCAAGGGAATATGTATAGGAATCGAACCTAATGCTGTTGAACCAGAGTGAAAGAAGTACGTTGATATCATTCTCTGATGTGGATAAGTAGAGTCTGGATTCAGTGCACTATTTCAAAGGTCATGGATTGGATTTATCACTTCACATGGTTGGTTGGCTCAAACCTCAACCTAAAGGTAGCATTACACTAAGTAAAATTTAAATGCCAGAATTTTCTTGCATAGTGTAGAATAATGAGTCCTAAGATTTAGAATGCCTTTGGAATGCTAGGGTGGATTTTTCAAGTAAAACTCACTTCCTCCAGTGAGTTCAAAGTACACTCCCTTGAAGAGCTATCTGATAGCTCTTCTCTGCAGCGTAAGTATGACAATGGGAACCATCAAACAATGCTCCCTGAATTCAATCAATTTAACCTATTTGTTATGTTTATAATTTATTTTTATCATATTTTGGGTAATATTTGTCTGTGTGGGATTGGAAATTTTTTAAATAAGTGGGCCTTTTCCCCCAGCTGGGTTTAGAAACGCTATTGTAAATATTTGTACAGTAATCCTTCAAGGATTCCTATGTGACACAAAGCGTACAAAACACCAATTATCTTATTACCTAACATTTAACAGGCACAGCGGATATACTTATGTTCAGTACACAATGAAACTACAAGAATTTTTACAAACTGTTTTCCTTTTATACGTCAATGAGTATAACTATAATGTAAATAAGCAATGAAATATGGTAACATGTTTAGGGTACATAAAGAAAGCAAATAACATTTTTAAAATTTTAGGAAGAAACCTCTTTAGTACTGATTAAAGAGTTGCTTGAGTGAGGTTTGGGTTAAGAAGGGGGGGATGGAGTCACTGGAGACTTTGGTGGTGACCAAGGTTAGCTAGAATGAGCTGGTGAGAAAAATAAGTGAAAAAGTAAATGTGTGAGGTTTACAGACTTCACTTATTGGCACCCAATACTTCAAAAATATATGACCATCTAAAACCATAGACAAAGCATTGGGACGGAAGTCTCATTAGCAACCATTGTGAAGTCCTTTGGTTGCAATTATACAGCTCCTTTTAGTATGAGATGGTGCATGTCATCACTTTTTAAAATTTGATATTCCTATTCAGGTCAATATCACAGTCACAAACAACAGCAATATTTGTCTACATCACCTAAAGTTTCTTTTAAAGATTTATCATCTACCATTCATGGTTCTTCCTCTTTTTCATCAGTGTTTCCTTCTATTTCACTGAGAAGATTGATTCACCCTCACTATTAGTGGAAACTGCTTCCACCATAATCAATAGTGCCTTTAGACCTCAGCAAACCTACCCTGGGCCTACCTTTGGCCCTCCTTCTTCCAGACCCCTCCTCACAGAGCAGGTAGACCTAGAGATCAAGAAGATGTAACCACCTAGTGTCTCTGCCCCTCTTTTAGACCAAAATCAAGGTACCTAAAAAACCCAGAATTCCCTGCCCACATGGGCACAAGCTCACTTCCAGGGCCTGCACAGGCCTTTCTCTAGACCGATGCTACAAAAGTTGGATGCTACATGAGGAGTGGCCATGCATAACTCTTTGCTGAGCCTGGGCTTGGGAGAGAGTCAATGGATGGAGCTTTGAAGTGTGGGCTGGAATGTTCATATTCAGGTGGATGAGACCCCTCCAGGATGTGATGGAGCTGGTCAGGAGAAGTTTGGGTGAGCTGTGGGCTGGACCTTCTTTTACCCCAGGCTCTGCAAGTGTTTGGAGAGGGCCTGCCAATAATCCTCCAAGTATAAAATCTTACAGCTTCTCAGATTTCTCAAGCCATTCCTGACTTGCTTTGAAACTCAGCTCCCCCACCTAATCCCTCTCCCTCTCCATTGCCTTCTTCAGATCTTTGGAGACGTCTAGTGCCTTCGGCTATCTCAACATGGTGCTAAATGACCTCCCACGCTGAGTGTAGCTCTCAAGCCATTACCAAAGGTATTTCTCTAGTTATTGAAAAATATTATGCTGTTCTCAAGTAACACAATGGAGCTTTCCAGCATCAACAACACTTCCACAATATTTATTTTGTTATCACATGCACAATAGGTCCAGACATGTGTATGGCCAAGCTTTATATGTTTAATGCATTCACTTTGCTCTATATACTTTATCACCTCCAGCATTTCTTTTAAGTGTATGAGCTTTTTAAGTGTATGATAACTCCTTTCTTTATAGTTTTTTCCTAATTCTCTTTAAAAACGTTTTTACTTAATAATGTCAGGCAGATGATAGCAAGGATACAGAAAGTGGTCTTAAAAGAGGAGCATGAGACACCATCCTGTCAAAACAGAGAAGAGGTGAAAGCAGTTCCCTCCGAATCTTCTTGTCCAGATTTCAATCTAAACAGTTTTTGCTAGCCCATGTGTGTAACTTCATTAGCATGGATTTCAACTAAAGTCGTAAGTTTGGGGTAAATATTTTACAAGTAGTTATAGTGAATATTTGAAGAGCGAGCATTCACATAGTGAGGGATACCTGTACTTCTCTCTCCGGTTTACTTTCTGTGCTGCCAGAAGACATGTTTCCAACGTAAACGCTATTCTAATTAATATTTCCTTCTTTAAAATCACTAATAGTTCCCCACAATTTATGAAAAAAATTCTAAATCATTCACATGCCATTCAAGGCCACTCATAACCTGATCTCAACCTACATTTCCAGCCTCATCCTAACCTCCTCCAATTATATCTAAACCACACAAAGCTACTTGTTCAAACATACACATATAGGGCTTCCCTGGTGGCGCGGTGGTTGAGAGTCCGCCTGCGGATGCAGAAGACGCGGGTTCGTGCCCCCGTCCGGGAAGATTCCACATGCCGTGGAGCGGCTGGGCCCGTGAGCCACGGCCGCTGAGCCTGCGCATCCGGAGCCTGTGCTCGGCAACGGGAGAGGCCACAACAGTGAGAGGCCCGCGTACCGCAAAAAAAAAAAAAAAGGACAGAAGACCTAAATAGACATTTCACCAAAGAAGACAGACAGATGGCCAAGAGGCACATAAAAAGGTGCTCAACATCATGAATCATTAGAGAAATGCAAATCCAAACTACAATGAGGTATCACCTCACACCAGTCAGAATGGCCATCATCAAAAATCTAGAAACAATAAATGCTAGAAAGGGTGTGGTGAAAAGCGAACCCTCCTGCACTGTTGGTGGGAATGTAAATTGTTACAACCACTATGGAGAACAGTATGGAGGTTCCTTAAAAAACTACAACTAGAACTACCATATAACCCAGCAATCCCACTACTGGGCATATACCCCGAGAAAACCATAATTCAAAAAGAGACATGTACCACAATGTTCATTGCAGCACTATTTACAATAGCCAGGACGTGAAAGCAACCTAAATGTTCATCAACAGATGAATGGCTAAAGAAGATGTGGCAGAAATATACAATGGAATATTACTCAGACATAAAAGGAAACGAACTGAGTTATTTGTAGTGAGGTGGATGGACCTAGAGACTGTCATACAGAGTGAAGTAAGTCAGAAAGAGAAAAACAAATACCGTATGCTAACACATATGTATGGAATCTAAAAAAAAAAAAAAAATGGTAGTGTTGAACCTAGTGACAGGGCAGGAAAAAAGACGTAGACATGAGAATGGACTTGAGGAGACTGGTTGTGGAGGGGGAAGCTGGGGGGAAGTGAGAGTAGCATCGACATATATACACTACCAAATGTAAAATATTTAGTGGGAAGCAGCATCATGGCACTGGGAGATCAGCTCGTTGCTCTGTGACCACCTAGAGGGGTGGGATAGGGAGGGTGGGAGGGAGGCTCAGGAGGGAGGGGATATGGGGATATATGTGTGCATATGGCGGATTCACTTTGTTGTACAACAGAAACTAACACAGTATTGTGAAGCAATTACACTCCAATAAAGATCTATCTTAAAAAATCGTTGCAATGTGCTTCTCCTACAACAAAGGAACCTCTCTGGGTTCCAGGAAAAAGCCCATTCTATACCTAGGAATAATTCTCTCACCTACATACTGGTTGACGTGAAAAGGAGCCAGCTTTTAGTGGGACCTAGAACGTGAAAGAGCTCTGACGCAAGTCCAGGCTGTGGGACAAGCAGCCTTATCACTTGGGCTGTTCATTCTAGCAGAGCCCATGTTATTGCAAGTGTCTGTAGCAGGAAAAGATGCGGCGTGGAGTTGATGACAAGGACAACTGGGAGTACTCCAAGGCAGGCTCCTAAAGTTTAACAGCAAGACCATGTCCTATGCAGGCAGGAGTTATTTGCCTTTTAAGGACAGCTCCTAGGGAATTCCTGGGCCCTGGCAGAGATGGAATACTTGACCATGAGACACTAAGTAAACATTCCAGAACTTCTGATCAAGAGCTGAGTTATATTGGAACCAGCAAGTCATAAAATCCCACAGGCCCAGCAGCAATCCATGCTAAGATAAAAATAGTAGACACATCAAGGATTAAGCACTAGCAAAACCAGGGGACATAAGTAAACTGCAGGACAAAGCATCCCAGACCCCCATGGTTGCATGCCCTCTATCAGCTCATATTAATGGACCTATGGGAAGGTGGTGTCTACAAGACCATCAGAATAAGGAAAAAACATTATAAACTTAGTTTATTAAGTTCATTCAGTATTTAAGTGTAAGCCAAAGTAAATGATGGCTGCATTATAGCCACACTCAGAAATGACCTTGAAAGACAGTGGAGAAGGAAAATCTTCCTAATGGGCAGAATCTTTAATAATATAATTGGCTTATCCACTTTTTTTTTTTTTTTTTTTTTTTTGCGGTAGGCGGGCCTCTGACTGCTGTGGCCTTTCCCACTGCAGAGCACAGGCTCCGGACGCGCAGGCTCAGCGGCCATGGCTCTCAGGCCCAGCCACTCCGCGGCATGTGGGATCTTCCCGGACGGGGGCACGAACCCGCGTCTTCTGCATCCGCAGGCGGACTCTCAACCACTGCGCCACCAGGGAAGCCTGTGCTTACCCACTTTTAACAGAAAGATAAGTGGCTTAAGGTGAGACTGTATATGGAATCAACGGCAGTGGCATATGATCTGGCAAGCTAATCAGGAGCCTGAAGAAAGAGACTAGAAGACTGGAGTCAAAAATTTTGGTGTAGAAGCGTAAGAATGTATAGACAAGCGTGAGTGTCATGTCTAAGGATGTTTGTATCACGTGTTAACCTCTTCCAGAAAGTATTCACCATTGAAAAGACACTGAATAACCAAGCAGAAATATTGGCCCAGCCAGTTCACCTTGGTCAGTATTTTTCATCAGCCACCCTTGCACTGGCATGCTGAGTCCATGAATCAAGTGGCTACAGAAGCAGAGATGAAGACAATACATGGACTCCCCTTTACCAGTGCCTCTGTATTTCTGACCTTTAGAAATAAAGCCTGAAAATGCATCCCCAGTATGGCACTATTCCTTGAGGAGACCAACTTACCACTTGGTGGCAAGATGACTCCTACTGGACCGCTGTGATCACATGTTTGTTCTGCATCTGCCTCACGAGAATAATAGACTCTATTTCTCTTTCTCTTTCCAAATCTCCTATGAATGCCTTTCATTGAAAAACACTAACCGGGAATCAATTCAGGAAGGGAAGGTGGGAACTGTAGTTCCCACCTTCTCTTCTATAATGTAAAGGACACCTTACAGGGAGGTGGCCATGAGGCCAAGTTAACACCAGACCCTTGGAGCGTGGTCCATCCCTTGTCAACCTGGCATTTATACATACCCCTGCTGCTCATAATTAAACTTCTAAGTTGAGATAATAACAATATGCACAGATGAGAATGCTCATGGCTGTCTTTCTAACAATTTTAAGTATGGTATGAGTATCAATGAAGAAAAAAAAGAAGAATTTGACCAAGGGAAAATAAACAATTTATCTATTGTTGAGAGAGTTGTAGACATTCTCTTTTTGTCATGTTTAAATAAGTCGGACATCTTTAGGAGAGTTAGGAGAGCATAGTTAAAAGCATGGGCTCAGAAGCCATATTGTTTGAGCTTAATCTTATCTCTCATCCTTACTAGTTTGTGATGTTGGGCAAGTTACTTAGTCTCTTGATACCTAACTCTCCTTCTCTATAAAATGTTAAAACACCTAGATCAGTGCCTATCATACAGTGAATACTCTAAGTTTGGTTGTGATTATTCCCATCTTTAAGAAAGTTTGTGGCTGTGCTTGCAGGCAAAAGAATGACCAAATGACCTCTCATAATATCTTAATGCAGAGTTTCTGTTCTGTTCTATTGCTGAACTAGCCCAGCCCTAATAGTTTCCCCACCTCTCCCACCTCATCCTCACCTTCACGATCCTCTGCATGGACAGCATGCTCTTAGAAGTGTACGGGCAGCATCACTGGTTCATGCTGTCCTCTGCCGTCATCACTCTAACATCCTCTGCCATCAATCAGTCCATCTGGTCAAGTCACCTTCTAATTAACCTACCATAGTCTCTTTTTTTTCTCCCATTTCAAAAAAACAATTTCCATGCCTCTTCTGGGTTTTGAGGTTCCTTCTTAAGTCTTCTTCCAAGACAGTACCCCTGGTTTTGTCCAGGGAAGAATAACGTCAAGCATACTCGTGGGATGGAAATTTCAAAGGCTCAAATGTAATGCTAGCATTCTAATTTGGAACCAAAAGGTCAGGAGTTCCATAGTTAGTGTACACTCAGCACCTTGCTCCCTTGCATTACTGGTGCACATCAGATCATAAACTCTTTTAAGGACACAACTTGTGTTTTATTCATCTTTGTATCTTTCCTAGTATCTGGCACAATGTTTTGCTCAATAAAGGATTGATAAATGGAAATAAATAGAATAAAATGGAACTTAACATTCTTGGAAACTCATGAGCAGTTTAATTGCCTAGCAATTAAAGGTTATTTTCTTTTTATTTGAATAACATTTATTAATATAGAAAAATTGTAAATATAACAAAATTATAATACCACAATCCAGAGATAGTCACTGTTGTTACTTTTCACTTCATTCTAATAATTTTGATACATTTTTTACTTAGATATTAATATTTTTTTGTATGCTATAGAGGTTTTTTTTAACTGAATTTATTCTCTATTATTTACCTTAAGAAATAATACTGGATACATCAGATCGAACTTTAATTTGATAAAGGTTAATCGTCAAAACCTACTGTGAACCTCCTACAATTGGACAAATGTCAGATGAATTCTATTTTTTATCTAGAACCAGACAAAAACATAAATAGTATTCATTCACTTATTCATTTATTTGTTTACTTTCAACAAATAGTTATAGGGTCTCTTGCGTATGCCAGACACAGTTATGTGCATTGAGGATATAACAGTAAGCAAAATAGACAAAAAATGTCTGCCCTTATAGACATTATACTGGGGAGAGACAGAAGTAAAAAAAAAAAAAGATATATGTCACAGACAGTGTTAAGTAGTTATAACCGCTATAACTAGCGTTATAGTTAATTAACAAGTAGTTATAAACGTTTTAAACGTAGAAAAAAATAAAGCAAGAAAATTGTATAAAAAGTGCTTGCATAGCTATGTCCTGTCCATTTTAAATATCCTGAGGAGAGAATATCTAAGCAAAGACTTGAAAGAAGTGAAGGAGTAATGCAGATATTGAGATAAGACTTTTCCAGGCAGATATAAAATTAAATGTAAAGCAGAACTTGGACTAGAGTGAGGCAAGTGAGGCGCCTAGTTTGCAAAATTTAAGGAAGCACCCTTTCTCAGCTCATGCAAATACAGTTGATCCTGGAAAGGACCTCAGGCAAACTGTATCTGGCAAGTTTCAGGAATAGTAAGGTGCTCAGTGCGCCTGGTGAGAGGAGACCAACGTGGAGAGCAGCTCACTGAGGTAGGAGGTGTAAGGATGCCACCGTAAAACCTCCTAAGCATTGGCAGGATGTTGACTTTGGTTTGAGTAAGATGGGCAGCCATTGTAGGGTTTTGAGATGAGAAGTGTTTTAATATAATTTTAAAAAGAAAAAAGAGGAATAAATATATAAGAGAATGAGATGAAACTGCCATTATTGGCAGATAATATAATTAACTTAGAAAACCAGAAATATCAACAGAAAAAAATGTTAGAAAAATCAGAGTTAAGCATGGTTGCTATATTTGAGATCAACTTATGAAACCAGTTGTATTCCTCTATGATGAAATGATTTATAAGAGCATATTTTTAAAAAACCTGTACAATATCTAGGCGCTAATTGAGCAAAACTATGCATGGTTTATATGGAAAAAAATTTTAAACTTTATTAAAGTCATAAAGAAAGATTGGAATAAATCGAGATGTGTCTTAGGCTCAGAATTAGTATTTAGAGATATCAACTCTATCCAAAGAAATCAACAAATTTAATACCAAAAATTCAGTAGTGTTTCCTCTATCAGTAATAACCAATTTAAAAATATAATAGAAATTAAAATACTCCATAAATAGCAACAAATCTTATCAACAACTTTATAAAAATTGATAAAGACTTCAAGAAATATTTTAAACTCTATTAAAATATGTAAAAGAAAATTTACAAAGTGTAGCAATATGCCACAGTAATGAGTGTGACGAGTTAGCATAATCACCATGTTACTTTTCCCCCAAATTAATTTATAAATCTAATGCTATTCCAACCAAAATTCCAACCAAACTTATTCCAAAACTTGGATGAAAATATAAAGATCCATGAATAGTTCTTTGTTTTTAAAATGAACAGGAAAGAGAGAAGCTTACTTGGCCAGACATGAAGACTTATAATAAACCCATAGAAATGGTTAGGGTGTAGTACATAAGAGCAAATAAATAAACCAATAAAACATAATAGAGAATCCAAAAGAGATCTATGTAAATATGGGAAACTGATTTTAATCATTGAGGTGGTACTCACTAGCTGATGGGAAAAGTTGAATTGTTGAATATATAGGATTGGATAAAATGGCTCATTATTTGAAAACAATTGGACTGGATTTCTACCTCACACCATATATAAAAGCACATAGGGATTTAGCCCAATCCTGAAAGGGAAAACTATAAAGCTAACAGAAGAAAATGTATGGGAACATTTTTATGATTTTGAAATGAGAAGAACTTCTTAAGTCCCAAAAACACAAACCATAAGGTGAAAAAATTATACAGGAATTAAGAATGTCTATTAAATAAAAGACATCATTGACAAAATTACCCTATGCAGCCTTATTGGAATAGATACCTACAATGTGAACAAGTAACATAAGGTTAATATCTAGAATATTCAAAGAATTCCTATAAACGTACAATAAAAAGAACCGTAAGATATTGGGTAGGCCAAAAAGTGCCTTCAGTTTTTTAAGTAAAAATAAAAGACACATTTTTCATTTTCACCAAGAACTTTATTGAACACCGTACTCACCCTTTTGTTCCACTACCTTCTGCCATTTTTCAGGCAACTTCATAATTCCATCTTCCCAAAACTTTTTATCTTTTTGATCAAAGAACTGTTCCAGGTACCTTTTACAGTCTTCCAGGGAATTGAAATTTTTTCCATGAAGAGAATTTTGTAAAGACCGAAATCAATGGAAATACAAAGATGCAATGTCTGGTAAATATGGTGGATGAATCAGAACTTCCCAGCCACGCTGTAACAGTTTTTGCCTTGTCATCAAAGGAACATGCAGTTTTGCGTTATCTTGATGCAAGATTTTGTGTTTTCTGTTGACTAATTCTGGAAGCTTTTCGTCGAGTGCTGCTTTCAGTTGGTCTAACTGGGAGCAGTACTTGTTGGAATTAATCGTTTGGTTTTCTGGAAGGAGCTCATAACAGAGGACTCCCTTTCAATCCCACCATATACACAACATCACCTTCTTTGGATGAAGACCGGATTTTGGCGTGGTTATTGGTGGTTCATTTCGCTTGCCCCATGATCTCTTCCATTCCACATTATTGTACAGTATCCACTTTTCATCACCCGTCACAATTTGTTTTAAAAACAGAAAGTTTTCATTATGTTTCTGTAGGGAATCACATGTGGAAATATTGTCAAGAAGGTTTTTCTCGCTTAACTTATGTGGAATCCAAACATCAAAGCAATGAACATAACCAAGATGGTGCAAATGATTTTCAACACTTGACTTGGATATCTTGAGTATGTTGGCTATCTCCCGCATGGTATGACATTGATTGTTCTCAGTTATTGTTTTAATTTGATCGCTATCAACTTCTACTGGTCTGCCCAACCGAGGAGCATCGTCCAGTGAGAAATCTCCAGCACAAAACTTCGCAAACCACTTTTGACACATTCAATCAGTCACAGCACCTTCTCCATAAACTGCATAAATCTTTTTGTGCATTTCAGTTGTGTTTTTACCTTTCTTGAAATAATAAAGCATAATATGCTGAAAATATTGCTTTGTTTCTTCCATCTTCAATATTAAAATGGCTACACAAAAATTCACCCATTTTGATAAGCCTTTTTTTAAATGCACGCTGATATGACAGCTGTCACATACAATCTAACAAAATTGTTTCAAATGAAGTTAAAGACAACTACGTGCTACTAGAACCAGCTTATGGAAAACAATGAACCAACGTTTTGGCCCACCCAATATGATGTACCTTGTATTTATGCAAACTTGAAACACATATAAACATAAAACAACATTCATTTTTCAAAGAACCATACATCTTTAAGGGCATTAGAGTGAATGCCCATACTGGGAAGATGAGAATGGAAAGAAGGGTGATAAAGCAGAAAAGACTAAAAAGAAATAAAATAAGAGCAAAACATTGCAACTAATGACAACATTGAACTATTTGGGAAATACGATTAACTCAGTGCTTTATCCATGAGGTCTAGAGGGAAGAAAATAATTTAAATAAAAATGTAGATAAAATCGGGGGGAGACTAGATCATCTATAAAGTCAGTTCTCTAATATTCTGGTTTTCTATGATAAATGAGATCCTTCTGCACTGTGTAAGCCTTGAGAGACCATTTGTATCATTTTCCATTAACGGGATGAAGCCAAACACCTGCAAATCCAGTAAATTCAGACAAAGTAGGCTCAGGGGAGCTAGTTTCCCATCATCTGTCAACAAGGACATCAAAGAGAAGGTGGGAAATCAAAATCATCTGTCTCCGGGCTACAAGCCCTGGCTATGACTCCCCAGACACCAATCACAGCAATTCTCAGTGTTCCTATAACTCTTAGCATCTGTTAATTGTTTGGGACTCCATATTCTACCCTGGAGGCCTATTGGTGTTTCCAGTTGAGTTAAGGAGAGAACTAAAAGGATAGACCGGTAAGAAAAATTATGGAGTCCCTGAGCAAACATTCTGTCTCAAGAATCCACAGTGTGGTGTGCAAAAACTGAGTTTTTATAGATGATTTTAATCCAATAGGGTTTAATTAGGACCCCAGAGAGGTGCTCATGGGAAGATGGGATTCTACTCAGTATGATAAAAACAAAGTATCCTTAACAACTAGAAGGGACAACAGTGAAACTGGCAACCACAGGATTTAGTTAGGTTCCTATTCTTGTGCACCTTTCTGGTAGAATCAAATAGGCTTAGAAATGGTACGAGGGGAATCTATCACAGGGGGAGGCTTTCTGGACGACAAGTCTCTTTAAGAGTCCTTTCTAACATGGAGATTCCATGATTCCCTGATGTGTGTTTTCTGTGTTTGTGTGTGTACACGCACACTCGGAGACCATAGACTCTTGGTGTTGAGGTGATTAAGCAGTAAGACACTGCTGCAGAGGTTGTTGAATAAAATTACAAACAGAGTTCACCTTTATAGAGCTCTTTCTAGCTCTAGAAAGCTCTGGAGGATTGTTTTGGTTTGTTTGTTTTTATAATCCGTATAGAAAAATGTATTCACCATACAACACTTTTCAGCAAAAAAGCTATATTCACAGTGTACACTGCTGCTACAAAAACAAACAGAAAAATACCGGAAAAGGATGAAAAGTAAGTGTGATTTGCTGATTCTACTTCACTGCGCTCAAAACCAGGCATGCAGCTTCCATTAGCTCCAGAATAAAAGGAAATGAGACTGGGACTGAAATAAAACTACATGCGATGAATATTCACATCAGTGAAATTCACTTGTATGTTCACCCAACAAAAAATCACCTCCTCCCCGTGGTGTGGGATCCACCAGAGAAGCCTCAGGATATGAATGTTAAAGAGTGCAGACCAGAACAGGAAACATTCCCTCGGTAGATTAATAAACCTCACAACTTGACTCCAGGGTTATTGGTTATTTCTGGAGGTGATCACATACCGGTCCCTGTGTGCCTTAGCTTCTAAATGAAGAGGAATGTGAGACTGAATGTATTACTTATTATATGTCCTTTATAGTTTATGTATATGTGTGTAAACAGCATACTGCTCTCTTAATTGAGTGTTGGGTTAAGCATGTCAACAAATACGTATGTCATCTTTATAAAATCCTTAGCTAGAAACAGTTTGGGGTATTGCTATGGATACAATCCTAAACTTCCCTGATATTTAGAATCAGTACTGTGGTGTCCGAAGAGAGACAAGCAACACCCATTAGGTCCAAGATTCTGTTTGGAAAAGACATACATCTATACATCTCAGGAGGTGCTATGCCCTCTACTAGTAACTCCATAGTCCTTGAGTCCAGGGGGCAGATACCAGGTAGCATTCTGCACTTAGATTCTTGTCTTTCTTTTCCGAGTTTCCTTAGCACTTCTCTGAATCAGCAACGCTTAGTCAATCTGCAGACTCATGAATATGAAAATTACTAATTTTAAAATTTTTGTTACACAGTCAGACAATTCATACCTTAGATACTTTGTACTTTCTACATATTCAAAACTTCCCCAAACACAACATCTCTTTGAAAGATGGTTGCTGAGGGTTCTGTATAATTGTGGCAGCTACATACTATACCAGAGTAGCTATCTTTGGTGACAGAGAAATCCTTCTCCTACCCTCCAAAAACTCCTTCAAAAGTTAAACGAGGGCTTCCCTGGTGGCGCAGTGGTTGAGAGTCAGCCTGCCAATGCAGGGCACACGGGTTCTTGCCCCGGTCCGGGAGGATACCACATGCCGCGGAGTGGCTGGGCCCGTGAACCATGGCCGCTGAGCCTGCGCGTCCCGAGCCTGTGCTCCGCAACGGGAGAGGCCACAACAGTGAGAGGCAGGCGTACCGCAGAAAAAAAAAAAGGTTAAACGAGGTCCCTCCAGCCCATATTCCCATGAGGATGAAAGAAAGAAGAAAGGAGAATGCAACTGCTCTGTTAAAAGTTAAAAGAGCATGGTAGTCCCTGGGACTGTGTCCTATTCTATGATACTTATGTCTTGACAGTTTCGTATAGTCATAAGAATTGGAACCCTATAGGCATTAATTTTCTGCATGTCTCTGTTAGTGGAGAGAAAGCACAATCTCCCCTTCATAAATGAGACCTCTTGCAAATCTAGTCTAAACAAAACGAGATAAAAGTCTTCATAACTTCATCACCAATAGTCAACATAAAAATATGAAGGCTGGGAGCTATTGTAAGAAGCAAGTGGAAATGTCACTCATTAGGGTGACCTCTGAGGACAGCATGGAAATTATAGCGAGGTTGGAGTCTTGGGGAGAGAAAATAGCTCACTGTAGATTAAAATCTATGCTCAATATCAAAACTACATGTGTTTACCTACTACCACCAAAACTTGGTGGACCAGGAAATTAGATCTAGAAGAAAGCAGTGATGTTGCTTTCAAACAGATAGATTAGGTGAATCTCTTCACCTCCTTGAGCTACAGTATCTTCAACTGCAGTTTAGGGATAATAACCTTATCAATATCGGATCGACAATTGAAGCAAATGAGATTTTAGAAGACAGATTTGAAAACTGAAAGGAACTCTACAAATTAAATGAAACAGGATAGTAATGATTAGGACATTTTATATCGTATCTATTCCAACACAGTTCTATACTGAAACTCATAGTTCTGTATTTAAATGCTAACTTAGTATTTTGAGGGAAAAAAAATCTTATTGGAAAAATAAATAAAAATAAATAAAAATGAAAACACATATATTAAAAAGAGGAATCAACCTATGCTATCAAATAGTTGAAATGTACTTGGTGGGATTGGTTGTCTCTGATCTCCACCTTATGTGGGTCAATCCGTAAACAGTGTAAGACAGTGTCTGTAAACGAATGCCATAAGATTCAACTTTGTTTCACTCCCATTTCAAGTGTAATTCAAGTGCCTTTCAACAAAGATTTATTTTGAAGCCAGCTCTTTCACATCCCCTTAAGTTAGTGTATTTTATTTGCATGAAAATCCAAACTGATTTGATGTTGATATCCAGCCACTCCATGAGTAGGAGACAGAAAAGGTCTGTTATATGTAAAAATTGCCAAAGGGGAAACAGACATAATTTTTGAGATTTAGCTGTAAACAGCACTCTTTTTCCATTATCAGATTGTCATTAGAATTTCCAAAGAGCTGCTGAAGGACCAGCCTGTATCCAGTTTAGATTCCAAACTTTCACCCTGCTTGACATCATTCTCGGAGTATATGCTCTGCCCACCCCACCCCTCCCCAAAAAGAAAAAAATGTCATCAGCTGCCGCCAATGAAGGAAACATATTAATAACAGTGTATGGAGTGTCCCACACAATCACATCATTTAAAAGATTTGGGGTCCTCCCAAGTAAATTCTCTGTCAATGGTTATCCTGCTTTCTGCTTTGTTGGAATCTAGTTCCAACAAAGTATATAATAATGTGAGAGTTTGGTTTTACAATGTATAAAGAAAAGGCTAGAATTTGTTTATAAACTATAAGTATATATTTATACTTGCATTATAAACTATGCTTGTTCAATAGCACAAATATTCCTCAAGATTCCAAGCTATAGATCAGACCGTGGCTATACGATCTTGAGAAAAAGCCAGAAAGAACAAAATGGAGTCCCAGATAATAGAAATAAACGTTTATTGAGAGATTAGCACATGCAAGTACTTAATTGGATGATTTGTCTGCATCTGCCCAGACAATCCTCATAATTATGCTCTAAGGTGGAAGTCATCCCCATTTTGTTAGGACAAAAGAGGCTCAGAGAGGCTGTGTCTACTGTCCAAGGTCACACAGCCATTAAATGGCAAAACTGGTATCTAAAATGGGGTTTCTTTTTCCCTTCAAATCTCACTTTCCTTCCATTGAACTCTCTACCCTCAATGATCAGCAGTCCAGGTTCAATGATATAGCAGTCAGAGGTCCCATCAGATAACCAAAAAGAGAAATAGGTAGAAAAAAAAATCCTGTAAATTGGCACTTTGAATACTTGGGGAAAGAATTTTCTTTGTTAGAAAGTTACTACAACTGGTGACTTCAACTAGGCAAAGTGAGAATGTGACGATTTGAGTAAAAGAAGAGAAGCTTAACAGTTGTTAAGAAGGACACAGTCACTTGGATCTGGAATAAATAATGGCAATGGAAGGAGAGGAACACAGAAGAGAGAGGGAGCTGGACCACTCTGCAGTGTCCATAGCCTATCAAGAAATGCTGTCCGTGAGAAATCGCCAGTGGCAAATTGTCCAGAAGTTTTTTCATAACAGGGGTCTGCCTAAGTTCAGAGTTCAAGTGATTCACTGTGTAACTCTACGAAAGCATCCTTTATCTTCCGTTAATTATCTCCTCCACACTCTACTCACAACACTTGTATGAGAAGTACCTGAAAAGAAAACGAGAGGCTATTCCACATCTGTATCAGAAAAGGCTGGTGAGAGATGAGTAAGACATAGGGTTCAGAAAGCACTGGAAATTAGAATCAGAGATGTCCATGTGATTGTAAGGAGGTCACTGTACATTCCAAGGATATGGAAGAGGGAATGAGTCAGTTTATATAAAAGTCAAGGACATTACACACCTGAATTATATTTAATCAGCTAGATTCTATTTGTCCTGATGTCAGTTTTCTCAGCCTATCAGCGGTGTGTTAGTAAAGGAAATGCCTAGAAAGTTCGTGACATCATAGCTTTCAATATCCTTTCAATAGCTTCTGACACATGGCTGTGATTGGCAAATGGTAGCAAATTCCTTTCCCACACACCCAGTATTCCTGTTGATGTAACCTTCTGCTCTCCTATGTCCTTTTACTCCCAGAGAACCATAAAGAAATTAAAAGAAACTTTTGAGATAAGAAGTTGGGGATCCATGGTCTAGGAAATCTGGAGTTTAGTCAAGTGTTGTGCTACCTACCATCAACGGTACCTCTATCGCATAAGTTACAGCCCCTTTGCAAAGGGTCACCCAAATCACTCTTTCTGCCAGATTGCCTTAGAGCATCATATTCTTCTCCCTATAAACCTCTGAACACCATAAGGATTTCTGGCCACCAAGCTTACTTATAGAACACCTGATAATAACAATAATAATAGATTTGAAGGAAAAAGAAATATCTAGGTTGCTCTGCTAACAATGCCAAGAATACTTTCTCCAGTAGTCCTAATTAAATTGTTACTCATCCTCTTGAACATATCCAGTGACAAGAACATTTCAGAAGGAAATTCTATCTTTGAATAATATGAACCATTAGAAAATATCTCCTTATACTGAGATTAAATTATACTTCTGGTCCTAGATTGGCTCCAGCATCTGGAACAGCATAGGTGGTATTCTTCCATCTGTCTGTTCTTCAATGATTTGATGACAGCTCTCATGTCACTCCCTAAGTCATACTAAATGTACTCAGTTCTTTCAATCATTTCCAGATGGTGTGTCATACAGGGAACCACTTCTGGGTCCATTCCATTGGCCAATGTTCCTCGTAAATGTGTGGTGTGCAGAAGGGAAACCTATGCTCCAGATGTGTTCTTAACTGGGCAATATTCATTGGTACTTTTCTGAAAATTGGTCCTTTAATAAAGCAAACTAAGATGACTTTAGCCTTTCATGGCATTATATCAAACTCAAATCATACAGAGGTTGCCATTGCCTTGTTATTCGAACTGATTTTTTCTGATGTCTTTAACCCTATGTTGCCTTACCTACATTTTTCACCCATTTGAAAAGTTTAACATAACTTGTACAATAATATGTCCCATTTGATAATATTGTGGTACCAGGACCTATGTCATAACACTTGTAATCCTGGGGTAATGTAAAAGGGTCAAAGATTATATAACTAGTAGAATTTTGCAAGTCGTATGCAATATTATTTTTAGACTCATGGCTTCAACCATGTCATAAAGGTCACAGGGCTCAAGCACAACTCAGAGAGAAAAATTTTTACAAAGATTTTATATGTCTTCTGAGTATCATATATTGCTGATTCTATGCTCAATTTTTCCTTCTTGTCTACCATGATTATTCACTTAACAAGAGCACTATCTTATCCAGGAATTTTATCTCTTCCTTAGAGACTCTTGTTGAATACCATAGGTCTGGTAGTAAGTTTGGAAGATCCCAAGTTAACTGAACTTTCTGTATTCTGCACTCTAAGAAGTTGTTCCTTATATCAGAGGGATATTAGAAAAAAGTCCATAGTATTGTTAAGAAAATAACTAGGAAAAATAGAAAAGACTATTATTCAAACACATTATAATACACAGACTAGAAAACAGTATTAGTTAGTGAGAGAAGAGAGAAAGATGAGCTTCTGTGAGTTTGCTTCTAATACTGCTTTAATATTCAACCTCTGGATAAACATGAATACCAGACCTCTGAGTCACTAGGCATCTTTTCACAACACTATGCTTCTTTTTATATCATCTCAAAATAAGCCCCACCTCTGTCATAAATGTTAGAATAACTTCCACTGTATCGCTTCCAAGTAATCATCTAGATTCTGCTTAAAAGACCTCATGGTAGGAAACTCACAGATGTTAAGTCAGCCCAGCCCATCACTGAAAAGCTCAAACCTCATACTCTTAGAAAGCTATTGGTTTATTGTTAAACTCAGAAAGTAAAATATAGAATTGTGTCTCGTCCTCACAACCACCACAGAGATTACATGTCCATATGAACAAAGACTAAGAGAGAAGGGGGACCAACGACAGGAGCAGTGGAACCATATATGAAATGATTTTTAAGAGTTCTATTTAGAATCAATAATGTTGATTATGGAAGAGGAAGAATGGTATTCTTTTTATTAAAGCAAAACTCTATCTCACTGCATTTCCAGTGCCTAAAACTCTACCTACCGCATAACATGTAATAAACATTTTGCAGAGTGCTCTTCCTGTTAATATTACATCAAACCACTGAGACTTTACACAACAGGTATATTTCCTCTTCCACAAAACATGTACCATGTTCTCTGAGGACCTCCTTTGCCCAGGATGAGCTTTTCTTATTCCTTCAAAAGGTGCTAAAATAATATATATTATTAACCCCTTTTATTGATTGCCCTCTCCAATAGTATGTGTCAATCAGAAGGCAATATTTCAGGTGGGGTCTGGCCAAGGTAGGTGCTGGGAAGCGGAGGGTAAGGGTGATTGCCATAAAGAGAAACCAAATTTTTTCCACCCGTTGCCTGACTTGCTTTCTCAGAACCTTCTGATGGCGTTCTATAGTATCATCCCTCCAGATGAATTCTCCACATTCTTTTTCCACCCCCAAAACAGTCACATGAAGACATTTTGCCCCCTCTCTCTCCCCTGTCATGGAGTTGGATGTTCTTTCCAGATTCTTACAGGGTCACAGGCTCCCTCACTCCCTCAATTCTTTCCTCTGATCTCCACTTCAAATGTTCTATGATGCAAAAGCACATGAGAAAATGGGAACTGCTATTCAAGCACAGATTTTAACTGTTTGCTCTTTCATGTTTAACATCTTTTTTGACCCTTGGAGAAGAGTATAATGCACGGCCTCTTATGTATCTCCAAAATGAATTTAGCAAATGAATCCTTGGGAGACCTACCATTTTTCTCCCCTTTAGAATGAAATACAGCTTAACGCTTGAGTTATGTATCTAAGAATGTAGTTTAGCAAGACAAAAATGAAAAGAGAAACACTCTAAGCTTAATTTTAAACTACAAAAGCATGGCACCCTCAGTATCTGTGGGTAAACTCTAGAATGACAGCTTTAATTAACTTGGAATTTCACCAAGACGTAAATTTCCTCCTACCTATTTTTAAAGACAAGAATATTGATTTTGGATCAGTAATAAATTCCTGTAATATCTGTCCTTAGTAGAAAGCCAAGACAATTCTAGTCCATTTCTTTTCGTCTTGGAAATATTATGCCAAAACCATCATTTTGTTGGCTGCATACATTTGATTTATATTCAATGAGAGTTGTAAAAGGCTTTTATAGAGGAGACAGCTGAATGACATTTTCCTATAAATCACGACCATTTTTACTGCCACAAAGTTCTAGGGTTGAACTTCAAATATAACCTGACTGTAAACTCTGTGGATGGAACCACATTCTTGCTGAATGAGAAACACGTTTCCCCTTGCACCGTGAGTGACTGCACATTCCGATCCGTCTCTGGCAGATTTTGCGAGCATCACAGAAACCCAGGGAACCGTGCTCGGCTCTGATGTAGCAGCCCATGAAATGCAGGTCACCCAGGCCACCTCCAGATACAGCTATGCTTTCAGCTTCGTGAATCACTCAGATGGGTACAGAGACTGGGTGTTGAGCTGAAATACATGAGGCATTAAACGTAACAAGAGGGAGAGGAAGCCAATTTTGGCAAACATCAGTATTGTGCATCAGAAATACAACCCTAGAGAAAGGAATCACATTTCATTCAATATGAATCCTCATGAGAATTTCTTCTGGCCATGGAAATGTCATCTTTGTGCACAATTCTTCTAAACCCTCCAGGGATCACACCTGTTCAAGTCAAATGTAACTCACTTTTGTGAGAAAGCTGTGTAGAGCAGGTGAGGGAGAAGGGTACCAAGGATTAGAAGCTCTGAATTTTCTTTCAACCTGTCTTTGTGAAAAGAACTTGGGTTTAGAAAAGAGAAGCGTGGCTTGTATGATATTGGAAAATATATGAAATCTCTCAGTGCCTAGATTCCTTATCTCTATAAAACATTTGTTCTATTAAAAATGCAGATGGAAGAAATGTCGCTGTGTTTTTTCCCCCCTAAGTCAAATTAAATCCAATTTGAGTAGCCACATAACTAAGATTAGCAAAACTTCAGTATCACTTTTGGAATTTCTCTACCCCGCTCTTTGTCAGCAGTAGAACTCAGACTTAGGAAGTACAAGATGAATGTAACAGAAGCCTTTGGTCTTCAGCCCAAAGTGGTAACCCCTGTAACTGCTTCTTTCCCAAGACTGTCATCCATTCAAACATACATAGCTTTGTGGGCAGTGCCGTGTGCTTCAGGGCGCCTTCAGATACAGAGATCTTCACCTAGGTTCCCAAGGGCCTGCAGCTTGGTGCTAGTCTCTCCTGGCACCAGCAAAATCCCCTCCCCCCATCAAAGATCTTCCTACCTTCATTGCATTATTACGGGCAGGAATACTCCAAATCCTTTACCCTTTGTCCACCTTTGCTGTCTGATGAAACTACTGACCTGGCTTCCACCAGACTCTATTTCAACCCAGGAAAACCACAGCCTGCATCCCCATTTCGTCTCAGACAACACAGCCACATCGTATTGAAAACTCTGGGCGTGCACACACCCAGGTTTGCACGCATGCCTGGGTGAGTATGCGTGCACACAGACACACACGCGCGCATACACAGAATTCAATGGCCCTTGAGAATAGGAGCATTCAGACCAGCTGAATTTTCCTGCAAGAAATGAGGATAGAGAGGAAGATGATTTCATTTTATTTTTTGGTGAATCCATAGCAAGACTGTGTGTTTTTGTAGGGCGGGGGAGAGTGGGGGGAGGGGAGGGGACAATTACATTTTATTCATTATGCAAAATATGGGGAAATCTCAGCTACTCCCTTGGTATTAATCACCAGTTAAACACGTTCCGTAGCTAGACCTGCCATCTGTTTCTCTCTCCCGAGCTCCATCTCTGTGTGTTCAACCCAAGCTCCTCTTGGCAACACATCAAAAGCCAAACTCATCATCTCCACTCCACTCCACCAACCTGCCCTTTCTCTTGTGTCACATACATCTGTGAGTGGCACCACCATCATCCAGCCAGAACCATAGGTAGCATCCTTGAGTCCTCCCCTGTTCTCAGTCCGTGTACAATCAACCACAAGACCTGCTCACCTTACAATCTTAAGTTAGCTTAAATCTGTTCACCCCTCTTCTACCACTCCAGGTCAGTCTACCATCATTTATTTCCTGGGCTGCTACTGTAGCATCTGAACTGGTCTTCCTACTCCCAATGTTGTTCTGGGCTTGTTCCCATCCAGACCACATTATAGCCAAAATGGTCTCTCTAAACTGTAAATAGTTGCAGGGTGCCCATTGTAATCTCTCTGTAATGCTTTTTGTCTGATTTTAATATAGCTCCTCTACTTTCTTTTGGTTACCTTTTTCCCCACTATATCCTTTTCCATTTGAACTTTATAGAACAAGCTAAGATACTGTAGCAAATATTAAGTAGACCAAAATATAATAGTTCAGGGCTTCCCTGGTGGCGCAGTGGTTGAGAGTCCGCCTGCCGATGCAGGGTACACGGGCTCGTGCCCCGGTCCGGGAAGATCCCACGGATGCCGCGGAGCGGCTGGGCCCGTGAGCCATGGCCGCTGAGCCTGCGCTTCCGGAGCCTGTACTCCGCAACGGGAGAGGCCACAACAGGGAGAGGCCTGCGTACCGCAAAAAAAAATTTTTTTTTAATAAAAAAATAATAGTTCAATACAAAAAAAGCTCTTGCTCCACCATCCCCAAACAGTTCTGAGTAGGTATCAGTTCTCTGAAGATGATTCTGCTCCAAGCTGTTATTCAGGAACCCCGGTTTCTTCCATCTGTGGCTCTGCTGTTTCTTAGGGTCCACTCCAAATCTGAAGCCAGACAGATCAAGGTGAAAGGGCATGGTGGGCAGTATAGAAGGATTAATGGACCAAGCCGGGAAATGGAAGCTGTCATTTCCACTCACATTATACTTAGCCACACCCAACTGCAAAGGAGGCTAAGTGTCCAAGAAGGGTGCATGGATTTTGTGGATGGCCAGTACCTTTAAGTTAACAGACAAAGAAAAGGATTCTTTACCACTCTTGCAATTTTTTTAAAAAAGGTTACCTAAGAGCAGGAGCCTCTCAGGTGTCTGAGTGGCAAAGGGTGATAGTGTAATTAAGAACATGGACTTTGGAGACAGACTTAAGTTTAAATCCTGGCTCTGGTGCTTACTGTCTTGGGTGATTTAGAATAAATTACTTAACATCCATGAGCTTCAGTTTGTTCATCTATAAAATGGAAATTATATAAGGTATGAACTTTTTGTAAGGGGTAAAGGAAATATTTAAAGCAACTAGCTCAGTACCTGTCAAAAGCAGTCTCACTAAATGAAAGTTATTACCATTAGAGTTACTGACTGAGTGAAACGGAAACTAGAAAGAGAGATTAGAAAGAAAGACTTTAGAATCAAGTGGATTCTGCTTTGTGACATTTGGCAAATTATTTAACATTACTTAAATTATTATCTAGACCTTTATTTTTTCATCTATAAAATGATCATAATTCCTTATAGCTCATAGAATAATGTGGGAATTGAATGAAATATGAACATAAAGTCTTTTATATTGTGTTCCACACATAATAAGCCCTGTATACAATAATTATGATGACAGCTATGATTAAAGAAGGAAACAGTGTCCAGAAGAAGAAATCATTTACATGGGAAAAATATTTTTCCCTTTCTAGAGAGAATAACTGACAATTTAAAACTCTTCCCTCTCTCTTTCAACTCCTGTTAATATTGTTAAAATTTTCAAACCACAAAACTCAAGTATGCAAAAAATGTAAGTATTTTTCCTAGTTTCTGTTCAAAACTCTTATGGCACCTAGAGCAGATTGGATTTTGCAATTTCAAGGGAAATTCAGTCACTTAAGGGTTTTCTCAGTCAATTCTAAGTAAACTCAATGTATGGTTCCAAACCTGCCCCACATTACGGTGACCTCCAAGAATCAAAGGCGATTTAGTATCCAGAGTAAGACAACTGGTTCTCGGTCACTAGCTGCCCCTGCTGACTTTCACTGAGGTTTACAAAGCCCTGTTTGAGTCAGGGTTTTCCTTAGACTTCCTTGGATGTCTGTGGTCCCCTTTGCTGTCACTTATGTCTCATCCCTGTCTTCCAGCCACTTCTTGTATGTACTTCCACGCTTCCATCCACCGCTGCTATGGCTGCATGACCACATGCCACAGCTGGATTTTCTACCACAATATTTTGTAACTACAGACAATTGAGTAAGTCTATCTCATCTCTCTCTGCCCCACTCCCCATGAAGGCACTTGTCCTCAACAGCTTCTGTGTCATAATCACTTGGAAAAATATCTGCAAGGCTGCTGGTTCCCAGGGTTCAAAGGGTGAAATCCAGGCATTGTCCCCTTTATTTGAAGATGCCCCCATATTACATGGAGGGTGGAGATAAATCTCCTCCCTCTTGCGGGCTTATGACTAATCCCAAGAGAAGGGAAGGAGTAGAGCCCCTCCAATAAGCATTGGCATCAAACTAATGTGCTTCTTCTCAAAGTCTCTCTTTCCTTCTCCAGCTCAGAGAATTGTTCCAAGTCTAAGGATATTCCATTGTACTTCACTTTTGAAACTTGCAAGTCATGAATTTTATACCTGGAGTTTTGTTCCACTGTGACATTTTCTTCTTGAGGAAAAGAAGGCTTTCCTCAAACTTCCAGGGTAACTCCATGCCTATATTAGGTCACCTCCTTGTCATTGAGAAAACAGGGGCATCAAAGAATGATATTGTCCCAGGGTCACCAAACTCAGGACACCTGGTGCATCCACACTCATGTTTAACTTCCAGCTCTACTGATTAAGTGCCCTGACCCTAGGAGAGACCAGCCCGTCATGCTCTGGGACTCAGTCACAGTCCCTTTGCAAGGTCTTCTCGACAAGTAAATTCATTTTTCTTCTACATCAGGAATCAACAAACTTTTTTCTAAAGGCCCAGATAGTAAATACTTTAGACTTTTTGGGCCATACATTCTCAGTTGTGACCTCAAACTCTGCCTTCCCATCACAAAAGCAGCTACAGACAATACATAAAATAGTAGGTGTAGCTGTGTTCCAATAAAACTTTATTCATGGACACTAAAATTTGAATTTGTATAATTTCCACATCACTACATTTTTTTTTCTAATTTTTTAAACTATTTACAAATGTAAAAACTATTTTTAGCTCATGGGCCATCAAGGTGTCTACCAAAATAGGCAACTGGCCAGATTTGGCCCATGGGCCATAGTTTGCCATTCACTGTTCTACATTATTTATCTCTCATTACTTAACAGGCTATTGACAAGTGGTTATTTTATACTCTCTACTGTCTTATATCTTTTTTTAAAAAAATTATCTCCTCTCAAAGGGAACCCTCTTACACTGTTGGTGGGAATGTAAATTGGTGCAGCCACTATGGAGAACAGTATGGAATTTCCTCAAAAAACTAAAAATAGAGTTACCATATGATCCAGCAATCCCACTCCTGGGCATATACCCAGACAAAACTATAATTTGAAAAGATACATGTACCCCTATGTTCACAGCAGCACTATTTACAATAGCCAAGACATGGAAACAACCTAAATGTCCATCAACAGATAAATGGATAAAAAGATGCGGTACATATATACAATGGAATACTACTCAATCATAAAAAAGAACGAAATAATGCCATTTACAACAACATGGTTGCAACTAGAGATTCTCATCCTAAGCTAAGTAAGTCAGAAAGAGAAAGACAAATGCCATATGATATCACTTATATGTGGAAGCTAAAGTATGACACAAATGAACCTGTCTATGAGAGAGGAACAGACTTGCAGACATAGAGAACAGATCTGTGGTTGCCAAAGGGGAGGGGGCTGGAGGAGGGATGGATTGGGAGTTGGGATTAGCAGATGCAAACTATTATATATAGGATGGATAAACAACAAAGTCCTACTGTAGAGCACAGGGAACTATATTTAATATCCTGTGATAAACCATGATGGAAAAGAATATGAAAAAGAATATATATGTATAACTGAGTCACTTGTCTGTATAGCAGAAATTAACACAATGTTGTAAATCTACTATACTTCAATAAAATATTTAAAAAAGTGATATGCAAAAACAACAAAAATAATTTTCTTCTCTTGATTCTCCAAGTCTTTCTAACTACTATATTAATGCTCTGTTGAGCTTCACAGCAAAACTTCTTTAAAAATTTCTATACGTTTATCCCACATATTCATCTCTCAATTATTTTTCATATCATTCTAATGTAGTTTTCATTTCACCACTATTTAAAAAATCTTCTCTTGTAAAGGTCACCAACTATCTCTGTTTCCAAACCTAATGACACTTTTCAATCTACAGTTTATTCAACTTCTCAGTAGTTTTCAACACAGCTGACTCTTCCCTCCTTGAAACATTGTCTTCTTGCTTATGAGAATTTTAGTCCATCTACCTCACCGGTCATTCCTTCCCAGCCTCTGCAACAGACTCCTCCACTTATGTCACAATCCCAGGCATTCTTTCCAATTTTCATTCTCTCTCTAGGTATCCTCATAGCCTTGGCTATAAGCTATATTTTAACATTCCAAAAATGTGTACGTCTTCTGCCCAGACCATTCCTCTCATATCCAGACTCATGTAACCAACTATCTGCTTGGTATGTCCCTGTAGATGTCTAAGAGGCAACTCAAAGTTGACAAGACCAAACAGAACTATTGATTTTTGTCCCTACCCAAATCCTCTTTTTTCTCCAGCCTTCCCAGGTAAATGGCTCTACCATCTGCTTAGATACTCAGATCATCTTTGACCTTGATTTCTCTTTTCCTGTCACCTATCAGACACATGCTAATAATCAATAAATCCTGTCAACACAACCTCTAAATTATATCTTGCATCTACCCCCTCTTTTTCATTTCCACTGTGTAGCTCTCATCCAAGTCACCACCTCACTTAACTAAATTATTGCAATTACCTCTCCGCATCTCCCTTCTGCACCCCTGCCCCTCTACCTTCTCTCTACACAGAATTGAAAGTCATCTTTCTGATATGTGAATTACATCACGTTGCTCATCCACTTTAAAGCCTCCTATGGCATCCCATTGCCCTTGGGTTAAAATGCAAACGGCCTCCCACAGTCTGCAACATCTTGCAAGACCTGCTCTGTTCTCATTTCATGCGTTCTTTTCCCTTTGATCACCGTCTCCCAGCCACAGCCACTTTCTTTCAGGTCGTCAATTATAGCCAGCTCTTTCTGACATCAAGGCCCTTACATATGCAGTCTTCTCTACTAGGGACATTCTTTCTATGGCAATTCAGTGTTTGTCTTGAACTTGAGGCCCTCCATGGACCAGACCCAAAAGAACCTTCTACCCGTGACATTTACTTTCTAACCCAGCTTAGCTCCTATTACTAGTCATATTATCTACCTATTATAGACAAAGCTTCTTAAGTTATCTACTTATTGTTTATTTCTTGTCTCTCTACATTCCATGAGGTCAGGCTCATACCTGTCTTGTTCAGCATTGTATGCACAACGTCTTGCACAATACCTGATGCATAGTGGATGGTTAATAAATGAATGTCTGCTCATTTCTTTTTTTAAAAAAGGTAAGTCTTAGAATGTTAAATTTGACAAAGACTATTAGAGATACTACATATCATCCAATTCCTTCATTTTGCAGATAAATAAACTGAACCCCAGAGTGTTGTTAATGAAGTGAATTAAGTCATTACTTAAATAGAACTACATAGGACTAGAATCCAGTTCTTTCATTTCCAGCCCAGGGCTGTTGTTTCTACGTCACAGAGGGCAAGGCCAAGATCATGGGAGTAATCCTTGTTCTATATTTTATTCCTTTTTCTTTATTAAAGTTAATGTTTTTAACCTTTCAATAAGTTCCCAGAGGACGGGGACAGTCCTTTTAATTTGCCTGACGCAGCAAAAAGGGAGATAGCTGCATAAACTTTTCCAGACATTTTGTTTATAGCCCTTAGGTTGGTATCCAATAGAATTTAAATTGAATTTAACCTATTTTTAATATTTCAAACCATAGTTGGTTCATGTTTTCCATATAAAATCTGCAGTTCTGTCTTCGCATTCTGCATTTCCATCGTCTTTTTCCACCGTCAAGTGGTCTGGCTCTCCCATGAGTGTGGCAGCCAGATGACAAGTGCTCTTCCAAATAACCTCAGGAGCGCTTTCGCCTTCTGCACCAGGGTCAGGCAGCCAGCTCGGGGAGTGGAAAGAGCAGGGCTTAGAAAGCGGGCGCCCCACTTTACAATCCTGGCTCTGCCACTAAATCCCCTGTGTCACTCTGGACAATTTGCTTAAACAGCCTGGCCGAGGCCCCCTAATTTGTAGAATGGAGGATTCAGAATCAAATCTTCCCTAAGTTTCCAGCCAGTTCTAACCTATGTGTAATTTTCTATCTGTATTTCCACACATAAAATAAAACTTTGTACCATACGATTAATTCATCTCATCTGCTTCCCTCTCTCCTATTTATATCTCATTTATTTTCTTCCTTTATAATGTGACCTTCTTAAGGAATCTTAGGATTCCTAAAAATCTCAGGAATCCTTAGAACCTAAGGGTTCTAAGATTCTAATCTTAAGGAATCTTCTCAAACTCCAGATCACTCCTAAGAATGTTCAATTGCTTTTCACAGTTTGCTTCAGTTTCCTTAAGTTTATGCCCTGAGCAAGAAAATGCTTGATGCATCATGGGAATTCATCACCCAATAGGCAGCCTCGGAACATGCTCCTGGCACCACTGAGGTCAGGCTTTCTCCTCAGGAATTGCAATGTCTGCATATTTCTGGAAAATGCCTAAGAAAATTTCCAAACCCCTGTAATCTATTCTTCCACTGCTGAGGGCAGACATACACTCAAAAGTCCAAGAAGGATAAACACTTTTCCCTAAACTATTCCACTCCCTGCTTAAACTGATACTAAAATTACATAATCATCCTCCTTATCTATGCCAGGACCACTCTATAGACAGGCTGCCATTCGTTCTCTCAGTCATTTACATATTTAACAATTTTTTTCCATAATTACTATGTGCCAAGCATTGTGTTAAGTACTGGGGACACAGACATGGATAAAACACTAATCAATGCCCTCAGAAAACTTGGTCTCCTGGCAATGCTGGATAGGTAAATATGCAAGTTCAAGGTAATAACTACTACAATGTCCTTTTACAGACTCCATGGCTATTTTGAATGATGTACTGGGGGGTCAGTGGGTCTGGATGGCATCATGGTATTTTCAGTACCCAAAAGCTATAAAAGACTTAATCCGGCTGTGTGTTCTGTGCAAATTATCAATACAAGAAGGGTGTAAGATAGGAAGGTGAGGGAGTGGTGATTTCTTCCTTATGGTACTGGGGAGTCTTTGAAGATGCTAACCATATTTGGACAGAGTCCAAGACCCCACAGTCTTATTTTAAAGTGTCAGGCCAATGGCACAAATTCTATCCAGTAGTTTACTGAAAAGCTACTGCCTGCTCTTCTCATATTAACTCTTGAAGTCCTGCTGGAATAGATTCATGCTTTTCCATAGTGGAAATTCTCATCAAATCCAGAGGAGTTCCACTGCTTGGTAGTCCAGCTCCCAAAAGGAGCCAGAGAGATGGGGTACCACACCAGGTCTTCCCACCAACTGACACAACGTTGCATGACACCACTGAGAGTTTGTGTGAAATTATCATCTCCGTAGGTAATTTGGGAAAGGAGGCTGTTTTTGGTAGAGTTTATATTTCAGTCTACAATGCTTTCCAGTTGCCTTCGTTGTTTTTTTTTTAAATAAATTTATTTATTTTATTTATTTATTTTTGGCTGTGTTGAGTCTTCGTTGCTGCGCGCAGCTTTCTCTAGTTGCGGCGAGTGGGGGCTGCTCTTCGTTGTGGCGCGCGGGCTTCTCATTGCGGTGGCTTCTCTTGTTGCGGAGCATGGGCTCTAGGCGCACCGGCTTCAGTAGTTGTGACATGTGGGCTCTAGAGCACAGGGTCAATAGTTGTGGCCCACGGGCTTAGTTATTCTGCGGCATGTGGGATCTTCCCAGATCAGGTATCGGACCCGTGTCCCCTACATTGGCAGGCAGATTCTTCACAATTGCGCCACCAGGGAAGTCCCTCATTCTTTCACTACAGTACAGAGCCAAAAGGTATGCTAAACTTTGGGATAACAATAATAGTAACACAATTAACATTTGTTGAGCATTTACTATGTGCAAAACATGGTTTTTAGTTCTTCAAGTGCCTCTTCTCCTTTAACCCTCCCAACACCCCTATGAGGTAGGTACTAACATAATCATCCTCACTTTTCAGATAAAAAAACTGAGGCATAAAGAGAAGTTAAATAATTTGCTTTATGTGCACAGCTATAAAGTGGTAATGCTGAGATTTTAGCTGGAAGTCCATCTAGTCATAGCTTGCATGTTTGCCTACTAAGCTAAATTGCATCAAATTTTTTTTAATGTATATTCCTGAGATATCAATTACTGTAGATGCTAACAAATTTGATACGTAATGGTTATGTTAAAAAATGGAATTTAAAAAAATGAACAAAACAGAAATTTCAGATGAAATCTAATGATGAAATAGATTTCAAATATGCTGTATTTTACTGTTAGCTACTGAGTTTTTCCTATCCCGGCGCTCTGCAGCCCACTCCTATGGGTATGAATATACTTTTCCTTGCTCTTAGAAGAAGAAAAAAACTTTTGATGAGACAGAGTAAATGAATCAAATCTAAGTGCCCCATCCAGTTTTTCCATCTCAAACATCATTTCTTGCTCTGTTCCCATGAGCTGGTTATTTGGGGAGGCAGGTCTATTGAAGTTAGTTCCAGGACTTCCATCCCACTTTTCCAACTGCTTAGAATGCCCTCCACGGCTATGTGAATCACGACTGGTAAGTTCCATTTCTGGCAGCAACACCTCTGAACCAACATGTGAGGGTTGCTTAATTTGAAGATTAATAGAATTGGGCAGTTAGATGGGTGGCGGTATCAGAGTCAACATGTACACTAATCCTGTCTAGATTGACACAAGAGTTTAACTAGCTTGCATGCAACATCTTTTAGGAAGGGAATGAATAGTGATACCCTTAGGGCAACCAATCACAGAAACTGAGTTCCCCACGATAAAAGATAAGAACCCTAAGCTCTCATGATCAATGACACTCGCTCCCGCTGTAGTGGTCCATGGTCTCTTCACACCCTCCTAACATTTGAAGGTTTAACCTCTGGATGGAAACTCTGGACCTCAAAGCAACTGTATATCTTGTTCTTGGTTCTATCCAGACTATCAATCTATCCAGCCACTGGAGGGAGAAACGGAGTACGTTTACATCTACAAGACTATTAAAGAATCATCACAGCCATCCATCTAGAGCTTTAGGCACTGAGACATTTTACTCCTACAGAAGGATGTGTGTGTGTGTGTGTGCGTGTGTGTGTGTGTGTGTGTCTGCGTGTGATATGTGTATTGTTAGAAATTTTTGGCTTAATTAAACTGAATTAATTTTATATTGAATATGGTTAGCCACTTGAATATAAATATAATGTAAATGATTTGAAATGGCTACCTGTGTTTGGTTTTTGCTTATTGTATCAAAGACAGCAGTCAATACAAAATGATTCATTGAAGGGCTTAGACTGCCTGTAGCTTTTCCATTCACCCATCTCCTTTCTGCCTGTTCATTTACGCTACTTTTTCCAAGCCCATTCTTCAGCATTTATGCTTACAGTTTATTCCACATTCAAGGTTTTCTGCACTTGTTTAAATTTTATAATTATGTTGCATGGGAATTTCTAGCTTGCCCTTTCAGAGCACAAGGCAGACATTTTATTGAATATTTACTGAAGGAATAGATACTGGCCAAATGTTCAGTGAGTTGAGTGAGAGATTGACCGAATGCTTAGAATGAAGAGAACACAACCACAAAACTTTGACGTGTGTCGATAAAATTGAACTCAACATTCAGCACATGCAAAACAAATACATGAATGTAACCTAATGTTATAAAGGCCCATTAACTTGTACATTTCAAATTTTAAAATTACATAGTAGGATAAGAGGAGATTGGCTCTTCCCAACTTGTAGATGAGAAACACGAAGCAGAATGCAATGATTTGACTGAGCTTTTTTCCACTTAATTTCATTGCCTGTTAAAAATGACGGAAAAAAAATAAATGACGGAAACATTAGTGGAACAACTTTGTGCTGATTCACTCAAAAACTCGTCCTCAAGCCATTGTGATTTCTCATTTCTCTTTTGGATCAAGTATTTTTGTGTCTGCAAGTGAAGCAGAAGTGTAAAATCAATTAAGAAAGACGGAGACTACTGCAAGTCTGGATCAGAGAGAATTTTTTCACCCTGACTTGCAAGGGAAACTCATTATTCCTTGATGAGGTGCTTTCCTTTGTTTCAAGCTTCAAATTTAACACTTACAAAAAAAAAAAAAGAAAGAAAACGGTTTGGGGTATAAAATAATATTTCACACAGTATTAAAGTTGAGAGATGACAAAGGAGACAAAAAATTAATATTTATTGTTACTTAATAGAGGTTTTTAAAAGTTCAGAATCAACATTTTGAAAGACTGACTTCTAAGTTACAGAAAATAAATGGAAAAGGTTGTGGTGCTGTTGCCAGGCCCAAGCTACTCAAATGCTAGGCAAACTGACACTGCAAGTTGCTGACTAGTATGGTTTTTGACTGCTATGGGTATTCGTGTTCTCACCCAGAGCACAGGGGTATGAGAAATCTATATAAAAGTCAATAATTTTTAACCTCCTGCGGTAGACACAATAATGACCCCCAAATGTGTCTATGTCACAATCCTTAGAACCTGAGAACATGTTACTTTGTATAACGAAAGGGACTTTGCAGGGTTTTTTTTTAATTGAAGTATAGTTTATTTACAATGTTGTGTTCCTTTCAGATGTATAACAAAGTGATTCTCATATATATATATATATATATATATCTGAATATATATATATTCTTTCCATATTCTTTTCCATTATAGATTATTACAAAATATTCTATATAGTTCCCTGTGCTATACGGTAGGTCATTGTTGTTTATATTTCTTTGTTTTAACTGACAATTTTTTTTTTTTTTGCGGTACGCGGGACTCTCACTCGTTGTGGCGTCTCCCGTTGCGGAGCACAGGCTCTGGACGCGCAGGCTCAGCTGCCATGGCTCACGGGCCCAGCCGCTCTGCGGCATGTGGGATCCTCCCGGACCGGGGCACGAACCCGTGTCCCCTGCATCGGCAGGCGGACTCTCAACCACTGCGCCACCAGGGAAGCCCAACTGACAATTTTTAAACTATTAAGAGGGAGTATTTTTTTCATATTCTTATTGGCCATTTCTCTTTCTTCTTTTTTGAAATGGCTGTTCATGATCTTTGTACATTTTTCTATTGATTTGTTTACATTTTTCATACTAGTTTATTGGAATCTCTCACAGGTTAACAATATTAATACTTAGTCACATAATTTGCAAATATCAGTACAATTTGTTCTTTCCCTCCTTAGTTCATTAAGATTTTTAAATGGAAAATTGTTTTTCTTATTTGTGTAAGATTAAAATTTTGTTAAGTCTTTCTTTGGTGACGTATTTAGAAAATGTTGTTCCAAGGTCCCGTACACATCCCTACCTATTTTCCTCCAAAATTTATTGGCTTTACTTTTTCATTTAAATGTTTTATCCACCTGGAATTCATTTTACCATATGATGATGTCAGCTAGAGATATAACTCAATTTTTTCTAAATTGTTAGCCAGTTGTACCAACACCATTTACAGAATAAATCAAAAACTTCTTGTGATATAACATCATAGAATTCATGCAGTTAATATTTGAGTATTTCCCCCAGTGGTGGTGCCCCCTTCATTCTCATGTGCTCAGTATCCTCATAACTTCTCTCTTCTCCTACTAGAAATTGCTCTCAGGAAAGAGTCTCATAAACTCATTTTCAATACCATCTCCAAGTACTGAACACCCTCTAATAGGTCAGGCTCTGAGCTAGGCTTCTGAGGATACAGGACTGAACAGCCACAGACCTTATCTTCAAGAAGTCCGTAGTTTAATGGTGAGACACACAAATAGAAGCAGCAAGAGTTTTAAGGTACAATAGTAATATTAAAATTTACAGCTATTTATTGAACGCTTACTGTATGCCTCTCTAAGCTAAGTACTTCACAATCATCTCATTTCACCCTCAGGACAATGTAGGGACTACACTGATTCTCATTTTCACCACCCACTCTCCCTTTACATGCGATTAAAGGAGCAAATGCTTCAGATGTTGAGATTGACAGACATGATGCCATTTTTAGTCCAAGCCAGTAGTCAGTTCTGAGAAAATATAAAACTGAGAAATTTGTTGACAAAAACAAGGCGAGGGAAGAAATCTGTAGGTCGTCTCTACAGTTGAGCCCTGGCTTTCGATGACCCGCAGAAGTTAACTGCATCCCCTAGACAACTACACAGCATTGTGGATTCTGTAGCGACCAGGAGCCACTACAGATCCCACAAGTTGTGTCTTACTGTTGCTCAACCGGGCTTGCAGCTCCTCCAGGCCAGCAGCTTCTTTTTCAGTTACTCCGAGGCCAGTGCCAGGTATGTGTGCAGCTTCATGGCAAAGGGCACCAACTCCTTCTATTTCACCAGCACTGCCAAGGTGGGAGGGAGTGAGGGACTGATTTATATTCTGATTTGTCATTCTGCTCCATTTCATGTCTAGCTCACGTTCCTGACTGCCAGTCTTACTCACCTACGATGACTTGGGCCCAGACGCAGAGGCAATAGGCTTTCACTTCTTCGACAGCGCCTACAACCGTGTAAAATCAAATCCCCATCATAAATCGTTTATGCCATGTCACCCAAAGTGCTTCTGTTTCTCTGCTGGAACACTAACTGATACAATATGTTTGAATGTTACATAACAAATATGGGTTAGCAGTAGCCTCTGAGGAGGGAGGTGGGAGAATGAATTGGCTATAGTTGAACAAGGTCTTCAATGTTATTTATGGAATAAAATAAAAATGTGTGCACAATGTATTTGTTACAGCAAATTATATTATATATTATAAAATTGTGTATATTATACTCAGTTATAAAATTGTATATGTTATAATAAATTATAAAATTGTAAATTAGGCTGATTGCTGAGTACACAACCTTTCTTCTTTTCGATTTCTTCATCTATAAAATAATAGGATTAAATTATATTTATGTGTCTTCTAGGTCTAAAAATTCTTGAGCTCCATCAGTACAATCTGTTGATTTATAATATGTCAGGAAATAAAATACCTGTTCTCAAATATTTGAAGACCATCATGGAAGATGGGGATCTGCTTTAAACTATGTTATTTTTGAGAGCAATGGGTTATATTCAATATGAGAAATAATTTGCCACCAATTAAAATTTCCCACCAAAAGAAGAAGATGACTTTGGGGTAATGTGTTCTCTCTTCCTGGAAAAATCCAGGCGAAAGACAGATCATTATTTATCACGGAAGCTACTGAAGAACTTACCATCATGGGAGAATGATCAAGCTGGATGGCCTCTAATATCTCCCTGAACTTGAACTGGCTAAGTTTTTTGCATAAATATTTTCCATTTAAACTATTAGCTTAGATGGTTACCAAAGAATAACCCCGGTCCAATTTTTTTTCAATCATAATGGATATAGCATTACAGTTTGTAATAGTTGATCAGGGCATACACAATTCCTTGCTTGTGAATTTGAACGTGGAGCCAGGAATAAATAGCACACAGTATGTGTAATGCAATCTTAAAAGTGTTTTATTGGAACAATTCTTAGACCTCATACAAGAAAATGAAAAAACAAGAAATGTAAATGAATGTGATGTCAGACTGATGAGGCAAGTCTCCAGAGATCCTTGGAAGTTCGAATGGATTTTAAAATTCATTATGATTGAATTATAAAATAAATGAAAACCAGCAGGGTTAAATATGAGGTTGGTGAGAGCAGGAAAAGAAAGTTCTTTGGATACCCATGACAGCGAACAAGTTCATGTTCACCTCCAGGACAAGGAGAGATTTTCTTTCAGTCTCTTCCCTTTCAGTGTTTACTAGTCACCAGGCACTGTGCTGGTCACTTGAAATACAAAGACCAAGAAAACACAGAATCAATCATTTAGAAGTTCGTGCTTTCAAAGCAGGGGCAGACGTATACAACTGAGCACTCATAATAATAATAATACTGTAATAGCTAAAGCCACTTGAGCATTAACCATGTGCCAGATACTTTTCTAAGCACTCTACTTAGATTAACTCATTTCATTCTCACACCAACCCTATGAGGTAGATACTGTTATAATACCTGTGTTACACATGCTGAAAGCGAGGCACAGACAGGTTTAGCAGCTTACTCAGGTCACATAGCTTCTTAGTGGCAGAGCCAAGATTCAAACCCAAGCAGTTGTAGATCAGAGTCTGTGCTACTGACAATACACCTTATTGCCTCTTTCAACATGGTGATATTTCAGGGCTAAGAAGTCTAGAGATTGCTACTTTAAAAATCTTTATGGTTATTCTTGTTGTTGTTTTAATAAGCTGTTGTTTAGTAGCTTTGAAAATATTTTCAGTACATAGCTGAAAGAAGATAGGGACGTCCCATACAATTTAGCACAGATTAAGGCATAGACATGTGTGTATCTGATAGTTCAGGTCTCAAGAAACATATTAATGGCAAAATTCATAGCTCATTTCAATTTTATATCTATTGAATAGCAACACTATACCAAGCATTGCTTGGGGAAGGGTGAAAGGATAAAAATAAGAGAAATTTCTTGACTTTAGGAAGCTTAAACTCTGATAGGTCAGATGAGCCAGTACACAAATAATTATAGTACAGAGCAGGTTGTGATAAGTGCCATGAAAGTGGTACAGAGTGTCAGAGAAGCTAAGAGGAAAGAAATTTTCATTCAGCAGAAGGATCAGGAAAGTCTTCCTGGAGGAGGTGACATCTTAAAGTCTCTCGTGTGCCAGGTAGGATCTTGGTAGGTGAGAATGAATAGAGGGTTAAAGGCCTTCTGACAAAGCAAACAGTTGAGTAAAAAATAGAGTAGAAACCCAAGATGTAGTCTTAGTAATGAATTAATCATGCTGATTGGTTGGAAAAAGTTGAAGATATGGATGAAAATGTGGGTTGGACCACTGTGGAATTTTTAGTACACAATTGACAGATACCTTTGAAATTAATTTAATTGAGTGGCATGACTGTTCGTTAGAACAGACAACCCCTCAGGAGTATTCAAACACGACTATCACCTCTAACTTATTACCTGACCTTTGGGATAACACATTTCAGTGACAGCAGCTCAAGATTTCATCTTTTGTTTTCCTTCAGCCTAACTCATATGTATTAAGCATTCACCGTCTACACTGCATCGTGGCTTCAGGCACTGCAGGAAGAAACGGCCCCATGCCAGAAAGACCAAAAGGTACAGCCACAGGGGCCGAGGATGAACCTGGGAAGCTCTAGGTTTCATCTTATTGTAAAATTTCTCAGTCAAATGCCAACTTAACAACCTATTCCCACTTTACATTAAAGGTTCTACCTATGTAAGTTTCTTTTTCTCTGAGAATCCAATGTTCTTCAGTTACATTTATGGCCTTCTCTTGCCCTACAGTGTAGTGGTTGTTGTAATGGTGTAAGTAAAAGATGAAAAAACAAACCCAAACAAAGCAAAAGTAGGCTGTAGATGTAAAGGAAAGGTTGGTGTCAAATAATTTAAAAGGCAGATTCAACTGGTCTTGGACACCAATGGGAAATATTGGAAAGTGGGCAGGAAACAATCCAGTGTTCTTTCAAGGTTTCTAACTTAGATGAGCATGGTAGAATCATCCATTCTAAATAAGAGTTAATGTGTGGGCTTCCCTGGTGGTACAGTGGTTGAGAGTCCGCCTGCCGATGCAGGGGACACGGGTTCGTGCCCCGGTCCGGGAAGATCCCACATGCCGCGGAGCGGCTGGGCCCGTGAGCCATGGCCGCTGAGCCTGCGCGTCCGAAGCCTGTGCTCCACAACGGGAGAGGCCACAACAGTGAGAAGCCCACGGATTTAATGTGGAAGCAACTTTGGAGTGGGAAGAAAAATACTGAGTTTTAGTTGAGGTCACAGTGACCTTGAGATATTTATGGAGCACCGAGGTATCTAAGAGACAGAAATATAAACAGACATAAATTGAGACATATAAATTGGGACGCTTTAGGTGAAACCTGAAATTATTGGCTTGGATCCAATCAACCAAGGAGAGTCTAACAATGAGATGGTCGAGATACAAATCCCGAGGAATATGAAAAATTGACAGCATTGCTACAAAAAGAGGTGTCTGAGAAGATTAAGAAGTGTATAAAGATGTAGGGAAAAAATAGAAAAGAGGAAGCCAGGGGAGAAGAAGAGTTTCAAGAAGAAGGAAAAGCAAACACTGCTGGATGCTTTGAAGCCTCCATCAGTAACGAATAAAAAGGATTTGTTGGGTTTTAGTAGTTCCAGGTTTTTCAGTGGCTTCTGCAAGAGAAGCTGCAGAGGAGCAGTGAAATGATGTTACCTTAGGTCCAGAAGAAAGGTGCGGGTAATAAATTGTAACTTCAAGTAGACGCGATTCTTTCAAGAATTTTGGTTAAGAGAGGAGTTAAGGAGAGAACAGGAATAGTTCTAGCCGGGCATAGGATTCAGTTTACAGGAGAATAAATTGGAAGTAAAAATGCCTTTGTCTCTTTTTTTCCTTAAGTCTCTTGTTTGTAAAGTGCTTTTATCTGTGCTTATGAAGAGATTTCTGTAAAAATTTACGTGCGACTCAACAATCATCATTTCAATGAATGTGAATTAATATAAAATATCTTCTCACTGATTTCCATATAACTAAATTTACTGGAATCCTAAAATTACATTTACCTGTAATTAACATATTTTGAATTTATTTATTAATATGAAGTTTCTGTTCAGAGTATTGTTTAATTAAATATCAAGAAACAATAACAATAAACACAACTATAATTTTTTGAGCATTTACAACATGCCAGGCACTTTTCTAAGTGCATGTATTTTATTTATCTTTACCTCTCCTCCCAAGAATCCATGAGGTAGGGCCTGTTTTTTGTCTCCATTTCACAGAAGTACACAGGGAGGCTCCCTTCCCAACTTAGGAAGTAGCAGTTCTGGGTTCTAGCTCTGTGCCCATGCTTCTAATCATCACACCATCTTGCCTCTTGATCATAAATTGTAACTATCATTACACCTAAAGAGACATGTCAGGTGATAGCGTTTTGTTCTCTAGAGACTTCTGTCTTCACCAACTTTCAGGAGCTTATTTCTCCCTCTTGAATTCAGCTTGAACAATAAAAAAAGGGTAGCTAAGTCATTTGTGTAACTATACCAAAATTCAGACAAATTCAAACTTGGATATGTTTATCCCTCTGTTTAAGAAGTTTCCTTAGCTACTCCAGCTCACTCTCCACCTGGGAACTGAAGAGGGATCCTGGCATGAAGAGGTCATGGCCATCAGACCTTTGGGTAGGGTATGTAACTGGGAGATTTTAAAATGGGTTCTGATTGTCAAAATTAGAACTGAGGTCCAGGGGAAAAGCAAAATTTATTTCTCATGAAAACCATTCAAGACATTTATACAAAATACAAAAAATACTGTAAAGAAAAAAACTATTCACACTTGGGATCCAAATGTTAAGAATGTTTCAATAATAAGAATAAAACACAGGGGAAGTGACTTCTCTCTCAGCTCATATTAAATGGATGGGTCACAGTTTGTAGCATGATTGCACACATATTTTTTTTAATTTCCTTATTATGAGCTACACAGTTAGCAACACAAAATAATATAAATTTTAAAAATAAGTGAAAAAATATGAAGCCAAAATTCTCCAATGGAACTGAAAGAATATATAGAAAAACTGATGTATGGACATTATGATAGGAGAGGGGTTCAATGATTTTCTAAGCTCTTCATAATTCTAAATGTATAACATGTAAGAAGTACAGGTATTCCTATCATCATCCACATATATGCTACTTCAAGTAATTCATAAACATGACATCAAATTAGCCTTGAACAAGTTCTAATCTATATACACATTGGTCTAGGGCTATACCACCCTGAAGGCGCCCGATCTCATCTAAAAACACATTAGCTCTTTCATACTGATCACGTAGAAATTAGTAAATGAAGAAAAACGTTTAATATTTTAATTCAAAGAACAATATATCTGCTAAGCACGCCTTTTCACTAAAACTTTTGGAGACAAAGCTAAATTTACTAATTGGGAAAAGGAAAATAACACTTGTTATAAGCCTTTAGGTATCTTAATGTGCACTAAAAGTTGTACATACTCTGCCTCAGTATTCCTCACTACATTTCCCTCTCTGGAAGTTTCTAATTGCTCCCAATTTGAAAAGACTTAAATAACTAGTCCAAGTTCACTGAGTTATCAAGTAGCAGAGCTGAGACTGGAACCCACTTCTGTCTGATTCCAAAATTTCTTCCACTTCAAATAATCCCTCTATGAATAATAAGAACCATGGTCTCTCAAAATCTGGATAAAATGGAAAGGTAGAAATTAAATAATAGATATTAAATAGCAAAAAGTTGAACTCAGATTTAAAATAAGTGGATAGTAATAGATTTCAGTAATGTTCTTTTTTTTTGTGGTACGCGGGCCTCTCACTGTTGTGGCCTCTCCCGTTGCGGAGCACAGGCTCCGGACGCGCAGGCTCAGCGGCCATGGCTCACGGACCCAGCCGCTCCGTGGCATGTGGGATCCTCCCGGACTGGGGCACGAAGCAGTGTCCCCTGCATCGGCAGGCGGACTCTCAATCACTGCGCCACCAGGGAAGCCCTTAATGTTCTTATTTTACATTAAAAAGTGAAACAAGCCACAGAATAAAAACTAATTTGTATGCAGAAATACCGTTTACCCAATGATAGCTCATGAGAACCACAGCATAATTATTAAGAGCTACTAATTTCCATATTAGTGATTCCAAGACCATATTAACTTCAGAGTTTGATTTATACTAGAAAAAAAATGAAATATATGTCATACCTAATGGCACAGCTTCCATTGTTTATTACACTAGTGGAATTTCTGGGTAAAACTATTGAAAGAATAGTTCTATTTCTGTCAATATATATTTAATGTAAGGTGGACAAAATTACATGCTCAGTGAAGATTGTGTACAAATTAAGATTGTATAATTCAAGCGGCAAAATCCCAACTTAAGCTAGTTTAGACTAAAAATGAAATGTGTAAGCTCACATAACGCAAAAGATCAGAAACAGTTTCAGGCAGAATGGATCCAGGGGCTCAAAAAATACCACCCAGAACTTCATTTTTAAGCCTCTCTCTGTTCTGTTCTGCTCTTCTTGATCTTCAGACTCCCCTTGAAGGCTCTCTCAGCTCTCCTTATAGAAACAATGGTTCCCACAGATATAGACTTCACGACCTTATCTCATATTATTATGGTGAAAAGTGATGGTCTCGAGTAGTTTCCACAGAGAAAAGACAAAAGCCCTAAAGTGTTGCACGTTTCATTAGCTCTGGTTGGACTTCCGCACTCCCTATGAGCAGGGGAATGAAATACAAGTATCGACATAAGCCTCCAGGGTTGCTACTCTATAACTGGGAGTAGGCATCCCACTCAGAACACTTGGACTCAGAACGGGGGAGGGCTAATATCTCAAAGGAGAGCTCAGGATACAATTAAAATGCGAAAATGGTGTTTGGTGTCCTCCAAATTACAAATGTCCAGTGCAAACTGAAAGATTTCCGGGCAAGACAATAACATGAACACAGAACACAGGTAATCTCACAGACTGAAATAATACCCAATAACAACAATAAAATTAATAATTATATTGGGTAATAGGTATTGATTGACTACTAAGTCAAAAGCTGAGTGCTTTACACATTTGCTTGATTGAAACCTCACAACTACCTATGAGGTAGGTGTTATTAGTATACCTATATTTTACAGATGAGGACATTGAGGTCCAGAATATTTAAGTAATTTTTCCAATATAAAAAAAAGGATAGGGACTTCCCTGGTAGCACAGTTGTTAAGAATCTGCCTGTCAATGCAGGGGACACGGGTTAGAGCCCTGGTCCGGGAAGATCTCACATGCTGTGGAGCAGCTAAGCCCATGCACCACAACTACTGAGCCTGCACTCTGGAGCCCACGTGCCACAACTACTGAGCCCGAGTGCCACAAGTACTGAAACCCACACGCCTAGAGCCCATGCTCAGCAACAAGAGAAGCCACTGCAATGAGAAGCCCGTGTACCGCAAGGAGGAGTGGCCCCCGCTTATCCCAACTAGAAAAAGCCCACGTGCAGCAACGAAGACCCAACACAGCCAAAAATACATACATACATACATACATACATACATACATAAATTTACTTTTAAAAAATAAAAAATAATTTAAAAAGGTTGAAAGCCTCCATCACCTGTCAACTATGGGAGGGAGCCAACTAGAGGACAGAAAATTTGAAGGAATATTGCTAGATATAACACTGATAAGGCTAGGTTCATTCAAGAAGTATTCATTGAGTGTTTGCTACAAGTAGATATTGGGTTGAGCACTAGAGGCACTGAGGTGAGTGATGAATGGAAGAAAACCCAACTTGTGACTCCAGCTGCAATCAGTGTGCCCAATCTAGACTTCTCCTAGTGTCTCAAACCCACCAAATTTTCCTTGCCTCAGGGCCTTTGTACATGCTGTTCTTTCTACTTTCTCTCCATCCATAAGTGTCCTCTCTTCACATATCTCCTCATCCTTAACATGCATGGTCCATCACTGTATCATCTAATACCTAAACTCACTGTGCCTCTGTCAATTTGTAGATTAGTTCCCCCATAAATGGAAGGTTGATAATCTCAGATGGGCTCTCAATGCTACCTAGGGTTGTACTAAATCTCTCTAGTACTCAGTTTCTTGCTTTCTTCAATTGCAATTTCAAACCTTAGCAGTCTCCTCAAGTCTTTGACACTACCACCTTCTCTTACTGTCTCTCAGCAACCTACCTCATCTCCTTCTTCATGAAAAAATAAAACTATTAGACAGGAACTTCCTCATGTATATTCCTAACCCTAACCCTAGCCCCATCTGATGTGGTGGGTTCTCAGAATCTTATTTTTCTCATAAAACTTCCCCCTGAATCCAATTGAAAAAACTCAAATTGGACAACTGACCATGCTCCTGAGAAATTAGAATTGAAACTAAAGAAATAAAAATTCAGTTACATGCTTCCTTTTGAATGGAGGAGATGTAGAAATGTGAGTAATGTGCTGTGACCATCTTCCACCCTAAGTATAGAAGCCAGTAGGCAAGATAGAGAAGAAGGCAGAGAAAATTTAGAAACAGAGATGAGAAATAAAAATAAGTAAAAATAAGTCCCTTCTTGGTTTCAGGCCCTTTCTAAGTTTCAGCTATATGCCTTCATTTCCTTGGAGACATCCCTGTAATCGTATAATTAGGTTAGTTATGCTAGTTTTGGATGGTTTCTGTCACTTCTACTAAAAATCATAAATATAAAGCATTTACTTTGCAATTGTTTCTGAAACTTTTTTTTCCTCCCCATCTCCACTGCCAGATTCTGGTCCAAGCCATCATCATCTTTCAACTGGACAATAGCAAAGGCCTTCTAACTGGTCTCCCTACATGCCCTCTTGCTCCATCCAAACAATCCTCTAATTGGATTAGATCATTTGACTCTACTACTTTAAATCTTTTAATGGCTGCCCTTTGTTAAAAAAGCCAAAGCTTAACATAGACTGCAGAGACCCACATTACTTAGTTCCTAACTGTATGGACAGCGTCATGCTGTAATAGTCTTCCCATTGTTCATTGCCCTTCAGCAGACCCTAGAACTCACCAAGTGCACTCTGCTTGAAGACTTTATCATTCTTCTCCCTCTGCCTGACATATCTTTTCACTCTTTCAACTGGCTAGGTCTACTCATCCTTCAGATTTTGCATTAAATGACGTTTAAAATTATAATAGTGTTTATTTTTTTAAGAGCTGCCTCCCTCTAATTAGACTGCAAGACTAATAGGCTACTGGCCATGTTTTCATCATCATTGTATTCACGGTATCTGGCACATGGTAAATAATCAATAAATGTTTGTTAAGTGAAGGTGTGAGTCAAGTATAGGTGGATATACTACCTACATACATAGGAATCCCAAAAGGAGACAATACTGAAGGAACAATAAAATGAATGAAAAATTAGAAGAAAACTTTACAGAGACGAGGTAACTTAACAGACAGAAAAGTTGCCTAAAAATATAAAACATAGAGACTAATAGTTTGATATTTCATCCAGGCAGAGGGAAGAAAAAAACAACTTACCTTCCAGTGAAGAAAAACATGACTTGTCTCAGTAGTATTGTCTCTAAAAGCCAAGAGACAATGAATTAACACCTATAAATACCTAAGATACAATAATCTCCAAATGACTATCTAATGAACCATGTGCTGTAGTGGTTATGATTGTAGGCTATGAAACAAAATTGCCCAGGTTCAAATTTTGACTCCTTCAGCAAGTTATTTAAGCTTTCTGTCCTTCAGTTATACCATCTTCAGAATGGAGATAATGACAAGAGCTTTCTCATAGAGGAGTTAAATGAGTCATTATATGGCTTGTGTTTGCAACAGCTCTACCTAGATATAAGTATTATCTAAACTGAAAATTTTGTCACCCAAGAATTCTGGGTCCAGCCAAGTTGCTCTTCAGCTGTAAAGGACATCTTCATGTGCAAAGCTCCTCAGCAAGCATACAACTTATTTATCCCTCCTGGAAAACTAAAACATTAATCAAAGTGAAGAATGCAAAAAGAGGGAAGTCAAGACTTTAAAAAAAGTAAGTCATCATTGAAACTATCATCAAAGACAATGTGTAAGTAGTTATTTTATGATTATAGCTTAATGAAAATGTTATAATTTACTCTTATAATAAAAAAATATAATATAAAAATTTCAATAAACAAAACTTAGGATGAAAAAAAGTATATTTCCAATCTTATTAGGATAAAATAAGAATAAAATAATAAAAAATAAATAATGTTCACTCTTTAGCTAAATAATTAGCATAAAATAGGCATTTTCATTTAAAGATAATGACATTTTCATTTAAAGATAATAAAAATGAGTTATTTACCCTCTAAGTCACTTGAGGAAAAAGCTGAGGTTAAAAACAAACAAAAAAAAGAAAAACAAGAAAGAGAAGAATAAAGCAAGGTTTCACAAATATTATAAAACATAAAACAAGATAAGAGAGACAGGAAAAATCTTGTCAGTTATGACAATGAACATAAATGTATGAATCTCACCTATTAAAATACAGAGTCTATGTATGTGTCAATGAGAATAATTAACAATAATACCACTATGGTGTGCTGTTTGAAATACAGAAGTATACACACCTGAAGAAAAACAACACAGGAAGTTTAAAAATCAATGAATTATCATGGATACATCAGAAAAACAAGACGAAAAATAAAGTGGGAGTTGAAATATTTGGATTAGACAAAGCAGAATCCAAGAGAATATTATTTAAGGGTACAGTAGGAAATATTTTATATAGAATATATAAAAATTTATAATTTATTGTGAAAAATGTCATGTACTCTACACTTTTAATATGCTGAAAATGTCATAAATACACAAAGAATACACATAAATGAATTTCATAAAAAATATCAACATAATTTTTTGTCATAAAGTATGTGAAAAATTATTGATCTAAAAGAGTTTAATAATATCAGTATAATATTAATTATCATGTTAATAATGTTAATTAAATACATGTACATATGTACAACATTATAACCATGGAAAATGAGCTTTCTCAAATTCTATGAAACATCTACAAAAATTACAGTGACTTCTTTTAAACTTTGGAGAAATAAATAATTCACAAGCAAAATAAACTCTTCCAATACAAGTGAAAACAGGAGAGCTTTCTAATACATTATTATAAACTAACATCAAATCCTAACAAAGATTAAAAAGAAAAAACTATAAATTCATTTTACTTATGAATACGAACACACAAATCATAAAAAGAACTAACAAGTCAACTTAGCAGTTTACACCATAACAACCAACTCAGCCTTTTCTGAAAACACAAGGACGATTTCATATTTAAAAAATCAATTCATATAATATACAATATAAATAATTCAGTAAAAACCCTACACAATAAAATGTCAACAATTTATTCAGTAAAACTCAATAAACATTATTGGCTTTAAATGTTTTCTTCAAACCAATAGTTAACAGGACCCTTAAGGTAAAATGCTAGAGGAATTGCCATGAAAGTCAGGAAGGAAACAAGGACATCTGCTACTATCCCAACAATTAACATTATTTTGGAAGTTTGGGGCAATGTAGAAAAATAAATAAATAAATAAAGAGAAATGAGAAATAAAATGTCCAAAAAAATCAGATACAAATTATTAATATTTGTAACTAGTATAATTGTCTAAAACTGCAAGATAATTAAATGTATGAAAGCAATTAGAACTAATGATAAATTTCAGTAAAATAATCATATGTTAAATATATAACAAATAATGTTTTAGACAATATTGTCAAAACAGTGGCCACAACAAAATACTTTGAACAAATTTAACAAGCCCAAAGCAGTATTTATATGAAGAAAACGTTAACCTTACAAAAGGGACTTTAAAAAAATATTGTGTTCTTGGGTGAAGAAAACAACTACAACAACAATAAAAGTAATTAACTTTTTTTTTTGAGTACTTCCCACAAGCCAGACTCTCCTAAACACTTATAAGTGTTACCTCATTTAATCCTCATAAAAATCCCTTGAGGCAGTTCAATAATTATTTCCACTTTAAAAATGAGTAAACACTTTTTTTTCAAGTGCAAAAAAAAAACATTCACCAGAATAGATCATATTTTGAAGCATAAAACTCAAAACTTACTAACTTTGAAAGAATTCAAATTATACAACCAAGTATATTCTGAGACCAAAACAGAATTGAACTACAAATAAATAACAGAAAGCTATCTGGAAGATCCCCAGACATTTCAAAATGAAACAGCATACTTCTAAATAACTCATAGATCAAAGCAGGAGTCACAAGAAAATATTAGAAGATATTTTGGGACTTCCCTGGTGGTCCAGTGGTTAAGACTTTTCCTTCCAATGCAGTGGGTGTGGGTTCAATACCTGGCCAGGCAGCTAAGATCCCACATGCCTTGGGGCAAAAAACCAAAACATAAAACAAGTGATATTGTAACAAATTCAATAAAGATTTTTAAAATGGTCCACATCAAAAACAAATCTTAAGAAAATAAATTAGAAGATATTTTGAATTGAATGAAAATGAAAACACTATCAAAATGTGCTAAACCAGTGCTTAGAGGAAAGTACATAGCATTAAATGCTTATGTTAAAAAATAAGAAAGTTCTCAAATAAAAAATTTAAGCTTCCACCTTAAGAAACTAGAAATTGTAGAGCAAGTTAAACCCAAAGCAAGCAGACAGAAAGAATAATAAAGAACAGAAATCAGTAAAATTGAAAACAGAAGAAAGAAAAGAGAAAATCAGTAAATCCAAAAACTAGTTTTATGAAAGCACCAATAAAATTGATACACTTCAAGCCAGAATGATCAATAAATAAAGAGGGAAGAAACAAACTACCTACAACAGAAATGAAAGAGGAGACATAACTACAGATCCTAGAGAAGTTAAAAAGACAGTAAGGGAATATTATGAGCAACTTTGTTCCCACAAATTCAACAATTTAGATGAAATGGGTAAGTTTCTTGAAAGAAACAAACTACCAAAAGTCTTTGAAGAAGAAATAAATAAGCTAAATATTCCTACCTCTAACTTTGAAAATTGAATTTGTAGTTTAAAATCTTCCCAAAAGAAAATTCCAAACCCAGATGGCTTCACTGCTGAGTTCTTACTGAACACTTATGGAAGAAATAATAATTTTACACAAATTCTTCCAGAAAATAGAGGAGCAGGGAATACTTCCCAACTCATTTACTGAGGTCAGATTATCCTGATACAAAAACCATAAAAATACTTAAACTAGAAATAAGAAAAATACATATCAATATTTCTCGTGAATATAGTTGTGAAAATCCTCAACAAAAACTGGCAGATTGAATCCAGAAAAGTAGAACACTTCATGACCAGACAAGGCTTATCTCCAAATGCAAGGCTGATTCAACATTTGAAAATCAATCAATATAACTCACCATATCAATAGATTAAAGAAGAAAAATTGTATGATCATCTCAATAAATACCGAAAGGAAAAAAAAACAAACAGCCAACATAGAGAAAGCCCACTGACTGCAACTAAAAGTTTTACACAGAATACAAAAAGGAGCTACCTGAAGATTCTGAAAAGTAAACCATTTACATGACATTTTGGATAAATCAAAGCCATAGGGACACAAAAATTGAGAGTTTGAGAGATCGGAGTTTGGTTTTCAGAGGCTGGAAGTGGAAGAAGGGGCTGACTATAAGGGAGCACAAAAGAACTTTTGAGTGTGAAAGAGCCATTCTACATCTTGACTGCAGCAATGATTATGTAACTTCGGTCAAAGCGTGTGAAATTATTCACTAAAAAGGGTAACTTCTACTTTGTATCAACGACACCCCAATAAACCTGACTTTTTAAAAATCTAATAAAAGATTTAGTATATGAAATCAAGGTATAGACTTTCTGGAAAGTAGAACAAAAATACTAAGATGAAAAACAGGCTGTAAAGTGTTTTGAAAATTGGATCACTGGCCTAGGAGATTTTATGTTCCGCTTAAAAGTTTCCAAAGAAAACAGAGAAGATGAAGGAAATGAAATTATCAGATAGTACCCCCCCAATCCTTAAATTGAATGTATACAAAATGCCCAAATTACACCAAAAGGTACAAGGTAGTTAGATTGATAGAGAAATTAGATGATAGATAGATAGATAGAGGAAGCAAGCACACCATGGTGAAATTTTAGCAACTTGAGGTTAAAAACAAGTTTCTGAAAACTTTCAGAGGGTAAAGATAACATACCACATACAAAAGGCTGGGAATCAAAATGTCACTAAATTTCTCAAGAGCAACACTGAAAGATGGACGACAATAGAGAAATGGCTTCAAAGTGCAGATATAGCATCATATGCCCAGTTTAATTACCAAGAATAAACGTGAAGCATAGGAATCTGTGTGGTTGTGATGTAAGAAAGTTAAACTCTCATCTTCCAGAGAAGAAAGTCAGTGGATAATATGAAAATTTGAACAAACAGCAGCATAAGCTGCATATTGGGGTATAGTATTGAAAGCACTTGTTGACGTTTTCAGACTAAGTGCAATTTTACTTCATAAAAATTAACTTTAAAGAGCCATAAGATTTTCAGTGGAAAGATTTGAATTTTTAAAAAATAATTACAATAACTACCTGAATGAAAAACCACAAAGGGAATACCTATGCATGCATTGATATAAGTTTTTAAAATTCTGTATATCAAAAATCACAAAATTAAATTTAAAGGTAAATGACAAACTAGAACATTTTTCATAGTAGGTAGACAATAGGTATTTGTCAACTTCAGTATTGAAATTTCCTATGCATTTTGGGCAAAGTTCTTGATCTGTGTAGTATTGAAGGGATAACAGGGGATAAAGGGGGCAATTTCTTAACAGAACTAAAAGAATCACACCTTTTTTAGCTGCAAAACTGAGATAATCAAAACAAAGTCCAATTTTTTCATCAGAGCCTTAGCAGTATCCAGAAAATAAGGAAAGTGCTGGATGCTGATAAGTAGAATTGGAAATGGGAAGACCCAGAAGCTTAGGAGCTACAGACCCTCTAAAAACACCTTAGCAACTGAAGGAAATCCTCCTTCCTTTTCTAATAAAGATGTTTTCTCTTTTACTTAAAGGCAGGCCTCATCCTGAGATTCTAACCTTGCCCAGGGTGTCCAGTTCTCCTCCTGCCCTAACCCTCCATTCCTCAGAAGAAGTCAAATGCAGAAGAAGGAGTTATAGATTTACAATTAGTAAAATAATTGCCAAGCTTTGGGAAAAATATGGGACCATATTTATGAGAATAAATGTTGATGGTATTCAATTAAGGAGGAAGAAAATATCATTTTAGATCAGGCTGAATTTATGGTTATGGTTGAACTTATCAGAGATTCTGAATTTAATGCTCTCACTTAGGTATCTGGGGGTGAGTAATGAACACCTAGACTCAAGGCTGGGCTGTACTAGACAAGGTGAAATTCCTTGGTACAAGAAAAAGGAAGAAATTCTAAGACAGAGAAAACAGGAATGCAGGAATGCACTTATTATATGTTACCACTCACCAACCTCTAACCAAGGAGTCACACCTCTGTCACTAAGAAGCTAAATCATTAATTTAGGGAGTCATGATGGGCTTTTTTTTTTTTAATGAAAGAAACTAAACAGCAAATATCTGAACATAAGGCATGTAGTAAAGACACTTATTTTATGAAATTTCGTTCCAACTATACAGTGTGTATATATATTTATATACACATGCATTTATCATATGAACATGCAAATATGTGTATATTTATATACATATGTATATATATACATACATTTATATGTATATGTGTATATATATGAACATGCATTTATGCATATTTGTTATGATTTGTTTATGTTTAAAATTGCAATATTTCTTACTGAGTGTCATGGTCAAAAATATTTGAGACCAATGTTCTAGCTGGTTAGAGATGACCTGGTACACACAGGCTAGCAGCAGCAATAAGGGATTCTTCTGAAAGCTCAGCTTCACACTGGAGAGTCCTAAAAGACAATGGAGAAGGAAAGAAGTTTCAATAGAGACATCTTGTTGTCCCTTTAACCTGGGGGAAAGATTACTTGAAGGAAGGAACTTTAGCAATTCATAATTAGTGACATGAGGAGGACAAAGTGGCCAGGACTGGGTAACAACAAAAAAAGTGAGTTCCAGTGTTGGCTGGAATGAGTGATCCCAATCAACAAAAAGGAAAGAGGTCTGCTCGTGAGAGAAGAAAGGCAGAGTACATGGGAAGGGAAGAATATGAATGACCCTTCCTCACGTGACCAGCAAATTCAGCGGTAAAAGCTAGTGAGAGAACCAGGCATGTAGAACCACTAAAAGCACTGAAGGTTTGGGTCACTCTCTAACAAATCACCCCAACCACTCAAGGTACTGGCTTTCTGGAAATTGCCCAACATTTATCTCACTATCATACACTGCTAGCAGAAAAGCAAATGGATACACTCCCAGAAAGAAAATTGGAAACTTGTATGCAAAATCATAAATTATGCAAACCATTGCTTTGATAATTCTACTTCTACCAACCTCAAAGAAAAAAAATCAAAGCTATTCACAGGATACAATAAGAAAAAAAGAAAACTAGCCCTGATTACAGATAACTGTTGCTACCAACTAGGTTGTGAGTTTCCTCTGCTGTGAATTTCACAGAAGATCAGCATCTGATGAGGACTCTCCATGACAAGACCACTTTATAATCATGTGTGATGGAAATAAAAATAAAGACACTTTGCAGCCCCCAAAATAACCGAGCTTCCCCCTGACGCAGATAACACGAGCAGCCATCACTTATTCCGCAAAAACAATTCTATTTGTGCCTTGTTCATCCCTCCTCTGCCATAAAGGTTATTAAGATACCAATGACGGAATTACCTTCGCTTCCTTTTGGCACCCAATCCAAATATATCCCTGTTCATGCAATTTCTTGCTGATAGCTAGAGAAATGATGATAGATAGATAGATGATAGATAAGCAGATACATAGATACATAGATAGATTTTTTTAAAACCCAATTTTTTAAGAACCCAATTTCTTTGAATTGTCCTCAAAATCATCTAATGCAAGCCCAAATCTTATAATAAGCCTCCCCTAACTTCTTTCTGAGATGCCCCATGGTTCCCTATACAGTGTGTTACATGCTAGTACCATTCAAGATGCAGAAAAGAGAAGTTAATTCATTGAAATGGATGCCTTGGGGTGTTAGGGCTTAATTCTCTCACAGAACCCTGTTGAAAAGGGCTGCAGGGCTTTGCATGTATCATCTTATTTAGCCTAACAACAATCCTAGAAAAGAAGAACAATTATTATCATTCTTGTCTTACAGACAGAGAAAGAAACTGAGGCACAGACTGGCCAGGTAGACTAAGATCTAAGGATCTGAACCCAGGTAGAGATGTTTCATCACAGAAGTTATCTGGCTTCCACCAAAATGCTATTACAAGTTACTTAGTTATCTAGGGTCAAAACCTGGTATCATACTTATACGGTCACTAGCCTGAGCTTCCACAGCCAGCCAGAGCTCCACTGAAGGCCAATCATCTCTTACCGCCAAACTCCTCTTTCCCTTCCCATTGCCACTCCACTAGTTCAAGTCCTCAACATCATCCTTGAACTACTGCAAAAATGTCTTAACTGCAGTACTTACCTCTGGTCACCTCCTCCTATAATCAAACATAAACTCTCAAAGAACAATGTTCCTAAATATTGGGCTGGCAAAAAGTTCATTCGGGTTTCTCCATAACATCTTACAAAAAAAACCAAACAAAATTTTTGGCCAACCCATATATCCCTGTTCATACAATTTCCTGCTGATAAGTAGAGAAATGATCGATCGATAGATAGATGATAGATATTTTCAAAAACTAAACTCTAGAATTTGTCATTTATATTCTTCTAAGAGTTGGCAACTGTGGTCCACTTTTCCAAACTTATTTTCCATGACCTCCCTCTGTTTCAGATAAATTAAATCACTCTTCATTTCCTGAACAAGTCCTGAATTTTCCCATCCTTATGCCTTTGTTCCACTGTTTCTGTTCAGCCTACATATCCAGGTTTCAAAATCTTATCCATGCTTTATCCAACTTAATGTCATACAGTCTTCAAGGCAACATAGTTTAGAAAAAGACAAACAATGAACATGGAATTATAGATTTTCCAAACACTTTTTCTTTGGCCTCCATTACACCCATGTTCTCACAGCAAAGAAATGAATTTCATCATCCTTTATGCTCCTATGTTACTTTGCCTATGTTTATTTACAGGAATTACCACATTCTGCCTTATGCCTTAGCTATTTTTTTCTACTTCATTTTTCTACTAGATTATAAAGTTCTTGAAAAGGCAAGACATCTTATTCATCTTTGATTCATGCCGTGAAGTATAAAATAATTATCAGTTCATGAATTGGATATTATGAATATTCACATTGTCAAATGCAACACTGTTCTGTGGTCCTGCCTCTCCTAAAAGTCTATGTTTTCTTACTTAGATTTCAGAGATTCGGTAGGAGTCTGCCTAAGTTTTTTAATACTCTGAGATAGCATTTGGGAATAGGGACTCACCCAAAAAAGAATCTAAATTTTTTTCCTTTCTCCAGGAGCAATCATTTGAAGCTATTCAGAGCTTTGCTTGTATTCAAGTGATACTACTTCCCTTCTCCTTCTTCACTTGGACACCAGGTTTTATGAGTTGGGTCCACCATCACCCAATATGCAGCACTCCTGAGGCTTAGCTAACACGATGTCCTGCCCATATGTATGTGCCTTTGTTTCTGACACCAATTCCTGGTCTAAAGGATTCTAGTCCATGAAGCAGAACTTGTTTCATTCTACCCAGCTATTACAAGCCATAGAGAAGTCACACAGAAAGAACTCCTGGTGGCCACTTTCTTCAGCTGGGCACAGGGAAGGGCAGGGCTAGTGCCAGGGGGTTGAGAATGTGGTATGTAAATTGGTAGACTTGATAGACTCCATTCCAGCTCAAAAAACTTTTAAAATAATTATTTAATTCTCCAAGAAGCTCACTTCCCTAGAAGGAGTTCATTTAGCAGTGGGAGAAAATAACTTATTTCTCAAATTTCTAGGTAAGTTATAGTTTGAATTTTTTACTTAAACTCCTACATTTGGGGTTTTTTTTTAATAAGAAATGCATTAAAAAATAAATTTTAAAAATGTGGGCAATAGGAAGATGTTTCCAAAGAGGATAACATTAAATACTAAGTATATAATGTTCCCATCAGTGTTCCTTCTCTGACCCTCATTGTTTCTAGAAAAGCAAGAAGTCAAGAGCTTTGTCAGAAAAGCAAGAGGGTTTGGTTGAAATTAGCCATAATACTGGACACCACGTAGGGCTGACCTGCCTAACATATAATCGGAATTACCTTGTGTTCTACCAACTCTCTGGGGTCCCAGCAAAGGGACCTATGAAGGAAATTCAGAAAAGAGCAACAAAATTAAGGAGTTGAGAGGCTGATTTATGAGGCACATTATGAGAATTAAGTATCATGTGGCCTGGCTGAACAATGGCTGAAAGAAGACACGGTGAACGTCCGTGAGCTTACAGAGAATGCGATCACCGAGGAAAGGAGAGAGATGGAGTTGTCCTGAGGTTGATAACACCATAGTCACTGCTTTTTATTGGTTTCATTTTTAATATGGGATTCTGTGCTTTCTATTTCTCTTTCCTGCTACAGAAGCCACTGCCAATATATTTTAAATCTTTTATAATAATGAAAAAGATAAAACAACAACAATGGAAACCCTTGTAAAAGTTTGCCTTTATAAAATGTAGGAAGTTCTCTAAATGTATTCTCTAAAGGTAGGAGCATTGACTGATAAGTCATAAGAATATAAATCCATTAACAGTCCATCTGAGATAGAGAGGGAGAAATGAGTCTCTGGTACCACATCTAGGGTAAAGGAAAGGGTAGAGAGAAAGAAGGGAAAGGGGAAAAGTGAATCCACCACAGAACTTGCACCTTCTAACCCAGTGGAGTCTCCATCTTCGTTGGTCGCCAAGACCAGTAACTCATGAAAAGTCTCTATTACGGGGGCCCCTAACTTCCCCAGAGACCTCAACTGACACATGGTTTATTTCACACAGGAGATCACCAGCCTGTGTGCTATCCTTTAGACTCTGAGTGTGCGGAAAGACTAAGAGAAGGTGCATGTCAGGGGCAGATGGGTGATGGCTGATAGGACCAACTTAGCCTCTACTGCCGCAGAGGAACAAACAGCCTCCAGTTCTTTCTTACCTCATTGTATGCAAAGCGGTGACAAATGACAAAACTTCAAGTGAGGTTTGCAGTATCTCAAAAGGTCTAAAAACAACTGATCCATCCTTGAAATAGGTGTTGGGGGTATTATGGAGAATATGACCTGCTCCCTGCCATCAAGGGCTCCCAGGCAGGAGAGGGAGGCAGACACAGAAATAAGCTCATCATTATTCTTCAGTGAGTTAAGAGATAAAAGAGAAAAGCAAGGAATGCTGGGCCTTCAGAGAGAATGAAATCTATCCCAGCGGAGAGGAGTCAAGAGACCGTGTCCTGGAGGTGGCAAAGCAGGACCTGACATGATTGTCATCAGATGTCTTCATTTTCAATTTCCAATTGTTTTAATGTGGAGGTCCTTATACTTATAGCAGATGACAGAGTGGACATTCCTTCTGGGGTGACAAGGTCATAATGTAAGAGGTTTGGAGAACTTAAGGATGACACTTCCCTTAAACATTAGAAGCTGGTCCGTGGTGGGACAGACTGAGAAGCTGACACACAGAGAAGCAATAAAGATAGATAGAGGGATGGAGTCTTCATGGCTCCGAGGCCCTGATCTCGGTTGCCTCTGAGTCCTAGCAGCACCATTCCCACATCATTATTATGCGAAATACCACAGCCTCTGTCCGATAAAGTCGTCTTTCTGGAACCAGCTCCAGTTTGGTTTTTATCACTTTCAGCAACCAAGAGACCTGAAGGGCAGCACACGTTAGCAGTGACCTGACATCTTCCTTGTCCTAAAGTTACATGTCTCCTCTCATCCTCCCCTTCTCCAGCAAAAGTCAGCCCAACCTCCATGCTGCCAATTTCTCCTTGTTCTGTCAATTCATACAGTGAAAACTTGGCCTATAGTCTTGCCTCTCCAACAGTTGTGCTCCTAGCTGTCCTATATCAAGGTTTCCAAAGGCCAGCTCCCATTTCCAAGTACAGTGAAGTGCTGTCTACCAAGAGCTTTCACTAGAAAATCCAACTGAGTGGATTGAGGGTTGGGTCCAAGAATCTATATTTTTCATATACAATGGAATATTACTCAACCTTAAAAAAGAATGAAATACTGCCATTTGCAGCAACATGGATGGACCTAGAGATTATCATATTAAGTAAGTCAGAGAATGACAAATGTCATATGATATCACTTACATATGGAACTTAAAAATGATATAAATGAACTTATTTACAAAACAGAAATAGATTCACAGACATAGAAAACAAACTTATGGCTACCAAAGAGGATAGATAGCAGGGGGTGGGGAGATGGAGATAAATTAGGAGTTTGGGATGGGCATATACACACTAGTATATATAAAATAGGTAAACAATAGGGACCTACTGTGTAGCACAAGGAACTATACTCAATATCTTGTCATAACCTATAACGGAAAGTAATAACCCATATATATAACTGAATCACTTTGCTGTACACTTGAAACTAACACAACATTGTAAATTAACTATACTTCAATTTTTTTTAAACTCATTAAAAAAAGAATCTATATTTTTCAAAAATACACCCTGGTTGATTCTGACGTGCAGCCAGGTGGAAGCGTCACTAGACCAGATGACCCATGGGGCCCATCAATTTGAAGAGTGTATTGAGTGTCCTCGACATGGCACAAATTAATCCTTCAATCTGTCACCAAGATTTACTGCTCCGTCTGCTTTTCCTCAAAGAAAGCAGAATTCATGTAGGCTCGGAATTATGTAACAGCAGTTTTCAGCTGCTCAGAGAACTATACTGAAAGGCTTGGGATGACTGCATGCGGGGAAGCAGGCGTGGCAGGGGCAGACCTGGGCCCTTACATAAGCTGCCTTTGATTTCTTCACACCGGAGCTGGATGACCTAGAGGAAATTTGTTTCCTTTTAAAGCCTAGAGTGCCATCCCAAGCCTGTATAATTTTTCTGAAAAGTGTCTTTCCAACACGACTACCCCCAAAGGAGCTGGACATAGTTATCCCTGAGGCAGAAGCGAAGTTGAAGTACAGGGGAGACATTTTGTTTTAAACCATCAAGCAGTGTCAACTCTGGAGCAGTCAGACTGCTCTCCTCCTCATGAGAGATGACAAGCGTTTCACGGCAGTCATTTTTGAAAGTAGGTGCCAGGTGGGAGAGGGGTTTGATTTGCTGGAGCGTCAGCTCAGTAAAGCAAGTACCTCCCCCAGTCCTCCCTTAATTTGCTGAGGTTTTGACAGGGGCTGAGCTGAAGGGGCCTTATAAATTCTCACAGGCTCTTGTATTCTGACATGTGCTGTTTCACAGGAGGCGTGACACCACTGGTGTTTCAAGGTTTTTCTCTACCAGGAAGAAAGTTTTTATGTACCTCGGGCTCTTGTATTTTTATTTCATTATGTTTTACTTGTATTTCTACCAAACCTGCAGAATCGGCGGGGCTTGGAATGGTTAAAGTCGAAAGGACTTTTTGCCTTTCGGTAAACAGCATCGTCCCCCATCCTCACTTTAAGATTTCTTCTACTTTCTGCTCCCCCCGCCCCGTCCCCAGCCACTACTCTCTCCCTTCTCTTTCTCCTTTCCTCCCTCTCTCCCCTCCCCCTCTCTCAACACTCTCAAAGCGTGCCCTAAACGGTGACAAACTTGCATGTGCTTCCTTTATGACTAAACCCCTGGGCCTCTAGCCAACCCCTCACAGATGGTCCCAAACATCGGACACCCCTTTAGGGGCACCCCACGTTTGCAACCCAGCTGGGAACGGCCAGGGTGGAGGAGAAGCGTGACGGGGAGTGGCGGTGTCTTAGTCCTGGGGGAAAGCGAAGCAGCTTCCAGGAGGAAACAGGCGTTTCCTTCCCACGCGCTCGGCGAAGCCCTGGGTCCTGGCCCTGGGCCTCCACCCAGCCCCTCCCGGCGCCCTGGGAAAAGCCAGTCGCTACACACAGGCACATGCAGGCCCCGGGGCCGCGCCCTAAGGAGAGCAGCACCCACGGCCAATTGCTATGGCAACTCCGGGGCTCGTTCCATTCCCCACCCCGCCGATCCCCCCGCCTCCTGCCTGAGCTGCAGCCAACCGGCTTGTGCGCGTCCCAGGAGCGCGCTATAAAACCTGCGCGGTGGCGCCGGGCAGGGGCGAGCCCGACCAGGAGCAGCGCGCGCAGAGCCAATCTCCGACCTGGAAAGCCCTGTGAAAGCGGCAGGAAAACGCCTGAACATGCAGAGTGCGCAGAGCCTGCGACTCGGTCCACCCAATCAGTGCCGCTGCCTGGCTTTCCTCCTGCTCCTCCATCTCCTGGGACAGGTGAGTGGCGCACTCATCAGGTGCCTCTGGTTACTTTGCCTTTCTTGGGCGGCCCCTGCTCGGTCCCGGGGTTGCTCTGCCTTCCAGGGTCCCTGCTAAGAAGTTTCTCCTGATCTCGCCCGCCCCCAGGTCCTTGCGACTCCGCGCTGCCCCTCCTCGTGCCCGGCTCCGTGCCCCAAGAAGCCGCCGACCTGCGCCCCCGGGGTGAGAGCCGTGCTGGACGACTGCTCCTGCTGCCTGGTGTGCGCCCGCCAGCGCGGCGAGAGCTGCTCCGTGATGCTGCCCTGCGAGGAGAGCCGCGGTCTCTTCTGCGACCGCAGAGCGGACCCCAGCGCCCAAACTGGCATCTGCATGGGTAACCCTGCCCCCTCCTCCGCTTGACCTCCTGTCCCTCAGCTAGCGGAGCTGCCCGCTCTTTCCTCTCTCCTTCCCCCCAACTCCCGAGAGGGTGATGAGCAAATACTAACAGTGATGCCGTGGGTGATGTTTATGGAGCGCTGTGTGCCGGGGATGGTCTGGGGGCGCGTGGGGCTTTGCGGAGCGCCAGAAGCCAGAAAGGAAACCTGCCCGCGGAGGTGAGAAACATTTGCCTCCCTAGAGAAGAATCTAGATAGACAGGGAGCAGAGCAGAGTTAAGGGCCAGTGAAGTCATTTCCTTTGGAAGTTTCCAGGGTACGCTCGGGGGGTGATGGAATCTTGGGCTTACTTACAGGCTCACACTTCCCCCAACTGTAGCCAGGCTGGTTTGTTTTCACACCTGTAATTGTCCTGTTTGAGCCAAAGCAGCCACTGCTCTCCTGGGATGACTATGCAACCCCTGTCTGGGCCGTGAGTAAAATAAAAATGCAGGCAACCAGCCAGTCCAGGATGGTGAAACTTAATCAACTGGGGATCAATTTCCCACACGGTGCACCATTTAGTTGGAGACCTGTCCCTGCCTCCCTGGATAAGAGGGCTTGGAATAGGCTTTTAGTTTCTTCTCTAAACGAGTAATGATTTATCGTGCTGGAATGCCAAGGAATCCTGATGCCCTTCCCAGTTTGACCAGTTAACCTGTTTGGAGGCTTATGAAGAGCACTTTTTTCTTTTTAATTCTGAGCTTCTGGAGTAGGAGAATCTAAGGAGGTTCTTGCGAAACGACACTATCATTGGGAACAACAGCTGAGGGCCCTGGGGAATGTCACTTCACGGCTCTGCCCATCTTTCCTCGTGCGTAAAATGAGTGGCGGGACTGGGTGGTCTTGAGTGTTTCTTCTTGCACTGGGAGGCCTCCATGAGGACATCTCTCTGCTGGTGGTGGATCAGCAACCAGATGGCCTCAACTAGGAAAAGAATGATTTGGGGCTTGGAATATGTGCTGTGGCTCTTATATAGCCTCTTCGATGCACCGTGTTCTTGATTTTCTCTCCCCTTCCCTCTCTGCTCTGCTTCCCCAACATTCTAGCGATAGAAGGAGACAATTGTGTGTTCGATGGAGTCATCTACCAAAGTGGAGAGACCTTCCAGCCTAGCTGCAAATACCAGTGTGCCTGCCAAGATGGGCAGGTTGGTTGTGTGCCCCGCTGTGAAGAGGACCTGCTACTGCCCCAGCCTGACTGCCCAGCTCCGAGAAAAGTTAAAGTGCCTGGGGAGTGCTGTGAAAAGTGGATCTGTGACTCCAATGAGACGGGGACATTAGGGGACCTCCAAACCCTTCCAGGTGAGAAATTCAACATACCTGAAAATGATCACAGCACAGGACTAAGTGCATGCAGGAAGCATGTATGCTCTTTGGGATCTGCAGTGAGAAACTGGCTTCAGCTTCTGGTCATTCAGTTGTGGAGTCCAGCTTGCCCACTGAGATCAGACACATCACGTGTTGGAATCCCAGACAAGTTACTGAAGTACACACAGCCTCTTCTGAAGAAGAATCACATCCAGTGGTTCTGTTGAGCCATAGGGATGAGTTTTCTTATTACACGACTGCCATTTATATTTTAGTCTGTCCCACTTGACCCTTGTTAACATTGCAAAGATGTGCTTTGGCAACTTTATGCAAAACATGTAATCGATAGAGCTTCTGTACTTGTGGCAAGTGTCAACTCCATGGGAACACCATTTAAGCCATTTGCAAAGGGCCTGGTGATGACTCTTTCTTTTCTGGACTCTGTCAACTACCTGTGCACTCTTAAGACCAGCTTCCCTAAAGAATGCCATCCCTGGACAGGTGTCACAGAGAAATGCCACCTTTCCAGGTGCTGCAGGAAGGATCAAGTGATACTTTAGGATCTTTGTTTTGCTTTTCCTTTTGTTTTGGCTTATAAAGGAAGTGATATTTTTTGAAAAGCAAACATTCAAGATCCAGTAGAGAATATTTTAGAAGCCATTAATCAGCCGGATTATTTATACTGGCAGTACACAGAACTTCACAGTTTTTCTGAAGTCAGAAATTCTCAGCCATGCTTACAGATAGGAAAACTACCATGTAAGAGAGGAGATGTGCCCTAGGCCATGCATATTAAATGTTGAGACAGAACTGTCTGTCATCAAAGTCCCAGTGACTATATCCTACAACCCAAATAACCAATTCTACCTCCCTAAGGCAGAGCATTACCTCCATCACTATTCTGAGTTGGTTGGTTCTACTTACTCATCCAATTACAATTTTTTCATTATCCTTTCTCTGAACAAAATCACACATTGAAAACATTACGGTTTATGGAATGGTTTTTGATGCTATACTGTGCTATATTCTTAGAACTACTAAGCTTCTCAAAGACAGGTCCTCCTAAACTTCTTATGAACAAATCGGACAGTCATTCCACAAAGATTTCTTGAAGGCCGACCATGTGCCAGGCATTGTGCTACCTGTTAGGGGTTTATAAATACAGAGATCCAGGTCTGCCCCCTGAGAACACCTGAGTTGCACAGGTACCGAACTGGATGAGACGCTCTTCCTAATGATGGTTGAAAGGACCACTTTGCCATCCCCACATTTTACGCAATAACACTGTCCCTATTTCAACATCCTGTAGCCTACAGGACCGAAGCCACTCTAGGAGTTGCAGTCTCCGACTCAGGTATCAACTGCATTGAGCAGACCACAGAGTGGAGTGCGTGTTCCAAGAGTTGTGGCATGGGTTTTTCCACCCGGGTCACCAACAGGAATCCACATTGCGAGATGGTGAAGCAGACCCGGCTCTGCGTGGTGCGACCCTGTGACCAAGAGCACAAGCAGCCGGCAGATAAGGTATGAGCCTGGGAGGAGCCCCCACCACAGAGGGGCCTTGCCTCGTTGGGGCCTGTGTTTTATTTTTTGTTGTTGTTTTTGTTTTTCTTATAAGGCAAGGAATAGTGACTTTATTCAGAAAGCCAGCAGACCGAGAAGATGGCGGACTAGTGTCCCCAAAAACCATCTTAATGGGGTCTGGATGTCAGTTTATTTTATAGAACAGAGAGGGGGAGGAGGTGAGGAAATAAAGTAAAAAGACCATTGATTTTGCAAAATATCTCCTGGCTTGGCCAGCATCAGGGAGGGGATGTGTTACTTTCTTCTTTTCTGCAGGCATTCACAGGTGGGCAGGGTCAGATTGTCTCCCTGTGAGCTGAACAAAGGCACTTTAGTTTAACATTCAGGCAGCAGCAGGGCAGGGTTCCCTGAGGCAGTCCATTATGTATGATTATAAAAACAAAAGCAACAAAAAGCAAAGCTTAAAGTAAAAGAAACAGATCCAACATGGAGTCAGATTTTGCTCTTCCCTGTAACAATTCCCCACTGTCTTGTCCATTCCGCACTCCTGTGGAAAAGGGGGCAATGACCATTCTAACTGCTTCTTCCTGTGTCTTGTCAGATGGATCTTTCTGAGAATGTCCACCATTGGTGCCAGTTGTTCCAAATGTTGAGATTTGTCTTCTTTTGTTCCTCTTCAGAAAGTGTTTACTTTACACCTGTAGACTTAAAAAATATTCACAACCTAAAAGTTGAGAGTTATGTTTTATTCGGGAGGGGGGCCTGGGCTTTAGAAAGTCACTGTGAAGCTGACTTCAAGGTCAGCTCTAATGAAGGAGTTTACCTTCTTTTATTTTCTCTTTAATGTATTGAAATATCCCCAGCAACTCACAGCAGATGAAGAGGGAGGGGCCAGACCTCTACAGTAATGTCCCTGGTTGAGAAAAGTCTGGCAAATCTCATTTCATCCTGGAAAAAACTGGCTACTCAGTGGTCAAACATGATTTATTTTAGAGAGGTCATTTCTGAAGCTCACAGGGAGACACAGTCTGAAGGAAGTAACAGAGTAGGGACCACATCTGCCTTCCTCATCCCTCAGTCCCCCACATCCTACCTGGGATGTACTGTGTGCTTGATAAACAACTGTTGATGAATAAATGAATGGATGTCTGGGAATTATTTTCTGTATTTCAAAAAGCCTAGTATGACTAGTACACTTGCCAGCATAAGGCTATCTGTGCCAAATAAAATAGCACATTTCTTTCCTTTTTTGCTGGAATGATATCAACTCAGTGTGTTAATGCTGAGTACAAGGCATGCAGATCAGAAGCTCTGATTGGTTCCTGATGACATCACAAGCCTTGTTAGCAGAGCCCTAGGTCAGATAAATGCAGTACCCAAATCGAACTAGTATATGGACCCTTGTACAAACCTAAGGCCAAAATAAAACAGTTCCTAACAATGAAAGATTTACATATCTCTCCACTGAGGCAATATCATCTCACGCTTAAGGGTGCAACTCTGGAGCCAGACAGCCTGGCTTTAAATCTTGGCTTCCCACATGAACTAGCTATGGGATCTTGGGTGATTTTCTTAACCTTTAAGCCTCAGTTCTTTCCCCCATATAACAGAGACATGAACAATACCTACCTCAGAGTTGTCATGAGGATTAAATAGAATGAATTTGTGAAGTGCTGGGCATAGATTACTCTGTTAACATAAATATCATTACCTAATATTAAGCATCATTTCTATTTATTGATAAAATAAGAGTCTCTAGTGGTTGCATTGTTATATGGCTACTTAGCTGTGTGACTTTTTGAGGTCCATTCTAACTTTATGCTTCTTCCACCAATTTAGAAAGAGCCCCTAGAAACACCTTCTTCTCTGTGTCTGTCCTTCCCTCTCTCTCTCTCTTTCTCACACACACACACACACACACACACACACACAGAGAGATAGTGCAGACCTTGTACCCTTTTGTGGATATTGGCAAAAATATACACTAAACATTAAATATTAAAAAGGAAAAAACAAGAAGCCTTTAAATATTGTCAAGTACACAGTAACTTGCTTATTAAATAAGCCATTTCCATGTCATGACTTTAAAATTTTGCTTTTTCTATTGTTTCTTTTTCTAAAATTCATATTTTTCTTGTACCTTGCACCAAGTTTGATATTGGGAGATATTATATTTAAGACATTTATTTATAGTATATATATATATGTATTTCATTAAGGGGCCAGAAATTTGTTTGGAATCTAGGGAAATGCCAGCCAAATAATCATTACTTCCTTATCACCAAAAGGTTCTTAAATGTGAGATGGTGCTTCTTAAAGCGTGATTCCCCAGACCAGCAGCATCATCTAAGAACTTGTTAGAAATGGAAATTATGGGGGCGCACATCAAACCTACTGAATCAGAAACTCTGGGTGTAAGGCCCAACAATGTGTGTTTTAACAAACCCTCTAGATGATTCTGATGTACTCTTATTAAAGTTTGAGAGCTACCAATTTTAGAGAATTCCAAGTCTCATCACTCCACAAGCTGTGGATTACAACTAGGAAGGTGAAAAGCAGTGGAAAATTGTGACAAATTAGGTGAAGAAATCTAGGTGGGAAATTAACATATCATCAATGTCTTACTGAATTATCAATATCGGGGTTCCTCTTCAACTCTTACCAATGGAATGTTGAATAAATTCTCCACTTACCGTGCCTTCATGGAAACTAACCTTAAATCCCACTGTCTTAGACTTTCCTGAGTCACAGTGTAATAGAAGGAACGGGCTTTGTGTCAGACAAATTCAGGTTCTAGATGTTTTCTGATCACTTTGGCCTCTGACTACGTTTACTCATCTATAAAACTTGGACAGTTGCTCTTTATGTGAATAACTGCTCCTTGTATGAGTGAATGTTCCTAATAAGGTTAAGTAAGTTAATGTCTGAAAAATATTTGAAACATTAGTAGGCTTGCAGTGATGCCATATTTATTCCATTTCTCTTTATAACACCTAAGAATGTATTGGGCTAATAACAACGCCAAAGCCTATTTACAGTGGTTTGAAAAAATAGGTTTCTTTATCATACATATGCTTTCATCTTCATGCTTATGCCACGTGGTCAAAAGATGGTTATATACAATTAGGCATGATTTCCACATTCTAGATAGGAAGGCAAATGAATGCAGGAAGCGATTAAGAACTGTACCCATCTGAAGGGCAAAGGATTTCCCAGGATCCCTTGGTTTATGTATCACTGGCCAGAACTTGGCCACAAGGCCATTGCAAGCTCCCAGATATTCTGGGGAAGAATATACTTGTAGTGGACCACATTACTCAAACAAAATTAACATTCTGTTAGCAAAGAAGAAAGAGCAACAGATTTTGGGTAGGCAACTAGCAAGTTATTCCATATGCCTAGACTAATCCCTTGGAGGAATGATGGCCGTTTCATGCATCACTCCTTTTCTTCTTTCTTAGAAAGGGAAAAAGTGTCTCCGCACTACCAAGTCACTCAAAGCCATCCACCTGCAGTTTGAGAACTGCACGAGCCTATACACCTACAAGCCCAGGTTCTGCGGTGTCTGCAGCGATGGCCGGTGCTGTACCCCACACAACACCAAAACCATCCAGGTGGAGTTCCAGTGCTCCCCAGGCCAGACCCTCAAGAAACCAGTGATGGTCATCGGGACCTGCACCTGTCACAACAACTGTCCTCATAACAATGCGTCTTTCCTCCAAGACTTAAAGCCAAACACCAGCAGAGGAGAAATGTAATGTGTCCCCTAAGAAGCCCACCTACAGAGGCAACCTGTAGCCACCCACTATCAAATGACTATAAGAAAAATTACAAAGAATTATTATCCACATCTGCGTCCCATGTATTTTCTGTGGTCATATGAGGTCAGTTATGTCTGTTTTTTTTTTCATGAAAGATATGATTAACTGTAAACTTGGAATCAAGGTAAGCTCAGGATAGTGCTTAGGGATGACATTCTTTTGTGCTGTTTACTACACATGAAAATTTCTGTAAACTTCAGAAATCAGATACATGTCTTACTGTGTAGACTGTATCCCATTACACTCATTTTGTTATACGCTAGTGAAATTTCAAGAAAAGGTCACAGTAATGAATGACAACGGTGAAATCTAAGGTCATACTGAGGGTGTCATCATACAAATATTTCACCATAGATTGAGATTTGACCTAAGGGTTCTCTGTGGAGCGCTCATTTTGAGTAGCTCAACTCTGAACTTCAAATTCCGAGATCCGAGGAAACATATAGCTCGTCAACTCGAAATCTAGAGATTATTAGTTTTTGTGTACCTAGAAAACAAGCTGTATCTACAGTAATGGAATGCTTATTAATTAAGTGCACTGGTGTCATAAATTGGCTCCATTTCAGACAAGTTGACTCCTTTCCAAAAGAAAGAAGCTAAACAGAAAACTCTCCCTTATACGTAGATGACCAGCCTCTACCAGCCCTCAGACATTTGTATGTGTCTGGAGGCTGCTGGGGATCACTAGTTTTTTAATTCAGAAGAAGCAGAACATATCAGCAGGGCTCCTCTCGCCTTACTGATGAATAAACTGAGGCCCAAAGCACCTGATTACAACCCTCGATGACTTTCAAGTGTGCTGGTAGTGGAATTTTGAAAAAGAAGAACAAAATCGACAAGACTGCAGTGACAAGATACCACAAACTCTATGGGAGTTTAGAATTATTGTACAGATCCCCAAACTTATCCTTGGGCCTTAGTTATGCAAACTCATGAACAAGATATATGTGTCTACATACATGTATCTAACTTGTCAGGCTATAAGATAGGTTGCAAACTTAAAATGTATACATTCTTCTAATGTCACCTTATGTGTTCAGCTTTTCTCCTTTGAAGTATTTATATAAATATAAATTATACATTTTTAAAATATTCCTTTTACTTTCTCTGTTTGTCAGACATTACTAAATAAACATGATCTTATCAGTGTGTGACTCTGCTGTTATTTTTGTGCTTCTGAGTTGTTTATTGAAAATATAAATTAAAATTTACAAATTAAATATTGAAAGCAAAGTGGTCATCTTTAGTTGAGCTTACAACTTCTTATCAGAAGGAAAACAAAAGACAGCTCTTAATTCAGTGATCTCTATTGCCAAGGCCTCAGATATTCTCCACACTTTCTACTCAATCCAATATCTGGATCCCTGATGTTTTTTTCTGGACAACCTGCAAGACACCTCCACATGTTAAAAATTTCGTCTTTATTCCTGTCCTGCCCCTAGGTTCTTCAGAACCTTTTTTTTTTTTTTTAGATTCCATATATATGTGTTAGCATATGGTGTTTGTTTTACTCTTTCTGACTTACTTCACTCTGTATGACAGACTCTAGGTCCATCCACCTCACTACAAATAAGTCAATTTCGTTTCTTTTTATGGCTGAGTCATATTCCATTGTATATATGTGCCACGTCTTCTTTATCCATTCATCTGATGGACATTTAGGTTGTTTCCAACTCCAGACTATTGTAAACAGAGCTGCAGTGAACACTGTGGTACATGACTCTTTTTGAATTATGGTTTTCTCAGGGTATATGCCCAGTAGTGGGATTGCTGGGTCCTATGGTAGTTCTATTTTTAGTTTTTTAAGGAACCTCCATACTGTTCTCCATAGTGGCTGTATCAATTTACATTCCCACCAACAGTGCAAAAGGGTTCCCTTTTCTCCACACCCTCTCCAGCATTTATTGTTTGTATATTTTTTGATGATGGCCATTCTGACTGGTGTGAGGTGATACCTCATTGTAGTTTCGATTTGCATTTCTCTGATGATTAGTGATGCTGAGCATCCTTTCATGTGTCTGTTGGCAATCTGTATATCTTCTTTGGAGAAATGTCTATTTAGGTCTTCTGCCCATTTTTGGATTGGGTTGTTTGTTTTTCTGATATTGAGCTTCGTGAGCTGCTTGTAAATTTTGGAGATTAATCCTTTGTCAGTTGCTTTGTTTGCAAATATTTTCTCCCATTCCGAGGGTTGTCTTTTCATCTTGTTTATGGTTTCCTTTGCTGTGCAAAAGCTTTTAAGTTTCATTAGGTCCCATTTGTTTATTTTTGTTTTTATTTCCATTTCTCTAGGAGATGGGTCAAACAGGGTCTTGCTGTGATTTATGTCATAGGGTGTTCTACCTATGTTTTCCTCTAAGAGTTTTATAGGGTCTGGCCTTACATTTAGGTCTTTAATCCATTTTGAGTTTATTTTTGTGTATGGTTTTAGGGAGTGTTCTAATTTCATTCTTTTACATGTAGCTGTCCAGTTTTCCCAGCACCACTTATTGAAGAGGCTGTCTTTTCTGCATTGTATATTCTTGCCTCCTTTATCAAAGATAAGGTGACCATATGTGCGTGGGTTTATCTCTGGGCTTTCTATCCTGTTCCATTGATCTATATTTCTGTTTTTGTGCCAGTACCATACTGTCTTGATTACTCTAGCTTTGTAGTATAGTCTGAAGTTTGATAGGGAGTGCATTGAACCTGTAGATTGCTTTGGGTAGTAGTATAGTCATTTTCACAATGTTGATTCTTCCAATCCAAGAGCATGGTATATCTCTCCATCTGTTTGTATCATATTTAATTTCTATTATCAGTGTCTTATAGTTTTCTGCATACAGGTCTTTTGTCTCCTTAGGTAGGTTTATTCCTAGGTATTTTATTCTTTTTGTTGCAATGGTGAATGGGAGTGTTTCCTTAATTTCTCTTTCAGATTTTTCATCATTAGTTATTTTACAATTATTCTTTAAAAATCCCATTGCTCTGAGCATCTTGAGGCCAGTACCTTAGTCTTCTTTGTATCTGCCCCAGTACCTGGAACACAATAGGACCTCACTCTAAATCTACTGAATGAATGGATGGACAGATGGATAAGTGAATGAATCAATGAGTTATGCATTGACAAAAGATTAAATGTTCTTCAAAATAGATGTTAGGCTTTTAAACTATCTTTTTCAGTATCACTATCACTATGATTTTCTTTACCTCTCACTTAGAGATCTCCCCACTCTGTAACATCCGCAAAAACACACACATGCATTCCTGAAATTATAATTTCAGCCAGTTGAAAAAATGTGATCTGATCTACAAATATTTGTTAAATCCAGAACGTTCTAGTAATACAGCAAGGAAAGTTATACTTACCGAGCAGAGTTTAGGGCTGCAGACAGTGCAGGCTTGGGAGTTATCCAAACCTGGGTTGCATATGGGACCTATTCTTTCCCAGCTGTGGGATATTGAAAAATTTGGATACACCCTCTGAGCCTCAGTTTCCACACCTGTAAGGTGAAACCATAATATTGAGAGAATAGTCAATCACCCTAGTTTGTCCTGGACTGAGATGGTCCCTGAGACTCAGGACTTTCAGTCGTAAAATCAGGACAGTCCCAGGCAAACTGGGATGAACTGGTCACCCTAAGTATCAACTACATATTGTTGTAACATTATACACGTTCATAAGCACTTGACCATGCCAGGCACCTAGTAGGCCAGCAAATGACAGCTGTTAATATGATAAGTATCCAGTAAAGACAAGCACTGCCCCTTAGTCTTTGCATGTCATGTTCAGAGGCAGACATTACTGACCTCATTTTTACAGGAAAAGACATAGTGACTAAAAGAAGTTAATGACCTATTAAGGACACAGTAAATGAAGGAGCTGGGATTCAAACTCAGAGTCTGCCTGAGCTCAGAGCCAAAGTTCTTTCTTTTCTACGGCGCCGCAGCCACTGAGGCCAAGTATATTTTCAGCAACCAAAACAATTCCAACAGTTTTCATTTTTGTGCTGTTTTCCCAAACTATAAATGTTCTCTTTTAGAAACTGCATTGCAAAGTAGTGAGATTGTTGAGATCATTCTGTGAATGTGAAATTTTGAAAGCACTTAATTGCTGTTTAGTGATAAGGCACGCTTCACTGAAAATTATTGGAGAATTTTTCTTTTCTTTTACCACACAAGGATTCAGTTCAACAATGCAGCAAGGACATCTTTAAGCAAGGAAATAACTTTGTCACATGCCTATCTGTGCTTGATGAGATTATCAGTAAAGCTTTTGCTGGAGATTTCTGGGCAGTATTAGACTTCTCTCCCAGGGTCTTCCTTGTAAGTACACGTTGTCATGCTTCTGAATGGGTTTCACTCCAAAATGCTCAACATCACAAGTCAAATCATCAAAACAGTATGTCCTTTTGGCCCTGTGCTATCGAGCTTAGTTTGAAGATTCATTTTTGTTGGAAGTATATTCATCTTAACCACACCGCATGGTTCTTGCAGGCAGTGCTATGCTGTCTCGACCACGGAGGGTTCACCAAATTCAATTACCACTTCAGTAACACTGCTGGCACATGCTGGACTCTGAATAATGAAGAATTCTCTGCAGCCAACCTGCTGAGGACTGTGAATTACTGCTACATTGAGCCAGCTGTTCCAGGGATAATCAGAAGGTTCAAAGGGTAAGGATGGCAATGCTGTACAATTCTTACTAAAGGATATGTGTCTTTCTCTTTAGGACAAGAAAATGAAGGTCTGAATTTCAACCCAGGAAGCTCTACAAAAGAATATGCAGTTCCATGCAAATGGCAGAGTTTCACAGAATGAACAGCCCACCAGTACTGTTGGGCTGGAAGGTGCTTGGAAATAAATGTTTTATAATCCAAGAAGAGGATGTTGCTTGGACTTATATTTTATTAGCAAAATAAGAGAAGCAAGATCTGTTTGTAGCATTGATTCAGAAGTCTGGAAGAGGTTATAAAGTTCTTTGCTTGGGTTAAATAACGATCAGTATGCTCCACGCTGACCCAAATTTGTCCTGCTAAAGCAAGGCCACCCACAAGATCCTTGGAAGACCTTGCCAGAGAAGATCCCAGTACATGCAAGTTCTAGTTCCTCTGCAAGTTCAGCAGTGAGAATCTTCCCCAATACTACAGAGCATCTCAGTGCCCAGGGAAAAGGATAAAAACGACAAGGGTCCTGTGGAGTGTGCCCTGTCTTCTCTCCAAACTCCATATCCTCATTCAGAAATATACTTCAGGGCTTCCCTGGTGGCGCAGTGGTTGAGAGTCCGCCTGCCGATGCGGCGGGACACGGGTTCGTGCCCCGGTCTGGGTAGATCCCACATGCCGCGGAGCGGCTGGGCCCGTGAGCCATGGCTTGCTGAGCCTGCGCGTCCGGAGCCTGTGCTCCGCAACGGGAGAGGCCACACAGCGAGAGGCCCGTGTACCGCAAAAAATATACTTCAAGGTCACCTTCTCTAAGAAGTCTTGTCAATTGCACCCTTAAGCCCCTAACAGAACTGGCCACTCCCTCCTTTGTGCCTAAATGTTCCTTGTAGCAATTCTATCATAAATGCTAAAATACCCTACATCTGTTATTTGTTTTCATGTTTTTCTCCCATTAGACTCTAAGCTCCATGAGGGCAGGGACGTTGTTTGGTTTTCTTGCCACTGCTTCACACCGTGCTTCTCAACTTTTCCATCACCTTACTCTAAACAGCAGAGCATAATAAACAACTACAACAGAAATCTAGCGTTCCAAGCCAAAGTTTCTATGGCATGCCACATTTTTCTCTTAAAAATTCAGGTAAACCTTGACTTCTTTTTAATCCATCCATGTTTGTTTAAATATAGAAATAACATTTAAAATTTCTAATTGGCTAGCTTATTCAACTTTTCCCACCTAAATCTTCAAGCAAAATTGATGCTGCAGAAAGGTGTTTACACTGAAGCCTCTCATATTTCCTTGCATACTTCACATAGTCAGATTAGCAGTAATAAGTACAATTCCAAATTCTATCTCATTTTAGGAGCCATCAATCGTAAGAGGTACTATTAATTTATACATCAAAAAGAAATAAAAAATTCTTCCAGTTGACCTGGACACACCATCAATTATAAGTACAAAAGTCTCACTTTCAGAAGTACAAAAATGTTATTAAATGTTCCTTTTAGAATAACATTTAGGAAGAAGATAAAGAAGGAGAAGATGGTGGAGAAGAGAAAGAACTAACATTTATCCAGCTTATTAGGTACCAGGCAACATGCAAAGTGTTTTACAGAGTTTGCCTCATTCACTTCAGTCCATATAAAAAAACCTATGTGGTTGGTACTATTATATCTCAAAATTACAGATGAGGAAAACAAAGCTGTAGGAAGACAAACAGCTTGCACAGGATCATAAATCTATTATGTAGTAAAGCCTGGATCCAAATCCTCACATTCTGCATCTAGAATTTGTGCATTTAATCCCTCTGCCTTACTGTCTGTATCCTGGGTTATGTGTACTTATGTTGGAGAAGCAAGTAGTTGATCCTCAAGAAAGTCAAATGGTAGAATAAGCTGCTACTAAACCCTGAAGGATTTGTGCTCCGGACACTGGTGATCACCTAAGGAATTTCCCTAACAGGTGGCATTGCGAGTACATGCAGTTCTTTGCCAAGCAAAATCATTGGCTTTGGGTAACAACTCTGAGACCAAGAGCTGTTAGGAACATGGTCTTGAGCTTCTCACCAGTCACTGAGATTAAGGCAAGTGTTGCTTCTTTCGGGCATTCATTAATTAAGGAATTCAACAAATATGTACTGATCACCTACCATATTCCAAGTCATGTGCAGTCACTGGGAACAAAACAATGAAAAAGACAAGTATAGTCCTTACCCTCATGAAGCTTATAGTCTGGTGGGTTGTTTGAGTTTTTCCTTAGACCTCGATTCCTCAGACTAAACTATTTACCCTTTTTAGCCTTTCCTCTTCTGCTCACTATTTTAACTATTCTCATGGGACAGGGCTCCCTAGCTCAGCCCCACTTTTGGGGACCCCCTACATCCCAAAGAAGGTCCAGAGAAAATAAGCTCCCTATACCTGAGTCAGAAACAGTTCAGACCTCTGTTCTTATGTAAGCCGGTTCCTCATCTGAAACCACCTTAGATGTCAATATCTCATCTGAAGATGAGCTACTTACAGAGGTCCCTTTGCAGTGACCATGAAAAAGAGGAGTCTTTTGTGCCTACTAAACAAATACCTGGAAGATTTCAGAAGTACATAGAGAGGTAGGGGTTTCAGAGGTCTCCCTGTGAGTCCTCATTCACTAAGAGAATGATTTAGCCCCCAAGCCTATGTTCATTGGTTTATTCAGAGGGATCATGGGGTGCTCTTTTTCTCTTGGGCAGAATGGCTCAAGTTCTATTGTGTCCATACCCTTCTTGTTGCTATATTACGTACCTGGAATGTCCTCCTCCCATTAGCTTCACCTTTTGAAATCTTGTCTATCATTCAAGATACCACTACAAGATGCTATCTACTAAGATTTATCCAATCCCCACCATGCCTCTTCAACCAAGACAAAAATATAGTAGCAGAACATATTCGAAAACACTGAACTTGGAGTCAGAAAACCAAGCATGTACTCATTGCTTGGCTTCTGGACTTCTATGCCCACAAAATGAGGATGTTGAATTCAGCAGCTCCTGTGGTCCCATCCATCTTGATAATTATGGAGTACTTACTATGTGCCATGCACTCATAAATTTCATCTTTATAACCTTATTTTTCCTCACAACAACCCTAAAAGATGAGCAATGTTACCCTATTTTACAGATGAGACTGGTAAGGATTCAAACTCAGGGGCACCTGGCTGTAGAGACCAGACGCCTTGTAGCATCACTTACCATCATTTCCCAAGAGCTTCAGTGCCCTTCCTCCTCCTTTTCTCTTTTATTATAATGAGGATTCTAAAGGTTGAACTCATTGCAATAGAAGCAATTATGTTTTTCTGGATTGGAAAATAACCACCATAGCCTTTAGATTTATTCTGGTCTCTCTAGGCACTGTGGTGATGAAATAAGCAATGAAGATATTAATTAAAACTGTATCTATACATCCCTCAATGTGGTAGAGAGATTAAAAAAAAATCAAACAGGAAACCAGCTATTAAAACTATATCCTACCAATCAAAGAATTTGACTTTTTTATGGGACCACTTGATTTGTCGGGTCGGAATAAGATACCAAGGTGTATCTATAAATGCAAAGCTTTGTAGACAGATTCATTGAATTGGTCAGAACATTTTTTGAAATGGGTCTACACTTTCAGACATTTGAACATAAATTCAAATTTTTCCTCATCCAGATGTTTGACATTTGACAAAGCCCATTGGGCATTCTAGTTCCAACCCTCTGGATGACTGACGGAGCAACGAGCAGGAAAAGCCAATGTTTGTCACCGTGTAGACACTTTCCTATAAAGCTTCAGTGTGCTGCAAACTGAGGAGGACATATTATAGCTAAGTTTTTAAAACTTTGACCATATGCAAAAATGATGAAGCAATATGAGTCATTTAGCTAAAAGAATAAATGACCACTGGCAGATAAGACTGTTATCTTGGATTTGGATATGTTTCTGTGTTTTGCAGAAGATGATGTCAGATATTTTTTATTGAAGTATAGTTGATTTACACTGCTATGTTAGTTTCTGGTGTACAGCAGAGTGAGTCAGACATATAGATACAGATATAGATTCTTTTTCATTATAGGTTATTACAAGATATTGAATATAGTTCTCTGTGCTACACAGTAGGACATTGTTGTTTTTCTATTTTATGTATAGTAGTGTGTATCTGTTAACCTCAACTCCTAATTTATCCTTCCCCCACACCTTCCCCTTTGGTAACCATAAGTTTATTTTCTATGTCTGTGAGTCTGTTTTGTTAATAAGTTCACTTTTATCATAAGATTCCACATATAAGTGATATGTGATATTTGTCTTTGTTTGAATTACTTCACTTAGTATGATAATCTCTAAGTCCATCCATGTTGTTGCAAATGGCATTACTTCATTCTTTTTTATGGCTAATTCCATTACAGATGTGTACCACATCTTCTTTATCCATTCATCTGTCTATGGACACTTAGCTTGCTTCCGTGTCTTGGCTATTGTAAATTGTGCTGCTATGAACATTGGGGTGCATGTATCTTTTCAAATTAGAGTTTTCATCCTTTTTGGATATATGCCGAAGAGCAGGATTTCTGGATCACATGGTAACTCTATTTTTAGTTTTTTAAGGAACCTTCTTACCGTTCTCCATAGTGGCTGAATCCATGTATATCCCCACCAACAGTGTAGGAGTGTTCCCTTTGCTCCACACCCTCTCCATCATTTATTGTTTGTAGACTTCTTGATGATGGCCATTCTGACTGGTGTGAGGTGATACCTCAATGTAGTTTTGATTTGCATTTCTCTAATAATTAGTGATATTGAGCATCTTTTCATGTGCCTGTTGGCTATCTGTATGTCTTCTTTGAAGAAATGTCTATTTAGATCTTCTGCCCATTTTTTGTTGGGATTGTTTGTTTTTCTTCATATTGAGCTGTATGAGCTGTTTGTACATTTTGGAAATTAAGCCCTTGTCAGTCACATCATTTGCAATTATTTTCTCCTATTCCGTAGGTTGTCTTTTCGTTTTTCAAAAGTTTTTGAATGTAACCCCTGTTGTATGTATTCTTTGTGGTGATAAGAAGGTGAAGCATTCCATGATCAATGCCTCTCTCAATCCTGATTCAACTTAACAAGACAATATTTACTAAGTAAGTGGAGTACATAAGGGCATTCTCATGAAGATGATATGCAAAACACCCCACAATTTTGATGTCTGGAATCTCCAAATTTAGTTCCATGAAGACATGGTACATCATTATGTGAGAAATTATTCATCTAACATTTTCTGAGCACTTATGAAACTCACACTGCAAGATCCTTCTTTTCGACCACAGGAGATATTTATTGCTAGCTTATGGAGGGTACATAATCCAATTTTATTTTCTCTCCAGCCTGGTAGGAACTGTTCTGCTGCTATTTCCAGACTCTGGGTCTCTGACCGGCTGCCATCATCCCAATAATTGTAATAGCTTTATTTGGTCATCTACAGTGGGGTAAGGGATAAGATAGGAGAAATCTGTTCTCCCAATTATATCACCACAAGAGTCCACAGGGTGAGTGGGAGACTAATACCTTCTCTTTCCTGAGAGCCACCTTACCTCTCTTCCTCATGCCAAATATCTACTGGACTATTATGGGAGCATATAAAGGGATAGGTAGGGTAGATCTTAAAACAACAGTACAGGGTAATAGGAGGAAAGATGAACTTTGTCCAACTTATGCATTCCTTTGTGCCTCACTAGCAAAGGAAATTCCTGAAAGAAGTGTGCTCCAAATGAATTCTCTATATTTCCTTAGCATTCTCTTTTTTATTTTTTCACAGCTCTCTCTCAAATCCTCTACTCCAACGTCCAATCTGATCTCTCAGCTAATTCTACTCCTTCCCAGTAAAGTTCCTCCATCTCTATTTAACTTCGACAAACTCACGTGCCTGAGATATTAGCCTGAGGCTAATGAAGGCTCTTCTCTACTTTTTCCTTTTTGACTTATGATGACAGGGCGGGATCAGAGTCCTGTGAATGAGGCAAAAAACGAATGTTCTGAGTTTCATTTTCCATCATCAAGGGGTTCCACTGATGTCCTCATGAATTTACCTGAACAAGGAGAGTACCTTGTGGGCAAGGACTGATTTTGCCTCAAAAACAAAACAAATCAAAACCAAAACAAAAAAAACCAGGTGTATTGTGATATCATGAAAAATGGTACGTCTCCTATCAGCATGGCTTTAACCTCACCCTTTGTGGAAACAATGACCCTAGAATTGTTAAGGGAGGAGACTTTGACTCTTTCTTAGATCCAATTTATACTCCAGAATCTTAATGGAGTAGCTCCAGTTCTAATTAGATTGATTTCCATTCTAAATAACCTTACACACATTATCTCGTTCAATACTCATAACTACCCACTGAGGTACTGGGTTGTTGCCCATTTTACTTGTGAAGTTCCCTTAGAGTGCTAGCACTCTCACATTTGCATTAATGAGTCTGGCATTTGGGAGAAAAATATGCAGTCTATAAACTCAAATGAAATAACGTGTAATAAGTTCATTTGAACCATCAGTCATGTTTCCCACAAATGATGTAAGCCTTTAATTGCCTAACTTTTCTAAGGGAATAGTAAAGCATCCCACAGGTTTTGTGGCTTTCAGTCTTTTCTAGATCGTTCTTAAGCAGTATTCATTAGAGAACTTGGAGAAGACAATCTTCACTAAGTGTACATCACCCCATCATCATAGACTGGGAGTTTCCTATTTCTCCGTATTGCAAGGCATAGCAAAATATGCTATAAGACACACTTTTATAGACTTTATAAATCATAACTCATGATGCAGATGACAGACCTACCCAAGAAAGACTGAAAAAAAATGAGGGCGAGATTTCTATTCTTCATAAATCATGCTTCATTCCAATGTATTCTATATCAGAGAAGGATAGCATTCTATTTGGATGAGCTCATCTAAACATGTCAAACTCTCTTCACAAAGATTAATTAAAATATGTCAGCTATGTTGGTGGCAAAGCCATCTTGTTTAAAATCTTCACGAAGTAATATACAAAGCAGGATTACAACTGTTCAATCTTTAGCATGACATGCATAAAATCAATATTTCAAGATCTTTTGGGAGTTACAGCCCAACATGTTGCTTATGAATCGTCATAATGACCTCAGCCAGCCCCTCCTGTCCAGTGGGAAATGGGATTACCCAGCATTCAAGGAGTGACTGAAAGACTAGGCAGTTCCTAGTAGTTGTGGATAGGCTGATGGTTTTCTAGAAGACAAATGTCAGATGTACAAGTTTCCTAGATGCCATGCCATAATCAGTCCCAGCCGCTCCAAACTCAGAGAACCAAACTCAGTCACTGGAAAGGCTTTGAGGACAGCAGAGCAGGGGTATAATCAAAGCCCATCCCGAATGACTTCTCACTGTCCAAGAGTTCACAATAGCAGGACTTCTATATATTCCAGAAAGAAAGGGACCTCAAAATTTCTTCTGGGAGAGCTTTGTTTTTTGAGACCTTATCTTGTATCTCACTGAATGAAAGAAGTTCTTTTCTTGTTGCTTGATCTCTCTGGGCTTATCATCAATGTGTTAATTTCTATATTTTTTAACTTTGTGAAAAACTGAGGTTCTCCTTTGCGGTTTGGATGATCTAAGATTTCTACCATTTCTTGCACTGTGTTTTGAAACTTCAGCTCTCCTTGAGGATGCTTTAAGGATAATCTAAGGAAGATGTGGTTGGATTTACCAGCACAATGTTTTTTAGCTGGGATGATTTTGCTCCCCAACAGATGTTTGGTAACATCTGAGGACATTTTTGATCCTGACAGCTGGGGAGCCGCTACTGGCATCTAATGGATAGAGACCAGGGTTACTTCTAAACATCCTACAATGCACAACACAGCCCTCGCAACAAGGAATTATCCAGACCAAGTTGCCAATGACACCACTGTGAAGAAACCTTGCACTAGCATAATGGCAAAAGCTTAAGTTTAATCAGTGGAAACAGCTCAAGTTTAACCACAGATTAAATACTCTCTCCTACCATGTTTCAGGAGGCAAAGAAAATGGCAGGGCAATGATTCCAACGTTGACTAATAAGAAATCTCTGAAAAAAGATGTTGCACAAACTACTTTGGTGACAAGATAGGCAAGCCAGAAAAAATACGTGTGGCCTTATGGCTGGCCATTAGAACACAATTTGGAACAGTAAACTCCAGGGATAACTGGAAAAAAGAATTGATAACCAAAGAGATTTCCCTCTTGTGACATATTTTAGCTGACTTAAGGACCCTCAAAGTGTTAATTTCCAGAGAAACTGAAAGAGGAATTAAGATAAACATCATCTGTGAGTTGTTCTTAAGCCACGGTTGAAGAGAGTTCATGAAATATATTTTTCATTCATGTTCTGTCTCTCCCCTATGTGAGAAACATGGCAGGCACAATTGGCGCCTATATTATCCTTTGACCAATACTTTATCCCAGTTACCTTAGCAACTGTCAATATTTGTCTGGTATGTCACAGCCCCAAGTTGGCTGATGTCTGAGTCAACATTTACTTTTAAAGTTTAGGGAAGAGCGACACCCAGTGGTCTAAATGAACTGAGCTGCAGAAAACCACCTCCTGCTTCATTTTACTTTCACTTGAGAATGTTTATTAACCTTTCAATCTGATCCTCTGTTAATGATCAGCAATACCCACAGTTAAAATTATGAAAACAGAGAAGAACAAGGGTTGGAACGCCTACTTTTTCTGTAAAGGATTAAACAGCAAACATTTTAAGATTTATGGGCCATATGGTCTCTGTTGCAACTTCTCAACTCTGCCATTATAGCACGAAAGCAGCATTAGACAATAGATAAACAAATGAGCATATCTGTATTGCAATAAAATTTTATTTACAAAAGGAAGCAGCAGACCAGATGTGTCCCACAGGCAATAGCTTGCCAACCTCTGCAAAAGAAAATAGAATCTATACACTCTTTCAAGCTACACATGCAAATGCCCCTTCATGCTCCCGAATTTCCAGAGACCTGGAAGAATCGACATTCAGTCAATAAAATTTATATAACAACTATGTATTGTGTGTGTACTATGTTCCAGGCGCTGTTCTAAATACCAGCGTAACAACAAGGTACAAGACAGTTAAAAATCCCTGCCATATAGAGCTTATATTTACAGTCAGTAATATAGCATATAAATAAAGTGTCCTATGAGCCAAACAATAATAAGCGCTACGTGAAAATTTCAAAGTGGGAACCAGGACAGGAAATATTGAGTCAAGGAAATGTTACAGGTTGAACTGTGTTCCCCAGAAAGATATGTTGAAGTCCTAACCTGGTCCTTGTGAATGTGATCTTGTTTGGAAATAGGGTCTTTGTAGATATAACCAAGTTAAGATGAAGTCATTAGGGTGAGTCCTAATCCAACATGACTGATGTCCTTGTAAGAAGGGGAAATGCCACGTGAAGACAGAGACACACCGGGAGGCCCCCAAATGCAACAGAGGAAGAGGTTGGAATGAGGCAGCTGCAAGCTAAAGAATGCTAAGGATTGCTGGCCACAACCAGAGCTAAGAAGAAGCAAGAAAGGATTCTACCCAGACTTTCAGAGGGAGCATGACCCTGAAGACAACTTGATGTCAGACATCTAGGCTCCAGAACTGTGATAGAGTAAACTTCTATTGTTTTCAGCCACACAGCTTGTAGTCCGTTGTTCCAGCAGCCCTAAGAAACTAATACAAGAAGGAAGGGAATTGCCTTTGGAGAAAGGATGGTAAGGAAAACTTCAAAGAGAAGGTGAAGGAGGGGGGGACAGTGAAAGTAATCCAAATAGTGGAAACAGCAAGTGTTAAAACCCTGGGGCACATAAAGCAACTATACTCCAGTAAAAATTGATTAAAAAAAAAAAAAAAGAAAGACCCTGGTGCAGGAGAGATCACAAGGGTGCCCGTGCACCTGGGGCACAGTGAACAATGGGAAGAAAAGGAGGTGAGAACATCAGAAAGGTAAATGGAGCAGGTTGACGGCAGGCCTGTGGTCACTGCATGGAATTTGGATTTTATATTGAGTGGGATATGATATTAAAGGACTTTGAACAGAAGAGTGACATATAATGTGACTTATTTGTGAAAAGGATTGCTTTGACTATATTGAGAATATAGCCTATAGAAGCAAAGATGGAAGTAGGAAGGTCTGTGATGAGGCTACTGCAATCATCCAGGTGAGAGATACCTGTGGAAATGGTGGGGATGGTGAGAAGTATAAAACTTGTTGTTAGAACAAACAGGATCTGATGACATACTGGAGGTAAGAGCAACTGAAGGTCAAAGATAACATCAAGGTGTTTGCTTCCTACAAACTGTAGTTGGTACTTATGATGGAGAGGACTGGAATAAGAGCAAAATTTTGATGTGGGAGATGTCAAGTTTTCACTTTTGAATATGTTATGATTGGGATGCTATTAGACAGATAGTTGGATATATGAGTCTGTACTTCAAGGGAAAATTTTAGGATAAAGCTTTAAAGGTAGGTATAATTAGTAAATGAATAGTATTTAAAGTCATGAGACCAGAGATTAACAAGGGAATGAATACAGCTGGGGTAGAGAAGAAGAGAATTCAATTGATTGAGCCCTCAGGCACTGCAACCCTCACTACTTGGGGACATGAAGAGGAACAAGGTGAAAAAACTGAGAAGCTGCTAGAAAGATAATAGGAGAACCAGAATGTGAGATCCCAGAAGACAAGTGAAGAAAGAAAGATGTGATAAGATGTGTTAAATACTAGTAACTCCAGTACGATGAGCACTGAGAACTCATTTAGCTGGATTTCGTTGGATTTATCAATGTGGAGATCATAACCAATGTGAACATATAATTTATCATCCAAACCAAGACACTTTGAGAGCGAAAAAGCACTCCTGGAGAACAGGCAGAGGCCTGGACTATCTGTACAAACAGAGATGTGCCGTCATCCTAGTCACGGAAATATTGACAAGAGCAGTTTCATGGGTGTGATGGGTGATTGCCTGAATGGCTTGGGCTCAACAGAGAATGGGTGGATATGAATTAGAGAGAGTGACTCCAGATAACATTTCAAGGCATTTGCAATAAAAGGAAATAAAGAGAATGATACAGGGTAAAGAGGCTTTTTATTTGGTTTAATATGGTGGGTGTTATAGAATTTTTGTGTAGTGATGGAAATGATCTAGGGGAAAAAAAATTGTCTTAGTCAAGGGGTGGAGAGAAGAGAATTGCTGGAGCCATGGGTTCTAAGGCACAAACAGAAAAATTGGTGTTAGATATGCATATAGGTATTTTTTCCATAATAACAGGAGGCAAGGCAGAGAAAATAAGCACAGATTCAGGTAGATGGATAGATGGTATGATGGGATCTTGTAGAACTTCTCTCATTACTTAAACTTTCTTATCCTAATGAGTGTGAGGAGGGGGGAAGAAGGAAGAGGAGGAGATGGACATATAGTCGATGGAGTTGGATAATATAACAGGACCTGTGGACAGCACCAACACTGGCTGGATTGGAGAGGATGTTGATGCTGTGGTGGACTCCATGAATGACGTGTGGGAAAGAGCTGATTCCCTGAGGAAAATCTGAAATTGAAGTAATATTAAGTGAACGTGGAATGTTGGCACAAGCTCAATAGACCATAGGTTCTGGTTCCAGCTTTTCTATTTATCGTCTGTGCTACTTTGAAGAAGTTCCTTAATGTCTTTGGGTCTCTGTACCTTCACACACAAAATGCAGATCATAATACCTACTTCACCATCTGTCCATGAGGACTGAATGAGACAGTGTGTGTAAACACAAGAAATACTCTTTTCAGTTAGGTCTTTTGAATTTGAAATATCGCCTAATTCTGTTGCTTCATAATGATAATAATAAATTAGGCGATCTTTTTGGGGGGGAGTAAAGTATTCTGCTATTAATAAAGAAATCACCAACAATATATCTAAGAATCGTTGAAAAATATCATTAACTTGTGAAGTCCATCATGATTTATAATGTACTTACACATACGTTGCTTCATTAGATTCCCAGTAGGTGATCTTTTAGATTCGAAAGACCTTACTGAAAGTAGTATTTGATGTTATGATAATAACATCAATATGTGATTATTTCATAATCAAATTATGAAATTGTTATCATAACTATTATTATATTATTGTTATGTTTCCAAAATATTAGGCCACTATCTATAGACTGAGTCTTTGACCTCAAATTCCAGTTAGTATCAGATAAATGTGTGAGAAAAGTTCATAAAACGTTTCCATTCTGTAGGAAAGCTGAATTTTTAAGTAAACATAGAATATAAGTTTTTATTATTCTGAGGCCAGTGTGAGGAAAATGACTGACATTTCTACCAAGATGTGTTCACATTTATGCCAGAGGGCTAAAGTATATGACCTCTAAGAGTCCTTCCAACTCTAAGCTTCTGTATTGACATCTACTCAGATTTCTTCAGATCAATGGCTTATCAGTTCTGCACAAATTACTCCCTGGATCCAGCACTGCTGTAACTCAAAGTCACCAGATCCTTCTTGTCTGCAAATACAAATTAAGTGACCTTTACATCTATAAATCAAAGTTTTTGTTCTTGACCTCTACATCTGCTGAATCCCTCACTTTCCCCCCAAATCCCCCCCTTAAGCATTTTGAGAATCCTATGAAGTAGAGGTTCATATATCCTCACATCCAGGCTGTTAGCTACTGACACCATGTGCAAATCCTCTATAGTCTTTGTGTCTGTTTCATTTTCCTAAGTCTATACTTGTCCATAAAATTGCTTGGGGTAGGTTTTCCATTGTCATTGTCAACCTGCCTCCTAAGAAGGCCAACATAACATCAAAGGGAGCTGTCTTCGGAAGTTTCCAAAGCTGGCCAGCTGGGAAGTGTCAGAGGTGCTGAGTTCTAAGCAGAGGCAGAGAGAGAGGGGCCAAAATTGTAATCCCTTGACTCCTTCATTCATTGGTTCAACATTAATTGAGCACCTACTGTATACAGTAACAGAGCTTAGGGGTTAAGAGTGAGAACTTTGGTGTTAGACATACATGGGTTCAAATCCTACTCTGCCACTTACAAGCTTTGTGATCTTCGTCAAGTTCCTTATTCTCTCTGAGCCTCAGTTTACTTCTCTGAAAGAAGACTCATGATGGACCTCTCTCATGTGTTGCAGTGAGAATTAAATGAGACAATACATGTCATGTTGAAACCTGGATCAAATATAGCAGCTTTTATCCTCACTTAGGTTCCAGCCTTTGGTTTGGCCCTGGGGACGCAAATTTGCATCACCTCCGCTGCAGTTGATTGCTTTAAGCACACCCAGCAGACCACTCAGATCAAAACAACCACGGAGGTCTGTGGGGAGATTTGAGAATCACTCTGGGCCAAGGTCTTTCCCGTTTGCCTTAAACCATTTCACACACTGTCTTCCAAAAGTCTTTGTCTTATTTGGCTTCATCCTTTGGCCTCTTCTCTTTGCCTAGGACACTTTCTGAGAATGGTGAAAATTTTTAATCCTCTCCTTTGTTCTCTTATTGTTAGTATTTCCAAAATCCAGTTTGAGTGTTCCCAAATCTGTCTCCCCATTGCCTTCACCCTGTTTCCCAACAAAAACAGCTCCTGCCTGAACTACTTCAAAAGCTTTCTAATGATCTTCCCATTTCCTCTCTAACCTTGCTCTACGTTTTCATAACAAAGCAATTGAATAATCCATTCCTCTGTCCACGCATCAGCTTCCCATGGTATTTTTAATAAAATCCAAACTAATTACCATAGGGTGGAGAAGATAACTTGCTTTCTACTGAAATCCATTCTCTCCTCCATAGCAACCGAGTTATAGCAGAGAAGCAGCTCCCGAGCCAGGGATGCCATCCTCCTTGTACTGAGGCAGGAGATAGGTGGGCCCCCTGAGACAAACAGTTGGAATTTGTTCTCTGCGGGACCGACATTCCAAGATGCAAATAGCAGGACAATCGAGAGAGGAGGCTGGGCCCTGCTCAAATAGAAGATAAGAGACCACGTATTTTTCATTCTCGAAGTCAGGAGACCTCCCCGACTACACATGCACAGAAAAGCTCTTTGGAGATCAAAAAGGGAGGAGGTACCATCCCATAGTAAGTGATGCTAGCTACCCATAGGCCTCTTTGGCTAAGAGATGCACATGCACACATGGGAGGATCCTGAGATATACCAAATACGGACTCTGAACCAGGCAAATCAAAATGATTGGCCAAAGGAGACCCAGAAGAAATGCCCCATAAAAGTGATGCAAACTTTCACGAGGGGACGACTCACTCACTCTGAGCCTCCCATGGGTCTATCCACATGTACTGTATCTGCTTTCCTCCTAATGAACACTTTACTTGCTTCACTACTTTCCATCTTTGTGGGAATTCTTTTTCTGCAAAGCCGAAGAACCAGGGCCTTGTCACTGACCAGTGGTCTAGTGGCTAGGATTTGGTGCTCTCACTGCCACGACCTGACCTGCAGATATTGTAGTATCTGCATCTTAGAATATCCAGCCTATTTGTTGAATACCACCTCCATTCTGTTCTTCGAGCTGGCAGAAAATGGCCACTAGGGGGCATCACAGTTACGTATACTTTATACAATTTGAAGTGATTAACTTTAGGGCAAAGCTAGTTTTGAAAACAAAAAGCTCTTTATGCCTCACATTTGTTTAGCTCTGCATGATTTTTCAAAGAAAATTAACATGTAAACTTCCTACTCCTTATTTCTATTCTTCATACCACTCAGAAATCCTTCCACAAATGGTCATATTTGGAATATTTGCTAAGAAAACTCAACTCCCCACTTTCCCTCTACCCCCAGCAAATTCTTCATTAAACAAACACTATTTCCAAATCTCCAACTATGCGTAAACCGCTTTGACAGAAAATATAGAAGATAGAAAATCTTCAACCAACAGTTACTAGGAGTCAGGCATTGTACTGGAGTGTACACAGGCACAGGAAAGTGGGAGGTGGTATATACTACTTACTGTTAGTATTTTATAACCTAAGTTTTTGATAACTAACTTCTTACATTTTAAAGAGGCAACATAACAGAAGAATAAATATGAAAATAAAGCAGCAAAGAAGGAACTTGGAAACTGGTTTGAGTCCCTAGAGTTAGCTAGGCTTAAGAGAGAAGAAAGCCAATTTAGGAAGAGCTTATATAAAGAAACTTTTTTTAATTCTCAGACTACAGCAGAGAGAAAATGAGAGATCAATAATAAATTTTTGGATATTAACAAATAGATGAAAATTAAATAACACATACTTTTTAAAATATTTTATTTTATTTAGTTTTGGCTGTGATGGGTCTTCGTTGCAATGCGCAGCCTTCTCATTTTGGTGGCTTCTCTTGTTGCAGAGCACAGGCTCTAGGCGTGTGGTCTTCAATAATTGTGGCTCACAGGCTTAGTTAGTCTGCAACACGTGGGATCTTCCCGGACCAGGGCTCAAACCCGTGTCCCCTGCATTGGCAGGCAGATTCTTAACCACTGCACCACCAGGCAAGCCCTAAACAACACATTTTTAAATATCCAGTGGGTCAAAAAAGAAACCACAAGGGAAATCAGAAAAATACTTCAAGATGAACGAAAATGAAGACACAACATAGCAAAAATTGTGGGATGCACTAAAACAATGCCTAGAGGAAAATGTCCAGCTGTAAATGCCTACATTAAAAGAAAACAACAACAACTCATATCAAAACCCTAAATTTTACCTTAAGACACTGGAGAAAGAACTGCAAACAAAATTCAAATCAAGCAGAAAAAAAACCAATGAAGAGTAGAGTATAAATAATGAAATACAGAATAGATATAAGGGAATACAAATGACTGAAACTGACTCAAGAATAAATAGAAACCATTAACAGACTTACAACAAATAAAGATATTAAATTATTAATTAAAGGAAAAAAATCTACATTCAAAGAAAAGCTCAGGCCCAGATGACTTCACTGGGAAATTCTATAAAACATTCAGAGAAAAATTAACACCAATTTCAAGGACTCTCCAAAAATCTCCTAGAATTAATGAGTTCAGTAAAGTTCTAGGATATAACATAAACATACAAAAATCAATTTCATTTCTATGTGCTAGCAATGAATACGTGGAAACCAAAACTAAAAATGCAATGCTATTTACAATCTCTAGGAGAAAAAAATAAATACTAAGGTGTGAATCTAACAAAACACGTATAGAATCTATGTTATAAAATAAATGAAGGGACATATCATGTTCATGGATTGAAAGACTCAGCATAGTGAAGGTGTCAGTTCTCCCCAAACTGATACAAAGGCTTAATGTATTTGCTATCAAAATCCTAGCAAGATTTTTTTGTAGATATAGTCAACAGTACTCTAAAATTATATAGGGAGGCAAAGGAAAGAGAGTAGCTAAAACAGTTTTTGAAAAACCAGAACATTATCAAGACTGTGTAGTACTGGCAGAGGAATAGACATATAAAAGTGATTTTTCACAAAGGTACAAAAGCAATTTAATGGGGGAAAGATAGCCTTTTTAACAATGGCACTGAACCAAGTGGGCATCAGTGGACAAAAAATAAACCCCAACCCAAATCTCACACCTTACAAAAAAATTAACTCAAAACAGACCACAAACTAAGATGTAAATATAAAACTACAAAATTTTTCAAAAAATACAGGAGAACATGTTCAAGATCTAAGGCTAGACAAAGAGTTCTTAAACGTGACACTAAAAGTATGACCCACAAAAGGAAAAACCAATAAATTGAAACTTTTCAAAATTACAGACAATTTGCTCTGCAAAAGATCCTGACAAGAGGATAAAAAGACAAGCTGTAGAGTGGGTAAAACATTAACAAACCACAAATCTGACAAAGAACTATTATCTGGAATATATAAAGAACTCTAAAAACTCAACATTAAAAAGCCAACAATTCAATCAGAAATTAGGCAAGAGATATGAAGAGATTTTTCACCAAAGAGAGCACACAGTTGGAAAATTAAGCACATGAAAAGATAGTCAACAACATTAACCCTAAGGGAAATTTAAATTAAAACCATAATGGGCTATTGCTACACACCTATCAGAATCACTCATAAAAAGTAGTGACAACACCAAATGCCGAAAAGATGTGGAGAAATGATTACTTGTACGTTGCTGGTAGAAATGTGATATGGTACGGTAACTCTGTAAAATCAGGTGGAAATTTTTCTTAACAACTAAATAGGTAACAACCATACAACTCAGTAATTGCACTCCTATTCATTTATCCCAGAGTAATGAAAACATGCTCGTCTAGAAACCTGCACACAAATGTTTACAGATGCTTTATACATAAGAGAAACTGGAAACAAACAAGATGTCCTTTAACAAGTGCATGGTTAACACGCTCTGGTACATCCACACCATATATGATAAGCAGAATAATGGGCTCTCAAACACATCCGTGCCCTAACTCCACAACAGTATATGAATATGACAAGTGACTCTGCAGGTGTGGTTAAGGGTATGGGCTAATAGCCATGAAAGCATGTTCAACATCACTAGCCAGCAGGAAATGCAACTTAAAACCACATGAGGTAGTCTTTTAATTTTAGAATGGCTAAAATTAAAAACTTATAGCACAAAATGATGATAATGTGGAGGAACTGGAATGCTCATTCATCATCCCTAGTTAGCATAAAACTGTACAACCACTTTGGAAAAGATTTTAGTAGGTTTTTTTTTTTTTTTTTTTTTTTTGCGGTACGCGGGCCTCTCACTGTTGCGGCCTTTCCCGTTGCGGAGTACAGGCTCCGGACACGCAGGCTCAGCGGCCATGGCTCACAGGCCCAGCCGCTCCGCGGCATGTAGGGATCTTCCCAGACCGGGGCACGAACCCGTGTCCCCTGCATCGGCAGGCGGACTCTCAACCACTGCGCCACCAGGGAAGCCCTAGTAGGTTTTTTAAAAAAATAAACATACTCTTTCCTTATGATATGGCAACTCCACTTCTAGGTATCTAACCAAGATAAATAAAAACCTGTGTCCACAAAAAGGCTTGCATAAGAATTTCACTGCAGCCATATCTATAAGAGCCAAGCCTGGAAAGAATCCTAATATCTAGCAACAAGTAAATGAATAAATAAATTATGATTTATTTTTTCAATGGAATACTACTAAAAAATAATGAATTACTAGGGTGATGTAACTGCTAGGATGATGTTACTGTGGTGGTGGACACACAACTCTCTGCACTTTTTAAAACTCATAGGACTAGACCAACAAAGAGTGAATTTTACCATTCGCAAAATGTAAACACTCAACCAGGACAGCAGGGAGAAAGATTAAATGCAGACTATAACAAATGAATCTAAATTTATTACAAATTAATGACACAACCCAACTGGAGGGGATGGGGAAGAAATAAGCTGGCCTAAATATCTTTGTAAAAAAGTGTTTGGGGCTGGGAGGAATCACTTCTTGACACACCTGTAGAAAAAGAAAATGTTTTGACTATATACAGTACGGTTAAAGATAAAAACTGTATGCAAACTCTGTACTCTAGTTGAAAATTTTGTTTCTTACAGGGGTATGGATAACTATTCTGAAATGACTTTACACATAGACTAGGATTGAACAATTTAGTAAATAAACTGTAGATTATGAGAACCAGGTTTCTCACTGTCAGAGAAAGAAGTTGCAAATTAACAAAGGAGAGATGTTAGAATGAACCCTGTGAGACTGCTGGATTGGAGTCAGAGACACCAATATGACCTCATGCTTCTTCTAATCTGTGTGTATATTAGACTCTGCATTTCTACCTATATTTATGTATATACAGACTGATAGATACAGTAATAAATATAGTGATATGTGTATACATGGATTAGTAGAAATACATATATTTCCTAGATGTTAACATAAGGAGAAGCTGGATGTAATGTTTTGGCCAATTTTCAGTAAGTCTGAATTATTTCAAAATTTAAAAAATTTTAATAAATTATGTAAACTTTAAGTTATATTAGACTCACAGACATAGAGGATAAACTTGTGGTTGCTAAGGAGGAGGAGAGATGGGGGAGGGATCGAGTGGGAGTTTGGGGTTAACAGATGCAAACTCATATATAGAATGGATATACAACAAGGTCCTACTGTACAGCACAAGGAACTATATTCACTATCCTGTGATAAACCATAATGGAAAAGAATATTAAAAAAGAATGTATATCTATATATGTTAACTGAAACACTTTGCTATAGAGCAGAAGCTAACACAACATTGTAAATCAACTATACTTCAATTTTAAAAATTGTTATATTAAAGACAGGAAAAGAATAATAATGAACTACTGACAGATGCAAAACTATGGATGGATCTCAGAAAAATTATGCTAAGCAAAAGAAACTAGACCTAAGAGTATATAACGTATGATTCTATTTACATCAACTCTTGAAAACAGGCAAAAGTAATGGTAATAGAAATTTTATCAGTGAGTGCCCCTGGATAGGGAGGAAATGACTGCAAAAGAATATAAGAGAACTTTCTGGGCTGGTAGAAATATCCCGTATCTTAACTGACGTTATGGCTACATGGATGCTTACATTTCTAAAATCCCATCAAACTGCATTTTAAAGGTGCATTTATTGTATGTAAATTATACCCCAGTTAAGTTGCTTTTTAAAAAAGATTATAGAGTAGAAAAATGAATTGAAAACATTTATAAAATATATAAATGTTTTATAAACATTTATAAAATACACAAATGTTTTATAAACATTTATAAAATATATGAGACATAAATAAAATAACACTAATTTGATCAAGGAAAAGACCCAAGAACAAGCTCAGGTCTGTTTAAAGCTTTGAAAATAAGCATATACTCCAGGTTGACCCTAAACTTCTGAGCACTAAGACTGGGAAATGTTCTAACTTTCCAGGAAACAAGGGTGAAAGCAGGCTGTCCCCACATCTCCAACTAGTCTTGGTCTCCATGTATGTCTGAGATTAATTGACAACTATTAAAGTACTAATAAACGATCAGTACACGTGGCACACGCACTGTGCAAGAGCTCACTTTGAAGTTCATGCCATTTCCTTCCTTTGCTTGGAAGCACCTGAGGCCAAATACCGCTGTGTTATCCAAAGAGCCTGTTAAACTGACCTGGGCAGTACATCCGAAGAGTTAATCCAAGCACACCCTGGTGTTGCCATCACCCACACCTCTAGCTCCAAACAAGTGTGCCCTGGGGAGCTGCTGAGTCCAGTAAGCCATTGACAGGGGAAAAAAATGGAAAAAAGACATGAAAAACACTGACTTTGAGACCTTTTTCTCGGGTCATTATAGGAGTAGGGGTATGGGGAAGAGATGAATCTGACATGGAGAAAGGAGCCTGGATTTAGGTGTCAGAGGGGCCAGAAATCTGGAAAATGCATTCTTGGGGAGCTTATTTAAGCCATCTGGGGTTAAGTTTCCTCATCTAGAAAAAAATGAGCATATTCATGTCATAAGGTGAACCCACATTCCCTGCCTGGAAGTCCGTTGACTATGACGAATCTAAGCAAAAGGCTAGGATTTTCACCTCTTAATTCATATGATGAATCTAAGAAAAGGCTAGGATTTTCATGCCTCCTAATTCATTCTGTGTTTAAACGGGTTTGATCTGCACATCTATCTCTGACTGATGGCTTCCTTTTTGTTTGCATTATTTATTCCACCATTTTTCAAAGTACTGCACTCTTGTTTGCATTAAACTTTTCCAGGAACTTATTAAAGTAGACAATTCTTAGAAGCTCTTGTAGACTTCCTGAAGAATCTCTGTTGGCGACAGAGAGGAATGTTCTTTTTAAAAATCTATTATTTTAGCAACAATGAGATATCACTACACAGCCATTAGAGTGGCCAAAATCCAGAACACAGACAACACCAAATGCTGACAAGCACATGGAGCAACAGGAATTCCCATTCATTGTTGGTGGGAATGCAAAATGGTACCATCACTATGGAAGACAGTTTGGTGATTTCTTACAAAAGTAAACATACTCTTGTCATACAATCCAGCAATCGTGCTCCTTGGTATTTACCCAAAGAAGTCGAAAACCTATGTCCACACAAAAACCTGCACATGGATGTTTATAGCAGTTTTATTTATAATTGCCAAGACTTGGAAGCAACCAAGATGTCCTTCTGTAGGTGAATGGATAAAGTGTGGTACATCCAGATGATGAAATATTATGCCGCTAAAAAGAAATGGGCTATCAAGCCATAAAAAGACATAGAGGTAACTTAAATATATATTACTGAGTGAAAGAAGGCAATCTGAAAAGGGTACATACTATATGATTATAACTATATGACATTCTGGAAAAGGCAAAACTACGGAGGCAGTAAAAAGATTAGTAGTTGTCAAGGGTTGGAATGCGGAAAGGGATGATTAGGCAGAGGACAGAGAAATTTTAAGGTAGTGAAAATACTCTATATGATATCATAATGATGAATACATGTCATTATACATTTGTCCAACCCCATAGAATGTACAACACCAAGAGTGAACCATAATGTAAACTATGAACCTTGGGTGATAATGATGTGTCTGTCAATGTAGGTTCATCTATTATAACAAATGTACCACTATGGTGGGGGATATTGATAACGGGGAAACCCGTGCATATGTGGGCGCAGGAAGTAAATGGGAACTCTCTGTACCATCTCCTCAATCTTTCTGTGAACTGTAAACTGCCCTAAAAAATAATATATATATAGTCTTTATTTTGGAATAATCACAAATTTACAGAAAAATACAGTGCAAAGAACTCTTTGATGAACCATTTAAGATTCAATTGCAAGCATGATGCTCCAACCTCCCAAGTGTCATGTCCTACAAACAAAGACATCTCCTACAAAGCCACAAAGCAACCATCAAAATCTGGAAGTTAGCACCGAGCCATACCTTCCATCAATCTTCAGGCTTCATTTAACTTTCATCGACTGTCCCAGTAATATCATTGCTGATCATAGCCACTTTGTCACTTATTTTAGATGGTGTCTTCTAGTTTTCTCTACTGCTAAGTAACTCTTTCCCCATTGAAATTAATAAATACTTGAGGGCAAAGTGGTTTGAAACGATGTAAATAATCCCATTCCTCACCAAACTTTCAATCTATTCATATATTTATTTATGTCTATATGAAATCTAGTTTTTTATTTTACACAAATGTATACATTACCACTTATTTATACAAATGTATACATTTCCACCTATTACCATCATTCGCATTTTCCCAGCAAGAGGCAATTCAAACTGGCTGCTCAGTCCCTTTGACAAGTTTCCATCCTTCTTTGAGCATTCCCTTGTTTCCTGGAGAAGATGTTCTGGGCTCCTGTTGCATTTTCCCTGCCCCAGACTTCGAATCAGCCATTTTTTCTGAGAAGCCCTGAGAGTTTTGGCACTTGTAGCAGTTGAAACTTTTTAGCATAAAAATCAACCAAAACAGAGCTCCTGAGCTACGTGAATGCCAGCTATAAAATATCAAGATGGAGGTTGGTGAATCAGCTCTCAATCCTTCACCAGATCATGAGCTTCTCTGCTTTCTTCCTTTAGAGAATTCTGGCCACTTAGAAAAATGGGGCACAAAATTTACAGTTCATTTTGCAATTTAATTAAAGTAATAATGGCAGCCAAGGGGCACATGTACCGCTACACTTGCCAGGTTATCAGGAGCCAAGGACCACATCTCTAACTGCATTTATTGACTTTGTCTCTGCAAAAATTAGAACGTTCTTAGTATTCTTTTATTAAAAGGTATAAAAATTAACTTTCTGTAGATCCTGTTTGTTCTTGTTTTATAAGTCGCAGTCCCGTGTACAGAAATGTAAGAGTGGTGTCTGCCTTCCTGGTCCTTGTAAGCCACTCCCAGACACCACCACAACCAGAGAAATTGCCTGAAGATACCAGCAAACATGTCATGAGAACCAAAGAGGACAAGAACCAGAGGCTGAGAGAAAAGCACAAAGCAAGGTGACCAAAACACAAGAGGGACAATAGACTGAGGGTGAAACGTGGCACACGACCATCTGGTCACCCATCTTGCGCTGCTCTCCCTACCAATCATCCATCACTCTTCAGCAGCTGCGCTCCCCATTTGTATCAGCTCTTTTGTGTCGACACACAAGTATTTCTAAGCCTTTTTCATGTTTAAAAATTACTACTCCCTTTACCATATACAGTCCTTTCATTATCACCCTTTACTTCTCATCCCCTTTATAACCAAACTAGTTTACAAAGGGTATTCAATACTCACTGTTTCCACGATTTCACCTCCATTGCCTTCTTCAATTTTCAGCCAGGTTCTTCCCCCACCATCCCTAACACTGCCATTGCCAAGATCAACTATGACCATCCTAATGCTAAATTCGATAGACAAATATTTATCAACCTCTGTGTATCAGCCTTTTCAACAGCATTTGGCTGTGTACCCCACTTCCTCCCTGAGTCTCTGTAGTCCGTTAGCAGAGTATCACTCCCCTGGTTTTCCTACTACCTCTATGGCTGCTTCTTTTAGATGCCTCCACTTTGACCCACCATCCCCAGCTGAGGTGTTCACTAGGGTCCAACCCTCCATCTTCGGGGTGATCACACGCACTCACTCCCCTGCCTTTATTAATAAATGGAGCCGAGAAACCCAAAGCTACATCACCTGCCAGGAGCTCCGGTCCAAAACTAAACTGCTTAGCTTCCAAGTCAAAACCTACTCCTCCTCCTGCACCCCTCCCCTTCTTTTGGGCACCATCAACTCAGTCCCCCAAGCCAGAAGGTTGGGAGACTTTCTGGACTCACTACTCTCTCTTACTTTCCTCATCAAGTCCCATTGAAACTAACTCCTATACCTCCTAAATATTGCTTGAATCTCTCGTATATTTCTGTTGCCACTGGTATGATTCAAACACTCATTACTTCTCACTCAAACACTGAAAGAGCCTCTAAAGAAACACCAGACTTACCCTGCTTTTGTCCTTTTTCCATCAGCAGAGTCTTTCTACACCTCAAGTGGGATGATGTTAATCCTCTGCTTAAATTTACTCAAAAGCAACCTAATGCTGCAGAACGAAAAGCAAAATCCTTAGCAGGACGTTCAAGGCTCTTTGTGATCTGGCACCAACTTGCTTCATTCCTCAGCACTTCCTAGATGTGTGCAGTGCTTCAGTCCCTCTCAATAACTTCCAGTTACCCCAGCAAATCCTGCTTCATGCACATCCCTGCCTCTGGACATGTAGACTCCTTAGCCAAGCACTCACCCTCTTCTACACATCCCTCGAACAGCCAGTACTGAGCAGACACAATTCACACACGTCACCCCCTCCAGAAAGCCTATTCTGACTTCCCTTATCTAGACTAGTGCCTTGCCTCTGCTTGCAAAGCCTGCAGACCTCCCCTGTCTTAACACCCACCAAATTGCTTTACGGTCACTCTTCCTCTTATCTGTCTCCCCTTGGAAGTCACACAGTAATTTCCCACAAGCTGTATCCAACCTCTATGTGTCTTTTATTTTTACCCAAACAATGCTTTAAAATAACACTTTAGTTGACAAAAAAAAAAAAACTGGAGATAGTAATTCTGGATTTCTGGTATCTCTTGAAACATCAGGCCATACTGTTTCATCCTCCTGCAGAGCAAGAACTTTCTGGAATTGACTTGTGGATGCCCCTTTGAAAGAGGAATTGCTCTGCAAAATATACCACAGTCCCCATGTGGACTTCTTCCCTCACTGACCTCACCTGCCTGGTCCCCGTGTGGGCATTTGACTTTGTAGCTTCCCTCCCAAACAGACTGCGTGCTCCCTAAGAAGAGGGACGGTATTTTGTCTAGTTTTCTATCCTTAGCGCACCTTCATAATTTCACTTTGTTTGCTCCCAATTGGTAGGCCCAACAGAGCACTCTGCATTCAGTGGGTACTAACAGACGTTGTTGATCCCTTCAACCACAACTCCGTGAGGTGACCAAGATGGCGGGGCCTGGGCCTCTGTACAGGCCGGCCAAGTGGGAAAGAGGGTGGAGCTGGGACGTTTTGGAGGACCGTAAAGTAGAAAGTTGGTAAGCTAACGCATTCCTACCACTGTGGCTCTGGGCATCCTGCTCTGGTAACATTGGGTATTTGGTGAATGAAAGGTTGGCCCACAGTTTCTAAACACAATCTGGAGAAGGACAATACATCTCACGTCCCCCATTCCAAGGAGATGACATTTTTCTTTCTCTTTGGAGAACAGACCAAAATGCAAGATCAGTTTCCTCAAAGATTTGAAGTCTTTTTTGTAACTGTTTCATACTGAATCTGTAACAGCTGTCTGTCTTCTTCCATTGCCAAGTTGGTCTGTATTATTGAAGCAATACTCAAGGCTGTGGCTTTCTGGGAGAGAAAAGAACTCCGAAGAATAATAGAATAGCAGTTGAAAGGGAACAAACGTTATTTCAAAAGGGTTCCACAGGGCTTCCCTGGCGGCTCAGTGGTTGAGAGTCCGCCTGCCGATGCAGGGTACACGGGTTCGTGCCCCGGTCCAGGAAGATCCCACATGCCGCGGAGCGGCTGGGCCCGTGAGCCATGGCCGCTGAGCCTGCGCTTCCGGAGCCTGTGCTCCGCAACGGGAGAGGCCACAACAGTGAGAGGCCCGCGTACCAGAAAAAAAAAAAAAAAAAAAAAAAAAAGCGTTCCACATCACCAACCGCACAGTCCAGGTGAGCATGTGGCTCTCTGGACCAGCCCTGGCATGAACAAGCCAGCATCCCTTCTTATTTGTCAAAGGGGATGCTCCCTAAATCTTGAGCTAAAGATGCCTGAAGACTTGATTCTAAAATGCAGACTGCACCTTGTCCCTTTTTCCTTGGTCATCTGGTCCAAGGAAGAACTTATGTTTATACTTTTAATTTTTTCCCATACCCAATGCACACACACACACACACACTTACACAATCCTCCTTCTTTCCCTAGCTGAGAACATTGAGAGTTCTAGATTTATGCCCTATCCTTGCAGAGTTATCTTTCATTCCTTATTTTCCTTATGAGGTTTTGAATAAATACAGCAGTCATTTCCATTTCTAGGGAGTATTGTATTAATCACATAAGCTTTGAGAACCGTGTTCATATCGTGGTGCCAACACTTCCTGGGTGATCTAAGTCAAATCACTTAAATCCACATCCTAAATGACTTACAATACATCAGTTTGGTAGGATACTGGGCATTAGACAGAATAGCTATGAGAATTATGAAATACAAAAATAATTACAATGCTATATGAACACAGAATTTCTTCCATTATTAGTAAAACTAGCATTCGTGGTATGATTTTTAGTTTACAGAATTCTTTACACATATATTACCTAAATAAGATTAAAAAAATAATACCTCATAATGACCTTAATAGAATGATATTATCATAAGTCTTATTTTACAGATCAAGAAACCCAGACTGCCAACAGTTAGGTAACTTGCCAAGGGTCATACACTTAGTAAATAACAGAATTAAAACTTACTTTCTGGAACCCATATGATAGCTTTCATTTTAAGATAGTTCTAAAAGTCAGAAAATAATATAGCATCATTACAGAAAGTTTAGAAGTTTCAGAGAAATTATCTCAAGTTCTGCACTCTTAAAAACAATAAATGGTAGTTTCTCCCACTTACCTCCCCCCCACCCATCTTATTTCACGGAGTAGAAAGCAATTCTGCTATTCTCCCACCATTGCCTAACAACCCCGCTATTGGTAAATTTATACCACCTTTCTGAACCATTCTCTTTCTTCTGGGCATCAACCCCAGGATTTTTTCTCATATTGAGCAGCTCATCTGCTCAATATCAATATCAAATCTTTATTGGAGTAAGTGATGATAATGTGATGAGAGATGAATAAATGCTGTGTAATTCTGGCTCCTGATTTCTTCATTACCTCATTATCTGCCCAGATATCACCATCTACAGATCAACAGGTTTTACATTTGTCCTTTTTTTCTAATTTTATTGAGCTATGTGCCATTCCATTGTAGTTACGCACATACAAGACTATTACTCCTTAAACTAAGTTCTCATTTGGAGCTGCTCCATTTTGGAGCAGCAGAAAACTCGGAGCCACAGAGTCTGGCAAATTTGAGTATTACACTTGCTAATATTGTGACATGGGCAAGTCAGCTAATAGCTGTGATCTTCAGTTTGCATATGCAAATTGGGGGGTGATTATAAGTAATATTTGATCCTCATGGGCCAATTTAAAGTTATATTCAATGATAGATCTTCTGTATCCTGAATAAATCTCAAGATTAATGTGACCCAGTCTCAACTAAATGTGGCAATCAAAGAAAGAGTTCAGTTATAACAATCATTACTAAAATAATTCAGTGTATTACTTTTATCCCTTAGGAAACATTTAGTCAATAATGCAGGGCAAAACTTTTTTAAATCCCCTTTTTCTTCTTTTCCACTCTCCCACCTTATAGCTGTTCCAAAAGAGATGTCCCCAACCTTCTCTCTCTCTCATTCTGTCATTTTGCCAGATTTTTTTTTCTTTCATGTGTGTCTCTCTCAGCTCTTTAATATGTAGATTGTCCTAGCTTCACTGATATTTTCCTTTTTTTTAAAACATCTTTATTGGAGTATAATTGCTTTACAATGGTGTGTTAGTTTCTGCTGTATAACAAAGTGAATCAGCCATGCATATATGTATATCCCCATATTTCCTCCCTCTTGCATCTCCCTCCCACCCTCCCTATCTCACCCCTCTAGGTGGACACAAAGCACCGAGCTGGAGCTGATCTCCCTGTGCTATGCGGCTGCTTCCCACTAGCTATCTATTTTACATTTGGTAGTGTATATATGTCCATGCCACTCTCACTTCATCCCAGCTTACCCTTCTCACTCCCCATGTCCTCAAGTCCATTCTCTACGTCTGCGTCTTTATTCCTGTCCTGCCCCTAGGCTCTTCAGAACCTTTTTTTTTTTTTTTAGATTCCATATATATGTGTTAGTATACAGTATTTGTTTTTCTCTTTCTGACTTACTTCACTCTGTATGACAGACTCTAGGTCCATCCACCTCACTACAAATAACTCAATTTCGTTTCTTTTTATGGCTGAGTAATATTCAATTGTACATATGTGCCACATCGTCTTTATCCATTCATATGTCGATGGACACTTAGGTTGCTTCCATGTCCTGGCTATTGTAAATAGAGCTGCAATGAACATTGTGGTACATGACTCTTTTTGAATTATGTTTTTCTCAGGGTATATGCCCAGTAGTGGGATTGCTGGGTTGTATGGTAGTTCTATTTTTAGTTTTTTAAGGAAACTCTATGACTTAAATCACAGCAAGATCCTTTTTGACCCACCTCCTACAGAAATGGAAATAAAAACAAAAATAAACAAATGGGACCTAATGAAACTTAAAAGCTTCTGCACAGCAAAGGAAACCACAAACAAGACGAAAAGACAACCTTCAGAATGGGAGAAAATATTTGCAAATGAAGCAACTGACAAAGGATTAATCTCTAAAATATACAAGCAGCTCATCTGCTCAATATCAAAAAAACAAACAACCCAATCCAAAAATGGGCAGAAGACTTACATAGATATTTCTCTAAAGAAGATATACAGACTGCCAACAAACACATGAAAGGATGCTCAACATCACTAATCATTAGAGAAATGATCTTTTCTTTTGAGTTTCACTCTCTGCCCTACTTAGTCCTCAGATTCTTGATAACAGTAGAGAGCGTGAAGAACGACTCTTTCCCATTTCCTCCCATGCCTCAAGTCCTCTCTCCCTTTTTTATTTTCCTAATTATGCTTTTAGAAAAAAAAAATTAGATTGACCAGGATAGAGTGTAATGCCTACTGAGCAGGGGAGGGTGAAGTTGATCAGCGCATACAAAATTCTGTATGTATGGGGTAGACGAAGAAAAAGTTTGAGAAAATATGTATTCCCCAAACGAGAGCTTCCTAAACTTTAATCATCCATGTTCAGGGCAGCAAATTGTGAAATCATCCTCTGTCCCTAACTCCCTCTATTGGCACCTCTCCCTGCTCTGTGCTCAGTGCGACTTACAACCCTCAGTTTCTTTTCATTTTCTCCATACTTTAACTTTCTCCTAGCTTCACAAGTTTTCTAACCCAAGCTCTTCCGAAAACCTTAGAATCCTTCTTCCCTCAAGTTTTCATTTAGCTTTCTTGTTAAATCCAAGATCAAGATGCTCCTGGGTTCCATTATTTTTTTTTCGATTGTGGTAAGAATACATAACATGAGATCAAACCTCTTAACAAATTTTTAAGTGTAAGTACAGTATTGTTATCTACGAACACAATGTGGTATGCAGATCTCTAGAACTTATTTTTCGTGCATTCACACCCATTAAACCACATCTCTCCAATTTTTCCCAACCCCAGCCCCTGGCAACCATCATTCTTTCTGCTTCTATGAGTCTGACTATTTTAGACACCTCACATAAGTGGAAACAACCTAAATGTCCACTGATGGATGAATGGGTAAGAAAATGTGTGTATGCATAAATGGGATATTAATCAGCCATAAAAAAGGAAGGAAGTCCTGCCATATGTAACAACATGCATGAAGGCTGAGGACGTTATGCTAAGTGAAATAAGTCTGGATCCATTCTTATAGCTGGCCTTTAAGTGTGGAAACCTCCCTAAGGGTTATTACTCATCTTTGTGTACCCAGTACATAGAAGACACTTAATATTGTTGAATGCATACATGACAGAATGAATGAATTTGGCTTTACTAAAATTCTTACCACCAGATTTCTACTAGATGCTACCTGCTTGTTGATAATCCCTGTATCTATCAGTAAACAGTTCCTTATGAAATGTCCACGGCAACTGCTCCAAATCTTTTACACATTCCTCACACCCTGTGCCATTTAAGTCCGCTTTTAGTCAACCTGTTCTCTCCTCTGAGGCTCCCCAGAGAGAACAATCCTTGCATGTAACCATTTAAGGTTATGCCTCACAACCTCCAGCTCCTCCCTGGAGTTTTCTGCTGACAGAAACATTTTCCAAATCACACTATTATGATCAAGTCCACACTTTTTGCTCCCGAATGTCTAAAACATATTTTGAACCACATGGAACCATTTTTAAACCCAATGTTTTTTCACAGAGGTCTTTATTCCCCTTCACTTTACCAGCCTCTAGAACCTGCTTTATGAGAAGCCAAAGAAAAAAGAAAAATCTATGTAGATATATCAACCAGCTTTAGTCTGAAAAGATTTGCTTCTAGAAGCCTATCAATTTCAAAACCAGGCTATTCCACATCAAGAAATCTCACACGTTCTTTCCGGGCTCTAGATAACCTCCACTTTCCTAACAAACTGTAGAAGGACAGAGGTAAGATGGCGTCCACAGAGAGACACAGGGGTATCAACCCTGCTGAGCTCAGGTCAAGTATGAGACTGGCTTTCTCTGGGTGAAGGATCTCTGGTAATCAAGCAAGTTCCCTGGGGCCATGTCAGAATGGAGGCATTCTGAACTGACTTGAGATAGAAAAAGGCATTTAGTCAGTTTCTGTAGGAATTCTTGTTGAAAGATTTTGAGGAGTATTATTTGAGCTTGGGCCCTTTGTTAAGTATCTCACGTCTGGTTCTCTAGAAACAGGAATTGGTGTGGTCAATAAAGGTGATTTATTTATTTATTTTGCGGTACGCGGGCCTCTCACCGTTGTGGTCTCTCCCGTTGTGGAGCACAGGCTCCGGACGCGCAGGCCCATCGGCCATGGCTCATGGGCCCAGCCGCTCCGCGGCATGTGGGATCTTCCTGGACCAGGGCACGAACCCGTGTCCCCTGCATCGGCAGGCAGACTCTCACCCACTGCGCCACCAGGGAAGCCCAAAGATGATTTATTGAAGGAACACTTTTCAGGAAGAACCTATAAGGAAACAAAGGAAGAAGGAAGGCACCAAGAAAGAATATTAAGGTAAAGTCTAGTCTTGGCTTTACCCACAGGGTCCCTCTGGAACATCAGAGAGATCCCACATCAAAGTCAGTTTTTTGTACTCCTATGTCGATCAGTCATTGGCTCCATGGTGTGTACCTTCCTGGGCTGGGTGTCTTTCCTTGCCTGAGACGGGGACAGGCAGCTGTGAGCTGCTAACAGTGAATACTCACAGCAGCTGGGGACAGGTACACAGGAGAACAGAAGCTAATGTGCTCTGACCACCTTCTGCCAGGCACTCCCCTAGGTACTTTGCATATGTGGTCTTGTGGAATCTTTCTAAACCTATTACATCCCTATTCTGTAAATAAGTTAAATGAGGTTCACATTTCTTCTATGTTCTGTAGTTGATGACCGCAACCCAAATTTATGTTTTGTTATCTTTTACTGAGTGCAAAGCCATTTGTGTCAAAAATATAGTCAATATATTGAGAATATGTTCCCAACATATCATTAAAGATGCGTCGGTAATCAAAAATCTAAAATCTGTAGATAGTATGTCTGCTTCTTCAATTTTCAAATGATTCTTTCCCAAGTTCCTCCACAGGAGTCTTTCTTCAAGCAAATTAACCTGCCAGCATATTGAAACTGTCTTCTATGTCGTGTCCTGCAAAATAGCCCAGAGTTTACAAAAAGAAAAGCAAATGAGTCCCCACACTAGTGGCACTCGGTCCCTCACGGCAGGTTGTAGCTTATCCCAAAGTCATGATGATCTTTTTAGAACCTCAAGAAATATTCATATATCACAATTAAAATAAGGTGCTGGGGCTTCCCTGGTGGCACAGTGGTTGAGAGTTCACCTGCCGATGCAGCGGACACGGGTTTGTGCCCCGGTCCGGGAAGATCCCACATGCCGCGGAGTGGCTGGGCCCGTGAGCCATGGCCGCTGAGCCTGCGCGTCCGGAGCCTGTGCTCCGCAACGGGAGAGGCCACAGCAGTGAGAGGCCCGCGTACCGCAAAAATAAATAAATAAATAAAATAAGGTGCTATATCCTTTGGGGCAAAGTCTGAATCTGACTTTTAGATTTCAGTATAGATAAGTGAAGTCATCACCTAGGAAAATTTTATGAGAGAAAAAACTAAAACATAGAAAATTCTATTCATTAATTTTACCTTTTCTGGGATTTGGGAAACAGCTATCATTTTTAATTATAGTGGTTGAAGCATATCTGGGTAAGGGGATCCCATTGTTTTTAGGAGCATGGCTCTTGAAACTCTGCTAAAGTGGGAGAAAAAAAATGTTAGGAACATTTTTTTTGGGTGTGTGTGTAACATACAAAATACCTATGCATGGCCTCTCCCAGAGACTTGGGCTTCTCACAATATGGTGCCTGGGTTTCCAAAAGAAGTGTCCCAAGAGTTGCAGAAAGCAAGACGGGGAACCTGCCAGACCAGATGAACCTGGGCTATATCTAGAACTAGCAGTGTTACTCTCACCATATTCTGTTGCTTAAGGCAATCCCAGGATGTCCTCAAATTCAAGGGGGTAGTAAACTTAATTCCACCTTTGATGGGAGGAGGGGGAGACAAGGTCACATTGCATGTGGGACGGGCATCATGGCTGTGGCCATTTTCGGAAGGTGTAATCCACCATGGTTATTATTATACATGTAAAGTTAAGTAACTTGCTTAAGGCCACAGAGGTAGTAGGTGGTGGAACCAGTCCGGAAACACAAGCCCTACACTCGAATGCCCATTTATGGCTCCAACACTCAATTCACACAACCGCAGTCACCTGCTTACCTGTCTCTTCCAGGAGATGGCTCTTCCTTGAGACCTCTGTCTAATTCCTCTTTGTGTTTTCCCCAGTGTCTGGTACAAGTCCGGTCACAGAGCAGTTACTTAATACATGTTTTGCTGACAAAATAAGTGAATCATACGTCACTCATCACTAGTTCCACCAAGCTCGGATGGAGTCATTTTCTGGAATGACTTGTTTTCTAGCCCCTCTGGACATAAATGATGCTGATGCCAAGGAAATTCCTGAAACAGATCTGCTCTGAACTAATCACTGTAGAGCGCAGACATGACCCTATACTGAAGAGTTATCATCTTGTTTCTCATTGCAAGTGTTGATGGTAAAATTGAAGAGTTAAGAAAGGGGTGCCTGTGCTGGAAAACAGCCTTGCAAACTACTCTAGTCTGTGTGTATTAAATTTATACCTGAAATTACTATTTCCATTTTTTATTCACAAGTCCTGATCTCTTAAGAGGTGAATTATATGCTAGAGGACTGTGCTGCCTATTCTCCACTCTCTTTTTCCATCCTGCCCCGGAGGCCAAAAACACTGACCTTCATCAACAGAATCACTGAGTCTTCTTTCTCTCCAGTTAGTTTTGGCCAATGGGAGTAACAATGGGAGATGCAAAAACAGGAGAAGAATGAGGTGGGGCATTTATCCTCCCAGAATTACTCCTCACAGATCATGCTTGGGTAGGGGCTAGGCTCCTCTAGTGAAGTCACTTCAGTTTTTGGGGCAGGCAGCCCTCTCGCCCAGCTGGACCTCCCTCTCTAGATTCCAGTGTGACTCCCAGTCCTGTGCCTTCAGGCTTAGGGGTAAGATGAGGACTCCTGCTAGCCTACTGCACTCTTCCACATGATGGTTTCCAGTAATCAGCTCTTACCCTCATAATTAGTCCATTCATTAAACTCACCTCAATGACCTTGTTTGAGTGGATTTTCTGTCAGAACCTGACTGATAAAAATGGTATTAAGAACTTGCAGATTTGTAAATGCCTTGGAATAAACCTCTCATGAATCGCTCATTACTTTGGTTAATGTTCTAAATCTGTGTCACAAAGGGAAATTAATTGAACAAATATTTTCTTAGTTGATACTATGTGCCAAGCATAGGATCAGGCTCTGAGGATGGATTCATTGATTAAACACACACACACACACACACACACACACACACACACACACGTTATAACAGCGTTATTGAAATATAATTCACAGACCATACAATTCACCCATTTTAAGTGTAAAATACACCATAGTTTAGTCTAGTGAAAAAAAGCCTATTTTGCTGAGTTAAATAAGGTGAAATAGCATTGTCTTCCACAGCAAAGAAAAGAGAATAATTTGAATGTCCATCAATAATAGAATAGAAGAATACAATAGTTGGAAAATTTTGAAGTGCATTCATATTTAGGGTCTACTGAGAAATAAGTTATATCTACAGCTCTTAATATGGAAATATATCAGTGATGTATTATTAAGCGAGAAAGGACATTTGTAGAGTAATGTGCATGATATAATCTCACTTTTTATAGAAAGACACAGCCAGAACAACTCTAGACATGTGTTTGTACTCTTTGTCTATAAACAAGAAAAAAAGTGTAGAAAACGTTGAAGTGTTAACATTATCTCTGGAGTAATTGGGATGGAGAAGAGATGTATTAATATTTACATAACTTTGGATTGATGCATTGAATGTGGTAGGAGCATTTTCTGTAGGGTGTTTTGTTTTTTTTTTTTAACAAGAGAAAGAGAAATTTAGCAAGAAAAATTTAGAGGAAAAACAAGACACATCCCCAAATCTAGAGCTCCTCCTGAAATTTTTTGATCAGTAACAGTGACTCTACCAGCTTACATTACCTGCTTTGATGTTATACGGAACATGAGGGAAGAAATTCGAATCTATTTTCATAAGTAGGGGAAGCATCAGCATGCAAATAGGATTCAATTGGTTTAAAAGAACGTAACCAACTTTCTCACATATAAACATTTCTCTTGATGACCAAAAAATTAATAGCACTGACTGGATGACTGTATTTTGATCTTGCCTCCTGAAGTGGAAGGTGTAGCAGCATGTCCAGCATCCACTGGACCTGTCCTCATCCATCACAAAACAACCACTGTTGCCAAGGATACCCATCTCCAGCTTGGCTTAGGTACCAGCTGCATGTCCAATCCTGAACCAGTCACTATGGGAAGGGAGATGGAATTATGCTGATTGATGAAGCCAATCTGGAGCCGCTCCTGGAGCTGCTGGAGTCAATCTCTTCTGATTCACGTGGCAACAACAGTGATTCATGGATGTATTCATGCCTAAGTTGATCATAGTCAGGCAAAGGACTTCAGTGTGATAGTGAAGAGATTTCCTCTCTCTCTGGGATGTAAACAAGAAGACATTAGCTTGAGTTGCTGCCAGCAGGCATCTTAAACCATGAGGGGACTTTATAATGACGTTAAGCCCTTGGAAGGCAAAGCAGAACAACAGAAAGAAACTGACGCCTTGGTTCCATCGTTGAGCCACTGGATCAAACCTAGCCTGAAGTACACAGTAACACTGGATTTATAGTTATGTAAATCAATACATTTTCTTTGTTGAGTACATCTGTTTGAGTTTATTTTTCTGCTTCGTGCAACCAAAACACCCTAAAAAGTATCCCCACACACACACCATCTGCATAGGTCAGATCTTTAAAAAATGTCCAAGTTGTATTTCCCTCCCTACGTTTTGTGACTGAGAAAACTCTGACATTTTCTAAAGCACCTTAATGAAAGCACTCCACTACAAGAAAGCAAAGAAACCCAGACCATCAAAAGACCATGATGGTTTTTCTTGGTGATGACCCCCACAGAGGGCATCAGAAGAGCTGGGACGTGCTCTACACCCGATTTTCTATTTTACTCACTCATATCCTGTTGCCTGGCGTTTGCTTTTCTCAGAAGTAGACCACAGACACAGTTCTTTGTACGTTGTAAAACTCTTCAGCAAAGCAGACCCTTGTCTCCACTGCTAATAAACATAATAGCCTTTAGCCAGCCACACCATTCAGAGGGAGGGAAAGTCTGCATTGGTTAAAGTCATGTTCCTTTTGGCTTCCCAGTTCACTAAGCTTCACCCTACGTTTAGTCTCAAAAGAAGAGGGAGACCTACCCAGCTCTCCTGAGAGGCATGGAGGTCACTGCTGCACAGCTGGAACTTGGAGATCATTTGGAAAGTTCTCCTCAGCAAGCTTCTTGGTAAAGACAGTTTGGTTTAATGGTTAGAAGCGTGGTCTCTGGAGCCAGACACTTCTGGGTTTGAATACAGCCTTTGAGTCTTACGAGTTCTGGGACATTGGACACATTTCTTAACCCAGACATACTTCTACATCCTCCTCTGTAAAATGGAGATGATAATTAATACCCACCTCTCAGGGTTGTAAGGCTTGGCAAAGCTATCCCCATAAATCACTTAACACGGTGCCCAGCAGACAGTGAGCACTAAAGAGATATTAGCTATAAAGAGGTAAGGCAAGCAACAGGAACAACTCAAGCAGCTCCACTGAAATGGTTAAAAATCTGGGTAAGGGTGATTTTCAGATGATGAACGAGGGAGCGGGGAGCACAGATGTCCAGGAAGTATTATCGGGACCTCCTCAGGCGTCTATACTGACTATTGCATTTTCTTGCCTAATGCTTTGCCAATTCTTCCACATTATCAATAATGAGTTTGCCTATCACATCTGTGAATAATCAGACCAGGGCAAATCCTTTCAGGCGCTTTGCTTCCCCATCAATAAGTTGAAATTGCTTTTCCAGTCCCCAAACACCACACACACAGCTCAGCAGATTATTGAGTTATATTTTGTGCATGACAGTGGGCAAAAAGAAAAAAGAAAGTATTCCTTAAGATCAAACATCGTTTTCAAGTCTAGGTTAGCCTTCCCGGAAAATCCATCCACAGTAGTTTTCAGGCAGGTTAAAATGTCTTAGCTGTGATCACACGGTGTGCCAAGAACATGGTTGGCACATGAGGCTTGCTGGAAAGGAAGATTTGTTTCCAAAAGAAAAGTGTAGCATAGTCACAGCTGGCATTCCGGCATGAAGGGCTCTTTGGGTAAGACCATGCTCTGGAGAGAAATAAATGAGTTTTGAGCCTGGGGCCAGATCACTATCAGGGTGCAGTTTGCTTCTTCTCTTAAGAAGGACTCACTCCTCTCGCCTTCCTCCACTTTAAAGAAATAGCTTCATTGTGGGACTTTTGCAATCACAGAAGTTGGTTAAATTTTTCAAATTTGAATCTGTAGAGGTAGCACATAAAAGCCTAAAAGCTTTGTGTTATTTGGTTGTGCAATTTCTCCCTTAGTTGACTGTTGGATTCACATGACAGATGTTGTCCCTAAAGCCTGTGAATTGGATGTACCCTCCAAATGAATATGGGCTTCTATTTCATCAGGAGTTCTTTCAGAAAAGGTTAGACAGCTAGACAGAGGGACTGAGGACCTTTTCTCTTCCGAGAAGAGAGGACCTTTTCTCTTCCATCCCAGATTCAGTAAACAGGTCAGTTCAGATTCAGTAAACAGGTTCAGATTCAGTAAACAGGTCAGGTCTTACCAACAAAAGGCATCAGCTAGAACTGGACCAATCCTCCCCCCTACCTGGCAAACCAAAGGAGCCTGAAATTCTAGGTTTTAACTTCAACAACATCAAATAAAAAATAGAGCATGCCATTTACAACTAAACAAAAAAGAATTCAACTCCTGGTTCTTCATTTACTAGCTGTGTATTTTTGGGTGGGAAGGTTACATTCCCTGAGTTTCAGTTCCATCAATTATAAATTGGAAATAATAAGACCGTATATATCAAAGGAGATCATGTAGGTGGTTCTCCTTTGCAAAGCCAAACAAAATAAGCACGGTTAACATTAAAATGGTTATAATTATTATTCATTACACCTCTACTTTGTATTACTGGTATCTGTTAAAACAGCTTTTCCCTTTGAGAATAACACTTCAGCCACACCGATTATTTGCACTTAAATGTGAGTGAAAATAAAAGTCAGGAGGCAAGAGATGACTGAGGAAAGGCTCTAAGAAACAACAATGCTAGAATATACCACAAAAATAAAACAAGGGTCATCTAGGAGCCTTAGCATAAACCTTCTCTTCAAAACTTCTTCCATGTTGCTCCCGGTTTAACTCTTTTCCCCAATAGAAAAATGTAGAAGACATGGATTTTCAGTCAATAAACTAGTATGTATTGAATGCCTGCTAAGTGCCAAGCACGGTGACAGGTGTTGGGAATGTAACAGACAAACAGACTTGTCAACTGCCCTTCGGAGCCTCCAATCCATGTTGGTGGTTGACCTCACCTAGAGAAGGAAGCCCAAGACAAAGCCTTGAGATACTCCCATGTCTAAGAATTGGGGTTACATAAGAAACTTGGGAAAGAAGGAGAAGAAAGGTCTTTAGAGAAGCAAGAGGAGGTGAAAAGAGATGGGATCCAGAGCAGAAGTGGAGATCAATTTTAGGCAAAAGAAAGGTAGCCTTTCCATCTATAAAGTATATATAGATATATATTGGCACTTATATTTCTTAGCAACTGGGCTAGGTCCCGACAATTCAGTTACCTAAAGGTTATTACAGATCGTGTTTCCCAGCAAGCAGACTCTGAGGTGGAGCTCAACATGCAGGAGGATTTATGAGGAGTTTATTAAGATCAACACCTGATAAAGGGAGAGGATGGATGCAGGATTGGGCAGAGGGGGGAGTCAAGCTCCAATTCATGTTCAGTGTTGGCCTCAGCAAACGACATAGAGGGCTCTGGAGCTAGATGGGCTCTTCAGAGTTGCCCCCAGTTGGGTTGAGACGGCCACATCCACCAGTCAGTGGATGGGAACCATGCTGGGCTCTGGCCTTGAGCAAGGCATCTCTCTACTGATGGGCAGCCACTGAGGGAACTGACAGCTAAAGGTTACTCCCAGCATCTGGGGAAACAAGTCCTTCGTGGGTGAGAGATTTGGGGAACACACAGAGTGCTCACTGCAAAGAATAGTACAGTTTCTGCTTCCTGGAAGTCATGGCGTCACCCAAGCTTACAAAAATGAAACAACTATCCAGCAGGTGGCAGCAGTATGATTCAGGTTGATGGGGCTAGATTAAAGGGTTTGTTGAGTCAAGGTTCTTGGATGCAAATAACCAAAACTGTGGTTAACTAAAGCACAAAAGGATTTATGGAAGGGCATGGATTAGCTCAGGGAATTGATGGGAAGTACCAGGAAACAAGCTCCAAAATGGAAAGGAATAGCAAAGAGAAGGTGGGAGTCTAGAATCTCAGCCGAGGTCCTCTCATAGGAGCAGTGTGCATTGGGTGCCTCTTCTGTTGCCAGTGCGCATGGGTGCCACTACCTCTGCCTCTGGAATGAATTCTGAGTGTTCCCTGCTACTCTCCGTCACTGGCTCCAAGTTCAGAGACTCAGCAGAAGCATCCGTTTGGCCAAGTCTAGGCAGGTGCTCACATTCTAGCTGCAGGGGCTGAAGGTGAGGAAGTGTCTGGCTTTGCAGGCATCCTTAGCCAGAGGTAAGGACCCGTCTCCCACCTCAACTTGTGAAGAAAACTATCCTCAGACATCAGAATCTCAGAGGGACTTCAGACACTGGACTGATTTTTTAAAAAATTATAGATAGAGATAAATGATAGATCGATCGATCGATAGATAGATAGATAGGACATGCAAAGCACTGACCCATCAATTTAACTCTGCACTCATGAGAAGGGGTAAATAAGGGTTATGCAGATGTTAGGCCCCCAGAAACATATGATGGGGGCAGACAATGGACTGATGAAACAAAACAGAAAAACACTAAAGACTATTCCATCACTTGGGCTCAGCATTCGTGAGAAGGAGTTAGAGTGATGCAGATGTTGGGTCCAGCTGGATAGATGTACTGTTGACAGAAGGCCTCAGTCTCAGCATAATGGAAATGCACTCAGGAAACCAAGGCCGAGTCACGGTCAGAAAACAGAGATTAGAGAGAACTGAAGCTCAGAGAATGGGCAGACACCCATGGCCCATCCCCAACACAAAACTGGCAACAAGACTCATTCCAGGTTCTTTCCAGTGGTAAGAGGAGGACCCTTAAAATATGGTCACATTTGGCCAGAACTGGCTCAGGCCCCAAGGCAAGGCTGAGAGTCTTTGAGTTGAAAGTTTCCTGTTGCAGAAAATGAGTGGGGCCGGAGAGGGCGATGCTAAGAAGAGAAATGACCCAGAAAGAGACTTGAATAGCTTTCATCTCTTTATCTACTCCTCCAGAGCCCTCCCCCAAACAAAGGAAAGGCAAGTAAATCTATTTACTGCCAACTATACTAAGCCTGTGCTAAGGGTTTTCATAAATATTCTCTCTTTAAAACCTCACAAAGACTGTTATCCTCATTTTTACCAACGCAGAAGCTGAATATTATAGATGTTAAATAACATGAACCGACTCTCAGAGATCAGGATTCATACTGTAGTCTACCCCAAAACAGAACACACCCATTTTCTATGAGCTACACGCTCTCTGACCCCTACTTTATTTTAGATCCTGCATTCCTCACCTGACCCTGATAGGCACTTTGTACTTCTTAGAGTCATGCTTCTCAAACGGGCATTTATATTCTCATTAATATAACATGTCTGAGGGTATCTGAGGTCACAGACTTAGAATAAGCACATTCCTACAATGACAATTTTACCTGAGGATTTTGCAGGGCTGGGATTACAGGTTGGGGGAGGGTGCAAAGTGGAATATTTTAATTGGTTAGTGTTTAAAATATTTGTTATGAAAGCAAGCACAGATGCAGGTAAGATATGAATATTTAAGACAAAATAAGCCATGTTGAAGAAATCACAAGCCACTTCGGGTAGATCCCTCTGAGATATGCGTTCACATTACTCTGTCATTAAAGATATATTAATAGCAACTTTTAAGAAACACTAGTTATGAGGTTAAGAATCCGCCTGCCAATGCAGGGGACACGGGTTCAAGCCCTGGTCCGGGAAGATCCCACTTGTGATGGAGCAATTAAGCCCGTGTGTCACAACTACTGAGCCTGCGCTCTAGAGCCCGCGTGCCACAATTACTGAGCCCGTGCACCACAACTACTGAAGCCCACACGCCTAGAGCCCATGCGCCACAACAAGAGAAGCCACCGCAGTGAGAAGCCCGTGCACTGCGATGAAGAGCAGCCCCCGCTCGCCACAACCAGAGAAAGTTCGCACGCAGAAATGAAGACCCAAGGCAGCCAAAAAAAAATTTTTTTTAAATAAATAAATTTTTAAAAAAATTTAAAAGAAACACTGGTTATGAGGAGAAGACCTGGGGGACACTCGGTTAAGCTCACCACCACCTCCCAAGCCCACTTGTGTGCAAACAATCTCCGGGTTTCATACTGGAGTTTCCCTATATTGGGAGAAGGTAAAGAGCTGATGTCCATCTGGAGAAGCCAAGGCCCTGGGGAAACTCCCTGAGAGTGCCATGCCAGCCTCTGGAAAGCATGGAAACTTCTAGAAACAAAAGAATGAGTCAGAGGCCCATGAGTATAATGGAGGAACAATGAGATGAAATGCAGCAAAGGCAAGCTTTGGCTTGGGGTCAGGACAATTTCCAAGCAGTAAGAACAGTTAGGTGGCCAACTCATAGAGGAAGAAAATGAGATTCCCCCAACACTTAGCTCATCAAACCCAACAGGACTAACTCAGGCTGCCTTGTCTACAGGGAACCATCTGTACTGACTCCGGAAGGGCAGGATGGCCAAGCAGGTCATTTTCAGCTCCTATTTCTGTTACTCTATGGAACGGGGGTGATTCAAACCGTATGTCTTTTAAACCGCTCTTCATTTTGGTGGTTTGGTTGTTTGGGTTCTTTTAAAGTACCACGTGACCAAGGCCCTTGTGACAAAACAAAGCACTTTCACAAACAAAGTTTGTTTCAAACCTAACTCACTTATCTTCTCTTCCCTGTGCATGTAAAGTAATGTGCTTTCTTTTAGAACTCGTTCCAGGCTAAACTGGATTGATGTTGTGCTTTATGTAAACCGTGAGGCCAAAGAACAGAAGAATATGAAAGATCCCACACTGGCTAGGATCAAATTTCAGGGCAGCCTGGGGTTCTGAATCTGTCAGTGGTACCCAGGGACATGTGGTTTAAAAAAAAAAAACAACAAAAAAAAAACACGCTGGTTGTTGTTAACCTCAGAAAGACAGGGATGAGCCCTAAGCAGACAAACATGCCTATCTTGTGGGCAGATGTTTTATGACTGACTTGTTCTAACTCTAGTCAAAACAGTAAAAACAGCCTGGCCTTCAGAATCAGATAAAACTGGATTCTGACATCCTGGCACACAGAGAAAGAGACTTTGAAGGGTGACTTTATCTTCTCTGAGCCTCATCTGTAAAATGAACACAATAAAAACTACCACAGAGCTGCTGAGAGAATAAAATGAGAAAATGTATGTGCCGTGGCTGGCATATAGCAGGTGCTCAATAAATTTTCACAAGTAATATGATGGAGGTTCTGTCTAAAACTCTCTGAAGACTATATGTTTTCTGAAATTGAGTTATTTGTAGTGAGGTGGATGGACCTAGAGTCTGTCATACAGAGTGAAGCAAGTCAGAAAGAGAAAAACAAATACCGTATGCTAACACATATATATGGAATCTAAAAAAAAAAAAATTGGTCATGAAGAACCTAGGGGCAGGATGGGAATAAAGACACAGACCTACTAGAGAATGGACTTGAGGACACAGGGAGGGGGAAGGGTAAGCTGGGACAAAGTGAGAGAGTGGCATGGACATATATACACTACCAAATGTAAAACCGATAGCTAGTGGGAAGCAGCTGCATGGCACAGGGAGATCAGCTCAGTGTTTTGTGACCACCTAGAGGGGTGGGATAGGGAGGGTGGGAGGGAGACGCAAGAGGGAGGAGATATGGGGATATATGTGTATGTATAGCTGATTCACTTTGTTATAGAGCAGAAACTAGCATACCATTGTGAAGCAAATATACTCCAATAAAGATGTTAAGAAAAACAAAAGACTATATGTTTTCTCAATTTCTGGTGCATTAGTACTATAGCTTAGTTGTATATGAGGCCCAAGCCATTATTATAATTACATTCCTCTAATGAATGATTTCCTACCTCACCAAGAGATACCAGCTGCCTTCCTAGCTGGAAATTGTCTTACTCTTTGTCTGCTCAGGCTGCTGTAACAGAATAACACAGACTGGACGATGTAATTAACAAACATTTATTTCTTACAGTTCTAGAGGCTAGAAAATCCAAGAGTGAGGTGCTGGCTAATTTGATTCTTGGTAAAAGCCCTTTTCCTGGTTTGCAGGTGGCCATCTTCTGGCTGTCTCCTTACATGGCAAAGAGAGAGCAAGGTCTCTCAAGCCTAGGGCACTAATCTCATTTGTGAGGACTCCACCATCATGATCTAATTACCTTCCAAATTTCCCACCTCCACATACCATCACATTAGGGATGAGGGTTTCAACATGTGAATCTGGAAAGGGTGGTGAAGGGGGCACAAACATTCAGTCCATCGCAGAAGGGAACGTTGGTATTTTGCTAACAGTGCCCCAAATTCAGACTACAAGGAGAGCTCTGCTCTGTTAATTCTTGGTCCCTAGGGTGGTCTTTACTGCTCAGACTTCCTTTCTCAGTCCCTTCCTGAATCCTAAGGGATTAACCTCTGCCTTACTTTCCAGATGCTATGAGTTAACTTCCCCCTTTATAGGTTTACCTAAACAAATATAATGCTCTCTAACATCTGCCATTTAAATAAGAGGAGATTTATTACTTACTTGTTGCAATGAGAATGTCATAAGAGGAGTCAAGAAGAAATCTGTAACAGCTTGTGGTTGCCTTGCAGCTTGACCGGGTTTACCAAGCAACCTCTTTTCTTGCCATTGTTATGGTAGCCACAGGTCAGGCATAGAGCTTTGAGAAAGCATCTGAATGAATGAATTAGGGGACCGCTCTGATGGGAGAAGGTCTACGGCTCTAAAGTTTCTGACTGCAGGATCCAACACATTTCTTTGTTCCTGCCAGTTTTTTAGCTGCTACAGAACTAGAAAGGGGACCTTTAAGATGGCCCCGGGCCACTTGCTCAGAGATCAGTCCAAGTCCATGAAACAGCTATTCTTCAATTTGCTGGTAACCACTTATAAATAAATTCAGCGTTTTGTTCATTTTTAGGCAGTGGGAGTATCTGAGATGTATCCCTGCCAATGCAAAATGCCCTAGTGTCATAGATAATCATGGAAAACAGAGAGCAAAGAGCACAAGGAACAGAGTCAAGGCCAGTAGGTCCCTCTTGCTTATATTTGCTGGACTATCGCAGAGTCATTTCCTTCACTGTACAGACCCAGGCTGCTTAGGGCAAAGAACAGGAAAGTTGTTTCATCCAAGGATGTCAGTAGTGGAGACGTGCTTGTTTTCCCCTATTTCCATCTACTTTGCACTGATTTGCCGTGAAGGTCAAGTGCCTGAACTCCTCAACTCCATTAGGTATCTGTGTTCCTAGGACTTATGAGTGCCCTGGGATATTCAGATACTAGTTAGAGTTTGGGATGCAAATTACAGAGACAGATTCTGGCTAAGTGACACAGAAAAGGAATTGACTGCACACGTGTTGGACACCTTACAGAAATGGCAAGAAGATGAGAGAACCAGGTAAGGCAAGAACCAAGGGAAACGGCCTAGAGATAGTCTGCCTATATTGCCACTGTTCTACATAGAATATCCCTCAGCCCCCAAATTCTTGCTATAGTGACACTGGACTCATGAATCTGCCACAGCCTGCAGGAATAATTGTGAACTGACCATGTTACTTGCTTGCATAGTTTCCTCAGCATTCAAAGTTGGATGCTGGAGAATCTGATTGACTACACATGGGTCACATAAAAATGCCCAGCGACTAGAGCAAAGCTAAGGAGAGAATAGACCTTCCCTTTCAGTTCTGTGGGAAAATAGCCTCCCACCTCTCTTAGGACTTTCCCCAAAATACAAAGGACATTTTAAGTTCTAGGGAGCCAAAATGACTAACATACACCACAGTCCTCCATTCTGGCTAACATCTCCCTAGATCCTTTTTTGCTTCGTAACATTTTCAAAAGCATTGCTCCTGTCTAAACACAATGAAATGCTCCCCAGGACAACCAAACTCTCAGTCTTCTGATGGGAGCAAAACAATGTCTCGTCTGGTACTGTAGCGAGCCCCAGTTTCAGGACCTTGCTCCTTCCTGATATTCTTCCACTTTGACTAAACTAAAAGTCATTCCCCAATAATACATGACATGTACGTCCATATAAAATGGGATAGAAAAAGCAGAAAGGAAGGAAAGTATATGCACATACACACACACCAAGGAACGAAATATGGGTTGAGGCTATATTCCTCATTTTTTAATTGAGGTGAGGCTATAGCTGATGTTTCAGATTGGGTTTTTTGGGAAGAAGACTCTGAGGTGGCATTTAAATTTCAGGATATTTATTTAGGAGAGCCCTTGGGATCAACGCCTCTGGAAAGGTGGGGAAGGAAGTGGCGTAGACAAAGGGCAGAGTTAAGCTGCAAAGCGGGCCATTTGGAAGACCATGGTTAAGCAATGAGTGGGTGAGTCATAATTAATCCATTTCAACCCTCCTATCTCAAAAGTCTTTGGTTTCTGTCTCTACAATGAAATTGGCATCTTTTTCATGTAGGTCCAGATTTCAGTCAGCCAAGTGAAAAAACAATTAGAACCACTCTCAGATGTTCAAATGTGTACAAATGAATCCAAAATAACCTGAAAAGAGACCAATATCAATAAATTGGGCCTGAAATAAAATGATCTCCTTCCATCCTTAATCCAACACCCTCAGAATCCATTCCTGAACACATAGCTCAGATTTTTGTTCCCATAAATTAGTAAATTCTTGAAATATTTCTAGAGTACAAAATTTCTCTTCTCAGATTTAATTTTTTAAATGTCCCCAACCCACATTTTCTAGGAGCAAACTTTTTTTTATGGACAGAGAGTCAGTGAGGTTGGTGGAGAAAGGACAACAGGAGAATTGCCTTTCCCCTGCAAGACTTAGGGAGTTGGTTACAAAGACTTCCAGCAATCTTGGAAAGGGGTGAGCTATTTCAACTGGCCATGGAGGCTCACTGCAGCTGCAAGTGTAGACATTAAGTTCTCTCACATGGTCCCATTCTAATTTATGGGGTCTCATCCTATTTCATTGTCTTTTTTTTTTTAAACATCTTTATTGGATTATAATTGCTCTACAATGGTGTGTCAGCTTCTGCTGTATAACAAAGTGAATCTGCCGTACATATACACATATCCCCGTAATCCCTCCCTCTTGCGTCTCCCTCCCACCCTCCTTATCACAACCCTCTGGGTGGTCACAAAGCACTGAGCTGATCTCCCTGTGCTATGCAGCTGCTTCCCACTAGGTATGTTTTACATTTGGTAGTGTATATATGTCCATGCCACTCTCTCACTTTGTCCCAGCTTACCCTTCCCTCTCCCTGTGTCCTCAAGTCCATTCTCTATGTCTGCATCTTTATTCCTGCCCTGCCCCTTCATAGGTCCTTCATAACCATTTTTTTAAAAATATATATTCCATATATATATGTTAGCATACGGTATTTGTTTTTCTCTTTCTGACTTACTTCACTCTGTATGACAGACTCTAGGTACATCCCCCTCACTACAAATAACTCAGCTTCATTCCTTTTTATGGCTGAGTAATATTCAATCGTACATATGCACCACATCTTCTGTATCCATTCATCTATTGATGGACAGTAAGATTGCCTCCAAGTCCTGGCTATTGTAAATAGTGCTGCAATGAACATTACGGTACATGTCTCTTTTTGAATTATGGTTTTCTCAGGGTATCCTCATTGTAGTTTTGATTTGCATTTCTCTAATGGTTAGTGATGTTGAGCGTCCTTTCATGTGTTTGTTGGCAATCTGTAAATCTTCTTTGGAGAAATGTCTATGTAGGCCTTCTGCCCAATTTTGGATTGGGTTGTTTGTTATTTTGATATTGAGCTGCATGGGCTGCTTGTATATTTTGGAGATTAATCCTTTATCAGTTGATTCATTTGCAAATATTTTCTCCCATTCTGAGAGTTGTCTTTTCATTTTGTTTATGGTTTCCTTTGCTGTGCAAAAGCTTTTAAGTTTCATTAGGTCCCATTTGTTTATATTTGTTTTTATTTCCCTTTCTCTAGGAGGTGGGTCAAAAAGGATCTTGCTGTGATTTATGTCATAGAGTGTGCTATCTATGTTTTCCTCTAAGAGTTTTATAGTGTCTGACGTTACATTTAGGTCTTTAATCCATTTTGAGTTTAGTTTTGTGTATGGTGTTAGGAAGTGTTCTAATTTCATTCTTTTACATGTAGCTGTCCAGTTTTCCCAGCACCGCTTATTTCATTGTCTTAACTTTAGAAAAAGTCTAATAAAACTTTGAATTGAACTGATTTTGTAATACGGCAAAGCCCAGAACCAAACTATTTGTTTGGTTTTGAGCCATCTCTGCCCTAAGCCTCCAAGAGATAAGATATTCTTTCTCCATAGTCATAGAAAATACCTCTTTCAGGCCATTCCTTGAGCCAAGAATGTTGTAGGAATTTGAGTTGGTCAATCTCTTGAAAGCTATCTAGTGTCATTAGAAGTAGCTGCCCTGTGAAAAATAGTCTCCATTTTCCCACCCTGACCTACACTCCATTATTTTTTTCCTTTGCTTTTTGCCCCAAAAGAGTGATCTGCATGTACTGCATGAACAAGGTGAAATTAACCTTCCAGCTTCAGGTTGAGTCCAGCCAATGGGATGCGTGAGGGGGAGAATCAGATTGAAAAAGATAAGGGGAAATTTATTTCCTGGTCCCCAGACTGCCAGGCCATGAGATAGCAGTGGCTGGATTCTTTTACCAAAGTCCATAGTTCCTGTCGGAAAGCCTCATTATACAGCTACAGCTGCAACTACAGCTGTCTCTAGGTTCTGCTAACTACTCCTTGCCCTTGCTCTTTCAGGCATAGGGAGCAGTAAGGGATCTTGCAGTTCAAATCCCTAAGCTGCTTCACCATCTTTTGTTGATTTCCCTTAGCCCTGCTCACAGTATTGTAAATAAACCCTTTGTTAAACTTTCCTCAAACACCCCATTTGATTGTACCATCACTTTCCTGTTGACACCCCAAGTAATACACACCCCAACCAATAGCTCCTAGATCCTAGGAGTCTTTATTCCATTCTAGGGCATTAAACGACTCAGTCCACCAAATCCTTGCCTTATATATGCATTTTATTCCAGACTGACAGGGGTGATAGCTTCATTAGCAGACTCTCAACTGTGTGCCATGAGCTTCTGGATTGTCAAGCCTGAAACTGAGCTGCACTTCCATTGCTTTCCTGATTCAAGTAGCCTCGTATTTCTCACATTTTCCTGAGATACGCCTGCATATACTACAGGTACCAGTATCTGCACTAGTCAAGTTCTTGTTTACAAATGACAGAAAATAACACTGAATAACTTAAGCAAAAACAGCGATTTCTTGGAAGAAAATTAGCAGCTCACAGAATTAACAGGAGAGCTGGAAAATGATGTTCCACGTGGAATAAAAAGAGATAAAATGTAATCAGAACACCACCACAGCTACCACTGAGGTCAAAGCCATAGAATTCTCACTGCCATCCTTGATGACACCAAAGCCACTGGACTTGAACCCCTCTGCCTTTGGCTACTCAACTCTACTGCAGCTGTCCCGATAACCTCTAACTTCATGGCAGTTCTTTCTTTAGTCCATTGGCTTCAACATTTTCACATCAGCCACAGACCAACCCTGAAATTAGTGTCAGCATGTAGTTTGGCTTTTTTATCCTTCTTGGACTCAGAGCTCTGCCACCTCGTCTTTGTCTGTTTCTCCCCCTATTATACATTCTAATATAAGACATTTTTCTCCCTTTCTCTGAAAATAAACTGAAATGTAGCTTGAGTAGAGATTCACAAGTCAGATGTTCATAAAGTTATTATTCCTATATAATTTCTTAGACTTCTTTCTTAGATCCATTCAGTATTCAAATGTCAGGGCAAAGTCCTATTTCCCTACAGAAGGCTTATCTAAATATTTGTATCACACAAGGCTTTCAACTTTTTCAGTAGCCTGGGACACTGTTATATCAAGTTGCCTTGATAGGAAAACATGAATAAGTTCTTGGTTTCGCTGTGTAAAATATGTTGATGATATATCCTTTTGACTTCTTGGTTCCACAAAGAATCATTCAAAATGCCTCTCTTAAATATGTAAAGGTAAGGCAAGAGTTAATTGGAATCATTTTGGGGTATTTACTGAAACCCCCTCCTGAAACTCTTCGTTGTGGCAAAGACATTCCTGTGATTAGACGGCAAAGTTTGCATAGAGGTTAAGGAACTTTTGGATACCTAGGTGGTAGAGGCTTCAACAACTTCCATTCTGATATTCAACATTAAACCCTCTCTGATAGATTGGGATGATGTCAACGTAAGTCCACCAAAGGCCTTCGAAAGGGGGCTCACAAAGTTGGAGCATAGGCAGAATATCTAGGTTCAAGGCCAAGGTCTACTGTTTATAGGAAGAGAACGGATTCTAGCTGAGCTGGCCACTGATGTTGAAGTTCTTCCTGATCCAACAGCCATTGTGAGCACTTTGAGAATAATACCTTTACATGGGAAGAAACCAAAAAACTATAACAGTGGTAAGTTCTCTAGCAGCAGATAACAATGGGGAAGTCAGATTACTGTCCCTTGAAGAATCACTGTGGCAGGTGCAGAAATCTGGACCAGCAGTGTCTTCTACCAAAGCAACTTCAGATGCAATTAATTTGAATATCAAAAAAGTTAAAGAAGGATCTTCCTTTGTACCACTAAGCTGGTGAGGCAGATCGTCATAGTTAAATGGAATTTCTACCCACAAAATGTTCCTGTTATAATCTCTCCCTATTCTTTGTAGAGCCTTCTTTGTATGTCTCAGGAGGAGGTACCTGGTATGTATATGATGATTTGGACTAGTGAATCAGCAAGACCATTATGCTGACACAAAGATGCACCAAAGTCCAAGCCTTGAAGAGCAAAGCTATGTTCTTTAGTACCTTTTCTATCTTCATTATGCCTGCCTACCTAAACCTATGGTATGGACATTATCTGATGCAATGACTGAATTATCACTCATTCACTGAGCGTATTTAAAAATCGTACCAAGTAAAACCACATTGTTAAGTATATTAAGCACTAGACTGGGAATGAGCAGACCTCATAAACATTTAATTATCTGTGCAAATATGAACAAAAAAGTTACTCTCTTTACTTTTTTTTTTTTTTTTTTTGCGGTACGCGGGCCTCTCACTGTTGTGGCCTCTCCCATTGCGGAGCACAGGCTCAGCGGCCATGGCTCAGGGGCCCAGCCGCTCCGGGGCATGTGGGATCTTCCCAGACTGGGGCACGAACCCACAGTCCCTGCATCGGCAGGCGGACTCTCAACCACTGAGCCACCAGGGAAGCGCCACCAGGAAAGCCCTGTTACTCTCTTTAAACCCAGTCCTCATCTGTAAAATCCATAAAACGGAAAAAAGTAAGACTGCTCTTGACTACAACCCAGAGTTAAAATGAAGATCCAATGACATAAAGTATGTGACACTGAATTGCAAATTGGATTAAACAATGCCTAAATGTGAGAGATGACTTAATTCATCTTCCAGTTTTAACTGGTAAATTTGGAATTGGCAAGTACTCTTCTGAAACAACATTTCTCAGAGGAGTTCAGGGCCTCTCCATCATCAACTCCCCAAGGCTTTTAAAGAGAGGCTGACTCTCCACTGCCACATTCAGAGTATGAAAAGCCCATTTAGCTGTCATCCCCTGCTCTTGGCAAACTCTCAGGGAATGCCAGCAAAACGTCTGAAATTGGAATGGCAACCCACCAAGTACATCCAAATCTTTCATCAAGCTGTGCCTAGTTTAGAAGCAATATTATATTAACATTACCCCCACTGTGGATTATTTCTAATGAAACCAATCTGCCAAGGTGAAATGAGAGTATGTGTCACAGAGAAGCATAATTGGATTGATCTGAAAACTGGCTTGAAAAGTAAATATCCTTTCAATTAAAGATGAGCAAAGAGATTCCGGAAAATATCAAGATTTCTGACTCCTTTAAATCTGTGGCCTGTCCCTTAGACCAAAATATAATCCAATCTTTTAAAGTTTCTGAATGGAATTAGAATAGAAATTTGTAATTCTGTTTATTGAGTCAGATTCTCCTGATGGCTAAACTCTCTTAATTGTAGCTTAGCAAACTTCAAAGGCAGAATCAGCTCTTTCAGGCTGACATGGCACCATCCAGGATGCAGAAGGTACCCAAACAGTCTTTAAGTTCAACCTCTGCATGGTCATCATTTCCTTCTTCTCTTTCATGGCTCATCATCGTCTACCTCCCTTTGTAGCCATCTCCTGCTACACCCCAGAATTCTGTGGTTGTTCTATTTTCTGGACACCATAATGAGCTCTAGGAATATAGAGATGAGTAAGACATGAGCCTTGACATTTTCACCCCAATCACTTTCTTAGTTCATTCTTTCACTCTCAGATCAAAGACCTCCTTTAAGATGTTTACTTATTCATCCAGGAAGACTTAAAAATTCCTTCTTTATGATTTCACTGCTCTTTGAATATATGTCCATGCTAATTTATATGGTATCCTTTATAATTATTAACTTATATATTTCCTTGAAATCAATGATCAAGTCTTTTCATCTTTGTACCCCAATACCCCACATTGTATCTGGCACAAAATAAGTGCGAAAATATTTATTGAATAAGTGATTCCCCAATCCCATCATTCCCCAGACACCAAACACTTTCATTTCTACCCTCTTAGTGGTTCTTCTCTCCAAGTCCGTTTTCTTCACTACTTTTATTGCCCAACTTTGGCCGCTCATCACCTTTCACTATATCTGTTTCAAATAAGTTTTTCATGTACTATTCTTACACATCTCAGATGCATTTTATGTTCCTACCAAAGTTATCTAAAGTCTGTGTGCTACCATCTTACTCCATTCATCAAATATTCTCTCCTGGGCTTCCCTGGTGGCGCAGTGGTTGAGAGTCTGCCTGCCGATGCAGGGGACACAGGTGCGTGCCCCGGTCCAGGAGTATCCCACGTGCCGCGGAGCGGCTGGGCGCGTGAGCCATGGTCGCTGAGCCTGCGCGTCCGGAGCCTGTGCTCTGCAACGGGAGAGGCCAATTCTCTCCTAGATATACAGTAAAAATGTACTGTTCTAATTATGCCCTCTCCCACCAAGTTCCTTTTGCTCCTAAATAATTTATGTACTTTTGATATCTCTGTGACATTGCTCATGTGTCCCTTAAGCTTAGAAGGCCATGCTACTCATGTCTTCCCATTGAAAATTTAACCTATCTTTAATGTTTTAGCTTAAAGATCACACACAAAACAATCACAAAATCACAGGCTAATAAGAATCTAGCCCTTCAAACCTACTAAAGTAACTTGCAACAATCACATCTAAAGGCAGAACTAAAACAAAAACCTAAACTCCTAATTCCAGACCTATCTACACTGGCCCTGCTGCCTCACCTGTAAACAGGATGCTCAGATCATGTATGGATCAATGTGGAACACTTCTGAGAGTTAAAGAGGGTACTAGTAATAATTGCACCATTCATAATTACACCTTGACAAAAAGTGTGAATGAGGACATACGGTCAACCTGCATAAATCGAATCCCCCTTAAACTATGGTCAAATTACATGGACCCTGTTCAACAAAGTGCTCAGCTAGATCTTTCTCCTAGTGACAGCTCATCAGATAATTAAGACGATTTGAGCCTTTAACAAGTGATTTGGCACTCTGGTTCCCTATTTTAAAACAATAGCAACAGTAAACACACACACACGCAGTGTGACTTGTGTTCTTTCCTTAGTAATTGCACAGCTGTTCTATACCAGGTATTTCTTGGATTCTAGAGTCAGACATACCTGTGAGAGCCACACAGCTCCATCCTTTGTTGTATAGGCCTCATAGTGAAGACAAAACGAAGACAATGGGGCCTTTCTAATGGGATTTTCGATTCATTCATTCAACAAATATTTGCTGAGTGCTTCCCAAGCATGAGATATCGTGCTGGATACTGGGGATACCATGAGCAGATCACTAATCTCCATTACAGTCCAGTCAGCTAGGAAGATATTAAGCCCAAATGAACGTACTATCCCAAGCAAAGACGAGTGCTGTGATACTACCCTACCACAAGAGAATCCGAACTACGTTGTGACGTCATGAAATGCTTGAGGACGTGATGTTTATCTTGATACCTCAAGAGTATGTGCAAGGTAACTAGGCAGAAGAAGAAAGGAAGTTTATTCCAGGAATAGGGAATAGCATGTGAGAAAGCCGTGTGTCCATGTGGAACCCGGCCTAATCAAGAAACCCAGGAAGCGCCTGGGTGACAGGAGCAGACACAGTGAGGGAGAAAATGGTGGCAGATGAGCTGGAGAGGGAAGCAGGGACCAGGACAAGAAATGACTCCAACGGCTGTGTTAAGTAAGGGTCTCTGTTTCTTTGCAAAGAGCAATGGAGCGTTAAAAATTTTAAGTAGGTAGGTGACTGGTGGAAAAGATTGGTACCCACAATTAAATTTGCATTTGGAAAAGCCACTCTTATAGAATAAAGAGGGGATTAAAAAGAGGGTCAGAACTCATGCAGGGAGAACAAACAGGAAGCTCTTACCTTGGTGAGAAGCAAGAGTGGTCTAGACCAGGATGAAGACAGACAAGGCGTGAGAAGAAAAAAATAAAGAGTTGAAATTGACAGATTTAGTGATGGTAAAGCAAATTGAAGATAATGGCCAAAAGTGCTAAATTTCTGGCTGGATGGTGATGCCATTCACTGAAACAGAGAACACTAGAAAAAAAGTGGGTTTAGGGAAAGTTTATACATTATCCTGGTTATGATGAGTCTGAGGTGGCCTTGCACCATGCAAATGGTGATACTGAATAGAAATTTGGATATACAAGTGTGAGGCTCTCAGGGAAGATCTGGACTAGAGATTCAGTTCAAAGTCATCTTGGACTTGGTGGTAATGACAGCCATGTACATCAAAGGGATTCCTGAGATAAAATACAGAAAGGAAGAAAATGGAAGAGAAGGGGGTCTAACACAAAGCCTTGAGAAGCATTACTATTTAATGGCAGGTTAGGGGGAAAATAACATTGCAAAGAGAAAGAAGACTTAGCCAAAGACGGAGGAAGAAATCCAAGAAGGTGTGGCATTTTGGAGTGATCATGAAGGAGTCAGGTATCAGTGGTATAAAATACTGCTGAGAGGTCGAGAACTAAAAAGTGGCCTTTAGATTAAGTGGCATGAAGGTCATGAGTGATCTTAGTGAGCGACTTTGGAGGAGTGAGAAGGCAGAAGCCAGATGGGGGTGGAGAGGAAAGAGAGGCCCCACGTGTAGACAGGTCTTTTGAGAATTGGCTCTGAAAATTGGAAAGGATTAGAAGACTGTTTGGAAGAAAAATAGTTAGAAGCAGCTATAAGAGGATACAGGTATAATGTAGGGGAATTTTTTTCACAGACTGAAGAGAGTGAAGAGTGTTTAAATATTTATGGAAAGATCCAGTTGAGGGGAGTCATTGATAATGGAAGGTCCCTGTGAAGACAGAAAAATGTAGAAACTAGAGCACAAGGAAGGAGAGGTTGATCTTAGGAGGAGAGACCTGCCAGCCCCCCAATAATGTAACAGGAGGTAAAGATGGGTTTTGCTATAGGGACAGGTATACACTTGCTAGTCTGCGTTTGAAGAACTTCTGGTCTGATGGCTTCACTTCCCTCGGCAAGAAAGAGGAGATGTCAGCTGCTCACAGCAAGGGGACATGTACCATGATCAGATGTCGGGACAGAGTGACAGTTGTTACTGTGGAGGGTGGTGAGACAGTTGATGGGCCATATGAGTGTGACCATGAACTTATTGTGATACCACTGTGTCCTACTGTGTGGCTTTCTCCAGTATCACCACGCTATTCAGATAAAAATCTAGAAAAGCAGAAAATAAGGTTAGGGTTTTGCCATATTAATGTAAGAACAAGATAGGCAGACAAGCAAGTGGCAAGTAGAGACGAGCAGGTCTGAGGACTGACACCGAAGCACTCTCTTTACAAGTAGGTGTTACAGGCCATGGAATGACCCTTTCCCTGGCATCCCGGAGTTGCAACTGAGGCCAAAAGCTGACGGCCAAGTTGCCACGTACAAGCCACATTCTAAAGGGAGCCTCCAACGCTGGCTGCCTACAATTAAAGCCTGCGCTCACTCCCTTTCCCTTACTTCTACCACTAGGATTTACTAAGATGTAGAACAGGCCTTCTGACCACAGAACTTCACTCCAAAACCCCCATCACTACCATCAACTGTACACAAGCATCTACAAACACCTCATCATCATTTTAAAAAAGAAAAGAAAAAAAAGACTGAACAGGAGGGGTATAGGCGTTCTGGAGGATGAAGAAGTGGTCAGAGAGATATGGTCTTTGCACGAGACCCGAAAGGGAAGGAAGAAGGGAAAGAGTCACTATGTGTTTCTTGCCCTGCGTGTTATCTCCGCCTTACACATCAGTTACTTTCACCTCACAGGTGACCTGTGACATGCAGCTACCATGAGTTCACATGGAGAAAGTGTTGTCTAAGGACCTGCGGCGTTCGCTGAACAGCTCCGTCCATTGTTTTTTTTCCATCTCTGTGCTGGCATCCCTCTCTCATGCTTCCCAATTAATAATTGGGCTTTCTCACTTCCCAAACTCAGCAAGTGGAGGAGAGATAAGGGCCTAGGGTGGAAAAGTCTGGCCAGATTCTCTCTGACAGCTGCTTTTCTGCTCCAGCTCACATTTGCCCAGACTACTCAGGCGACAGACACTACTCCCACCTCACTCTTGCCAACGTCCTGGGACAGAAGGCCAGGCTTGTCTCCTCTCTGTCCTCAGGGAATCGAGCCTTCACTTCAAGGGCACAGCACCCTGGTCCTTGGAGACACAGAAAGTGTTACCATGGGAAGGCTCAGGCTAAATATTTTCTGACTGCAAGTGCGTCACCCTGCCCCTGAAATCTGGGAGACATGGCATCTCTCCCAGGCTCGGAAAAGAGCAAGGGATTCCTGCCAACGTTTCAGTCCCACTGGTGCAATGAGATCTTACCTTGGTGCAAATCCATTCCTGAGCTCCAAAGCAGTGACTTCCTCTCCCTTTTCCAAAACCAACACTTGACTGTTTGATGAGTCATTGGTTCCCTGACATTTGTAGAATACGCTTGAAATGCTCCCAGAGGGAGGAAAATTATACTGTAATCAAACCACACGCTCTCTCTCCTTTGCCCTCTCCAGCCTCTACAAGTGAGGAACCCACAAGCTTAACAGTGGAGGCCTCTGGAATTATGTCCCTTTCTCATCTAGTTCAGCTGAATGAGCTGGTTTGTGGGTTTTCAAAAAAGAAATAAACTAGGTCTCCCCAGCCTCACACAGGATCAGGACACTTGAATTTATCCTTGTAACTGAGAAAGCTCGGAAGGGACAAGACAGGAACAGCTGTGAGGTGAATATCGGTTATGTATTTGTTCTTTGCAGCACTTAAGAGGTGCTGGTGGCCAGCTTAGAATCTATCAAAGACCAGCAGACATTAACAAGGGAGCCGGGCACTGGGAGGGAGCTAGTGAGGAGAGTGTGGGGACCAGGTGGGCTGGTAGGTTTGTGACCAGGTGGGACATAAAGGAGATGAATGAATGGAGGTGCTTGTGTGGCAAAAAGAAGTTGAAGCAAGACCTTTGAAACAATAAGGCTGATGATGGGAGGGGTGGGAGGGGTATGTGTGGCTAAGATTGTTTTCTAGGTTGTGAATGGGTTCATGGCCCTTAATCTGCAGAAGGAAGAAATGACCAGCTCTTGTGCAAGTCAGCATTCTGTCAATTACGTGCCAAATTCAAGTCCAAACTAACTGAAGCACAAAAGACATTTGCTGGCCCATGTTACCAAAAAGCTCGGTTGAAATGTCTACCTACATGCTTGACTGAGGCAGGGGACCCAATCTCTCTTTACCTTGTTCTGAGTCCACTGTAATACCCTATACATGGGGTAATCTTCCCTCCCGGAAGAAAGAAGAATATCATGGTCCAGCCTTACATCCTCCTGGGGTCCAGTCTAGTGGGAAGAAGCATCTCCTTTCGGGACATTCCAGCCAAAGTCCCACTGTGTCTGGTTGGTCCTGATGAGGTCACGTGCCATTCAGAGTCACTCACTACACCCAGGGAAAAGCAAGTCTATAATTGGTCAGATCTGAGTAACCCTCCTGTAAAACTGGGGTGGATCTATATCACTCAGATTGCATGAACTCAGAGAAGGGTAAAGAAAGGTGACTTTTTTTTTTTTGGCTGGACCGTGTGGCATGCGGGACCTTAGTTCCCCAACCAGGGATCAAACCGTTGGCCCCTGCAGTGAAAGCTCTGAGTCTTAACCACTGGACCACCAAGGAAGTCCTGAAAGGTGATTTCTTAGAAGGAAATTGGAGTGCTGCTACCAAAAGAGGGGTGCAGTGAACCCCAGCAGCCAAACACACTGCAAATGTCCTTCACAGTTTACTGAGACTTCGTGATAATCTCTATATTCTGATGGCTTCAAAGAAGATCAACAAAATTAAATTAAATCTGATTTATGTAACGGTGTGAATTTTTCTGCAATAAACATTGCTAACCTTCATGCCAGGTTTATCTGAATTATATTATTCTCACAATGATTCTATGAAGTCCGTGCTTTATTACCATATTTTACAGACAGGAAAGTGAGACTCATTGAAGTTATGTGACTTTTGCAAGGTGTCGTTGCTGATCAGTGCGTGAGTCAATAGTCACAGCCAGGCAGACTTAGGCCAGAGAGGCTGCTTGAAAGTTTTAAAGTATCATAAAAACTGGCAGAGAGTTTTCACTTTAGAGATGATTAAGAAAAAAAAAATCCCTGATGGACAAAATATCTTGCCCATAGTCAGCTAGGGAAGATGTTTATAAGAATTTATATAATTTAAAATCACATACAAGAGCTCTGGTGCCCAGCTCACTTCTAAGAAGGCCTTAAATTTATTTTCTTTTGAAGTTAAATGAAAGCAAAGTTAAATGATTGCAAAGGAAAATGTCACTGAGGTCTAGAATTCAGCCCATCTTGCTGGGTTATTCAAGTCTCTTCAAACAGCCAACCAGGGAAGGAGAAAGGCCAGAAGAGCAGAGATCAAGGGGAAGTGTGAAGAGAGATGGGTTTAGAAATGCCCAGCCATTGGCAATGGCCCTGGGCAGCATAAACCCAAAAGCCACTTATGTTATTTTTGGTTAAGTAAGGTAATTTGATGTTCCTTCCCTCCCTCCGAGAATCATTTAAAACTCCGTGTTCTTACATTCATCTAGTCCTCTGACATTATCAAGTTCTTGGTAGACACTAGGAATACACCAATGCATAACAGAGATTATGGGCCAAATATTTTATAACCCAGTCAGAGAGGAACCAGTGGCAGTCAACTAACTAAAGAATATAGAGATAAATGTTATCTCTTACTTGGTTAGACAGCAATGGGAGTACAAGGATGGGAGTAAATAATCTTGACTTTGGAACAAACTATTGGTGAAGGGCACAAGAAGAATTCTACGTTTGAACTGAGTAGACAGATTTAGAAATTAGGAGCGGAGTGGGAGGGAAAGTTTAGAAACTCAAAATTACAAGACTCTAATCATTGTATTAATCCAGAGATCATCCAACTCACTCTCATTTTGCATGTGAGAAAATTGAGGAACAAACTGAGCAAGGTCCCTCCAAAAATTATTGACAGTGTAAGACTAGAACCCTGATTTTCAAATTCCTGATTTTACCTGGAGCTCGTCTTGCTGCTTTAGTCAAATGCTACTCAGTTAGTACTCAGTTACTACTCAGTTACTACTCAGTTACTACTCTGAGTATCTACTGAGGTTCAAACATGGTGCTGAGACCTGACGGTGGAAGTGTCGACTTAGAAGCAATATCATATGATATTTGTCTTTTCTCTGTCTGGCTTACTTCATTTTGTATGATAATCTCTAGGTCCATCCATGTTGCTGCAAATGGCATTATTTCATTCTTTTTTATGGCTGAGTAATATTCTATTATATATATACCACACACAAAAAAATGAACTTATTTACAAAACAGAAATGGACCCACAGACATAGAAAACAAACTTATGGTTACCAAAGGGGAGGTGCAGGGGGGAGGGATAAATTAGGAGGATAGGATTAAAATAGACACACTACTATATATAAAATAAATAACCAACAAGGACCTACCGTATAGCACAGGGAATTATACTCACTATTTTGTAATAACCTATAAAGGAAAAGAATGTGAAAAAGAATATATATATATATACATATATATATATATATATATATATATATATAACTGAATCACTGTGCTGTATACCTGAAACTAACAAGACATTGTAGACTAACTATACTTCAATTTTTTAAAAAAAGAACTTAAAAGTGTTGACTAAAGCACAGTCCATGTTCCTGAGGAGCTTTAGAGTAGAGGCTACCCCAGAAAAAGATCAGTAAATATAGCTACCAGGGGGTGAAGAGAATCTGAGAAGGGAGTAGCAGCCAGCTACCTCTAGAGGAGGTGCTCCATTGAAAATTAGCCTGGGAAAGAAGAGACATAAGGATACTCCATGGAGAGATCAAAGACACACCTTCATCGCTGGAAATTCTGCTCTACGTCCTCTGTTTGCCCCTGCATCTCCACTCTCCACTATTCTTCCTGTTTGGTTCAACAGGAGCTGTGGAATTATCAACCGGCTCCCTCGTCCTCCAGTGTTCAGTAGGGTCTGACCAATGGGAGACAGCAGGAGAGATACAGATTCACTGCGTTTATCTCTTTGGTCTCTCCCTTCCAGGCAATGGTTTGACATGGCTGCATCCCTCTTCTGAAGGTCACAGCTACCACTCGAGGACCATCTCTACAACCACAGCTCTTTCTCCAGGTTCCAATAACCTCTTCTTTCCTTGGCTCATCAGACCAAAAGGCAGTAATTCCCCTTTGCTACCACAAGAGAGCTTCACTACCTCTAGCTGGTTTGCCTCAACCCTTGCAAACTGTGCCTTCATTTAACTCTCTTCCATCACCCCCTTTGAATGTGCCTTCTGTTTCCTACCAGACGAATAACAGAAACGAATAATCCCCTCCTCCTCCCCAGGGAGAAATCGCAAAGGAAGACCTCAAGAAGACAAGAAGAGAAAGAAAAGAATGCAAAGCTGGAGGTGACTTTCTTCAGTTAAACAAAATGCTGGCTTCCCATTTAGAAGTCAGCAATGGTTTATTTTGACATGTGGAACGTAGTATGACAGCTCAGGTATCATAAAATAAAAACAGTCCTGAATCTTCCTCATACATTCTTGACTACAAAGATCTTACTGGTCACCCCAAGTAGAAATCCACCTTGGGTAAGACAGGAAGGAGTGTTATTGCCCCATCACTTATGGAAACCAAGACCTAAACTAAACTAACCCAAGTCCAGCTCAGTTTGTGGAAGGATGGGTTAGTTGGAACAGAAGCAAGGATTTTCCTGTCAACACATTCTCAAACATAGTTTTTCATAATATTTTAAAGGTAATGTATTGTAACCAACAAGGATCTACTGTATAGCACAGGGAACTGTACTCAATATCCTATGATAATCTATAAGGAAAAGATTCAGAAAAAGAATATATATATATATATAAATATATATATATATATATATACACACATATGAATCACTTTGCTGTATACCTGAAATTAACACAACATTGTAAACCAACTATACTTCAATAAAAATATTAATAAATTAAGGTAACGTATTGATGTAATTATTGGTAAAGACAACAGAAGAAGCAGTGTAAAAGCAAGACGTGGAGACATACAGAAAATGTAATGGAAGGGAGCATCTTTTTCATGAGAGATTTTACTTGATACCAAAGTAGAGGCCACTGTCCCCCACCTGGCCACACTCCAGGCTCCAGTCCCCAGGTGGCTTCGCTTTTTGGTACTCTGGAGAAAACGCCATGAAGATTCCATCTGCTTCCTGCTCCTCCAGATGCTGCAACTCTTTGGAGCTCTCCCCAAAGTCACTCTTGTTTGGCCTGTCTCAGGTCCAACACATGAATGAGAGGCACATCTTATATTAGGGAATCCCAAGTATTACCCACCCATGGAGCATCTCCATTCACGGGCCTATGACAGCTGCCTTTTCATTAGTATTATTGTTAATAAATATTGCTCAGGAAGAAAATACTGTTGAATTCAGGAGGTTCATTTTACCCTCAAATACTTGGACTTTTGTCATGATGAGTGTGGATGCCACGTACACGTGTTGTCAGAGACAAACTGACATTTTTATATTCAGATCCTGTAAAACTATTTACATCTCTCTGGATAAGACTTCTGACTTGTAAAGGAAGAGGAAAGGATTCTTCCCCCACATTTAGAGCAACAGAACTCCTTATTATGTCAGCAGATGTGTGTGATGTGGATTTGTACAAGCCGCAGAGAGCTGTTTACTGTGACCTTGACGGAACGGAGCTTATTTTGCGCTTTTACTAAAAGTGTAAAAAAGAAAAGAGATCAGACTCCACCTCTGCTCTCACGCCCCACCCCCAGTTTAAAATGCTTTCCCACCAGGAAAACAAATGTTTGCCTTCTGGTGTTAAAGGATAGAACTCAAACCAGCCTTCCTTCAACCATCCCCCAGCCCCCCCCCAAAAAATAATCCCAGGCTTCTATGAAACCGAGTGCCCAGCCAAATTCCTACTGAGAACTGACAGCTTAACTCTCTTACATCCAGTAGAGCTGGAGGAAAGGAGAAAGAGCCTTGGGTCACGAGGGAGAAATCTGGATTGGACCTTGTACAGCTGTGGCTCGGGGTCCCAGCTCTGCCACAGATGTACCATCTTCGGCAAGTTCCTTAACCTCCTTAAGCTTTAGCTTCCACATCTATAAAATGGGCCCACTAACACACTTAACTGATGGGCTTTTGGGTGACCGATTTGTCCCAGCGTGCCTGCGGCTGTTCCAAATGTTAGAGCTACAAGTCCTGTGTTCCAGGAACACCGTCATTCCCAGGACGGTAGATCATGTTATTTTTGTAAGGATTAAATACAATAACTCCTGTGAAGTGCTGCACGCAGTGTCTGAAACACGGTACGTTTCCAATATATTAATATGATTAGTATCGATCCCCATGGTCACACCTCTGGGTTCTTCTTTTTTTTCCCATGGAGATACTAAATATTCATTGAACGAGGCATAACGCTAGGTGTTGCACATTCGTTATGTGGATGAAGAACATCACCTGCCGTATCAGTAGAAAAGGGATGTTGCAGCCAACAAGCCAGCAGTCGCTGTGGCAGCCCCCAGCTGTGCACTCAGGAAATCTGGGATGAAAAAAACCAAAACAAAACAGGATGCCAGTCTTAGACTTAGATAGTTAAGGTGCATAGCAAAGGAATGATTTCAATGAGCCAGACTCTTGAATCTTCCCATACATAGAAAGCACTAAATTCCTTGACTTGAGATGCCTGGTTTTCTTTAATGAACAGTGATCTTTGATGTGCCCACTACCTGGTTTTTTTTGCAAAATCTCCTCTATATCCTGACTCCTCCTGCCTCTTCGGAGCAGTCCCCCAGGGGGATCTGAGAGGCTGGCCTCTTGTCTTAAGTCCTCAGAAAATCTGCCGAATAACACATAATTCTCAACGTTGAGGTTGTGCATTTTTTTTCAGTCCACAATTATCTCTAATTTTCTTAAATATCCAAAGAGGTACATATAAGCATTCTTATTTTACACATGAGCTGGCCACAGGTGAGAAACATGACCAAGAACTAGTATATGACAGAGTCCATGCTTGAACCTACATCTGATTTCAAAGCCCCAAGGTTTTTCCTCCTGTTGCAGATTCAAGCTGTTTATGTGAAAGGGCACAGCAGAGGGATGGGCGTCATTTGACCAGGTGGGCAACTGAGTTTTACCAAAGTGGAAGAACAGGACGAAAACTGTAAGTCTCTGGCTGGGGTGTTATCATAGCCCAGGGTGAACGCTATCAACACAAAGAAGAAACACAGTTTTCATTTCAGGAGATGTGGGCCTCTGGATTACCATTTTATCTTCATCTCATCCTAGAGTTTTTCAGCCACAATGACATTATCTCAGAGGGCTGAAGAGAGAGGAAGCCCCATCATTCACTCATCTATTGCTTAATGATAATCAAATCTATATGAGGCACTAGGCAAATGTCTCTGAATATAATGATGAACAAGACAAGATCCCCTACTTTTGAGGTAGAGGAGATAAATATATTAAAGTACAACACTGGTTGGAGTTACTACTGAAATGGCAAACAAAGCCCTAGAGGAGAAAGAGATAAAAGATTATTAAGATTTTTAGATCAGTTAAGGAAACTGACAAGGCATTTTCTGTGACAAAGTAGGTAATAGAAATGTAAAGTAATGTCAACATAGGGATATTGTGACCAGCTCATCATGGTTTGCCCAAGGCTTTCAGGTTTTAGTACTAAGTCTGTCAGTCCAAGGCATCTGGTCACCCTACATGGGGGTCAAAATCAAATGCCTAAGGACAAGCAAAGTAAATTCATGCAGTAAGATAAGTACCAGCACAATAAAACAAAAGTACCAGCACAATAAAAACAATGGCAACTTGTACTACACCTGGGGTGGAAAGAAGGACAGTAAGAGAGGTATTAAAGAAAGTAAAGCCCATTCATTTATGTAGTGTCTATGGTTGCTTTCACTCTACAATGGCAGAATTGAGTAATTAGAGGCTGTATGGCAAAGCCTTTTACAGAGAACCTTTGCCAACCCTGTTCTAGAGAATGCTTGCCCTGTCTAAAGGCAACCGAATAGGCTTCCGCTGATGGTTGACAGGAACTATATAGCCTATAAACAATGACTAAGTAAAAAACGCTTAATGTTTTAAGAGAAGTCAAAATTCTGCAATCCGTTGATTCTAAATTTTGGCATCTAATGTATTTTTTTTTTTTAAGAAGATGTTGGGGGCAGGAGTTTATTAATTAATTAATTTATTTATTTTTGCTGTGTTGGGTCTTCGTTTCTGTGCGAGGGCTTTCTCTAGTTGTGACAAGCGGGGGCCCCTCTTCATCGCGGTGCGCGGGCCTCTCACTATCGCGGCCTCTCTTGTTGCGGAGCACAGGCTTCAGATGCGCAGGCTCAGTAGTTGTGGCTCACGGGCCTAGTTGCTCTGCGGCATGTGGGATCCTCCCGGACCAGGGCTCGAACCCGTGTCCCCTGCATTAGCAGGCAGATTCTCAACCACTGCGTCACCAGGGAAGCCCCTAATGTATTTTTTAAATATCATGTGGGCACAACAAAGCAATCTGTGGTCTGTATTCAGCCTGTAGGCCACCATTTTGCAAAGTACAATGTACATCATATGTTTTGTACTAACACTTATCCCAAGAGGAAATTATATTAGTTCCTTAATTTGAAGGCAAATCTATGACACAGGACTCCATTATTCATTGCTTTCAATTTCAAATTTGTTTATAATTCAGTGGCTTTACCCATGAGGGCCTTTCCAGGGTTATCAAATCTTCTCAACAGCCTATAAAAGCTTTCTTCCACCCTAAATAGCAGGAAGTCCTCCCCCAACTCTACCCACCTCTTGCAGTTATTGTCTATTTCTCCTACTTCCTATCTTCAAAGGGCAGTCTCCACTCGCTGCCTCCCGCGTGGTCTCCCATTCTCTCCTCGTCCCAGTACAGTTTGGTTGTTTCTCAGGACATTCATTGAAGGTGCTTCCAGGAAGGTCATGGATGACCTCCTTATTGCAAAATTCAATGGATTCCTTCAAATTCCTGTCTAATTTAACTTCTTTCTGGCAGTTGACATCACTGACCACTTCCTCCATGTTGAAAGTGTCTCTATCCTTGCATTTCACAATACTCACTCTTTCCCCATTCTCTCCCTACCTCTCAAGCTGCTCCTTCTATTTAAAAGAAAAATTTTTTTCCTGGCTCATTTTTATTTAGACAATATTCTTGAACACCTGACATGTACCAAGCATGGTGCTAAGCATTTTCCAAATGTAGCGGGTATGTATCTCACTCCCTAACTTTATTTCCCTAAAATAAATTTCATTTCTAATCTAAGATCTAAGATCCCAGCTAACATGGCTTACATGATTTTTTTTGCTTTTGTTTTTTTTGTGGTATGCGGGCCTCTCACTGTTGTGGCCTCTCCCGTTGCGGAGCACAGGCTCCAGATGCGCAGGCTCAGCGGCCATGGCTCACGGGCCCAGCCGCTCCGTGGCCTGTGGGATCTTCCTGGACCAGGGCACGAACCCGTGTCCCCTGCATCGGCAGGTGGACTCTCAACCACTGCGCCACCAGGGAAGCCCTACATGATGTTTTAATTCAGTCTTTATGGAGAGTTCCATCTTCCCCTCCAGGTTACACCAGAATCTAGTAAATGGAGAACAACAGGAGAAGTATTGGGTTGGCCAAATTGTTGGTTCAGGTTTTTCCGTAGGATGTTATGGAAAAAAACAAACAAATTGTTTGGCCAAACCAATACAACAGGCATGGATATCTACACTGTGCATATCCCCAGGTCCCTTGAGGTTTGCCCATCTTCTGTTTCCAAGCCACAGCCAGGACCTCCAGGACCTAGGGCTCCATCTCTCTAAAAGGATCATACAGCACATCCTAGAGTGTAACCACCGCTCAGATCCACAGACTTCTCTCTGTCCTGAATCCCAGGAAAGTTCCCTTTCTCTCTTGGAACTCTAAAGACTGTTTCTTTCCACATCTTCAGTGGGTTTAGGTTTTCACAAAAGAGTATACCTGCAAATCTCCAGCATTGATCCCACTGCCTAATACGGCCTTGTCTTCTCTCCTCTGCCCTGAAATGCTGGCATCCTTCCTCTATCTTGGTTTTTCTCACTCTATATACCTTACAAGGGTAGTGGGGCCCACATGTATTGTATTAACTGACACCTACATACCAGGTGTGCAGATTTTTCCTTATACTGAGTCTCCTACTTCCCTTGCTTCCTGGTCAGATTCGCCAAGATGACTTGTTCACACTTCCATTTCAGCCCTAATAAATGAATGACTTAATTTATTGTCTCCTTGTTACTCCAGCATCTTTCCACCTGTTCATTTTCCTGGAATTTTTGGGTGATGGCCCCATCATTTCCCCAACTGCCCAAATTAAAAGCCTCTGAATTATGCTTATCATCCCTCTTTCTGTCAATTGAACCTCCTATGTATCTGTTATTTTTCCCTGCTTTCCATCCCCCAAACTACTGAAACTGTCTGGGCCTTCACCCGTATACAGTAACAATAAGACTCTTCACTAGATGCCTACCCAAATTATGCTATGCATTGAAGGAAGATGGAGCTTCCTAAGTCACAATCTTGAGTGGATTGGTCTTCATAGTAAACAAGTTCCATCAGGATGAAGCCTAAATCCTTTCAGCAAGCTCCTTTATTACTTGAACTCAGCCTTACCAGTCTAACTTTTAGTCTCCACACCCCAGTTCCAAAGCCAGCACGAGCATATGCTCCACGAAACTAATTTCCATTCCCTGACAGTGTTACGATCGATCTTCCAGAATTCCTACTTTTGCAAATGTTTGCTAGAACTGCCTTCTTTCATTTTCTCCCTGAAAGACATTTACTAATTCTTCAGGTGTCTTACTGCTTGAATGTCATCACTTCTCAATGTCTTTTCTGATCTGCTCTTCCCCTCTTCCTACCTGAAAGGCATTTTGGCATGCAGGAATAGCATGGCTCTTGGAGTGAGAGAGGGATTCAAACACTGCCTTTCTCCTCTTTACCTATGTGGCTGTGGACAACTCGTTTTTCAACAGTTAGCCTAATTTTTCTCAGCTATGAAATGTGGGGTTTTGTACGTACCTCAGGGCTGTTAATAGCAGTGAAAAACATAACATAGGTAAGATAACTAGCTCAGAGTCTGGCATATCGTAGGCGCTTAATAAATGCTAATTTCCACATCAAGGTAGAGTGACTCTTCCTTTCTGTTCTCACTAAACGTATGTTGCATTGTAACTATATTTTAACATATATATGATCCACTGTACTGTAAGACTTTTAAAGTTAAAACTATTTCTCATGCATTTTTGTATAAAGAACACTGCCAAGGGTCTCAAATGTTCAGCTGAACATTAATCAGCACCTGAGTTTCCACTGAAAGGCAGGAAAAGAACCACCTGAAGGAATTAGAGGGAACAGAGTCCAGGGGGAATTAGAGGGAACAGGGATTGGAGTTTTGCCTGTTCCCAGGAACCAGAGTGCAAAATTTCATAGGACAGGGACACAATTTCCACTTTCATATTCCAGCCCAAACTGGACATCCCTGCCAGGAGCGGGGACAAGAGGGATCAAGGACATGCGCTTCCTAGAAGTGCAGCCCAAACAGGAACCACTGCAGCTCTGGGTTGAGCCTCTAGCAGCGCTCTGTTTACCCCAGCCTACAAACTCAAACAGCTAAATCTTGTTCCTCACCATCGCATACAATCCCTCTCCTCCTGGGAGAATTCCCGTTGCCTTTACCACTTCCCACCCGCAGGGCAGCCCCAGCCTGACTCGGCAAAGAGATAGGGAGAGACAGCTGAAGTCAGAGGAACACAAACAGGAGGGATGAAGACCTCATCCACAGCCCCCCTCTCCCCAGCCACCGCAAGGAATAACGGGCACTGGAATCTGGGGCAAACCCGATTGACACCAAACACTGCTTTTGCTTAGATTTTTTTTTTTTAAGTCAACCCTCCTAAAAACAATTCAGAATGTTTTTACCCTTGAGAAACTCTGTGGCTGCTTCCCTGGTTTACTCTATTTACAATGAGCTCGTGTTAGAGAGTCACTTTCTGAATCCATCCACTAGAACAGGACCACCGTGCTAGCAAGCAGTTGGCAACGGGCTCAATGAAAGCATGAATGGACCAAGGTCTCAATAAAAAAACAAAAAAACAACCCCAACTTAAAATAGTCTTCCAGACCTCATTTTAATAGAGTTCCTGTCCATTCAGAGACTTTCACGAATAACCCCACAATTAATGACATGTGTTTATCGGCAAAACCACTCACTTGAAATATACAGTGGTCGGTATGGAGTTTATTTATGAGAAAGAAAGACTTGACCTAAGGATTAAAAATAGAGTAACGGTACTCAACTAAATTTGCAGCTGCTTTGCCCAAAAGCCTCAGGTATAACCTATTTTTAGAAGAGTTCAATCTGAGGTGATGTGCAAATCTAGCTAAGCAAGGAGCTTGCAAATATTTTTAAAAAGTAGAATTAACACTTCTCTGTTGTAATGCTACTTTTGGGAGTATTAGTGCAGAATTACTGCACCTAATAGGTGTACCCTCTCATATCAGACGTATTTTATGTGGAATTACGTTTAGAGCATACTATGTAATTATTGCATATCCATGCCAATACACTGAAATCTTAAATTGAATGTTGTCATACCTTGGCTTGACACTTCTCAATTATTTTCCGTTGCACTTAGAATAGGATCCTTAGCAGGGCCCATTAGGATCTCCTGACCTATTCCCAACCAACCCCACCTTTGTGTTCGGCCACACCTATTTTCTTTCAGACCCTCACGCATCCCAAGATTTTTCCCCACCCCTAATCCTTGGCCCTGCTCTACCTTCTCATCCTTGTTCTTGAGGCCATTTCTTCTCAGCCCTCAAGTGTTGGCTGTAGTGTCATCGAAGGCTCTTCTCTTTCCACCCCCTTGTCCCTCAGCACCTGTTATCCTCTCACAGCACACATCACAACTAAACCCTGGGGTTTTTTAAGTGGTCTCGTTCTCCCACTAAAGTGCAAGTTCTGCGACAGCAGGAACCATGTTTATCTTATTTAGTTTTAACCTCAACAGCAAGTATAGGTACGGGCATGCAGTAGATGGTCAATCAATCATTACTGAATATTAAATAAATGATGAGTGATATCCCAATTCATTTCTACCACACTTTTGTTACCAAACCAGGTTTGTTTTGCCTGACTTGCAGCAGACCGAAACACTGAGACATTGAGTTTTGCAGCAGAGAGAGGATTTATTTGAAAGGCAGCCAAGTGAGGAGGCATCTCAGAGCCACCTCCCAGAAGGTAAGGAGCTCGGAGTATTTTTGGGATTAAAAAATAAAGAAGCAGGGTGGTCTGAGGCTTGGGGAGCACAAGGATTGTAGGGAAAGGTGATTGGAAAAAGGTGCAGTAGTCAATCATCATTCTGTGCAGGGATAACTAAGCCACAGGCCTCTGTACATTAAAAAATGGAGGCGCTTAGCACGATCTGAAGGTGGAGTTTTTGGCCCTGTGATGTCAGAAGGTCACCGAGAGTGGACACTCGCGCATGCCCAGTTGGAGGCTTGGTGGTCCTATCCAGTCTTAACCAGCTCAGCTCAAACTAGACAAAGCTGACTCCAGGTTCCTGGAAAACAACTTGGGCAAGCGTCCTATTGTTTAGGCTACATGCCACTTGGAGGACACGCAAGTATTTTTGATTCATGAAGGCAGGTGAGATGAATTTGACTAACGATCGCCCACGCTTTCACTTCCACACTACCTACCCCAAACTACAAAGCCCAATTGAAGCCTTCTCCATTCCCAGCTTCATGCTTCCCCTTTCCATAAAATCTTCTCTGAGCGCCTCACTTTTCAATATTTACAGACAAAGCATATGAAGTGCCAGAGACGTGCCTGGACTATCGCAGCTGCTGGATAAATACAGATGTCAACAGTATGACCATGTTCATTTCTTCCAGCGTATTCCTGTGGCTGTGTTTCCCAAACATCGGTTTTTCTCATACCACCTTCATGATTTTTCGCATATCCCCACTACCATCTGTCCTACTTTTGTTATAATGTATTTTTTATTTAACACAATGTTTTCCCTCTTTTTTTTAAATAAAATTGTTTATTTATTTATTTTTGGCTGTGTTGGGTCTTCATTGCTGCGCACGGACTTTTCTCTAGTTGCAGTGAGCAGGGGCTACTCTTCGTTGCCGTGTGCAGGCTTCTCATTGCGGTGGCTTCTTCTCTTGTCGAGGAGCATGGGCTCTAGGCACATGGGCTTCAGTAGTTGTGGCTCACGGACTCAGTAGTTGTGGCTTGCGGGCTCAGTAGTTGTGCCTCGTGGGCTCTAGAGCGCAGGCTCAGTAGTTATGACGAACGGGCTTAGTTGCTCCGCAACATGTGGGATCTTCCCGGACCAGGGCTCAAACCCGTGTCCCCTGCATTGGCAGGCAGATTCTCAACCACTGTGCCACCAGGGAAGTCCCCACAATGTCCTCCTTCTTACGCAGATTTACTTTTAAAGGAGAATTTATAGAAATTAAAAACCCATTTCACTGACCATAAAAGGTGGCTACTGTAAAAATTAACATGATGAAAAAGAAGTGCTGTTCTTTTTTTTCTTATGGGAGATTACTAACTGTTAGAGACATGGTGATACTAAGATGCAGCGTTCTCCCTGACACAATCAGAAGGACTGAAAATCTCTGAATGATTCCTTGCTTTGTGCATCATTATTACTTAAAGCCACAACTGAGTCAATCAAAAATCACCCCACCTATCATTCAGACCCTTCTGTCATATTGCATGATTACTAACACTTTTCACTTGGCATTTATTATTCTCAACTTTGATTGGTTAATTATACATTTATGTCTATATTTCATCCCAGTGTCTTATTTCTCTTTATATCCTCCCTGGTTCTTACGTTGATACTTATACAGAATATAGCCTTAATATAGTCTCTGTTGAGTCTAATAAAAGCTTTTTTTTTGCGGTACGGGGGCCTCTCACTGTTGTGGCCTCTCCCGTTGCAGAGCACAGACTCCGGACGCGCAGGCTCAGCGGCCATGGCTCACAGGCCCAGCCGCTCTGCGGCATGTGGGATCTTCCCGGACTGGGGCACGAACCCGCGTCCCCTGCATTGGCAGGCAGACGCTCAACCACTGCGCCACCAGGGAAGCCCTAATAAAAGCTTTGAAACAACTTGATCAGAAGAACCTGTTCCTCCAGACTTCAAGATATTTTTAAAATAGATAGGTGAGAGAGGATATTCAGGAGTTCTTCTGTTTCCTCTGCCCTTCTGATTTCCCATAGATATGTACCTCATCTACCTCATCCAGGCCACCACAGTTGAATATTAAGGATGTCCTTTTTTGCTATGTGAACTACATCCAACTAAGAAGAGGGCCTATTACAAGAAATGTGTACATTTTATTCATGAACTATACCAGAAGCAAACACTCTAATTTATGTGAAATAAAGACCAAATAAAACCAGAAGAAAACTGAATGTGTGATTTATTATATTTAAGATTGGTCTATAAGGCTTAAATATGTCTGTCATAATTAACAGTAAGTGAATGCAACTTTACAAAATCAGTATTTCAATACAGTACAGGACTAAATGTGGCAACTGTGCATTGAAAAATTGATATTTCCTCAATGCAAATATCAAATGTGCAGCACCATTTAGAAGGTTCCACTAAAAATGCAAGCTGCAGTAATTATTACAAGCTCTACTCAGAACACAAGACTACCTATATCAAGCGTTAGGGGAAAACAGTGGAGTCATTCAGGCGTAATATGTCAGATTTGGTACAGGATTAAAATACTAACTTTTTTTAATGTCCTGGTTTCAAATTAATAAATACAAAAATAATATAAAAATATACACCAGTTGATAAGACTGCACCGCAGAGGATCAGAAGGTTAAATCTCGCTCTCATATGTATGCAGGTATGTCTTTAGCGTCAGAATTTCTGGATAGCTGCGGCTGGTCTTGCGGAAGAAATCCAGACTGGTAAGATGTTCGATGTCCCGCACCCGAGCCGTGTGCATCTTTATAAGCTCTTCTACCCATTTGGACTCATCCTCTGAGCTCTGCAACAGAAAGGGAGTACAGAGTCAGAATTTTCCAAAGGAGTTTCTCTACACGGTCCATTTGCTCCACGTCCACAAATGACCTCTACATACTCCTGCACCCAAAGCCAAGGCGTGTTATTCCTTCCTGGCCTCCCCGCCTCTCTCCCACAGTGCTGCGGGCAACGGGCCACAAATACGGGTCCTTGGCTGTGAACATTTTCAGCAGCAATTAGCTGTACCAAATAAACCAGATGTGTGGTGCGAAACGGCATTCGATGCAACATGTTCTCCTAATATAAAACAAAATTGGGAAAACCAAAGGCCCTGGAGAATTCAGTGATGTGTTTCTTTCCCCCGCTGTCAAATTGCAATGAGAAGTACAGAGCATGAGGAATTAGGAATGCTCCTCTGCCTCCCAAGGAAAGGAAAGAGCTTGTGCCCAATGCACAAAATGATGTGTGTGCATTTCTAGTCCTTCAGAAGAATGTGCTAGGTCAAGGACATCCTCTATTAGACGGCAGTGAATTGATATTTGAATGAGTTCGACTCTGAGCAGCTCAGTTGATACACCTGGCACTTTGGGGCCCAAGAGGCCTGAGTTGGAATCGCAACTCTTCCACTTCCTGGCTGTGAGACCTTGCTGAAGCTGCTTGACCTCTCTAGGCCTCAGTTTCTTCATTGGTTCATAAGAATAATAATGCTTACTTCAGCTCCCTGGGAAGGAGGAAGGAGAGGAAGGAAGAAGGGGAAAAAAATGAGTAAAGTAAGGAAACAACATCATGTGTTTTCCCATGATGGGAAGGAAGGAAATCTCTTTCTGTCTTAACTACTTGCCAAAAATTGCCTCACTGGCACAAATTCGAGATGAAAGACATTTAAATGTCCCACACTAAACAATTTATTTCACATCTAAGTAGAAACAAAAAGGCAGTGCAGATAAAGCAGTCCTTTACATTTAAAAAATATCTTCTTCCACTTTTGAGGGAACTTGAGAGAAGGAACGAGATCTGAGAACCTTGAGAATATGGAGGAATGTCTACCTTCGTCAGTAGACATGGGGCAGGAGGGTCTTTGCCAATAATTTTATTCCCAAATGCCTCCGGAATTGCAATGGTTCCAAAAGTCTTTCTACTAGTCGAAGGGTAGCTGTGCGTCCCAGGGCTGAGAACGTTCAGGCATGCCCTCGCCCAAGTCTTTGACTGCAAGTGGTCTCAATGAACGACCCACCAAAGCCCAGGAACCTGCACTGGGTTTTCTCAGAAAGCTCCAACCCACACGGACCTGGACAGGGAGCTCCAGCAGCTCGTGCCAGTGCTAAATATGTACAGGAGGGTGTTGGTTCAGGAAACTGATGCCTGGCCATCCCAGGCAAAATGAAGAAACAGGAAGAAATTGCTTTGCAGGCTGGGGGAAATAAGGATTTTAACCCTCCACGCCCCACCCTCCTAACCCAAGCTAACCAAGATCTCTGCGAGTCATAGGAAAGAACAGGCCTAAATATAACTCTACCCACAACGGTACTGACCAATCCTCCGTGTGACCACATAATTAACGAAGTAGGAGGTCTCCAAATGGGTCGGGACCCCCTCAGAGTAAGCAGAGTAAGCATGAAGTGATATTTTCGGGAGAATTTTCATATTCAACTCATTTATTTGAGTTTTCAATGGTCAGTAAGTCTAATGTTTCCTTTGTAAATGTAAGTCATTTGAATGTGTGGACAAGAAGTGAAAAGGTTTTTCCTAATTTAAATAATGGCTAGCCGGGATTATACGAATTTGGGGGAAAATCTGTCTTTGGCTATTTCTTTCCTTGGGAAGTGATTTGCCAATTTCATTTGAGGGGCATTCTCCTCTGGTTCTCACAGGCTAAAATCCGGCCTCCAATTAGTCAAAATACTGGGCTATGTTACACATGAGGAAAATGCCTTCTGCCTCTTGCTAGCAATCCACAGAAGGATTTGCTGCAGGAGACTCTAGTACAAAATGCAAAACTAATAAAAGCCGAATAAAAGTTCATGTGCTCCAAGAGAGGAAAAGAAAAACTTTAAAAATAAATTTAAAAAATAAATAACTTTACACATTAATGCAAATGAAAGCACGGTCCAGGAACTTGCTTAGTGTTTTTCTTGCTATGGACATTTATCCTTCACCTGCCTTTTCTCCCTAACTTCCTCCCAAGTGAATTTGTGAATTCAAGTCCCAGAAGTCTTAAGGTAGACTTTAAGGCAAGGACAGGTGTCTACGTAGGCAGGGGGTTCTTCAATAAGAGGCATGCTGGCCTTGAACTCTATAAGAAATACCCCTAAGCTCTGTGCAAAGAGGAAGATGTATGAGGACATCAGTGGATTTCATCTGTCAGATGTAACATCGGGGTGAATAAAGAACTGCCTCTGAGCTGAGCTCAGAACAATGTTTTTCAAACTCCTGCATCACCAAATTCCCCTAATGACAGGGAAATGTGAACATACATCCCCCAGGAATTGAGGTGTCTCTTAAATGGCCTACTTTAAGTCTGAAATGTCTTTGTAGTCTCTGCCTTATCTTAAACATGTATGGCAATTTTGAATTTAACTCCATAAAATATGTGTTTCCTTTTTTGCAAAACTTTTACCTCCCCACAACAAGATTTTAGTAAAACTGAAGTTCAGAAAAGTACATCATGCTATGCAGAGGCATTACATCCCTCTCGGGTATGCCATTACCTAGTCCCGAGGGCTGCGAACAATCAAAATTGAGAAAGTCGAGCCAATAAATTGAGGACAGCTCCTCTCTCACTTGAAGTTCCCTTGCTTCTCCACCTCCCGTCCAATTATTTCTAAGATCTTATTTATCCTTCCAGTACAGTATTGCTGCCTTCCACCTTCCTTTAGAAATTTCCAAGACCACACCCAGTTCAAATTCTGTTCCCTCAATCCTGGGAATCTTGCCAAAGACCTTTGAGGACCATGCTTGATCCCCTCCAATTCAAATTTATCTCCCCCAAACAGAGTCTACAATGTTGCTCTTATGCCTAAACATTTTCCGTGGTTATCTAATGTCTGTGCAATGAGAAAAAAGTCTTAAGGCCCCAAGCTTCCACTATAGAAATCTGACAAATTTGAAAAAGGATGGGCTTTTGGAATCAGAGGCCTTGAATCTAAAGTTCTACTTTTCTACTGACTAACCAGTAACCATGTTACATACTTTTTCTTTATGAGCTACAGGTTTCTCAAGAGTTAATGAAAGGGGAGGGGAAGGAGCTCATATATATCTGCCTAATAGGGTAATGAGATGATCAGAAGTAATGAATGAGAGGACCTGCACAGTACTTGGATAGTAACATGGACTCAATCAATGATAACTACTACTACTATGGCCGCTATGACTACTACCACGACTACTTTTACTTTAAATCTGATTCCATGCAAACTTTAAAACCTTACCTCCCACTATGATCCTCATTTCCAATATTCTAGCCAACTTAATTAGCTTTTTCAGCCATATTTCAATTTTTTGTCTGCACCTGTTATTTTGTTTTGCATGGTCATAGCCTCAATCTTCACCTGTAATTGGAGCCATACCCCCAAAGCTGCCTTGTCCACGAAGCTGAAAATCTCTGTTGAAGCTATTCTTAAGGGTCTTTGCCTTTTAGTGAAGCAATTTCTGTGCTTGTTTCATTTACTTTCCCCCTTGAAGGCTGCCTGGAGTGTGACTATGTTAAACACACCATCATTTTTCCCAGGGTACCTTACATAATTAAGGAATTTGAGTACTGCTTTTTGACTCAAAATCTTCCTCTGTAGATTTTATCTCCTATTCTATTATATAAACAAAAGCATAGAGACTATTACTTCTAAGATCAATCTTGGAGCACAGGATTTCCATCACATTAAAGAAACCTGGAGTAATCACGTGATTTGTCCCTGAGTGCAGCATTAGTACAGAGCCAGGAGCACAGAGCACGGATCCTGTCTGCCTTCCTGAGGCTTTTTTGCCATGCCATCCTCCTTTCACGTTGGAATAAGTGAATCAAGAGTCATCTGTGCTATTTAAGAATGGGGTGACCTGTTACATCTGCCCTCATAACTAGTAGCAAATGAAACTCTGATTTGTAAAGTATATATTCCTGTGTGTGTGTCTTTTTAAAAAAGTTTTTATGAATGAAATGTTCAAACATCCACAAAAGTAGAGCGAATGATATAATGAGCTCCTGAGAACTCTTCCCTCATTTCAGTAATTACCAAAATTGTGTTACTTTTCACTTTCTACAAAATATCTATGTCTTTTGCAAAATAGAAAACATGGGCACTTCTATCATTTGCCAAAATCAAACACAGAAATAGAACAACATTAAATGCACACACATCCCACAGACCCCTATGCTGAAAAATAAAAAGCCATTAGAGCACAAAGTTCCCAAGTGTTATGCAAAGTTTCCTTTGGGTCCTTTCTAAAGACCCAATTTGTGTAGTGCAAATGTTTTATGATAAGTATGTCCTAGTTCAAGGGTGGGAATATAAATTAAGACACCAAGATGAATTCCGTCAGCAAATCCTAAAGGACACTGTTCTTGAACTCACATTGCAGCTTTCATCATTGTCCGGTCTGTGAGGAAGGATGAATGAGGAGACAGAGAGGGGGCCGTCACACTTGTCGGCGGGCTGGGTGAAATCCAGGCAGCTGGTGATGATGCTGTAGTAGTGAGTTGGAACAGGAATAGAACTGCCTTCTACATACCTGAAACAGGAAGGCAAAATCAAACTCTAGCCGAGGTAGTAGCTTTCTTTTTTAAATGGTGGCCAGCGAATATTGCCCAAGTCACGAAAATTAAATTTCACTCAATGGAGTCATTTTTCACTTACAGGTGTTAACCCACTTCTATATCTTTGAATATCATGTTTTCAATGCCTGGAATCCCCTCTTTCTCTCAACCTGGTAGACTGAAAAAGATACTCCAGACAAAGAAAACAGCTTGAACCAATTCTCAGAGGCGGGACATAATGCATAGGTCAATGGAGTAGAAATGTAAGTCTGGAAGAGTCAATAAAAGTCAAAGTAAGGGGGGCTCTGAGTGCCAAAGTTGTAGAGTTTGGGCACTATTTTTCAGGCAGTAGTGCTCCACTGAAGGTTTCTGTGCTAGGAAGTACCATTATGAGATCCATGTTTCAGGAAAATAACTTTCATAGACTTGTATAAAATGGACCAGAGGCAGAAAACACAGGAGCTAGGAGAGCGATAGCCCTTCCAGCCACAGTGAGATCCTGAACTTGGTACAGTTGGTACAGAGAATTCATTTACTAAAGAAAATTCTAAGAACTGAGTGCTACTGATGAGTTACAAAAGTATAAAAAATTATTTTGAGTAGAGCATAGTATAGAAATTCATAATTCCTTACCTGGTTTTCTATTATCTTAATTTTAATCATTTCAAAATATTGAAATTATAATTGAACTAACAGTATAATTTGGGCTGAAAACTATGACAATAATCAGCAATAAAATAAATGTACAAGTAGGATAAAATTTCTCTTATGGATGACTGGAAAGGGGTAGGATAACACCTATTTTATTAGTTATATATATGAAAAAAATTGGCATTTTATGTCTGTCTGTCAATCACAATGAAACCCTCTCATATTTTGTGTTGCTCTCTAACTGTTTCATGCATGTATAAAATTAAATGAAGAGGGCTCCCCTGGTGGTGCAGTGGTTAAGAATCTGCCTGCCAATGCAGGGGACACAGGTTGGAGTCCTGGTCCGGGAAGATCCCACGTGCCGCAGAGCAACTAAGCCCGTGTGCCACAACTACTGAGCCTGTGCTCTAGAGCCCGCAAGCCACAACTACTGAGCCCGTGTGCCACAACTACTGAAGCCCGCGTGCCTAGAGCCGTGCTCCGCAACAAGAGAAGGCACCGCAATGAGAAGCTCTCACACCGAAACGAAGAGTAGCTCCCGCTTGCCACAACTAGAGAAAGCCTGCATGCAGCAACGAAGATCCAACGCAGCCAAAAATAAAATTAAAAAAATCTTTTAAAAGAGTTCTTCAAATATTAGGTATATCACCTCCTTAAAAAAAATTAAATGATGACCTATTATGAATTTGTTGTATTTATATCTTCTTACTTTCTCCACCAGACTGTAAGTTCCTTATGAACAGAGTATGCCTCATCCTTTTATATCCCTAATAGCACCACAGAGAGGGATAGAAATGAGATTTGACCAAAGTTTTTATGTAATTTCCTATTGAAATGTACTGACTCAGCAAACCTAAGGAATTCTAAACGTCCCCCCCAAATAGTGAACACAAGTGAAAATTATCATCTTCCCACTAAAGAGTTGTTGAAGAATAAAGTTAAAAAAATTTCTAATCTTTTGATACATTTTCTTTCATGAAAATGAAAAGTGCATTTATTTACCACAAATCCTAATTCCTTTCCAACCACCAATGCCTCGTTTAATCACAGGTCCAAAAGAACTGAAGAAATCACAAGGAGATTCGAAGAGCAACAGGTTTAAGAGGTATCAGCTCTTCTCTAGTACGTGAATATTTGAAAAATATTCTTGAGTGAGATCTTGGAATTTAAAAGCACACGTTGCGTGGGAATGAAAAGCTTACTGTTTGATTTTGTCTTGTGTGTCATGTAAGCCATCGTAGTCATAGTCAAAAATTGGTCCACTTATCACATTAACTCCATTTCTTTCTGAAGCATATTTCTTCACCAGAACCCTTTGGAAATAATTCCAGACTCCTGTACAAAAACAAAATCAGTTCTCCATAAACAAAACTCCTTGCTTTGGCCAAATTCTCTCTTGGATGCATTAAACAAGCCAAATGTCACAAGCCAAGAGACAGTAGATCTGTTGTGATTCTTAAGAGCAATCCATCCTAAAGCATTAGCTGTGGGTGTGTCATTTATGAACCGACCAAGAGAAAGATACGGAGACAATGGTAGAGGAGTTTAACGTAGCCCAACCAGTCAGGGAAGGATTTACGGGTGAAGTGGTTACTAGGCTGAGATCTGAAGGACAAGTGGGTGTTTCTGAGGCAAAGGGGTGGAGACAACATTCCAGGCAGAGAGAATAGTATGTGCAACAGGGCAAGTATGGTGTCTGTGGGAAATTGAAAAAGGGCTTTAATCTACTTTCTCTTCTTTCACACGTCGTAGATGGGCTAATTCTCAAGTTTATGTCTCTAGCCCTAACCTTTCCAGGCAACTCCAGACATGTTATCCAACCAGCCCTCTCATGGTGCACTTGAAAACCTAATAATCATACCTAACAAAAAACTATCCAAACAGAATTCTTGATTTTTCTTCCACTCCTGATCCAACCCTTGGCTTCTCCATCATAGCCAGTGGCACTCGCACTCACCCCGATGTTCAGGTCAAAATCTTCGGATTCATCCCTGACTTCTCTCCTTACTTCATATGCATGTGAACAAGTCCTGTTGGTGCTACCTCTAAAATACATCCCAGTCTTCCAAATCTGACCACTCCTCACAATTTTCACTGCATCCACCCTGGTCTAAGTCACTATCCTCTTTGCAATGAACTACCACAAAAGACTACTTGGCACCTTGGGAGAAACTCTTCCTTCCCCGTAGCCCATTCTCTTTGGAGTAGCCAGATGGATCCTTTTACACTATAAATGTGATTGTATCACATTTCTGCAACACCCACCTCTAACACTCCAGATGATTTCTCACTGTAATTAAAATAAAATCCCAACTTTCCACCATGGCCCTTGCCTCCCTCCATGACTTTTCCTCCTATTCCTTTCCCCCTCAGGTACATGCCTTTCTTCCTGTCTCCCTACTCACTAAACTTGTTTCAGAGTAAGATTTTGCATATGCTTTTCCCTTCATCTGGAAAACACGTCCCCTGACTAGGCATGCCTAGTTTCTCCTCCGCTATTCCTTTCTCACTTTCATGGTCATCCTCTAGAGAGGATTTCCTTGGCCTTGCTAGCTCCAATTTACACGATAGTCAATCACAGGGGAAGGAGAGGGGCAGAATGGAAAAGGGAAAAGGCAAAAGAAGGGAATAACAGAAGACGACAGGAAAGGCAAACCAAAGAAGTTGGCTCTAACATGTTAGATTTAACTTACCATGCTCTATTCTACATTGGGGTTTCGAGGTTCAGGCTGTTATCATTTTTTACCTCCCCTTATTAGAAAATGCTTGGGCATTTTTCCCATAGTGCTTCAACTGCTGATCCTCTATTCTAAATGAGAAAGACAGAGCAGCCCACCAGAGCCAAAATACCATGGATAATTATTTGCAATAAAGAAATGAGGACAGTGGGGAAGAAGTTCAAATGTTAACTTAAGCGTAAAAATTGGAGAGCCATAGAGGGAAAGAAATAACAATGAGAACAGTCAAAAGGCCAAACCCGCAGAAATGTGGCATGCGAGAAAACCATTCCCCTAGTGAAGGAGGACAGCGGGCCCTCTGTGAAAGGCCTTTGGCCACACCAGCCTCAGGGTGGTACCGTGTGCTTCCTTTATTGCTGCTTGGTCAAAAAGGCATCAGTAAAGGATAAAGAAATCCAGGAAACCCTGATTTGTGGAAATTCAATGAAGCTGCATTCCATGTAATATTAGGACAAATGGACCTACGGGGGTTTGTGAAACGTTTCTCAGCTGGGGCTGAGAACAAACGAGGAAACCTTTTAAAAGCATACTTTAATTTTTCACTCATAGGCAAGAGATTCTACCTTTGAATAAGCCTTTATTTACTAACTTAGGACATCAAATAAACATTTTTTTTTCTCTAAACCGTGTTGGCCATTTCACCAATGTCAAGTTGAGGAGGCTCGGCTCTGTAGATGACATTCCACCATCTCATGTCCTATTTTGAGACTTTATTTCAGCCCTGAGAGTCATGTAACACAGCCCAATACTCCTTTAGAAAGTGGAGTTATGTAGAAGTGTTCCCTTTTCCTACCTTTCCTATAAGCATATATGTCTGCTCACTGTAAATAAACCAAAGGGAGGGCAAAGCTACTCTATAATGCTTTCTCTGTCTTTGAATACATGGATGGTTGGATGGATGGAGGGATGCATGGATGGAGGGAATATGGATGGATAGGCAAATGAATGAATTCTTTGTTAGCAGACATAGAAAATGGATTGTTTTTGTCATCGGACAGTTAAGTTACAAATCCATAGAAGCCATAGAAGTCATGCAATCAAATCTCATAATTTTATAAATGACAGGCTAAATGGCACTTCTATGATCACATAGCCAGTGTTCACACTCCAGAGACCAGAACTCAGTTTTGGGGCTGGGGCTCACTGTGCCTATACCATTCATTTCATCACTACCATCCACAAATATTTATGTCATATACAAAGAAATTATGAGTGTATATAATTTGCACAGCCCTAAAACCTACTGAACTTAATTCTCTGATGATTCAGAAGACCCTTTAAGCTCTTGCTGGGTTTCGGGGTTAATATTCAGAATACATCACCATCCCACTAAAGGAAAAAGGTGTTAGTGGCTTTTACTGTAACATTCTATAAATAAATACAGATGCTGTTAAATGTCAGGTAGCCTCCAAAATACAGAGAAGACTCTTTTAAACCACTGAGCATTGAAATAGAGAGAACACCGGATTAGAAGGAAAGCACAAACTTGGTTTAGCTCAGCTTCTGCCATTCATGGGTCACTTCTTGTGACTTCAATTTCTTAATTATAAACAAGGGATAAAAAAAACCTGCCAAGCTCCCTCACAGATTCATATTTTGGCTTAGCAGTAGAGAATTTACATTAAAGTTCTTCAAAAATTATAAAGGCTAAACACATGAAAGGTATTATTATTATTAAAATGAATAGAGAGGTAGGAAAGGTAAGTGGTAAATTTAGAAACATTTCTTTCCACAAATAATAGTCTACTAGGTAAATATTAGACTTACGTTTGAAAGCAGGATACATTGGAACCATATTGGTTACAAGGAATGCATCATATTTAGTTTCTGGCAAAGAGCTCAGATCTAAACATTGGGAAAACAAATAGTGCCCATTACATAATAAAATCGACATCAATAAAAAAAGGAATCTTCTAAAATGGTCCAAACAGCATGAAATGCATGTATCTACTCTTTTATTTCTACTTATCCCATTCTTTATATACCATTTCCTACTTCCCTTCCCACTCAATCTCTTTTCTTCAATCTCTTTTCTCAATAGTTCTCCTTAAAAAAATGTTTATGATTCTTTTTCTTCCTACTTAGTCTTGGGTCTACTAAGTATTTTATAAAAGAATTCTTTGATTTTACTGGCATAATTTGGACTTTTAAAAAAATGTCATCCAGGTAATGAGAGAGAATTAAAGGGCTTCATGTATTCTTAAGAGATCACCTCTATAGTATTATGTAAAAGATTTATGTCAATAATTTCCTATTTCACTTTCAGATGCTCATTTAGTGATGTCAGGTGACACACAGAATATTCCCTTGCATTTTAGAATTCCCCGGGAATAGGATTTGTGAAAGCTGGTCTCTTTTCTGGCGGCTGCTTTTGGAAGGCTCCCAGAGAAGTTCATCTCCTCAATCTCTTGAGCGCCCCTCTGGTTTTTAGGTTTTTTAGAAAACCTAAAAACCACTGAAATCCTAAATACCAAGTTGCACACGCCAGACTCCACAAAATAACATCCCTCTAGAATGGTCAGATCCTGCTATCTGTAACTTACAAGGAGGAAAGAGGAATCCATAGGACATCTGTTTATCATTTTTGTAGGCCAAACAGCTCTGACTGAAACTCGGAGAAACACGGACATCAGGCCGGATGCAATTGGTCAGGTGTTCAGGGATGCCAGAGACCTCAGCCTGTATGGTAGTCACAGGTAGTCAGCAATGCCATGGCAGAGATAACACCAAACCAACAGGGAAATACTGAAGCCAGATCGTTTGGTTCCAGACAGCCAGAATCAAAGCCCCATTAGCTTTTACTATAGCTCATATTCTGATATTGACTCTTTTTTTTTTTTTCTAAGGACCTCAGTTTTAAATGTACTAAGCTAGTAACTTTTTAACTCTTATGTCTTTAGTAGCAGGACTCTCTGATCAGTCTTAGGTGAAACAATAATACGCAAGGCAGAAATCTCACTGTTGATATAACAAATGAGATTCCACATAAGACAGCTTAAAAAATAATATTCTGAGAAATAATATAGACGTATCTCCTATTTTAAAAAAAAAGACTATATATGTATTGTATGTGCCTGAGTACAAATGAATAAGAAGCTGTGTTTGGGGCAGTGGAAATAGTCATTTGTATTCAGAGTTTAAAAACATAGTTCAACTGCCCAATGAATTTTTCTAATTCCTGATATAAACTTTCTTACCTCATCTTTACCAAAACTGAAACCCCGACATAAAAACCTTCATTAAAAAAGAACAGGATGTTGATAGTGGGGCAGGCTATACATGTGTGGAGCCGTGGGTATATGGGAAATTTCTGTCCCTCCCATTCAGTTTTGCTCTGAACCTAAAACTGCTCTAAAAAATAAAGTCTATTAAAACAAATGGCCAGATATTGGTGGCTTCTGTAACTAGTGGATCATGTCGAGCAGAGTAAAAAAAAACTAAAAGAATTAGTATGCTATGCTATTTCACCTATTACCATGAAGTTTTTAGAACACTGCAGAAAGTCTAATTCAAAACATTTTACAACAGATCCAATATAGGATTTCTTTCATCAGGAAAACTTAAAATCTTGTCTAAGACAATTCTGTTCAGCAAACAATCATTATCTTAAGGCAAGGAGCGTAATGACATGAAGAACATGAAACCCAGTTTTCTCAATGACCTGTTTGGAAACAGTGTACGATGTCCAGAGTGGCATTAGGAATATTTCACTATAACTGCTTTCAAAGTCAGTGTGATACAAGATATCATATCTAGTCCGATAAAGCACTGCAGGCCGTCCGTAGAGGAGGTGTCTCTCTAGGAAAGAAAAAAATAAACTGTCTTAAACGCATATTAAACTGTACATCAAATGTTAAAGAAATATTGAAAGAGAGTCAAATTGTCCACGATTTGCTTGCTTACTTATTAATAATGTAGCTCCTTCTTCTTAATTTAATCAGGTTAGTTTTCCTAACACTTCTGTGGTTTATTTGATCACCTAAGCGTGGGTCAAGGCTTACAGTTATCAAAACTGTAATGTAAATACCATATTTATTTTAATGGTGTTTTTCAGTTATAAAGAATTTTAATCTGTATGGGAAAGACAATTATTTATTAAATTTTGAAATGATTCAGCTGAATGGGAAGTCAAGACCATTAGATTTTTATAGAATTAATTCACTTGACCCTGGAAAGGCTCATCAAATTAACCAAAGATTTAATTAAGAGGAAGGTACTCTTTGATCATTATTTGTAAACTGCAACTCAAATATGCATTATTTCAGCATAAAAAGTGAGTACTAATGAGCATTCAAAGTAAGTAGCTTTGTGACATGGAGGAAAACTCTTTAGGTAAGAACTTAAAGGAACATGTATAGATAAAATAAGTGGCATTCAAGGGGGTCCTTTAAATACAAAAGGGAGGTCATCGGTTACCAAAGAACTCAGTTAAGACCCCAGAATGTAGATTCAGACCCCTAAGAGGAAACTCTCCTCTTAGGAAAAAATAAAGGTTTGAAACTTTATTCTTCTAGGAAGAAGACATGGGAGATTAATGTGCAAACCTTCATTCTACGCCCACAATAAATGCCTCAAGCTTGATCTGCCCATTTTAGACAGGCTAAAGTCAGAACTGCCATAGATTCATAGAAATTGGGGTCCTGCAGACCAAAATATTGAGAGACTGAGGCTTTGGCAATTCACAATCCCCTAAGTGATAATCCAAAAAAAAAAATTGTTTTACTATGATTTCTATTAGAAAAAAGTCAGTTCTGGCACTTACTAAATTATGTATACATGTTGCTTTAATTAAAGTATTACCATTCTACACAAGGAACAGAGAAAACCCTTTGTAGATTACTTTGCAAGACCCTCCCAAGTAGAACTGCTGATTTGAGGCAAAACAGCCCACAGTTCACAGCACAAGCCTGTTCTGGGTAGTTGGGCTTTGTCAACATTGCAGTAAATGTAGAAGTCTTGATAAAGCTACCAAATTTGGGGACCCACCCCTAAGAATTAGAACATAATATGCTAATATCGTATAAATGAAATATAATGAAAAGCCAGCAAATCATAACAGTAGTACTTGGGAGCAGTTTACCAGGTCAGACTTTCCTTCAAAACTCAAACCAAACCTTTTCTAGCTTCAAAATTTCCATTAACGTTTTCCTTGATTTCATTTTTGCTGCCTCTGAATTTCCTGGTTTCAGCTGGAAGCAGAAGTATCAAGATTCTTTGAGAAGCTATTCTCTTTTTATCATTCAAGTTTTAATGCTTACCCAACACATTCCTCCAAGCTCAGATGCAAACCTGGCATATTATCCAATCTATCCCATTAAGAGGACAACAAAACAGCAGCCATCGTCCTCTATGCAACACCCCTCTTTAGAGCAGCCATCAGTCAACACTCTTAGACAATCTATAGACTCCACCAACTCTGGTTCCTCCTTGTTTCTCACCATTCCTCAACATAGCACTCCATTCCATGAAGGCTGATTGATTTGTAATACTGCTCATAATCATTGTCAACAACTCTATGCTATTATATATATGACTCCTTTTCTCTCTACTGGGAATAACTTCTCCACCAGTCCTGTCACTTATCTCCCTCCAAATTTTTCATTAATGTATTCCCCCCTCATCAAACATATACTGAGTACCTTCTTTGTGTCAAGCCTTGGGCTATGGAATAGAGATACTTGGTAAAGACAATTAAGATAGAGCTTTTGGGCTTCCCAGGTGGTGCATTGGTTGAGAGACCATCTGCCGATGCAGGGGACACGGGTTCGTGCCCCGGTCTGGGAAGATCCCACATGCCGCGGAGCGGCTGGGCCCGTGAGCCATGGCCGCTGAGCCTGCGCGTCCGGAGCCTGTGCTCCGCAATGGGAGAGGCCACGACAGTGAGAGGCCCGCATACCGCAAAAAAAAAAAAAAAAAAAAAAAAGATAGAGCCTTTACCCTCAAGAAGCTCACAGTTCAATTAGAGAGACAAACATGGCATAAATAACTAAAATGCAATATGCTGCTCACTATATCAGAGATATCTACATAGTGGAACAGGAAAACAGAGCATGAGGCATGCCGCAGATGGGGATGAGGTGGCATCAGTACGGACCTTACAGAACTTATGAGGCTAAGCCAGAGTGACCCCATATCCCATTTATGCCTGTTGCCCTGGCATAATTGTCCTTCTCACCTTCAAAAGGGGATGACAAATAATATGGTCACATAGCTCAGCTCCCATGAAAGAGACATGGGGAGGAGAGGGAGAAAAGGACAAGAGGGGAAGAGACATCTTAAGAGTCACTTTCTCCTGAAAGATTTCTCCAGTTAAGCTTCTCCATCTCTACTCATGCTTCTGCTCTGCATGTAGAAACTCAATTTTCTTTGGAAATGTGGGTGTCACAGCTCCCAAGATATGCACAACGGCAGTTTTTGGCACACAGTTGGAGCCCAAATATATCATCATCTGACTAACTTTTTCTCAATTGTTAACTGAGCATGTATGACATGAAGAAAAAAAAAATGTAGTGGCTTTGGCAGTCTCCTAATATCCAACCAAGTTCCCCAACTGACCCAAAGAATCTACTTGGGTCTTCCTGTTGCATAATAGCTTCATCTAAGAAAGAGGTGAAATCATCTTTGCAGTAAGAAACACTTTAAGGTCCAGAAACAAAATTTAGATTTCCCTTTTTCAGTTTATCAGGGTTTCAAACAATCACAGGTTCTTGGTCACAGCCTGCTACTCCCTAGGACATCTTAGACAAGTCACCCATTGCATTGCTGTTTAGCAAAAAGTCCCTTGTTGAGCCACAAGAGTGTACTTGAAGCTCACTCTTTGGACACATAAGTGCTTCATCTAGAGACCAGCCACCCTGGAGATGAGCCTGCAAGCTTCTGCTTTTGAAATATGTTCCTCGTGATTTCTTGATACGGATCTAGGATAGCTTGTGTCTTCCCAGGCTGGGTTCCTACTCCGTGAAATTCCAGACAGAGCCTCCATTCCACACTCCAGTTCCCTGTTTACAATAGTGGCTGGCATTTTTGGTACATGCCACGGTTCTCCTCCAGATACCACGTCGGCAAAATACTGTGAGGCAAATCTTTTTAAGTGGTGTGGACTTCCCCAGCGCTCATTCTTTTTGTCTTCCAAAACTTGGTCATCCAGACTTGAGTGTGTGTTTCTTTTCCCTCTTCAGCTTCCTGATTCAGATTCCCACAGATTAGCTGGCTGACTTGAGAGCCACATGAAAATCTCTCCTCTTTTTTGTTTTTATTTTAAACATCTACTCCCACAATAATATGCTCTTACATTTCACCACAAAGTCTCTACCCAAGGTCTTTCCTTTTCCTACGTCCTTTCTCCTCCTTTGCCTTAGAAGTGTCTACTAGCATTTACTGCCATGTCAACCTCCTCTGGGATTAGATTTGATGCCTCTGGTAGGGTCCTGTTCTTTCTTACCTCAACCCTTAAAACACTACGCTGGGGCTTCCCTGGTGGCACAGTGGTTGAGAGTCCGCCTGCCGATGCAGGGGACGCGGGTTTGTGCCCCGGTCCGGGAGGACCCCACATGCCGCGGAGCGGCTGGGCCCGTGAGCCATGGCCGCTGAGCCTGCGCATCCGGAGCCTGTGCTCCGCAACGGGAGAAGCCACAACAGTGAGAGGCCTGCGTACCGCAAAAAAAAAAAAAAAAAACGTATACCACAATAATCCCAGGGGAAGGTGATTATTCACCTTAATTATCCTCAAGAGGTCCTTCAGAACAAAACTGAAGGTTATGCATTTCTGAACAAAATCTAAAATGGGTTTTCTTCTACTCAAAAGAAAAAGATGTTGGTTTTGTTTTAAAGGCTACCCTTAAACCAAACTTGAAAACAGTATATCTACAAGCTCTCATTTGGAGGCTATAAACAAAAGGTAAAGAGGATCTTAAAAGTCAGGCTGTAAAGTTTGATTTTATTTTGTGTAATGAGGATTTTTCCAAGGAGTTTCTGCATTCTAGGACCACAGCTACTAAGTAAGTGACTTTAAGAGAATCCAAGGGAAAACCCTAAGGAACAATCAAAGATAATACCAGAAGACTGGGTGACTTGGGCAGATCTGTGAGTGTTATCACTATCAGACAAGAAATATTTACTGAATTGATGAATCACTGCAACAAGCATACTAACATGCATACTTAATTTTAAAAATAAAGACTAAGATTTTTAGAAACCATAACATTCAGGTGGCAATGGTGTCAAGAAACAGCACTCTCGGGGCCTTCCTTGTGGCACAGTGGTTGAGAGTCCGTCTGCCGATGCAGGGGACACGGGTTCGTGCCCCAGTCCGGGAGGATCCCACATGCCGCGCAGCGGCTGGGCCCGTGAGCCATGGCCGCTGAGCCTGCGCGTCCGGAGCCTGTGCTCCGCACAGAGACCACAACAGTGAGAGACCTGCGTACCAGAAAAAAAAAACAAAAAAAAAACCACTACGCTGTAATTCATCAACTGGCTAAATCTCACAATAAAATAATAACTTAATGAGGACACGGATTTTATCTATTTTGTTTACCATTGTATCTCTACCTCCAACAATGCCAAATATCTATGTGGATAAATAAATGTTTTATTTTATTTTGCGGTACGCGGGCCTCTCACTGTTGTGGCCTCTCCCGTTGCGGAGCACAGGCTCCTGACGCGCAGGCTCAGCGGCCATGGCTCACGGGTCCAGCCGCTCCGCGGCATGTGGGGTCCTCCCGGACCGGGGCACGAACCCGTGTCCCCTGCATCGACAGGCGGACTCTCAACCACTGAGCCACCAGGGAAGCCCTGATTGTTTTATTTTTTAAAAAAATACTGTTCTTTATGACTTTCAAGAACTGGCTTTCTGTGTATAACTTGCCTAATATTCCCTCTCTAGCTATTCAGGACTGCTTTAAAGTTAACAAGAATTACTAGTGTTGAAGTCATTTTTCTAACCAAACTAATTTCTCATGGCGTGTGATAAGGAGCCAAACACATAGGTGTTAAGAGGATGTTTAATTCCCTGTCTCACAAAGGTGATAGTGAATGCCAACCTGACTAAGAAAATACAAAACATGGTTTAGCAATGCTAGTAGAGAAAAGACTAAAGTGAAAATAAATAGTGCTATTATTCTTACAGTAAAAATTATACCTGGCTCAAGTGCCAGAATTGCTTGCTGTGAGAAATTTAAATATTTCCATTTCATTCATTCATTTATCCATTGATTCATGGATTACAAAATGAAAATTCAATAAGTTTGCCTAGACATTACATACATGTGATCCAGAAAAGCAGCCATGCAATTAAGATCCGGAATTCACTACAAATGTAGAAATAGTAAAGCTTTAGCAAGCAGTTTAGATCCCAGTTTTTGAAGCTCATATCTGTTCTTCCTCTTCATTTTAGTACAGGACTTGATTCTGTAGGTTTAGTATTCGTAATAAAATATAGCCTAAGATTAATTTAATATACCACTGTTTTGTTACCTCACATTACCCTGGGTTGTTTCACTGTTGGAATGCATAGCTTTTACATGTGTGTTTGGTACAGATGTATGAGTGGTTTTATGTCATATGACATTAAAACAGTTACATATGAATGTTACAAATGGAATGGGCATGGCCTGTGGTTTATTCTGAAAAAATCAGCTACCTATAGGTGTATTTTTTTAAAAAACTAGGCAGGAAAATAATACAACTTTACATTTGTATAGAACTTCAGGTCTACAAAATGGTTTAAAAGCCTCAATATACATTAGAGACAGCCAGAAAGGGGAAGTGATCGCTCTGAGCATAACACATACAGCACCTCGAATTCACGAGGTTCTACTCCAGCAGAGCAGACGTTGACTATTTCCAGTGGGGGACTAGACTTATGACCCAGGACTCACCATAAAGGCCTGAAAGAACTCAGACCAAGAAAATGTCACTTTGCAGCTGAAGAAATGATTGAGACAAGACCCTTAAGGAGACAGACACCACGAGACAGAGACAGAGAGAAAGAGACAGGAGAGAGAACACCGAGGCTTACATGTATCCTAGAATCTAAATGAGCAAATGCTTTGCACATAATAAGGCAATGATATATAATTATTTGAATTTCATGTAATAGTTTTAAAGTCTATCTTGTATCACTCCAGCTATTGGCAATTGCAAATAGACATTATTATACACACATACAAAACAATGCTGTATAAACTTAAACAACCTTACCAAAAGTCTATTGAATATTAAACTGTTAATTATAATAAAAATAAATAAAGTCTCCCTTGTATCATTAGAGACTATCCCATTAGGCCATGAGCAGACCAAGAAGGTGTGCTACCATGATCCTCCCCTAACATTTTATGTCACCATTGTGAAGTTACATGCTGGAAACTATTGGTGACACAGCTGACAGAACCAGACATCTCAGAGAAATCAGCTCCCAGCCCAGGGTAGGCACTCAACAAAAACACATGAGGGCCCATTTCCATGAAAGTATATAAACTTTAAGCCTCGGTGACATAAAATCGTCTAGAGATAAGACACATATTCACCTCTGACCAGAGCAATGGTGCGGTGAGGTCAATAACTATGGCTCTTTCCAGCCCTGAGAGTCAGTGATTCACCTAGAAGATGCCTCTTATTTTCAAGCTCAGAAGTTTGAGGCCACTGTCTACGCTGACTTGTGGGACTGGTTTTGTCCTATGAGCACACTGTCACAAAAAAACTAAATGAAAGATTTTTTTCCCAGATGGAAATATTTTAGGACCATGAATAGTCAGAGCTTGAATCAGCAAAAACATTAGAGTCCATTCAAAGTTATCATAATTAACTATTTCATTAGTGACTTTTAGAAGAGAAACATCTCAGTAATATTTCTCTGCCTTGGTGAGTGAATATTTAAAAAACTCAAGTCATGAGACTCCATACTCCTCGATCCTGGCAGCATTGTAATTTTTCCAATTCTAATGACACCGCAGTCCACTAGAGGTTTGATGTCAAACACTTCAAATCACTTCTAGATTTGTGAAGCATTTGTGTACCTTCCATCAACTAAGTCCTATCTCAAACGCCGTGTTCATCCAATTACATGCCAAAGAGTCTGTGTGTTCTATCATCAAAGAGAGAACTGGGAGGGTGGTGATGCAGAAAGAGAAGAAGAAAAAACATGAAGATCTTTATAAAGAGGGGAAATAAGTCAAGTAAATAAAATATTCCACTGGTTTCCTCAACCTTTACTTAATCAGATTGGAAATGGCACGTACGATAAATAGAACCATATGTAAGCTAATAACTCATGTAACGCTCTCAAGAGAATTTGACTACGTGCATCTTTACTGCATGACTTGGGCTGCTGTGCTTGATCTCTGTCTTCTTTTTAATACACTTTTGGTCATTCCCTTGCTGTTACAAGATGCTATCCCACCTGCTGTAGTAACCTGTGTAGGAGCCTTTCTGTCTTCTTCTAATCTCTTCTAATTTTCCTGGGATTTCAAAATCAGAAGGAAGAGCTTATGTGGTAGATTGCATTATTGTTCCTAATTATTTACTGCTCTTTTGTAAAAGATTATATACTTCTACCCATTGCCAAGTGACTTGTAGGACAGTGTCCTTGTGGAAAGAATATACTTCCCTACTCCACTGGTTTCATGTGCCCTACTTTCACCAATGAACTGGGAATGGAAGTGACAGATGCCTCATCAAAGCAGAAGTGTTGAGACCCATTGCCTGGTTCTGCCATTCCTCTTTTCCCTCTGCCACGAGAAGGGCATGTCCCAGCTAGGGGCTGCTCCTTCAGCCTAGATTCCAGAATAAAAAGTACACATGGGGCAGAGCCACACTTGGCCTATAGTCAGCATCCTGAAATATGAACAAGAAATGCACAGCCCACTGAGATTCTCTTTTTTCATCACAAGCTTGCAAAAGTTGACTAATACAGGAGGGTTATTATTGTACGTAAAACAAGAGGAGAATGAGTTAGGGCTCAACATAATCCTTCTTTGAAGAGAGATTTCTGATTTGGTTCCTTCTGTGCATCCCTTCCCATAACATACACACTGACTCTGCAGGTCGGTAAGCTTCAGTAGAGGTACCAGCTGTTACCATTTATAATTGTGACTTCCATTCCCTTCACTGAAGTCCCCATAAGCACCTTAACTTATGACCCATCAGATGCACAATGGTATATTTAATCCCTCTGTTTTTCAGAGGGCTTAAAAGCTATTGAGGAAAAAAAAAGGTAATGGAACTTTTCTGACTTATTACACAGCTGGCATCCTGTGTACATAGAATAAACTAATACCTTTTGCCAGATGGTATAAAAATCACTTTGCAATCCAAATTCGAATTTTAAAAAATATTGTGCTTACATTATGAAGTAAATAAGAAGTCTCTCCAATTTTTGGAAGCTAGAAAACAAAATTATCTGGTTGTTTTTTCCATCAACTCCTTACCTTCTGTAGACCCTTTTATATGAAGGCGTTTGTTGAGTTCATCCAATTTGTTCTTCATGTGTGAAAACCAAAAAAAAAAAAAAAGAAAAGAGAAGAGAAAGCAAATCAGAAACGTTTTTTCTTTCCAGCACCCTTCTCTCTATTTAGTACCCAGCTAAATTCAAAACAGGACCCTAAACTTCATCAATACCATAAACTCTGCAGAGTATTTACTACTTTATCTCAAAATGAAATTTTAGGCTCCATTTCCTAGTGATCTATGGTCACGAATATGTTATTTAATTTCTCCATGATTTTGTTTCCTTTCCTTAAAAGTGTGGATAATCATGGTACCAACCTCCCATGTCGACAACGATGATTAGGGCGCATATATGTAAATTAATTCGAATATTGCCTCAATATTTCGGATTAATCTCTAGGTACACTAAAGTGATTCCCAAACCAAGTTATGAAATTGCTTTTTCTAAAGCTGAAACATAATGACTCAGCAGTTCTGAAAAGTCACGGCTCAGCAACTCCATCTCCCACTATATATTCTAGAGACACTCTAGCATACGTCTACAAAAAGACATTTGCGGTAATGTCTACTGCAGCATTGTTTGGAAGAACTAACAATTGGAAATTACCAAATGTTCTCAAATAGGAAACTGAATAGAATCGTGATGGTATAATTATATAATTAAATATTAATTATTAGTGGTAAAAATGAATGAGCTAAAACTTCACATATTAATATGCATAAATCTCAAAAATACAAGGATGAACAACTAAATGCAGGATACATATAGTATAAGAGCATTTACATAAAAATATAAGATATCCAAAGCTATCCCATAGGTTATTTTAGGGAACTATATACTAAAAATTAGTTAATACATTATTTAAGAGATACATATGTATGGAGTGAAAGTATAGAGGCCTACATGGCAATTATATACACTATATTCAGGATATTAGTTACCTTTGGGGTAGAAAGGAAGTGGGATTGGGGTGTGGGATGTCACATGGAGTATCCATTCAATCTGTAATGTTTTCTTTCTCACAATGTGTGTATTGAAGTATTCATTTTATTGATCTCTATACCTTTTCAGTATGTCTGTATTTATTTTTTAAGAAAAGGAAAATAGTCTTTTGGAGAAACCCATTGACAAAATAAAGATGATCCCCTCTAAAACGGTTTAAGATAAAATAACCAAAATATTTCTTGCTTCCCAGAAGAAAGGTAATTCAGAAAACAAGATACAGGTAATAGATGCCTCTAAAAATATAACTAGAATTCACTTCAAAGACCACTTCCTGTTGACTTTGGCAACTCAACTCCTCCAGCTGAGGTCTTAGAATTACCTACTTTATAGTAATTAGCCCTGTTAGTTCTTATCAGGAGCTAAAGTAGGAAGGATTAATAAAGGGAAGGAGGTAGGGAAGAAGAGCAAACTTCCTCCCATGGTGGGCCTCCCACACTGTGGCTCCTAGGCCCCAAGGAATCCTAGAAGGTAGCAAATGGTAGGGGAGGGGGATAGACCAGTGGGAAAATTATTTTCCATTTTTATGAGGTCTAATAGAAAGATCACACATTTGCCTGTAATAAAACCACACAGGCAGGGCTTCCCTGGTGGCGCAGTGGTTGAGAGTCCGCCTGCCGATGCAGGGGACACGGGTTCGTGCCCCGGGCCGGGAAGATCCCACGTGCCGTGGAGCGGCTGGGCCCGTGAGCCATGGCCGCTGAGCCTGCGCGTCCGGAGCCTGTGCTCCGCGACGGGAGAGGCCACAGCAGTGAGAGGCCCGCGTACCGCAAAAAAACACACAAAAACACACATGCAAAAATAAAATTGCTTTGATTTGTGTTGGAACCCTCTCAACCACTAACCAGTGTTAGTGGTAACACTGGTTGTATCTTGCTGTCAGAAGCACTGATGGGCAACTCTAAAAGGTCTTTGATCAATATAAAATTCAATAAGCAAATCATTACTGAACATGTGTAGTTTGCTTGTTTCAATAACTGTCCAAACACGAGGTGCTGGGTGGTCCCTATCTGCACCCCAATGCCTGCCCGGCCACACCCTTCCTTACCCTGCTCTGTGCCCTGGGAGACCGATCTCTAGGGACTCATCAGAGAGCAAGCTTGCAGGGCTCCAACAATGAGAGGTACCAGCGGGGGATTGGGAGGGGTGGATTTACTCCCCCAGCTTCCCCTCTACCAGGTTGCAGTGCGTTAGCTGCACCCATCTACCAAATTCCGTCGTTCCTTCCTATATAGCTCTTTCTCCATGTGCCAGTAACTGCTCCCTCCCTTTATTGTTGAGACCCAGGATTGGTACCCTATTAGCCCCAGGGTACTTCAGCATCCCTCACTGATTTCCCTCTACCCTGCCAGCCTTTGAAACAGTCTTCTCATTAAACGTGATTGAAACAATCTCTTTAAGCCTTCTTTAAAAACCTCTTCTGCATGGACCATCTGTTTCTTATTGGGACCATGACTGATACACATGTGATCCAGGTTGAAAAAAAAAGAAAAAAATCATTTTGGTTGGGAATTGTGATTCCACAGAATAGCATTATGAATTTTACTTTTTTTTTTTTTTTTTTTTTGCGGTACGTGGGCCTCTCAGTGTTGTGGCCTCTCCCGTTGTGGGGCACAGGCTCTGGACGCGCAGGCTCAGCGGCCATGGCTCACAGGCCCAGCCACTCCGCGGCATGTGGGATCTTCCCGGACCGGGGCACGAACCCGTGTCCCCTGCATCAGCAGGCGGACTCTCAATCACTGCGCCACCAGGGAAGCCCTGAATTTTACTTTTTGTTCTTCATTATCTATCCCTGGGCTGTCCAATGTGGGAGCCATGAGCCACATACGGCTCTTTAAATTTAAAGTCACTAAACGAAATTAAAAACTTAGTTCCAAGTGTTCAAAAGCTACATCTGACCAGTGACTACCATTCTGGACAGTACAGATATACCATTCATATCATCACAGAAAGTTCTATTGGACAGCACTGCCCTACACCCAATAGGCTCCTCCATGATAAACATGAAAAATTATTTCTACCTTTGGCTCTACCTTATCATCACAGGTACAGCCCAGGTCAAAATCAGACTGAAGGTACATAATCCCTGGGTAGTTGGGTCTGGTAACTTCCTCCGGCATGGTTGGTCTGAAAGTGTTAGTACGCAGGAGATGGTTCAAACTTCCATGAGTCCCATTATTAGGAGCTGGTTTCAGTCCCAGGAGATCTGACGAGAAGAAAGAAAGGAGCCAGGTACTTTGTAAATATTTTTGATGAGGTATAGGGAGAGTCAAAGCCATTCACCTTCCAAGGGCCTGAAAACTTGGAACACAAATTAGAATAGCATAAAACCAAATTTAGACTGTAGGCTCGCTTCTTACTTCCAAAATCATTCTTGCCTGATCATGTCTTGGCAACAACTTTCTGAAATAGTATGTTCATTGCTTGATTATAAAGAGAGACATTTCCAAAAAGACAGAGTGAAGAAATAGGGCCTTACTTAGCTACTGCCTATGTCTGTGATAGTTACAACCCAGGACCATCAGCTTCAGTATCATTGCCTTCCTGCTTCTCTAAAAGTCTAAGGAGACTTTCATCCCGAATTTTGAAGTGGGACTTATAATCAATAAATAACCTCTAGTCTGCCCTCTCATGCACTCCACAGAAGTACGGGGACAAGAGGAGGTTTTGGCCTTGTGCCCTAAAGTGCCGCTGTGAAATGAACAGGCTGATTTCACAGCAAGTGAAATGTTTGCCAAGCGAGCATACAGTGACTTGCCTAAGCTGAGAGGTGGGGCAGGGGAGAGCCAGCAGCCAAGATGGGAAAAGAACCCAGGAGACCCGACTTTCAGACTCCCCCTCTAACCACCAGACTGGCACTCCCTTACTAAATAGGAAAAGTTGTCCTCATTCAGCAACTAGAAACTCAAGGAAGAAAAATAATTAGGCGTACATAAATAGCTGGCCAGGATACAAGCTGGCGAGATTTTAACTGGGCGGCAATGGGAGAGATGGAGGTGGGAGAAAGCTCTGTGTCGAACTCTTGCTTTACCCAGCCTCTCACCATTGGTGTCAAACTGTAATGCTATGTTAGATCAGCCAGAGACTGCCAACAGCAACACTATGAAAACTCCCCGTTAGTCAACTGTTGAAGGAAGACAAAGAAGCCTTAGAAGGGGATGATATTCTGTCTCTTGAACCAATGGGCAAATTACAACATTTTTTGTGTGTGAAAAGATGAGGTGATCCCAGAAAACAGACACCTCATTTCTTTCTCCGACATTGAAAGAAGTTCATACGTTAACTCAAGATTGTTTTCTTGGTTTTGATGAAATAAATGACTTACCACACATAACATTGTAAAGTTCAATGTTTTCAAACGGAGGCACTTTAGTCTTGTACTTAAATGTTGGGCCATAACCTACGAAAACAGTCTTCCAAAAGAAAAGAAAACAAACAAAACAATTAGGCATTGCTAATATCTAGTAGCAACCCTTCCTCGATTTATAAATGCTTTGCAAGCTTCACTCACACCACCATTCCCATCCCTTCTTGGAGTCACTAAAACACACTTCGATTCACAGTTCCAGGAGCATACCTGCATACTGTTGACCTTGTTATCAAATCCATGGTCTCCCTGGAAAAAACATTTTCCCGATGGTTTCTTATAAACATCCAAAGGTTTCCTAGAGTGAAACAATTGTACAATCAGTCAGGATTTCTCATGAAATCATTCTGATTAAAAAAAAAAACCAAAAAAAAAAAAAAAAAAAAACAAACCAGTGCACAAAAAATATCTCTAAGGAGTGGATCTTACAAATATATTCTTCTCATTGTAATTGCATCATTCCTGCGCTGACGAAAACATGATGCTGTTCTTTTGCCCCAAGTGCTTTTGCTTTGACAATCAGCCCAGGACAAATTGGGACCTGAAGTCCTGGTCCCCTCCTCAGGCCTCGTGCTTGCACTGAGCAAAGCCCTGGTCACAGGTACAGACACACCTTGTAGATACTGCACGTTCGATTCCAGACCACCACAATAAAGAGAACATCGCAGTAAACTGAGTCACATGAAGTTTTTGGTTTCCCAGTGCATAGAAAAGGTATATTTACACTATACTATATTAAGTTGCAATAGCATTATGTCTAAAACAACAACGCACATACCTTAATTTAAAAATAGTGCTGTCAGAAAAATGTCACCTATAGACTCTCGATGCAGGGTTGCCACAAAGCTTCAACTGTCTGCCTATGTGCTTCACTAGCTCCAGGACTGTAAGACTCTCCACTCTGGGGCCATGTTTGTCTGGTTCATTTCTACACACCCATCACTATGCTCCATGCTAAGCACACAGTCGGCACTTTAAAAATATGTGATTTTAATCAATGAATGGAGACCTGTATTCTATAAAAATGTTTGCATACAAATTTACCTGTCAACAGATTTACCTAGTAATACCACTAGAGAACATAACTGAGTCATAAGCTTAACATATGTAATAGTGGCATAGCTAAGAAGAGCCAAGCCTCACCTAGACAGTACCTCTATTTAGAAACAGAAAATGGAAACCTTGCTCTCTAGACATCAAAAGCATCTGAGCTCCCTTGTTGAGACAGGAAGATACCTTTTGCTTAGAGTCATGCAGCACTTTTCCAAGACACTTTCATGTTTATTAAGACAAATATTTCCTAAGTACCTATAGGTACATTGCACTGAAGTAAAGTGCTTGGGGGAAAACAAAGAAATTAAACTTCGGGGTCTTTGCTCTTAGGTAAAGTACTTTCAGCTTGGGATAATAAGATATGTGCATATAATAACTCAACAGTGCAAGACATAATTTGAAAAACTTTACTGCTAATTAAAATGCCTGGCTTTGGTCTACACTAATTTGCTCAACTATCTTCATCTTTTACTTAACTCCTACTCAACTCCCAAGTTTTCTTCATCGAAACCTACAAACGGTACAAATTTGCTCATTCTTCCAAACCACCCCATACTCAGGCAAGCCATTTTGGTCACAGTTTTGTAACTTTTCCTTGAAGACTCCCCATGTCTGTTCTAAATGATCTCAATAATTTCTAGTTTACATACATATCTCTTCACAATCCTACATATTTCACTTTATGTACACCCTGACAATTACAATAGGATATTTGTGTATTTGTCACATGTGTCTCTCTAGATGTTCCATACTGATTCAAGCTCTTAGAGGACACACATTTTCTTGTTATCTTCTCTCCCTTGTAAATTCATTCAAGTACCAAGCCAGAGTACATCTAGTAGTTGTTCAATTATTGCTAAGTTAATTAAGACTGCGTCTCAGCACTTTTTTAAAGGAGAAAGTCAGAGCAAGAGTGAGTGGGGGACTTCCCTGGTGGCACAGTGGTTAAAAATCCGCCTGCCAGCTCAGGGGACACGGGTTCGATCCCTGGTCCGGGAAGATCCCACATGCCGCGGAGCAACTAAGCCCGTGCGCCACAACTACTGAGCCTGCGCTCTAGAGCCCGTGAGCCACAACTACTGAAGCCCACATGCCCTACAGCCCGTGCCACAAATATTGAGCCCGTGTGCTGCAACTACTGAAGACCCCGCCTAGAGCCCGTGCTCCGCAACAAGAGAAGCCACCGCAATGAGAAGCCCACGCACCGCAACAAAGAGTAGCCCCTGCTCACCTCAACTAGTGAAAGCGCATGCGCAGCAACGAAGACCCAGCACAGCCAAAAGAAAAAACAAAAAAAGAGTGAGTAGGAAAGGGCTACCCCCAGGTCTGTGTGAAAGTGATTAAGCTTTGGATAATTAACTCTTTGGAACTGGTTAGAGCTTCCAGACACATCCTACATCAGATTCAAGAGCAAGGAATAGTCTCTTCCATATTGGAGAGTCTTTTGTAGTTCCAAACAAGGCAAACATCTGAAATATTTAAGGCAATGTAAAACACGCCTCTCTTCAGTAACAGAGTAACAGAGGTAACAGAGGTTTTAAGATTAACAACATTTTCTGAACTCTTCTATAAATGTCGCTACAAGCTAAGTTTCGTCAACGGAGGCCAAACCTGTCCAGTGTGGTAAGGCAATGTCCCAGGCATATGTTTGACTTACTCAAGTAATAAGAATAGAATGTAAATTTGAAAAACAAAACAGAGAGACAAACACACAAAGATGCACTGAGAGGCCACAAAGAGCCACCAAGATGCTGAGACCAGGAACACAGAGAGGTATTGTCTCGGGGCTAATTGTTTATCCAGCACACAAACTCTTTGCAAACGATGAGATTTCCAACTGAGATTTCTTTTTATAATGGCTAAGGACCTTAAAGCACTCCAGCTGCCAAAGGGGCGGTTATGAAGATGAGAATCAGGGACAGCCTATCCCCAAGTTACCTTGCAACGTGCCATCTTCGGTCCACCAGTAAATGGATGTCCTCAATTCTTCTGTTGTTGGCATAGTGCAAACGTTTGGGAAGGTGCTGTTTCATGTAAGGCTTAAAGTGCTGATCTGGTTTTTTACACTGAAATAGAAATGGATATTGAACTTCAGATGGAGTGTCTTCTAGAAAAGTCCAAGACATTCTCTCTAGAAAGAGGAAGGAGGTTTTAAGTCAAACGAAAGGCTAATTACTGAATAAATGGCATTTGTCACCCCTATCAAATGATAAAAGCTGAAAACAAATAGATTCAAAGGGGAATAGATAATGTTGAAGAAGACATAGAAGGTTATCAGAGGGGAGTTAGAAATTTTTAAGATACATTCCTGACTCGCGAGACCATCATGAAGAGCAGCTCAAACTCCAAGGCTTTTCCCAAATGCTTCAAATCAGGGAATGGGGAGGTGGGGTGGGAAGGGAGGAGAAGGCATGTTCAGGACCATGTGATTACAGTCTCATGTGCCTTTAAGGTCTCTATCCCGGATGGGAAAACTGTGGAACAGGGTGGTGGGCAGATCTGGTTCAGAAAGAGTAAGGATCTGTTTAATCATGAATGAATACTTTTCAGCCCTAATGGCAAGGTCAAATACTCTCATTTTGTTTTGTTACCAAGACCATTAGGGAGCCTGCAGCTGTCCATGGGCCAGAAAGCTCCTAGGGAAACAAATATACAGGATGGCAGGGCAGTGAGGAAAATGTTCCTCTCAGCCTACAGGGGAGTTGAATACAGGAGATGAGTGTGTGGAAGCTACTCCAAAGGCAGAGGCCTGGTGACATGCAATACTTACCGTGAGATTAGCAATAATGACTTTAGGGTCATCTGTTCAAAGAGAGAAGGAGAAAGATTTCAAAAGAGTTGACAGTAATCACTGAGAGAAATCATTTTTGCAGCGAGACACTCGATTCTTTTTTTCTCTCCTAGAAGACCTATCACTTTAGATTTTGTGTAAAATATATGTAAAACTGTGTGTGGGTATTTAAAATTTCAGTAAGTGAAATGTATCTAAATGAGAGGAACAATTCCTATGGTAAATGTCCCTGCTAGGTCCAAGTCAACCTTTCCGGAAGGGAATTCCTCCTTCCAGAGCACTGGGGTATTGCTGGGTAAATTGCTTTTTTAAAATTCTCCCAAATGGTCCCTCTGGAACCTGGATTGAGTTTATTTGAAATTTAACATCAGGAACTAAACTGGGCATTTGGGGCTTTTAATGTAACTTCCTATGTATCTGCAGATCTTTCAAACAAGCCATCATCCACTTTTAAGATGAATCTTCTAATCCATTATTTTTTCTAAAGGGAATTTTTTTCCTCGGTAATATCACAGGTCTAATTACATAGGTGGCTGCCCCTTTCCAGTTGCAGACACACACACGTATGCACCTTCTTTATTTTCACTACCAGCAAACAAAGGATATTTTAGTCAATACCCTGAACTAGCTAAAAGCAAAACTATGTAAATGATGGCTGTGTATAAACTGTGGACAGGATTATATTATCTGATGGTCCCCTTTTGGCGGGGGGGCGGGGGGAGAAAGAGGAGATTGTAGGTTGGTTGCATTTTGTTTTGTTTTCCAAAAATTTGCTTCAGCATGTCATTATAGAATCAGCAGAAAAGGAAAGCAGCGTTCAGAAGAGATACCGACAGCCATGAGGCAACCGTCCCTGGACTATAAACATCAGTGGAGCAGGCCATGTCTCTGTCATTTCCTGCTGCGTCCCCAGGGCCTGGTAAGCACTCAATAAACATTTGTTAATAAATATAAATAAATATCTGTTCATGTTTGGTGCAAATGCATGAATAAGCTTGCCTTGCATAAATATACACTCTTCAAAGACAATGTTCAGCATCTTAGTTCTAAAGCTATGAAATTCGAAGATAAAAAAATGTGGATTCCCTTCTCCTTAAATTGGGGTCAAAATTGAGTTGCATCTTTCAATGACACGAAAATAAGTAATAATGGTAGCAATAATAATTAACCCAAATTGTGTCCATACCATGTTCGGTCTCTGTAAGGGCTTTGCAGGCACTGTCTCTCTGGTCATTCACAACTAGTCTGCTGGAATGTAGGTGCGATCAGAATCCTCACTGAGCCAATTGGCATTTAGAAGGTGGAGGCGGGGGACGAGGGGAACGTGCACACTAGGACCCTGCTGGCAATCTGACTGAGCAAAGCCATGCTTTGAACCTCTACATTCAGTGACCTCATCAACCACAGTCCTCAAAGGGACCAAACAGAATGAGTTCATGTTCTTCGATAATGAAGAAAAATAAATAGCACAGGGCAGTCTTGTGCTCAGATAAATCCCAGAGAACTTCTAGGAAATAACAAATGCCTGAGTCCACGTGTGGGACACCAATCCTTCAATTCTGAAATACTCAGCCTTCTCATGCTAACAGCTCCCAGAGAGCAGGGGAGGCCCCCAGGACAGGGTAGTGGTTAAGAGTCAGTTAAGCATCTGGGTTTAAGTCCCCACTCTGCCGCTCACTGACTGTCATCCTCTTAGCCGGTTACTTCACCTCTCTCTGAGCCTTGATTGCCACTGTTTATAAGAGGAGATGATAATACCTAACACACAGGCCATTGGAAGGATTCAATAAAATGTGTATACATCTGGCTGAAAGAGTGATGTGACGAAAACATCATCCTCATAACTACCATTTACATAGCTTGACTATGTGCTAAACACTAATCTAAGTGAGATGTAGGGAATCTCTCATTTAATCTTCCCCCAAATCCTTATGGTACAGATGAGAAGTCTAAGGCACAGAGTGTTTAAGCAGCTTAAGGTCACAGAGTGAAGCAGCTGGCAAACATTTGAACCCACACATCCTGCCACCGTTGTTTTTGCTCTTAAACACCTCGCTCTCCCATCTCTCATAAAATGTATGAACGTGTTTTTTTAAATACAAGACATTTAATTATTGGTAGTTATCATTTCATTAGCCTTAGGAAAGTTTTCCTTCCACCCCTAAAGCAACCTCCCCATTACTTTTACTGATGTTTTGAAATACTTTTCAAAATAGACAAAAACTTTCTTGCATAAGTCCTAGAATGCAAATACTAGATCAAGAGGTACCGTAGTGACTCTGGGCCACTCTGGCAAGGGCCTGCCTAGCTCAAGGGAACAGAGAAGACAGGACACGGAAGATAGAAAAGGCACGGAAAAGAGAAGGCTGAGACACCAACGTTTTGTTTATTTCACAGCGTTGCCTGGAGCTGAGCTTGGAACAGTTCCCATTTCTGTTGACTCAGTAACATCGTTTGGGAAAAACTTAATTTTCCAAAGCTTTATGCTTGGTGCCAATGGTTTCTTATTCCCAAGGCTAAAAATGCTAAAGGATTTTTTTCTTCCCCAAAATGCAGCATGCCTCCAATAAAACGATACACGTCTCCAAAGCTAGGTGGTTGGGCAGCATGTAAAACATCTTAGCCCATAAATCAAAGTTCTCATCAGTGGCATATCATAACCCAAATGTGTAAAACAGGAGTGATAAGATTATTCCTGTTTATTTTATTTCTAATCTTTCAAAACAGCTGCCACTTTCCAAGGACTTAATAGTTTCTCCTGCTGCTTTCTGTCAATCACTTTTCTAAAGGTAAAGAGTTCCCTTCAACCAGGCTCCTAGGAAGGTTTAGGGTCTGAGGGCACTTTTGCCAACCCTGTCATGGACTCCCTCACTTGAGCTAAAGAGTAAACCTGAACCTCTTGTTGGAAAGTTTGTCTCTTGTAAGCAGAAGTTTATGGTTATACCCATGACTCAAATTAAGTGTATTTTTCACATGATAAAAACAAGAGCAAATATTTACATAATGCTACCAGGGGCCAGGAACTATTCTAAGTGATATACATAGATTCATTTTCACAACAACCCTATGAGCTAGTTGTTATTTATCATCCCTTTTTTCAGATGAAAAAAACTGAGGTTTAGAATTTCAATGACTCGTTCAAGTTCACTCAGCTGAGCAGCAGAGCTAGGATTTCCACCCAAGTAGTCTAGCTTCAGAGAATAAGCCCTTTCTCACTCCACTAAATTACCCTTCTAACAATTTAGTATTTTAAGAGTCAACTTACATTTAGCATTATTGCTAAATTTGGGTCGAATTCTTCCTAGAGTTCCTGGCACTAAAGTAATGTCATCCACATTAGTTAGGTAATTGCTCAAGAATTCGGTTCTATCACATGTGACATCTTCCATTCCTATGGGGAGGGAAAAGAAAGTATTTTCAGGCAACTGTAAAATTAAAATCTCCACACAGACACTAAAGGTAACATTCAGGCCTCTCCTTAATTCGTTTTTCACAACTTAACATGAGGATCCCTCTCTTTTGAGGTTTCTTAACTTGACTTTGAATTGTTGAATGTTTCATTATATAATCTTTTCATCAGACATTGCTTTAGTCATATCATCTTGCAGCACTAGAAGGCTGAAAATGCATCATCTCAATTATATTTTAAGTCATTCAGCAAGACCAACAAGATAAAGGAAGTAACTGTGATCTTTAAAAAAAAAATCTATTTACACTGTCATTATGTAAAAGATCTATTCTTTAAAAAAAAAAATCCCAGATTGTTTTAAACTCTTCCCAGCTAGGGGTGGTGTAAATAGCTGTGTCTCTTTTACAAAATGTCATTTTCCAACTCTCTAATGTATCTCGCGACTTGAGTACATAATCACCAGTCCTCACTCTGCCTTCACTGGTGGCCTTGGATGTTACTGACAAAACAATACTGGCAACAAGAGATAGAAAGAAAAATGTCAGCCCCAGTGACCACCCAAACTGAAAAACAAAATAACACTGAAAACAAGCTGTAAACAATATAATCAGTTAAAACTGAAAGCTAGCAACTAGAATATAAAAAGGGTCTTGGTAGGGAATTTCTTCACCAACAAATATTGCCCCCTCCCACCCATGATTTGTTTCCTGCCTCCCATCAAGGAGAATTTCTTGATCAATATTAAAAAAATAAATAAAAACAAAAACAAACTCAAATCTTAGAATCACAAGTTATGGAGGCTGGAAGAGAACTTTATTGTCATTTCAGAATTTACGAGATGAGATGAAGCTATAAAGGTTTAATATATTGCTTTATATAATCCAGTATCCAAATATTTTTTAAGTGGGGAAACTTAAATGATTCTGTAAAGGATTTCCTAAGGTTTTAGAATAAAGAAATGTAACTCAGAGTGGCCCAGATATGGTGAAATTCAAATTATCACCTTCTGGGATCCCAGATCCAGACCCCTCTTTTTAAAATATAAATTGGAAGGAAGAGAGAGAAAAACATATCCCAACATAGCACAAGGGTTATAGATCTTGCCTTTTAACATTTAAAATCTCAGGAGGAATAACTGAAGCAATAAACAGCTGTTATGTTCAAGCACAATGTGAATCCAGGAAGGGGAAGTCTCTAAATACATGTTAATGGAAGACTAGAAGAATCTTCCATTTGCTGCCTTCCTAAGTCACTTAAGCCACCCCAGTGGTGAACCATCTCTCTTGCTTTCAAAGTGCTTCTCAAGCATCATCACCCTTCACCCTCCAGACTAACTCTGCGTTGGTGGTATTAGTGTTCTCATTCTACAGACCAGGAGGCTGAGACTTGGAGAGGCTTTTAAGTGGCACAGTGCAATTTGAACTCCATTGCAACTCATTCTTACTCCCAAACCCAGGCTCTGGAACACTAGACAATACTACCTTTTAAGAAAGAGATGTTGTGCCATTTATTCGTCTCAGAAGCCTGCACACTGGCAAGACCAGACTGGAATCTAGCCAAGACTTTTACAGTGCTCCAGCCTGTGATTCACTGGAGCCCATCTACTTCTTAGACATATGGCTCCAACATGTAAGCAAGTGTTCTTGACACCTCTGGGCAACTTAAATCAAATCAGCTGTGTCACAGGCTCCCCATTCTCTGTCTTATCTGCAGCTCTCCACCGAGTCAAACTCATGGAACATGATTTTGCAGATGGTTACATTTAGTCCCTGCAAAAGAGCATATTAGTTCTAGGGTTTTCTTTGTTTTGTTTTTGTTTTAATTTCTTATAGATCTTCTAGAAAATTCTATAAAGAAAACTTCAGGCCCAGAGCAGAGTTTTGATTAGGGAGAGTTATCTGCCCTTCTTAACAGAACTACCAAGTCAACTAATTTTCTTCTTCCAAACCCTCTCCTAGAAGGGAGCAGCCCCATATTCCAGAGCCATGATTTCAATTTGCTAGTTCTGGAAGGCAGAAGGCACTCTCAGTCTGCACACCTGTGAAATAAGAATGCTCTCTGCTGCACCCTCCCACCCCAGCTCTATAGACATATATGTTTATAATGCTCTTGATCCATACATTTTTCTACTTTATACAGTGATTTAGAAAACAGCTCCCTAAACTGCTTCTTCCTCTCTTAACAGTCTTCTCTACTGATCCAGGGTCCTCTGACTTGGGTCTTGAATTCGCTCAATGAATGCATGGAAATCACTTTTCTCATATGTCACCTCTTTGACAAGAAGCCTAAGTCTCCACCTTTTCTTAATCATATTTAGATTTATTTTTTAGCCACATGAACTCTGTGGGCTCCTTTTGGGGATGTGGCTAGGAGGGATATGTCACATTCACAGAGGAAGCTCTTAATATCACAAGGGAATTGTCTGCAATCTTTTTTTTTTTTTTTTTTTTTTTGTCATGCTGCACAGCGTGAGGGATATCAGTTCCCCCGCCAGGGGTTGAGCTCAGGCCCCAGCAGTGAAAGCGCCGAATCCTAACCACTGGACCGCCAGGGAATTCCCTGCAACTTTTTAATATGGGACAGATTTTTGTAGGAAGGCTTTTCCTGCGAAGAATAGGAAGATACAGGAATTCCCTGGTTTTGATCAAAATGTATGCAGGGTCATCTCAGGTCATCTCATAATTTTGAGTCACGGCTCGATTTCTTTCTCCATCCTGAAGAAAGGGGGAAGGAGGAAGAAGAATATAACCTGGGATTCTGAGAGCAAGGGTTTCCCCAGCACATCAGAAACGTTATCTATCTGGATAAAGAAACAAAGCTTTACCATGGTCTCCAACAAAGATGACATTTACACAGCGATGCAGCTTTAGTTGTTTCAGTCCATCCATTAATTGCCCCACTGTTTTGTCAATATCCCTCAGAGGATTTGTCATCTGGAAAAAGGAGCAAATTAGTCCCTGAAGGTTTTTTTTTCTTCCTTTCAGTATCTCATAGATCTTCTAACCCTAAAACATTCTGGAAAGAAAACTTCAGGCCCAGAGGCAGAGCTTTGTCTAGGGAGATTTTCCTGCCTTTCTAAATGGAAACATGGTCTAAGCATTTTTATTTATATTCTTTTAGGAATGTAAAACCTCTCCTCATTCAATCCCTTTCAAGATTCTTTGATATAAAAATAGAAAAATTAAGGGCACTTCTTTTTTTAGAGATAAAATGGCTTTTCTAAAATGTAATAATGTTCTTTAAGTCCAAGAATTTTGAGAGAGAGTCAGATGGACAGTTTAAGCCTCTTGTTCCCTACGTGAAATCACCTAGGCTTTGAACCATGGCAAGAAGATGGAGGCTAAGTGAATCAAAAGCAGTTCTGAGGTTAAATGGTAACCTTCCACTGGATGCCAAATTAGAGCATCATTAATACAAAGAGATCCATCTGGTGTTCCAAAAAACTTACTCTCAATTTCTGACAACAATAGATTCTTAATAGAAGGACCACTTCTAAGAAGCAAGCTACTACTTCTCAATTTAGTCCCTTTCAAGCTGATTTTGAGTAAAATAAAAATCTACAAGAGTTCAAACTTAAATAGAAGTGAATCATTGAGCTTGTTCTAGAAGGTTTCTTATTTAGCCTAATGAAAACTGAAAACTCAGTTCTCTGAAGAACATTTCCAAAGCACAAGAATCATAATCCACCTCTCATGTTCTTGTTTCAAATGGAAGTTTCTGATAGAACCTACTAGAGAGTTCCTTCTCCCTCTCATCTCTGTACAATGGAAAGATTTTCAAGAAACATCCCATCAGACAAACACTTGACAGAACTTTAGCTGAATTGGACAGCTTAGCTACAGTCACACATATCCGCTCAAAATGACAGAGATAAGAACGGAAGGGATCAGCATATCTTTTTTCCTCAGACACATAATCTTATCTTCCACTAGCATCTTCTCAGATGACTCTTGACCTTTCCTCATATCATGTCATCAGTAAAATCAGGTGTAAATTTGTTTTTCTTCATGACAGGAGTCAGTATTTCAAATTCTGTCCCAAGGAGTAAGTCACAAGTGAAAGTTTCATAATGATGTGTGCGGCATAATCTGAAGAGACTAACAGAGGGTAGACTTAGCGGTATTTGCTTCTGAGTAAACTGTGCTCTCCTCTAAGACCTTCACCTAGACAAAGAAATACCAAATGCACAACCTATGTCAACCCTTGGCAACAAATTCATTTTCTTCAGTCAGAAAGATGACTCAGGTTAAAATCCAGAACCTATTTCTTAGTGATTAGTTCAAACAATCATAAATAAGATAGTGCCTCGGAGGTCTCCGGAGGTTTCAAGAAAAGTAACAACCTATAGGCTATTCTGAATGTAATGAAAAGAGTACACATTGCTCATATCTCTATAAGAAAACACACCCAACTCTATCTACCCATTGTTTTCTCTCTCCTTCTGTCTCAGCTCTTCCCTTGCCTATCATCTAAGACCTCTTCTGAACTTGGAAGGTACAGACCACTAATCTAGTCCAATATACTATTGAGTTCTAATCTATACCGTCTCTCAGGATTTCCCCGACTACCTTGCTGGGTTGTTCTCAAGAACCAAGGCTACAAGAAACTGTGACAAATTCTGTGAAAAAGTGCAAGCAAAACCAATAGCTTTCTTAACACTCATTCAAGCCTAAATATTCATACTAGTCTGGGGCAACTAACTTTAAAGAAAGTAGTTGTTGTTGTTGTTGTTGTTTTTTTTCTGGCTGAAAGATCAAGAAGTCTTCACATCAGTGTTAACCTCTGAAGGAGCAGATTTTTCTGGACTCAAAGCCAAGGATGACACACCAGACTTTTTCTTTAACATATTCAGCTGATTTTCAAACCAAGGCACTGAAGGAAACCTTCAACTCAGACCTGCCCGCCACAAAGCTTTGGAACAATAGATAAACTTACTTTGTCCTGACGAGCTTCCGCAGCATAATGATCCATCCTATGTAATTTTCTTCTTCTTTTCTTTGGAGGAGTAACTGGTCTTTCCTGTCTCCTCTTAGGGGTAACCTTCCTCTTAGGTCTCTTAGCCGGAGTAAAAGGTGAACCATAACTACTGTCCTGTACTGGCGGATAGAGATGTCTGGACTCAGAAGTCGTCTGTCCCTCTGGGTCAGATCATAAAGCTCACACTTTGCCATCTGGGGTCAGCAGAGTCTTAGTTAAAAAAAACTGACTCCTTAAGTGAGAAAAAGTTGGTATGAGGGATGATTCTGGGAACTCTACAGAGAGAAGCCTCCTAGATTGATCTTGATGTTGCTGTTACAGCTTCTTCACTGAGAACAAGAATATAATTTACGAGAATCTGGTCGTGTGGGTCTCTTTTGGTTGAGGGGCCTACTGTGGATAGACCTGAAGGTGACACAGAATTCTGCATTCCATAACTCCTGCGTTACGGAGAGACTGGTCCTTGGCTATGAAAAGCTCTCCATGTATAAAGTACTAGCTGAAAACTAAATGGAATACTGGTCACTTGGTCGTTTCAAGGTGCTAAAGGATTCACGGAGGTGGTTCCAATTCAGATTCTAACAGGTATCTGTTCAGACCACCAACTATATCCAAGCAACTGTCACCTTCATTGGAAAGGATCAGGAAAAGAAATTTTAAACCAAGGATGGAATGAAACATAAATACTAAGCAGTCCTCCTTGGTCATGAATGTGCTTCCACAAATCAGCAGAGAGAACTTCCCACTGATAATTTAGGTTTCTGGTAGAGAAGAACTCTGAGCTAAGAGGTAACCATAAATAGAACTAACTGTCTTTTTAAAAATCCTCTTGTAAAATTAGGTCAAATGTAAAAAGTCATCGAGACCTCTTCATCTTGGTATACATATATATATCAAGAAAGATTCTACTTATACTCTTTCTGTTAGACATTCCCCTTTTAGCGGTGGTTGGGGGGTAGTGGCTGTACTACGCATTTGTTTTGAAAATCTAGCGAGCAGTAAAGGCTGACACGTAAACTGTAGATGAGGAAGGTAACCTTTTGGGACTTCCAAATGCTGGAGAAAAACAGGCCCCTGATTTGCTGATGGTGCAAAGGTGAATTAAAGCAGCAAGCCCTGCTGTCTACCTAGCTGATTTCTCTTGGTGGGACTGTTCCGAGACTCATTCAAATGCAAGAAGGGCCAGGAGGAGGAACGATGTTAGTGTATCCAAAAAGGAGGCCATGTGCCATGCGATTTCACTGTTTCCAGAGCAAGCCACTGCAAAGGCATCGCCACAGCTGTCTCATCCTCTCTCTCCGGCAGAGCGATGGAAAGACAGTCCCACGGACTCTGGTTTGGTTTTTTTTTTTTTTTTTTTTTAATGCCTCTAGTTTTAGCCAATTCCCCATGAGATGAGAAGCAAAAGGAAAAAAGAGGGTTTACCATTTCATGGTCACCAAATTCATTCAGCTAGCGCTCAAGTCTGCCCATCAGACACTCGGCCATTTGCAAGAGACCTCAACATTCCGAAGGCTCCAAAGGTAGCCCTTCTGATGGCAGCAGGTTAGATGGGCGGCAGGAGAAACAGGATTTTAGTCAAAATGAGTTTTCATCCAGGGATTATATTGCATGGATTTCCTTCTTTGAATGTTAGAGGTTGACAATAGCTAAGTTTTCACTGACCAGCCATACTTTAGTCTGACTTTAGAAGATTTAGCCTGAGGTTATTAAAAGGATGGGAAGGAGATGGGCAACTTTCCCTGCTTTTCAGGATACTTTGCCATCTGGAGGTAGTAACTAGCCAGCCAAAGCTCTGCCTCTAGGCCTGAAGAGCAGCTGAACGGAGAGTCACAGGGAAAGCACAGAAGCTCAGAGAGAAAAAGGTTGCGCCAGTAACCAAAAGCAAGCATATTTTCTGAACATTCATTCACCATTACACTGTGAAACCAGGAGTAATACGCCATTTCTCGAAGCTATTAGCCCAATGTTTGCGAATCGTCCTGAAAAAAGTATACTCAGGTATTAAGCGAATAAAGCACAAACTTCAAGTGTGTTGGAGCACACAACATTTTGCCAGATTGAATCATTTCGATTAAATTTCAAATGCAAGGTGTAAAAGATAACATGTTACTGATTTTAAAAATAATATTTCAGCTACATGCACAATAAGTGTAGATGAGGGATATATAGGTAGATAAACCAATTCGTCTACCACAAAAAAATAGGTTTTGCTGGCTTTGGTTTCATGTTTTAAACTGTTTCGTTTTTCTTTCAGTAAAAATAAGATTCCTAGAACCAAATGAGAAATCGTTGAAATCTGAAAACATCCCTTGCTTGTTCGAGAGAAAGTGACCAAGTTCTCAGGTTATCATAACTGAAGATACATCATAAGTGTTTTACCCCATAGATATATGAGAATATCCCAGTTATAAGAAGCATTAACACTAAAAAGAACATAGCATGAATACTTCCAACTCTTAATTCAAAAATACTCAGGAAAAAATGTTTGTATATTTATGAGAATCCTGAACATAGAACCATCATTACAGCAAATTAAAGTGTCCTATATTATGCTTCATTTATCACTGCTCAGGACTTTAAAAGAAACTTTTAGTTTATTTCTTGATCAAAAACACACTTTCAAGTAAGTAATTATAACTGAACTACACATATTAGAAATCCAGAGATGTTAATGAATAAAGAAGATTCATTGCTAAGCCATATAACTTTTAAGGAAATGAAAATTATAAGAATTATACCTCCTCTGTGTTGTAAAAAGCCAACTTTTGACATAAAGAAAACGTTCTGTGTGGTTTGAACATAGTTATTAATGGACCACTTTGCTTATCTCCTGGACTAAAGGAGAGTTAAATTATTTCCTAGTCTGGGAGTCAGAAGTTCTGTCTCCAAGTTCGCTTACCAGCTGAGCAACTGGAGTAGCTCCTAACCTCTTAAAGTACCAGCCTCTGGCTTTTAAAAGAGCGGCTATAACAAGCGCTGTTTGCCTGTGCCACAGGGTCTTTTAGGGGATACTATTATCCCAACAAAATTGAACCTTTAAATAGGGTACATGGAACTGCTTAGGGTTTGGGTTTTTTTTTTTTTAACATCTTAATAAAATGAGGTTCCTATTGTTCACTTTAGATTAATCTCAAAGAAAAACACCCTAAAGATAAAACAGCCACGCTTGCTCTGGCAAGAATAAGATTTGTGTTTCATGTATGCAGATGTTTATCTCATTTTATCATTTGTGTTTCATAATCATGCACCAGTGGTTAAACATCAAAGGAATAGGAAAAAGAGCATGAGACTTATATGACTTCAGTGATTTAAGGTAAACTAGGAATGGGTTCACACAGCCTCTAGTTTCCAGTGCTTAAGGACATCACCGCTGAATTGATGTTAAAGCATTCAGAAGTATTTATGGCTCCTTAGTATTTACTGTCTTTGTTTAAACATGCTGCATTTTGGTCAGAAATACTTAAACCAAGACACACTTATCTGTATTTCCTTAGTCATCCTTATGCTGAACATAACAAACTTAATTATAGCCAACAGTGTTGCCATCGGCTATCAGAGAATAAGAGGTAGTTCCCATCATCAAAGAGTTTGTGAAACAATTTCTCATCCAAAATCAAGTTTTTTTATGTTGATGTAGACCTCACCACCCTAGTAAGAAAGAGAGGTGGAAAACATTTCACAGATTAAAAGATTTAGATTTGCAAATCCCAGCATCTTTTAAAATGATCTATGCTGAAGCACTGGGAAAATTTCCATCTCTCGATAAAAGAGGAACATAATAAAATATCTCCTTCCCTTTCCCACCTCCTGAATTTGAAGTTATACTGGATGCTACCTTATAGACAGATTGTCTTCTACTAAGATCCCCGAGTGATACAAGGGTGTCACGTTGCTCTGCTAAACAGATTCATTCAACAGTGTATTTCTCCCAATTAAGAATTTGTTTCACTTCGGGGGGTGATGGATATGTTCATACTCTTGATCGTGGTGATGGTCTCACAGGTATATACCTATGTCAAGATTTATCAAATAAAAAATGTCCAATGCTATCAAATATTCCAGGTTGCTTGTACCTGCTAAGGTTAGTGAGCTGACCTACCCTCTCTGAACAGCATAACCATTTTAAGGGAGCTGAAATTCAGTTGCAATGTTTTATATTGCAGGTTTCATCTCCAGATTCTTTTCTACTCCTATCCCAGTGATGGCAAATGCCAACCATTCCCGATCCTTCATCTTTTGACTGATGCCTGCAGGGCTGGAATACATTCCTTCCTATGAACACCAAGTTTAGGATATGTTTGAATAGCAAATCAATCTGAAATGAAGTTCCTGTAAGAAAACCAGGTATGTTTAAGGTTCTTTTAAATGTTTTTACTCTTGTAGTTCTTTGACTCTGTAACCACTTGGCACATACAAACACCCTAAGAGACTTTGTACAAATCCTGAAATAAGGTCAGTAGATTAGGTGGCCCAGGGACACAGGTTCTCCTCAGGCAGAAGATAAGCTACTAACCTCAGGGCCAAAAGGGCCATATTTGTGTCCAGAGAAATCAGGTTGTTCGGAATAGAAGGCATAGACTGAAGGCCTACGGGAAAATTGGAAGGTTCAGAATCTCCCCCAAACCACACATGACAAAGAATATCAAATATCCCTACACATTACCAAAAAATCCTCTCAAATCAAGTTAATTCATTGCCCAACCACTGTTAGTCTTAGCATGAAAAAAAGTCTCTTTCTTGTTTTTTTTTCTACAAGAAAAAAAACACCCACCACCCCCTACACCATCCCTGCTGGGGTAACTGCCTGGTTACTACCTTCAGGAATAAAAAGTCATGAGGAAAATCTGAATGCAAACTCTGGTCTTGGATCCCCAAAATAATAGAGCCCAGTGAAAATTCACAGGGGCCATGCAATCTGCAGCCTGAAAGAACAACTCCATTCAAGTGAAAAGTCAGTCTTCTGGACTGGGAGCTTGGGATTAGCAGATGCAAACTATTATATATTGAGTTTATAAACAATAAGGTCCTACTGTATAGCACAGGGAACTATATTCCACATCCTGTGATACACCATAATGGAAAAGAATATGAAAAAGAATGTATATATACGCATAACTGAATCACTTTGCTGTACAGTAGAAACTAACACAACATTGTAAATCAACTGTACTTCAATAAAATAAAATCTTTTTTAAAAGTCAGTCTTCATGCTTCCCCAATCCTTGGGATGCTGCTGGTTTATTTATCAAAGCCGGGAACTCCCTCGAGCTCTGCTGCGGTGACCAGGATTGATAGCTGGAGTAATTCATGTAATTAAATGGTCCTCAATAACCTACGTCCATTGTAACCTAAGTCCTTCTTAGGGAAGCCACGTTTAAGGCTCAGAACCACAAAACTTGTAATAATACCAAACAGTGGCTGTGCTTCTATTGCATAGTCCGTCCGGTTATTCACCCAATTCCTACCTAAAGTGGAAATGTACTAAAGAAAGAAGAGGGAGAGCCAGGTGGGATGGGGGGAAGCAAATACCTTTCGTTGTCTGGTAGAGTGAGCCACTGCAAGATGGTTAATATCCTCCGCTCATGAGGGATCATCCTGTAGGGTAGCAACCGGCAAAGCGTGAGGTTAGGTTGCATTTCTACCATCTCCAGCCTGATGAGCTCTTACTCCTGCACCCAGGCCAAGGGCTCTCTATTTACCACCATCTGTTTTCACTTTGTCGTAGTAAAAGATTCCTTTTCCAATTAGTGTTTAAACGTCCATTTCTATTTGCCATATGTCATGCTGCTTGGCCTCTGCTACAGAAGACAACACTGGAAACTCTGATTCACAGTCAAATGAAGAATCTGCCATGCTTATCAGAGGCTCAGCTACAGGCGGAAAGGACCCCACACTCAGAATCATTGCTATTTAGTGGGTAAAGCCATTCGTTGTAGCCACCGAAGGGCCAGGACTTATATCCCCAATCTGCCTCTTGCTGGTGTGACCTCTCTTGACCTCTATGCCTCTTGACCTCTCTCAGCTTCAGTTTGCTCATCAGTAAAATAAAGATGATAGCAAAGCACACTGAACAGCTTGCTTGTAAGGAGGAAATGAGACAAGAAAGGCAAAAGGCATGTACAGTGCCTAGTACATAGTGAGTGCTAAAGATAATCCCTATTTTCATTAACGATCATGATTAGTTATCATTCGATCTCTAAGTAGCTATATGACTTAAGAAACATTATTTAATCTGAAACTTTAAGTTCCTCGTGTATAAAATCAGTGTTTAGGAAAGGTATTCTTGAAATTCTCTTCTAGCTCTATAAAAATCTATCAAGAATAGGCACATATAATTATGAGACTGACAAAAAGGGTATAATCTTCATCCACAACGACTTTTGTGTTTAAGTCTCATTCCTCTGTTGAAATATAATTACCCTCAATCTGGCACTCATTTCAAGAGCTCTCGGCTAACATGATAGCATTGTATCATGGGCTGAGTTACATTAAGATGCTCACAAGCTGAGTGATGTCTTTATTTGTGGGGAAATTTGCTTATTTTTTCCTAACAAGGAACACAACATACTTTTCTGCTTCCCCATCCAAGACCAAGTATTAGAGCATGTTTATGATGAATTTAAACTGAAGCCTAAGTTTAATTGTAGATAGTAAAAATTACTGTGGCCAAGAGTGAACCCTCATATAAACTATAAAAATTACTGTGGCCAAGAGTGAACCCTAATATAAACTATGGTCTCTGGGTGATAATGATGTGTCAATGGAGGGTCATCATTTGTAACAAAGGTACCACTCTGGTGGGGATGTTGATACCGGGAGAGGCTGTGCGTGTTTGGGGGCAGGAGGTAGATGGGAACTCTCTGTACCCACTGCTCAGTTTTGCTGTGAACCTAAAACTGCTCTAAAAAATAAACTACTAAAAATTTACTGTGGGATGTTGGGTGAGCCATTTCAGCTTTTACTTTTCGTAGACATGAGCATGAGAGAGGTAGGAGGAAAGACGAACCTTCAGAGCCACGGTAGATGGCTAGACTTGGCAGGGACTCTACTCAGGCAGCCTCCCCCTATTTCCAATAGGTAGGGATTTGTCATTCTTCTCTCTGGCGCCTTCTCTGTCTAGAACTATCCTACCAGCCCCCAAAAAGTCATGTTTACCATAAAACAAGTTCTCATTTAAACAAATTCCAACGCTATTGAATAAATGCGATCCTGTCTATTATAACCTATAATTGAATTTGAAGTAGGCATAGCAAAGCCAGGTTAATCACTGAAGGTATTTAATTCTTCAGCCTTAGAAATCCCCTGTATCTGAACAAAATAATTACATATTTTGAATTCTTTCCTAACTTAAAAAAAAGTGAATGTTGTAGCCTTTTCATTTTACCTTACTTCACTACCTACCTACAAGCTGCTTTATTTTATGTAATTGGTGTTAAGTCACAAAAATGGATTCTGATGGACTCACTTGATGCTAATGGAAAAATACAAATTAATAGAATTTGTTTCAAGCTCAAAATGTTCACCCTTTAATGCCTTCTTTGGATGGGGTACTTGACAAGTAGGGAGCAGGGAAAAAAAGCATCAGCTCTGAGGCCAGAATGCCTGGGTTTGTGTTGGATGAGACTTTGACAAGTGACTTAACCTTTTAGTGCCTCTATAAAATGAGGAGAATAATAGTCCCTATCTTATAAGGTTGTTGTATGGATTAAAAGAGATAATACTTAGAATAGTGCCTGACACATTGAAAAATGTTAGCTTTACGGGAGTTCCCTGGTGTCCTAGTGGTTAGGATTCCAGACTTTCACTGCTGTGGCCAGGGTTCAAACCCTGGTAAGGGAACTGAGATTCCACAAGCCACGTGGCATCCCCACCCCCCAAAAAAGTTAGCTTTTATCATTATGTACTAGATTCACAGGCCCACAGATATAGTACACTCATTCACGAAATATTTGTTAAAAGCGTATTACGTTCAAGGCATTTCTGTGAATACGAAAAAAGATACAAGATACTCCTACCAAAAAAAAAAAAAAAGCTATTACGGGGAAGTCACCATTCTCTGCTTGGAACGAGAAGCAGGTAATTGCCATTTTCTGGGCAGGGGATGAATACGTGTGTGTGGTAAGAGCATGAGTACTTTGGAGGCCTGAGTATCCACCGTAACTGTGGCCTTGGGTACATTTTACCTCTCTAAGCCTTGGCACTCTGATCTCAAACGTGAGGAGTCAGACACAGTGGTCTCTAAGTTTCCTAGTCGCTTTAGATTATCTTTACGAAATAACCTCAGGGACCAAAAAAGACATGGCCCTTAGCCATTAATGTTTAAAATTTGAAGCAGACACGGCACAAACAGATCTGACAAAGGAAGAGTGTATTCCAAACAGAAAGGGAAATGGAATTCATGCTGTTGCCTTTACCATTATTGATTGATATAGAATTTCTCGTGACACCAAGTACATTAGACATGTTTTAGAAAAAGAAAAGGAAGTAGGAAAAATGGAAAATAAACTAGATGAGTTTCAATAAACCAGATGAATGATTTAATGCTAAAGGGGAACAAATTACCTTAGGTCATATATAGCCATTGTCTGGTCATTGTTGAAAGAGGTAATGTGAATAAGAAAACAGATACCATTTATTGGCCGTTCTCTATGTACTAAGTACCCTACTAAGCACTTTAAATAAGTTAACTCATTCTACCTTCACGATACCCTATGATGAAGACACTATCATTCCTAGTTGAAGATGAGGACATTCATTTATCGAGACATTAGATCACCTGTCCAAGGTCAGCACTCTATTACGTGACAGAGCTGGGATTGGAATCAATCTAGACACCCATATATAAAGGGAATTACTGCCTTTGAACATGAACTGACATAAAAGAATGTAATGGAGACTCAGCTGAGGATGATTTTGAAATGAAACGCTATCTTTTGAAAAGCTAGACTAATTCTAGGTTGCAACATGGAACCAGGTTAAAAAGATGACCTTCAAAGTCTAAGTCTATGGCTGAATCTGGTTTTAAATTTTAAAATTTTCAGAATCTATGATGTGTAGATTTCCTAGACATATTAAATATTAAATTATTAAATACCTGGAAGTATGACAAGTTTTTTTAAGTTCTAAAGAGATTTTTAAAAAAGAAAGAAAATGAATCCAAGTCACTTCCGGGATATAGAAATAAAAGAATAGTCTGAGAAGCAAAGCAAACTACAGACATCTTTGGAGCAAAAAAGCTACCTTCTTATAAGGTTTGAAATGGGTGGAAAAAATTACCATTCAAAACCGGAACACTAAGGCTTTTCAATGAAGCTCTGCGGCAGTTTCGGGGGGTAAAGGGTGGGGACTAGGTATTAATTATGCCGTTGGCACCTCTCCATTCTACCAGCCAAATATGTTGTGGAGCAGAAGAAATCACTTCTATAAGTATCAATGACAATCAAAGGTTAAAAAATGTAATGCATAAGATTAAATTGGTAAATCTACATGTCATTTCTAACATATACTTATTTCTCAACAGAGAAAATCTCTTTTTAAAAAGTGGGGGGGGGGGCTTCCCTGGTGGCGCAGTGGTTGGGAGTCCGCCTGCCGATGCAGGGGACACGGGTTCGAGCCCCGGGCCGGGAAGATCCCACATGCCGCAGAGCGGCTGGGCCCGTGAGCCATGGCCTCTGAGCCTGCGCGTCCGGAGCCTGTGCTCCGCAACGGGAGAGGCCACGACAGTGAGAGGCCCGCGTACCGCAAAAAAAAAAAAAAAAGTGGGGGGGAGACTTTTAAGGGACACTCTGTGTTAGCTTCAAATCACCAAACCCAATTTCAATTTAGCCCTTCAAATCTGAAAAATCTACCTTTATTCCTGAATTTGGAGAATATAGATGGTACCATTCTGTGTTAATCTGAACCTGTGATTGCTCTCAGCGCACTACTCTTACAGAATAGTCATATTTTGGTTACGGCATAAGAGGCAAATATGGAAACAGCTTTAGGTGGTTAAAAAAAATAAGGATGGAGAGAACATCTCAGTGGGAACAAAATCCCCATGAAAGTTGAAACAGATTCCTTTTCTTACTAAGGAGCCTCAAAAGTAATCAACATGTTGACACTTTTATTAGGTAAGTTTCATCTTAAGGCTATTTTATGAACATTAACTACTAATCCCCCCATCACCTCTGCGGGGAAGAGAAGTAGTTCCTTTTTTCTTATTAGGGAAATCCTGGAGCTCAGTGGGAAAATGGGGTGGAAACAGAGACTTCCTCTTGTCTCCTGTCTGGAGTTTCCAGTCTCTAGACCACTATATCAGCTGTCTGAGACCATATTCGATTTTTAAAGTTGTGAACCAAAATAAATATAGAATGTTGTAATATATTTATAGAAAATGATAATTCAAATCACAGCAATAAATAGCCTGAGAAATATACATTCCCTAGGTGCCAAGTTACCGAAAACCTATAAACAGGGACAGAAAATTCTAAAGGGTGACTAGATGTAGGAGAGAAAATCTTCCTTACATTCTATTAAGAAAAGATGGGGGAAAAGAGAGAGAGAAGAGGAAAAGAGAATGGAGATGGAAAAAGACAGAGAGGATCTCTTAAAAAAAAATGGAGGGTTATTTTGAATCAGAAAATATTCATACGTTGGAGTATGTTAACATTTAACTGAAGTGAAATCAAATTGAATGAATGTTTCTTAAATGGAATCATAATTGTAATTTTACATTGACAAAATAGAGGTAACTTACACAGACCAGAAGAAGGTCCCAGCTTTCACCCCTTGCTTGGTGGCTGTAATCCATAGCTAATGAGGAAAATATAAGAGGCTTAGAACATATTCTGGGTTTGGGTCAAAGAAGAAAAAGGTTTTAAAATATATTAGCTCAGATATGTTATACTTTACCATACCCCACCATAAATTTCCCAATATTTGCAACCTTTTTTTTTCACATCTGGAAGTCAGAATTATTCTTTCCATAACTGTTATTCAATACATTCTCTGCAAAAGCTTTCAAGCTCTGCTATGATTATAGTGGCTCTTTTTAAAAAAAACTTTTATTTCATCTCAAGAGTCTCTTCTGTACCTGTCTTTTCTGATCATTGTTTTGAACATTTCACTTACATGGCAGAATTCTGCTCATCAAAGGACCCCGAGTGACCATATGTTTCCTTGACTGTTGAAAGCCTACAGAGGAAAACCCCAATTTGGCACACAGATGCCAGGATCTCGGAACCTAGCTTTGTCTTGTTTTGTTTTAAATGAGGTGAATGAAATGGGGGAAAGGGGCTATTTTTTATTCTGGTTTTCCCCTTGTACCTTTTACTTAGCCTTTTAGTAAGTGGAATTTTAGGAGTAAATTCCTGGGATAAGTTAGGTGAACCAAGCATGTCATTAAGGCTTTTAAAATATTCTTTCCAGGGACTTCCCTGGCGGGCCAGTGGTTAAGACTCTGCGTTTCCACTGCAAGGGGCTTGGGCTCGATCCCTGGTTGGGGAACTAAGATCCCTCATGCCCCGTGGAGTGGCCAATATATGTATATTCTTTCCAGCTCATGCTGTTGGGAGGTAGAAGATACGGCAGTTAAGAACCTGAGCCCAGTGACCAGCTAGCTGCATTTTAAGCCTTGCCTCTGTCACTTACTAGCCTCGTGATCCTTCAGCTAGTTATTTAAGGTCTCTACATTCCTTTAAAATATAGATAATATTACCTAGCGCATAGGATTATTCTGAGCTTTAATGAGTTAATACATGTAAAGTCCTTAAAAACAGTGTTTTAGCATTTGGTAAACACTAGATCAATTTTCATCTTAATTATTCTGCATTAATGGAAATAAATATAATCCAGTTATTTTCAGGACACTAAAAACAACTTAGAATGGCCAGTGTCCCATTGAATAGAAGTCCGTGGAAGAAACCCCTTAGCTTTAGGAGGCAAACAGGAAAAAGAAGTGTAGCTTGGTTTTTTACAAGACCAAAACAAAAATGGTCTACGAGTTGCAACCAACCTCCTGTCTGGTTTCTTTGTCTCCAGAATTTGATAGTATTTTACTTACTCCAGTTAAAATCTTTGTTTTTTGAGGAAAGGGGCAATTTGGAGGTGTGGGGCATTCAGGAGCTTGGCCATGGCCTCAGAAAGGTCTGGAACGCCTGGCCTGGGAGAATTCTGTAAGGATTCCCAGGCCTCTGGGGAGGACTGGAAACCCCCAGCTCCAAAATCACAGCTGCTGCAGCCGGCAAGTGAGGGATGGGGCAGGAGAGCATACAGCACCCTCCCAGATTCCTGGAGGTCTGAGCTGCCAGCGGATGTCATTAGCATGGGAAAGGTGGAGTCCTTGTCCCATTAGGATGGACCAGAGAGATCAGGACCTCAGATTGCTCTAAGCATCCTACCAGGGTTTGGTCCAAAGTATCCTTCTGCTTTACAGATAAACTCTGGCATTTCTGGGTATCCTCAAGCCAAGGAGGACTCAAATGGGTCCTGGAGTTTCATACAGTCTTGTGTCAGCGCCTCCTTTAGCAAGAAGGTGAACTCAAGCCGAGTCCTGGACACCCTGCAGGTGCCTCAAAGCCACCTCAGATCCCAGAGAGATCAATTTCTTATATTAAGTGATCTATTCGCATACTTATTTTAGTTTCAGAGACACATCCTTGGTGCACGCACAGCCAAACAACTTCCTAGAAACTGTGGTGCCTTGACATTTCCAAGGAAGTTGTATTAGGCAATATTTGGCAGATATGAAATGTAAAATCAATCTGGGGTTTTCTAACGGAAAATTTTTTAATACAATTTTGTCAAATGATGACCCTACATTTTCAAAAGTTATATTGTGGAATACATGCTGATGTTGGCATTATCAGAGCAACAGGAAGCCCTATAAGTAACTTTTAACTTATTAACCCTCAGGGGGAATGATCACCAAAGGAGTCTTTGCAATGGTATAAGGAAAGAGCACTAGGGGAGACGACAGATGTGAGGGTGCTAAAATTATCCCAGTGGCAAAATCAGAATCATTGGTTTTTTGTACTTGTCTGTACTTCCCCAAAATTTTGTAGTGACAATTAACATCTTGGTAATCAGGAAAAAAAAAAAATTAACCGGTTGTAAAAAGCAATGTGAACTATGAAGACAAGCTAAAGGTAAAATTTTTTTATTTATTTCTTCCAAAAAAGATGCAAAAAATTTCTCCCTGCTTCTTGGTACAAGTCGTGTTGGCCGCATTTTCTAAAAGAAAATTGGGAGCATGGTCAGAAAAGTGCAAAGAATGAACAAATAAGAGAGAATACTTGGAATTAAAAAAACATTTTAAAATCTCAAAGGAAAGGACCCTAGCAGTAATGAAGCTGGTCGGTCAAAGGTTTGGCAAATGGTATGAAACTGAAGCATGAAGAAAGTTTCTTAAGTTAAATCAGATCATGAGCAGTTATAAAAGTTCCTTTGCAAGTTATATATTATATTTCAGAACTCTAAAGTTAAATCTAGTAATTACAGAGAAAAAAGTGCAGTAAAATATTGGTCCAAAGGAAGATAAACGAAAAGGAGCCTCTTGGTCTATGAAGTGGAGGAGGCGCAGGGGAGGGAGAATCATAAAACAGAAATCATAAAACTAGTTTCTTGTTAATTCAGAGAAATAGGAATTATAATTTCCCATTTCCCATTCTGAATTTGAATGTAATCTGTATTTCCTCAGCGATGGGCCAAACAACACAGCTAAAAAATAATTAGCTAAGAAGACACTGAGTCTGGCCTTCCCACCTTTAATCCCAGTATTTCGTCCATTGCTTTCCTTTATCTAGAGGCAGAGTTATCAACATTTGTGTCCTAGATGCTACATTTTGAAAAGGGGACAAATGGAAATAATATTGTACCTTCTTGATATGTTATCAGGAATAAAAAAAAAAAGAAAAGAAAACTCCCACTGGGACCAGGAGCATTTAAATGCGAAATCCAACACTTTCTCAAATTCAGGAGAATATGCAGCTGTGGGAGAAGGGGAGATGTTTTAAAAAGGAAAACATGCAAAAAAACATTTTTGAAAACCATGAACTACTATTGTAGTCTTCCTAGCAGTTCTTTGCAGGGAAATTATTCCTTTGCATTCTAAAGCACAGAGGTAGAAGAAATAGAATTCTGGGACACCAGAGGAATGGGCGGGGCCCTAGTATCAGCAGGAGTAAATCAATCGCTGAGATTCAAGAGTAGGAACAAACTAAAGAAGTGAGGCTTCGGGGATGCAGCAGAATAGACTGTGAACCAGTGTGGCTCTTTCCAGGTGATTAGGGCCAGAAGAAGGTGAGTGATGAAATCCAGGAAGAAGTACAGGCAAACACGCCTCAGATGGGGCTGTAGAACAGTTCAATCCAAAACATAATAAATGGACACCTAAATGTGTTAGGCTGTGGGTTAGGTCCTGAGAATAAAGAGATAAATAAATCAAGTCTCTACCCTCATGGGGCCCATAGACGAAAGCAGATTATGTGAATAATTTCAAATGATATGGTCACAATTATGATAGAAATAACAAGAAAACCCAAAAGTGGGTCCCTGAGCTTAGCGAGGGCTGAGGGAGCTTAGTGAAATCTACTTAGAAAAGGTTGCTTACAGTGAAATTTGAAAGAGAAATGAGCCTAGCAGCAAAGGGACCAGGAGAGTAGAGTCCATCCTAAGTACATTATGATACAGTAAAATGAGAAAGAAATATAGATTTATCGCAGTATATGGAAAAGAAACACAATAAAGAAAAGGTAAAATTTTCCTGGAAAAAATAAAAAAGAAAGTCACCTGTTAGACAAAGTGGTAAGCAAAGACTAACATTTTCCATCAGACCAATCCCTTTGGCCTGGATGTTCACTCCTATTCTAATGTCATTCTTCTTCTCTTTGCTATCTCTTTCTTGAACCTGCCATCTTTCCTGTGTTCTTACACCATAGTAATTCACAAGGATGGTCTCAGGACCAACTCATTGCATCACCAATGCTGGCCGAAAACCACCATAGGCCCAGCAACTTGAGAAGTAATAGGAATGCAACAAACTAGTAAATAAAACAAAAAAGAAGCAGACTCACAGATATAAAGAACAAACTAGTGGTTACCAGTGAGGAGAGGGAAGGGGAAGGGGGCAATATAAAGGTAGGGGAAAGAAGGGGGGTTATTATGGGATTATCTGATATCATGCGTGTGAAACTTTTGAAAATTGTAAAGCACTATAGAGTTTAAAGAATCTTTCATTCAATTAAATTTTTTTTTAAATTTTTAAAAAGAATCCTCCTTCCTCCAGAAACTATGGCTCCAGAGGACTTGCACCATGGTAGGGTGCTGGACTCATCTCTCAAATCGTCACACGTAGTGGGCCCTGTGGAGTCTCACTCACTCTCCACCTCTCTGAGTCCAGCTTTGAACGGAACAGGCAATTTCCTCACTGAGTTATCTTAGTATTAGAAATTACAGGATTAGAATGGAGAGCTTTTTCAAAGAAACAAACACACTTATGGCACGCTGTTAAGAGTATGGAACATACTTTTGTAATGAGACAAAAGTAAATAGTTTCAAAACAACATGAAAAGGAATCCCATTATAATATGTAGGAGAAATGTAGGATCGTACAGTGAATGACAACTTTTAATAGTGCATTCTGAAGATCAACAAATTAAAAGCAGACTCAACTTTGCTAAAGTGGCTATATCAGGGTTTTAAAAATAAAATTAAATTATAGAAATTATTTTTGGAAGTTGAATGGTGCAATTCAAATTGAATGGACACTACAAATGCCTCATGTCATATATAAGATTTCAAACTAGAATAAGAATGGTTCTTATTCACCATTTAATATGACTCATATATTATTTAGCCAAATGTCTTTCATGGTTTAATCACTCAGTAAAAAATAAGTTGTTTGACTTAATTACCTGTTTAAGATTTTTATAAATATTTTCTCTACTCCAATTACTTTTTCACTGTGAAATATACAAGCCTCTTACGCTTAAGGAGTATTTATTAAGGCTCATCTTTTCTTATAGCACTTATAATTTCTTATACTCATACTGTAGTTTCTTATAGTTCCTGTCCATATATTTTTCGTATGTGCCAAGTTTCTATAAAACATGTTTTTAAATGATATCTACTGTGCTCCTTGGATTTCTTATGGTGGCATCTTGTTCAAGAAGATAGACAGAAACACAAATCAGTTTCAGTGCAAATCTCAGTCAGCACTAGGGAACTACTAAACTTAGTGAAATGTGTCGACTTAGAGAGTTAGTGAGGAAACAGGCAAACAGGGTTAAAACAGACTTCACTTCATTGAGCAGGTTCACAGCTTTCCGTCTGCTCTGTTTCTGCAGGAGTGAATGAATATGTGGACTCATCTTCTGAGTCATGCCAACCCAGAGGAAGCCTAATATCCACACTCAGTGGAAGTTGATCCAATTTGATAAAATTACTATTTATATCCTTTGTGGTTCTTCAAGCAAGTTTGCCTCCATGACAAAATTAATATAAAACACCAACTAGCAACAGCTCTTGACAGAACTCAAATTTCAATTATTTTATTTATACCTAAAATCTTCCTCTATCATAAACTTTGTTTGGGAAATCCACACTGTATACAAATTTCACTTTGCTTACAGCGTAAGACATCACAGACTTCTGGGAGTCTAGCCTGAATAAAGACAGCAGAATCAGAACCTCTGATAGAAAGAAACACTTCTACAGATATACAAGTCTTCCAACTTTTTTTTAAATGAAAAGCCCATATTTAACCATGCATACTGATTATGCAATATGATTTTTTTTTGTCATAGATGACCTTTTCTCAAAGAGCAGTACCATTTTTTTCATACTTTATATTCTCTATTTAGCCCATAGACTGAAGCAAACATTTCCAGGTAGGAGATCATTTGGGGATGGTAGGTACGTGGATATGTGCAGACTGCCCACCCTTCATGCCATGGCAGATTGCACAAAAGCCTCCCAGCCCCCCTTGCCACCAGTGTTCCAGGGAGTTGTGGCCCCCAGTCAGAGTAGACATGAGATGGAACCATTTGCCATCTTTTCCTACATGTTTCTGATTGACTGTGTGTACTGGGATGTGTTCCTACGGGGATTCGGATCCTTCTACCCAGGGTCACGTGCACTTAGTTCAATTCTGCACATTAAACAGCTGTGGATTTATGTTGCTGCTTTGCTCACCTCTGACCAAAGCAAGCTGCCTGACCATACACATACACACAGTCACAGGAAAAATATTGTGCAGAAAGCCACCTATATCCCTTTTTACTTTCTGCCCAGCCATTTGATCTGAAGTAAATAGGATGATTTCTTTCAAAGTATCAATCTGCTGGTCCAGAACCAAGGTAGATTCCACTTATACGTAACTTCCAAGATTTTTTTAAAAATGGATTAAACAGAAGAATTCATAAATTTACTGTGGGTTTCACTGAGATTTTTTTTTCCCAGCAAGTTTCCCTGTTCCTGATCATATGGCGCTTGGGCTAAAATTTTGTGGCAGTAATGTCATTCACTTCTTTTTCATTGTGTCCACAAATCCAGTAAATCAATAAGATCTGAATATTCCTTCTTCAAAGTATTTCTGAAAGTTACCCCTATGTCACCATTTCTACCACTGTCACCCTAATGGAGATCCTTATCATCGCACACTTTTATAATCATAACCTCACAAACACATACACACATGTATAAACATAGACACATAAACATATGTATATACAGTATATATACATTGCACACACACATATGTTAAAACATACGTATATATATACATAATACACATGCACATACATATTATATGCACATATAGATACACATATATTATGTACACACATACACACACATATATATACAATATCAAAAGACAGAAACATTGCCAAGTATGAGGAAATTAAATGCATCTTTTCAACAGGTAACAAATTTGGGGGTGGGTGAAATGTTTCAAGGCACAGACACACAAAAAAATGCAAAACTCACCGGTTGACCTCCCCACCACCTATGATTAAATTTCTCTCGCCCTCGAAGATGGAAAGTAGCATCAAATACAGGATCATACATTGAATTGCCAACAATTCCATGTGATTCTGGATATAGCCCCTTTGTGGAAAAGCAAATTTATTGTCAAAATAATCCACACATAATAGTTCTATCATAAATTTTCTTATCATAGAAGGTTTTATAACAATATTTAATTTCCAATTTTATATAAGACATATATAACCTCTATACGTGTCTGTCTTAGCAAACAGGAATATTATCTATGGACTGATTATAAGCCATCTGTGAAACTTGACATGATTATAAGAAATTTAATATTGGGATGTTTTTTAACTGTTACATTTAATAAGATGACAATAATTTTTATTACAATAAATTACCCCTTAGAATGAAATTTACTTATGTGCCTCCAAAGTTTCTAAATACACTATTCCTTTTTCCTAGGTTTTATTTCTACTCCAAACCAAAAATAACTAAATAAATTATATTTTTTAAAGAAGAAAGCAAGGTAGAATTGGGAGTATCTGAAAATTTAAACATAGCAGCTCTGAAGTCAACACTTTTTATTTGAAAATTCAGAAAATAAAGAATAGCTCCTGTGGTATTTGAGAGGTTGAATGTATATATGCAGACAGAACTGCAGCTGAAAAAAAAAAAAGGTTTTAAAATTGCAATGAAGTTCAGTCATCCACAGAGTTGTAAAAGGCATTTTCTATAAACAACTGATACAGGTAAGATGAAAAAGAGAAAGATTTTCTTTGAACACTAAGGAACATGTTTTTTAAATCTCTCTAAGTCATTTCAGCATGAAATCAGCGCTTTGAATCTACACCACTTGAAAAAATACTTACAGTGGCCAAAGTGTATAAGTTAGGGAAAGTTTTTGTCGGGTACACGGGCCTCATGTAGGGAGAGTGAGTGCCACAAGACCCTAGAAACAGAATTCAGGTATTAGAGCAAGAGAACAACCAGGAATCACCTCATGTATGCAAATCCATTCTATAAATGAGCAAAGACATGTGCTACCTTCACTTTTGAACTTCAAATGGTAAAGTCATGTGTCCATACATCTCAAAACCGACAGCTAAGTGGCTACTGGGCAGATCATGGATTACAGATAAGAACACAGTATGAAAATGACTTACTTAGTTTTTCAATGTTAGGCATGACCTTGCTGCCTTTCTTCATGTACGATGCACGGAAACCATCCACAGAGAAGATGATTAATGGAGGGCGGACAAACCTTAAACAGTAACACATTAAGCTTTAGAAAAATTATTGTCACAGCTTTGCTTTATGCCTAGTCATTCTCAATAATTGGAACCGAGGGTTTCCAAGATGAAACTTCAAGTGAGGATTCTGTACAAGCCTGGGCTTCTAGCCACATAACATTTGTGGCAACTTAAGTGCAGAGTTAAATGACCAGGGAACGGACTGGACTCCAGATTTCCCCTAATGTACTTTCTCCACTGCTGCCTCTTGCACTGCAAACAAGGTTTTTCACAATGTAAAAAGCTGCTATATTTGCCTGGAATATTGATTCTCCCGTTTGCTACCTGAAAAGCTCCTATTCATTCTTTAAAATTCAGCTTAAGATTTCCTCTTTCATAGTATTAGGTGTCATGCTTCTGAATCCCTTTAAGATATTAATTAATACCTCTTTTATCATTCATATATACATTATACTATATTATATTGCTATATTAACATGTTTACCTTCTTCACTCGTTTCAAAGCACAGTTTGTGTCTTATTCATCTTTTATTTTGTGGACCCATAGTAGGGCTTCAACAAATATTTATCACATACAAGAAAAAAGGAAGGAAGGAAGGAACGAAGGGAGGGAGGGAGGGAGGGAGGAAGGGAGGGAGATGAAATTAATAGCAGTAGTACTCCTGTCACTAGAACTAAATACTTATACAAAAATTATTTTAAGTTTAATTACAAAATAATTTCAAAAATAATTAAAATTGTTGAAGATCTAAAAATCAATCAATAAAGAACTAGACTATCCACCTAACTAGGGCAGGACTGATGAAATAGGCCTTTTGTTATATTCTAAAGATACAGTTGTTCGATCAGACTTGAGAATGCTAAACTATGTGCAAAACTGTTTCTAATAGTTTGAAGATAATTCAGCAAGCACGGGCTTGAATTTACTTGAAGCTACATTTCTTATGAGGCATTTTTAAAAATATTTATTTATTTATTTGGCTGTGCTGGGTCTTAGTTGAGGCACGCGGGATCTTCACTGCGGCATGCGGGATCTTTTTTAGAATCTTTAGTTGCAGCATGCAGGATCTAGTTCCCTGACCAGGGATCAAACCCAGGCCCCCTGCATTGGGAGCATAGAATCTTAACCACTGGACCACCAGGGAAGTCCCAAATGAGGCATATTTTAAATGACTCATTTAAAATAGAGTCACATATAAAGAACTTAGAACAATACTATATGAGTTCATTATTATCATAACTATTATAATTTTACGCTTCTACCACATAGACTGCTTTCACCTCCAAAATAACTGAACACATTTTAAACATTCAGAAACTATTGCCATCCCATTCTAAAAGTCCAAAGAAGTTCAAGTAGCTCATGAAAGTTAAAAAGGAGACAAAAATAAAAATATTTAAATTCTTGGATTTTGTGTCCCAGGCTGTGCTGCCTAAAACAAAAAGACACTCGATCAAATACATTCATGAAAACACATTTGTAGAACATTTTATTTTCTGCCAGGCATTTTAAGGGTCCATGAATTTGCAACAGTTTCCTGGAAGGCGTAATAAGTGTCTTATGCTGGTCCCACTTGAGCTGTGGGGTGTCACTCAAGTTTGGCTGTATCCCAGCAAAGCAGGGCTGTAGTGGTTTGTCAAGTTTCTGTAGCATCTGGTAGGAGTTACCATCGCGGATAATATTTTCGAGACATTCTGTAGTCCTCCCTTCAGCCACCCCACCACCACTACCGTCACCAAAAAAACAAAAAGCAAAAGCAGCACTTCAGGAAAAAACACAGGAAAACAAACCAAATCACTGCCAGAAATGTTTCTTTTCTTCTTCAGCATTATTTATATATACTTCGTAAAATCTTCAGCTAAGGTGAGATACAGAGGATATTCAGTCTCTGATATGTGCAGGTGATAGGAGAAAAAACATTTTTTTAATTCCCTACTTCAAGATGTACATTCCAGCATTTGACTGGTAAATTACTCAGAAGTACTCATAAGTTTGCCTATATAAGAGGATTTCAGTTTTACATTGTTTTTAACCATTTACCCATCCATAGCCTGGGATATTTTATCAATAAATATTTAAAACTGTATAATATTCATAAAATGCACTCACCCTGCAGGACATTCTGGGGCCTTTATTTCCTCACAGTCATCATCTACCCAATGGGACTCTCCTGTAAGGAAAAATGGGTAGACTTTTTGATGAATCTAATTATAAATATCCAGAGCCTTGAAGTGTATAATTGCAGGACCTGTGTCCTGTTTGATACTCATTGTTTATGGGACGCCATCTAAAAAGAACTTCTGAAATAAAGCCTAGTGTCTGTTTTGGCTTACTAAACTACACCCATACATGATGGGAAAGTCTAGATTTAATAACCCCAAGTGGTGTTTATTTGAGCCTTCCGAGTCTAAATGGTTTGTAGATAAAAACACCAGTGGCGTCAGTGAACAAAATTCCATGTTTGTTTCCCTCCAGAAATAAACTGTTTGGTCATTAGACAGAACATTTTTTCCTAGGCCACCAAACATCTCATAGCCGTAGAAAACATGGCACAACTTCCCTTTAGTTGGGGAAAAAGATTTAGGCTACTCAGAGATGATAGATGGAAGATTGCAATAGAGAGGTTATTTGCCAATGGATCCGTGAATAGCCCTGGCACTTAGGAATAAAAACCAATGCTATCTTTCACTTTTATCTTCCACTGAGATCTGGAAGCATAAAGCTATGTCTTTCTTGAGTTACTCCCACCAAGAATAGAGAACAGAAAAGGGCTTAGATACAAAATGAAGCTTACTTTGGAGAAAATGAAAATTATCAAAAAGCATGTGCTTTAAGTTCTCCTAAAACAAAAAAAAAGCATATGTCTGGAACATAAGTAACATTTGTGACCAAGACTTTGGAGAAATTGCTCCCATGTAAAGAGCACTGGAGATCTCCCTGGTCAATAAGAATCTAACCACTGACAATTGTGTAAGTACCATGCTCCTTAAAATAGGGAAGCTTTACCACACGTGTAATAACCCAGGCGTACATATGGGCCCTAGAATTTTAAACCGGCAAAAGCCAGCATTTCATGATTCAACGACCAGTGATACTTAGGACTTTATTTTCTCTTCTAATAGCCTTTGTGGCTTATTGGTACATTTACTAGGGAAATAAAAGGGAAAAGGAAATAAATTCTCAACGAGTTTTATGCTTTATCAACAGTTCCAATAATCATCTGGGGTAGGAAAAATTTTCAAACTCAGCATTCAAGCAGTATGTCTTGCCATAAATAAACACTATGCATATTTCAGAACTGATTTGCTTTTCCCCCAAAATATTTGAACAGAAACTCTATTTAAATGTTCCATGTCACAGCTAGGAAGAGGACTTAATTTAGACACTAAAAAATGACTTGCAAACTTTACACAAAGATCCTTGGATCCTTCCATTAACTTTAGAAGTGGGTGCGATGGTGACTTAAAAATCCTTAAAGACAGAAACTGCATATTTTTATATGTTTGGCAGTCCATTGAGTAGTATTTATTATTGGAATAAAACCATCATATTTGACACTCAGCCACACAAAGTCAGCACACATGCATGTATGGCTTTGGAGGAGCTATTGGTGTCCCATCCCCTTTAGCAGCTAGTACCCCCATCCCCATGCTGCTGCTGGTGCTTTGCCTTACAGCTTACAGCCAGTGAGTACAAAAGCCAAGCCCCTTGCTTCAAAGGTAAGGACTCTGGGATTTACCTTCCAGAGCCCGCAGTAGGGCAGACCAAGGTGAGACCTCCCCTGAGGCCACATCTTTGCTTGCTTTCCCCTCTCCCACATCCCCTGCTCCCTTATACGGTTTTCTTGCAGGGCACTCTTCCAATAAATTCCATACACAGAATTCCTGTCTCAGGCTCTGCTTCTAGGAAACCTGACCTAGGACCAAGGCAGGAACTCTTTTAGAAATCTCCTCATTATTCCGGCTGTATCTAATTATGGAACTTGGGGTTATTTCCTTGTTATTTCAGATCAGTGAAATGCAGAGAAGCAAAACTAAGAAAGAAGCATGAGAAATTAGGAAGGACAACTCCTTCCTGCCTCCCAAGCCCATATCCAAGGTGATATATCCACAATATCCAAGGTCTCTTCAAACATCTCCAGTTTTTATTCTTTTAAAGATCAAGCCAACCCGAGGAAACATGTACCTTTGCAAACCACTTGGTAATTAGTACAGCAGTCTCCCTTGGCCAAGCAGTCCTCTGAGCAGTGACAAGCATTGTCTTCATTTCTTACTTCTCCGCATCTGTCCTTAGTACACTCCCAGCCGCCAGCTGAAATCGGCACAACAGAACACTCACTGCTTCACACAAACCAAATAAAAGAGGCCACAATTGCTTACAACGTTTGCCAAGAAAAAGAGCTAAAATCCCACATCATTTAATCTGCTTGTGAAATTAGAGTTGGCCTGAGGCCTAGATGATATTTGGAGGACTTACAAATAGGATGGAGTTTTAATTTTTCAAATCAGAGTACAAAGCCAAATGCCACTGGGCTCCTTTGGAAAAATGAAACCCTTAACCATTTGCCAACTGTCCTAAATGACCCAATACAATGTATAGTGTGTAAGGTTTGTGATAGAGATACCTACCATTGTAGGCATAGTTGCTATAGCTGGACTCTTATTTTCCCAAGTAGCTTTATTTAAACTTTAATCAGCTTGATTTAAATACAAATGATAGTGCAACAAGGACCTACTGTACAGCACAGGGAACTCTGCTCAAATTATGTGACAACCTAAATGGGAAAAGAATTTGAAAAAGAATAGATACATGCATATGTATAGTTGAATCACTTTGCTGTATACCTGAAACAAACACAATATTGTAAATCAACTACACTCTAATATAAAATAAAAAGTTAAAAAAAAATAATAGCGCAACTAAATGGCCTCTACCTGCTATAAGATGCACTTGGGGGTTAAAGTCCTAAACAGATATGAAGAGTATAAAGTTATACTAAAAACGTTCACAGCTCTAAGCATTGACCAAACTGTGGCCCTACCCACAATCAGAGGTCAGAGCCCTTTTTTCAAGGAGGTCAGTCGCTAGGTTACAGATTTCTATCCGAGCATACTTGATTGGGAGCTCACACTCAACTCTACCAAGAAAATATCTTCGGAAAAGTAATATTTTTATTTTAAAGACTGTGCTGTACTTTTTGTGTGACTTTTCATCTGCTAGACTGTAAGCCCCATGGAAGGAAAAATCACATCTCTCCTTTCACCGCTACATCCCCAGTACCTGAGTCTATCTACCTGGCACACGCCAGGTAGTCCATGAACACTTATTCAATCTAATTGAGAATTACCATGAAAATAAAATATGACTCTTTAAATTTGGGGTTGCTGTATTGAGAAACTTCAGAGTTAATTCATTTATTCAATAAATACATCTACTATATTTTCCGTGTTCTAGGTGCTGGGGAGGTAGTGAAGAACAAGGTCTTGTTTTCATGGAGCTTCCATTCCAATTGGGAAATACAGACCATAAGCAAGTAAACTAGTCAATGAGATCATTTCAGCGTGTGCTAAGTGCTGTGAAGGAAATAACAGGATGGCATGGATAGTGAGTGACAGGGGTGGGCCCGGTCTACTTGACATAGAATGGTCAAGAAACGCTTCTTTGAGCTAAAGGACACTTCAGGTCTTCACCTCTTAAAACATGTCATAAGTGGAAAGCAATGATTTTAGAAAGCAGTGCTGACTGACATCTATACACTAATATGTATAAAATAGATAATTAATAAGAACCTGCTGGGGCTTCCCTGGTGGCGCAGTGGTTGAGAGTCCGCCTGCCGATGCAGGGGACACGGGTTCGTACCCCGGTCCGGGAAGATCCCACATGCCGCGGAGCGGCTGGGCCCGTGAGCCATGGCCGCTGAGCCTGCGCGTCCGGAGCCTGTGCTCCGCAACAGGAGAGGCCACATCAGTGAGAGTCCCGTGTACCGTAAAAAAAAAAAAAGAACCTGCTGTATAAAAAATAAATTAAATTAAATTTAAAAAAAGAAAAGAAAGCAGTGCTGCTCCTTAATAATATTCTACCTAGAGATACTACAGCTATGTGAATAAATGGATAAGGGGATAACAGCTGCCATACTAGAAAACAATGCAACTACTGTCTAGCTTCCATTCTTTTAGAATTACCTTTGCATCCTGATTCCATTCTCTGATTTTTTTTTAATATCCCCTATTTCCACTGCCTTCTCTTCCCAACCAGAATAAATGCTTGGAATTCTCTTGCCCAGGGTATGCTATTCCCAATGGTTAGCAATTTTCCAAGGTTACTTTGACTGATAGAGGTCATGCGAGTCCTTTTCCTCAATTCAGAGATAACTCTATCAACCAGTATTCCTCTCCTAGCTTATTCCTCCCTAGTTCCATAAGAAAATCCCTTTGCTCACAAAACAGCATCACTATTAACAAGCTAGGTTTATTGAGAAATTACTAACTTTGTATAAGAATGAAATTTTTAAAAATTCAGTGAACTACAAGTAAGGTATGATTCAGTCAGCTGTATAATTTTCAAAGCAAATATGGGAATAAACACAAAAAACATTGAACTTTATTGGATAACAAGAAAGTTACCTATCAGAAAAATATTATTTAAAATGAGAACATGCTGAAAAGGGAGTGCTGAAAAGCTCTTGTGCCCTTTGAGAGAAATATCAACTTTGAGAAGTATAATTCTGTAATATATATTTAAATTTTAAAAATGCATATACGCTTTGATCCCCAAATCCCATTCCTCAGAATTTATCTCAAGGAAAATAGGCAAAAATATGAATATGTATGAAAAATATTCATTGATACATTGTTCATAATAGCAAAAATTACCGAAACATAAATGCTGATCAGTTACTCAATGAAGTAGGCTGCATCTGTCCAATAGAATACAATGTAGGCATTCAAAAGGGGGATGTGTACAAAGGTACACAAATACAGATACACCTCACACAGGCATAAATACACACATGTATAAATGTGTACACACATTCTAAACACACACCCAGTCTCAGAGTTTACATTGAAACATTGATTGTGCTTATCTCTAGAGAGTGCCGTGTCAGCATAGTAGAATCTCAGAGATTTCTGTTTGCTCCCTCAACCTCTTGCTATTATTTTATATTTTATTCTTCCACATTTGGCCTTGTTCATTTCCACAGGGAAATGAACTACTTTAAAGTGCTATTATAACCCATACTTATTAAACTTGGGAAGAAAGGCATGAGCTACATTCAGAGAGAGCTAACCTAAAGGCAGGAGATCCATTAAACTTTGCAAGGAGCTCCAAGATCAGGAATCTGGAGGGCTGAGATGACGTGTCAGGGACAAGATACTCAAGGTAGAGAGGAAACACACAACATTAGCTAGTTCCTCAGTGCCAAGCAAATACAGACCGCTGGTTTGAAATAACACTTTAGAGCCAAAAACTCTCCTGGAACATCTGTTCCATCCATATATTCAGGTTACAAGCTCCTCAGCATTTAAGTTTACAAACCCACAACTAAGGAAGCTGGGAGAAGTTCCAAAGGAAAGTAACCCAAAAAATGGCCAAATGTTTGGAAAATGTATTATGCAGAAAAACAGCCTAATAAAATTCTTCTTAATTGGGGCAGAAAACAAACAAATCAGAACTAGTAAGGGGGTTGACATAGGTTTTCATGTAAATCAGCGGCTATTTCTTTAGTAAAGGAGAGTAATGTCTCTGTTTCTCATGATGTCATTAGAAAACTCAGACTAATGTTAATGATAATATAAGTCAGATTTTTGAAAGAATCATCTAACCATAAATGTCTGCAAACAGGTAATAATTTATCCAGAGAGCTGTAGAATCATTGTATCTAATGGTGTTAAGAGCAGGGATGCTCATCACCTTTCCCAGAAAGTTTGAACGTGATGTTGCCCAGAGGCATGATGGATAGCCTACAAGGTATCTCAAAAGTCCCCTCTAAAGTGTTAGGCTTTGGAAACAGAGCAGGTAGAATGGCAGGAGTCTCCAAAGTGCTTCTTCTCAACTCATGTACATTCACTCAGAGGCCTGTATATTCTACTGACTGTTCCAATAGGGAAGAAATGTAAAGAAAGGTCAGGAACCTGTAGAGGAAGAATCTGAGAGCTGCCTTGAGCACGCGACCCCAGGTAGAATTCCATAACAATTTTCTACTTGCACTGAGAACAGGGAATGACATCAAAGTAGTATAGTAGTAGACTATAAGATGAAATAAAACAAACGTTAGAAACTGGGCAGGCAAACAAAAAAATTAAAGTTGAAACAACAACAACAAAAAAACCCCAACACTTTAAGAATGTGCACAGTTTCAGCCCAGGTATCCTCGCAGTGAATGAGGGAATTGACAGCAAGAGACAGAAATGATAAAGATGAAAAAAAAAGGCTGGCCTCAAATACTTCCAAAACTAGCAAATAATGACGGCAGCTGCAAAGAACCATCGCTGGGTGGGTGTTATGTGGACACAACAGTCATGTAGGGTGTGCTCATAATAAAACTGATAATCATTCAAGAAACAAAACTAAAACTCACGGTTTGGTTTGGCCAAAGCAGAACGGCAATGGCAGGTTGTACAACAGCAGGGGGTCTTAAGCCATCTAATCAAGGCTAGAGAAGACTCAAAAGTTACACACCTGTCTTCAAACAAAGCTCATCAAAGTCATGGCAGCAACTGCTGTAGCTCTTACACAGGTTGTCACACCGACAATCAGGGGGTCCAACCTCTTGAAGTTCAAAGCATCTGCCCTTGCAAGATCCAGAGGTGTTGGTCCAGGGGGAGTCTGATAACACTACAAGATACAAGAGACAAAGGCAAGGGGATTAGGGAATGGGTTATGTTGCTATGGAGGGGTGACCCTGTGTAGCAATACAATGCGGTGATGCAGTCAGACTCTGGCTGAGCAGCCGGATCCATCACCTGCCGTCTATGTACCTTCAGCAGGTTCCTTGTTCCAGTTTCTTCATCTGTAGAGTGGAGGATTAATAGAAGCAACTCGAGGTTACAATGAGAATTAAATGAAACAAACCATGCAAAACACTGAGCAGGGTGTCAGCCATGTAGAAAGTAACAAATGTTGGCTATTGGTTTTACTACTGTTTACAATGATTATTACCACAAAGCTACTGTTTACAATGATTATTACCACAAACATGAGGGTTAGTTTCTCTGTGGATGCTGTGATGCCAACAGAGAACAGAACTTTGAAGTATATACTTAGAAAGAAGAGTTCGTTCCCCTATTCAAATATCCATAGCTTTTGTAAGGAAAATTGAGCCTAAATGTTCTGAGAACAGTCTGAACAGATGGGATTGGAATAGAAGACTCTTAAGATCTCTTCCAGCCATAAAATCTACACCTATAACTAGGGTTACACAAACACAAACTCTACAATCTCGGCTTTTCAAACATAAATCCTCCTACATTATCTTCATATGATATGATTGTATATCTAGAAATCTCAAGAACCGACTAAAACTTTTAGGAAAAAATAATTCAATGAGATAAAAATTCCACAAATTTGTAAAATACAGGCAATATAAGTTCAAAAATTAAATGGAAGTTCCATCCATCATAGTACCTAAAAGGTAAAATATCTAGGTATAAATTTAATAGGATGTTTAGAACCTACATGAAGAACACAGTAAAACTCTACAAAAAAAGATATTTTAAAAGATTTAATTAAGTGGTAAAACATACCATCTTGGAGGTAAAAATATCAATATTACAAAAACGTCAGGAATTCCCTGGTGGTCCAGTGGTTAGGACTCTGTGCTTTCACTGCTGAGGACCCAGGTTCAATTCCTGGTCAGGGAACTAAGATCCCAGAAGCCATGGCACAGCCGAAAAAAACAAAAACAAAACAACAACAAAATGTCAGTTCTTCCTAAATAAACTTAAAGATTCAATGCAATCACAATAAAAATACAAAAAGGAATTCTTGAAACTTGAGAGGATATTAAATGCTTATCAAAAATAAATATATGAAAACAAAAAACACTGAAAAGAAAGTAAAATATATTTTGAAGTTAAATAATTAAAACAGATTGGTTATAGAAAATAAGTAGATCAGTGCTGGGCATGAGGATGAGAAATAGGACCAAATATAAGAGAAGTGATTTTATAATGAAAATAACATTTTAAATCAGAGAAAGAAAGAAGGATTAATCAAGAAGTGAAAAAAAGATTTATCAGTAAGTAGTACTGGGCTGACTGGAAAAATTAATCTGGATCCTCATCCTAGCTTACAAAATAATTAATTTCTGATGAATGGAAAGTATAAGCAGTGTCATACCTGTTGCTAGGAATGAAAATTTTTATTAAATATTTTATACAATTTGGAAGTATCTATCAACACTATTAAATGCATATGAATCTTTCACCCAGAAATTCCACTACTAGGAATTTTTCTCTCACATATATTTGCAAAAGTTTGCCAAGATACACGTACAAGAAAGAATCACTATCTCCATAAATGGAATATTGCCCAGCCCTTAAAAAGAACGAGTCAGATCTGCATAGGCTAATATGGAAAGATCTACAAAATTGATAAACACATTTTTTTAACCAGCAAAGTACAGAAAACTGTTATAGTAGTAAATAGTACATATAATTGATATATTTTGTGTTAAAAATAGAGCCAAAGCAATAAGGATAAAGATAAATATAAAATAAAAACAGAGGCCAGAGCTCGAGATGAGACAGAGGGTGAGAACAGAGGCATTGAGACATGGTGCCAGTATGAATAACCATTTTATTTTCACTGTAAGAAACTCCTTACAGGAATTACCTTTGGGGAAAATGAGAAAGAGAGAAGCAAGGAGACTTCTTACTTTTCTGCAGTTTGAAACGTCTAACATTTTACAAATGTCCTTTTGGGTTTTTGCTTGCTTACTTCTCTCTCTTGTGTATATATGTATACATGCATGTGAACATATGTGTATAAAGTATATGTTATATAATATTGATATACAAATATCCTAACAAATGTTATTTAAAACATGATATTTGTAATTTTATTTCCTTATTTACATTTAAAAATTTTTCATTTTTTTATGATTAGTATTCATTACTTATAAAATCAAAACACCAGAGGCAGGGAGAGAACAGATGTTAAATGACATTTCTAGGTTCACCGAAGCCATTTATCTGAACATCCTGTTCATCCCTTAGTTCTTTGTCCTCTTTAAAGTCAGAGTCACCCAATCCTCACCCATATGGCATTAGATCAGTTCAACTAAAGCAAACAGATTCACTAGACCATGAGATGTGAAACGCTTTTACATGGTTCATTCTGGGATCTTGAAATACATACAAAGCACACCAGTTCGGTTTAAGAAATAACGTCAGGTTTCCGATGCAATGCCTTACCTCTGGTTCCTAAACGACATTTTTCTATTGACTTTGGCCAACCAATCAACAGTGCATGCTGGACCCTAAGAAACTATGAGGGGAGGAGGGTTGAGAAGTAGAAAAAGGAAAAATAGAGAAATCCTATAGTAGAGATAAGAAAAAAGATAAAGATAAGAAAAATGCTTATAATTGAATTTTTCCTTTTTTAAGGGTACTGCTTAGACAGAATCATTCCAACAGCCATCTAATAAATTCTGAATAGTATTCATGCCTATGAGCTGCATACATAAATATGCTTGGCTACACTTATAGCTGAGATAATCAGAAGAGATCCAAAGGCACATTGTTTGTAGTTGTTTACTTGTCCTGGCTCCTCTTCTTCATAGCATCCCAGCCTGCATGTGAAATTTTCCTCCATTCATGCCCTTTGCTTTCCCCTCATCATAATCTCTTTCTTCTTTCTTTCTTTCCTTTCAAAATATCTGTACAAAATTTTAGCCATTTTAAACCTTTCTTCATCCATTCTATCAACGTGATTTTTACTCTTTTCTTACAAAGCTGGTTATTCTCTAAGTTTATCCCTTACTTTGTCTTTGAAAATAATTGAATTTCCCTCAATAGCTTGCCCCTATCAATTCTAATCTTCCTTGCCAACCCTTAAACTGAAGACAGCTTTGTTAAGAAAGATTTGCCCTTACACTCATAATGCAAAGATACATCTCATAAAAGTACTCAAGATTGGGTTACCAACAGCTTTCAGATGAGAGCGAATTCCTGGGCCTATGTGGATTAGGGATACATATGACAAAACTCATTCTTGGCTGACTTGGATTCAGCTGACAATGGCCGGAAGAGAAATAGGAAGATAAACAATTGAGCCGTAGACTTCTTCAAGTCCGATGCGCCCAAGAACTGAACTGCCGCAACTTTTCTAAGAAAATAAAGGGATAGAGTAGAACAAAGTTTGCTTTGCCTTTCCAGGGCCTATTCCATCCCTGCCATCTTCTTTCATAACAAGTTCTAGCGCTGCTTCTTTCTGTAGTTCTGTAATTCTTCCCCATGTGCTGGCTTTTTCATTTCATGCCGAGGTCCCATGTCCTTCTCCCCACACCAGGCTAAGCACAGATTTTAGGACTTCTCTTTTTATTATACCTGATTGAATGATCAACCATGGAAAGATTCTCTGACTTACTTTGCTTGAAGTCTAAAATCTGTAAAGCCTTCCTTTTCCAGACCTAATAAGCTCAGAACTAACAAGAAAGATAAAGACAAAATGAAACAAACAAACAAAAAACTTGAAAACGATCAAGTCAGAAATCTGTGCTAGGTGCAATGGGGGTTTGAAATTTTGTATGAGACATTTGCCAATTTAATAACATACTTAAATGGTGTTATTTTACTTCAAAGAAACTAGTCTGTTCCAGAATCTTAAAAAATAAATGTTACAGATCTACACAGATGGAAGTTTTTTAAAAATAGGGACTTTAGGGCTTCCCTGGTGGCGCAGTGGTTGAGAGTCCGCCTGCCGATGCAGGGGACACGGGTTCGTGCCCCGGTCTGGGAGGATCCCACATGCCGCAGAGCAGCTGGGCCCGTGAGCCACGGCCGCTGAGCCTGCGCGTCCGGAGCCTGTGCTCCGTAACAGGAGAGGCCACAACAGTGAGAGGCCCGCGTACCGCAAAAAAAAATAAAAATAATAAATAAGTAAATAAACAAAAAATAAAAATAGGGACTTTAAATTTTTAAATATGTGTGTAACGTACATGTATGATAGGCATAAAACAATGTTATACATTTCTTTTTTTTTCACAGAAGCATAATTTCATGATTTAGGGAAAAAACACCAATATAAAACCTGATTTATTTCATTCAAATTCATAATTCTGAGAGAAACAAGTGAAATTATTTTTATTTCTTTAAGTAAAACCTTATTTCTAAAACATTCCATCTTACCGTATCGACACAGAGGTAGCATTGTGGAATTCTGGTGTCATTTATATACAGAAGAAATACTATTGATAACTTAATTAGACTATTGGAAAGAACCTAATTCATGACAAGAGTTGTGACCTAAACATTACTTCATCCTGGAGTCCCAATCATATTTCCCTTCAACTCTCTCTGCAAAATGGAAATTTTCAGATTTGGATGATGGCCAGTGAAGGAGGCTGTATTTAAGTTTGAAAACATTTAGCTCAGCATAAAGCTGGATGATTCTTCTAAGTTTTGTCTGGTCCTGCATTCAGAGTTTGTGATATGACACCCTCTCTGTTCCTCCCATTCTCCATGGTTCCCAGCCCTAGTATTTCCTGACAGTGAGAGTAAAAGCTTGAAATGAAACAGACTGTGGTTATGTCGCCTCCTTTTCAAGAGCATTGAAACAGATCTGGTTCTCCTGTGTCTTCCTGCCCGGTCTGAAATATAAAATGCAAGGAAAGGAGGCAGACAACGTGAACGACACTCAAGATACCACCCAACTCCAGGATTTAATACTGTCTGATGCCTCTTCTGGAGTATATGATTCGTTCTTTCTGGTCATACCTCCCTGTACTGAAGTCATTTTTTTTGTTGTTGTTTGTTTTTCTTTTTTTTTAATTTTTATTTTATTTTTTTTAATTTTTAAAATTTTATTTAATTTAATTTTTATAGTTGCTTTACAATGTTGTGTTAGTTTCTGCCGTACAGCAAAGTGAACCAGTTATATTATACATATATCCCCTCCTTTTTGTATTTCCTTCCCATTTAAAAGTCACCACAGAGCAGTGAGTAGAGTTCCCTGTGCTACACAGTAGGTTCTCATTAGTTATCTATTTTCTATGTAGTAGTGTATATAGGTCAATCCCAATCTCCCAGTTCATCCCACCCACCCCTTCCCCCCTTGGTGTCCATACATTTTGACCTCATCCCTTAGAAAGCAGCACTTACATACAGGCCTACATGTCTGTATCTCTGCTTCCTAAATACATCACTTTCTATAAATACCTATTACTTAGGCATCACTATTCTCTCCTCTTCACAGCTTCCGAACCAGATTTCATAGACAATTTTTTTAATAAATAGGTCCAGCTGGGAAGTTTTCAAACACCTGTACTTTCAATGTGTTTTTAAATACAACATCCTCATGTAGAAAGACCTCATAAACTACAAGAAAACAGATTTCTAGATGACTTGAATGAAATTTAAGACTTTAATTTCACTTATAAACCACTCAAATAGCATTTATGAGAGTAGTCAGTAGTGTGAGGCTGAACGATTTACAAATCTGCTACCAAACAATGAAACATCATTTTATATAGCAGGTATTGTCAACTTGATAGGGTAAAAATTTAGACACTGACCTTCAAACAAAATTGGAGGTAAATTAAGTGTATCATCATATACTTAATACTTTATATTCTCATCAGTCTTAGCATGGTATTTTGTTTTAAAAAATCTTTTCGGATAAAGAGGCAACATTACCCCCATTTTCCTGGTTGGAAGAGCAGAGCTCTAGGCCTAACTTGAGTTAGCAAAGGCCTAGCTGCAATTTCAGATCATCTGACTATAACTACAATGCCATTTTCATTAACAAAGGATTTTTCAAATTATGTACATAAGCTCTGAATTTTAGATGTTCTTTTTAAGACATGATCTTGGAAGATATATTCTATTTGAACTCTACTGAAGATGGAGATTTCTGGTTAATGCAACAAGATAGAAGATTCCGTATCATTTTTAAGATAAATGAAAAACCACTGCACCAAAGCACCAATTAAAAATGAACTGAAAAATCCATGCCCTCCTTAAATTCTAATTCAAATTATTTCATTCCATTGACTTAAACTCCCTCTGATTTCTACACTAGATTTAACATAAAATCCCATGACGTGATGGTCCCCTTAATTTTCCTTGCAGAGTAATGACTGATATATCTGTCAGCTTTGCAGTTCCTACATGCTGCCACCCTATCATTTAAGTGACTTTTCATTGTAGAATGAGGACTGAGCTTTCCAGTCCGTATTAGCCAGTTATTCACAAGCTTATAAATTTCCCTTTGTCTTTCAAGTATTAACTTGCTTCTCTCAGAGGATATCCCATTTCCACCTGGACTGGAAGAGTACATATCACCAACTTCAGTGAAATAGACTCCACCACCACACCACAAACATACACATATATGCACATTACATGAGTGCGCACACACTTGTATACACATACATTCGCTTGCAATTTTAAAGGTAAATCAAGCTGGCTACATCAGATGTATGCGACAAGGATGTCAAACTGAATTGCACATATTCTTTACATTCTCTTTGAAAAGTTATTCCAGCCATCTCATTTACCTGATGGCCCATTACATTTACCCAACAGAATTATAATTACCTCTGCTCATTTCATATCTTCTAATAAATCTATAGATCTTCTATGATCTGGTAGAGGAAATCCTATTCTACCATGATTTCCAATAGATCCCAACATCCTAACAAAAAAATCCAGCTAACAAGTGTGCTAGTTAATTAATTATAACAGTTTGCACTGCCACAGCCTTGAAACTTAACACCGCAGTCTGTAGTACGGCAGCAAGGGTGTGCATGAATATAGAACATTCTCAGCTACAGTTGAGGATTCTGAGGACCTACATTTGCTCAACAAAAAACTGAACGCTTGTGAATGAGAGGTCTTGCTCCGGTCAGTCTGAAGCTGGCCGTATGTCAATACCCTTTATGTTCCTTCTATTTGGTGGAAAGATCTCGAAGCATCTAGCTTCCCAGGATTTCTCTGGAACATGAAAGCATTGTTGAAAATAAGCGTAGCAGCCTTTCCTCCTAGTACCTTGTTCTAATACATAAGTAATCGTTCACCCAGTGTTTTCCGATGTGTAGGCTTTGTTGACAGAATAACCAACTATATGTGTCATTTCAGGCACATATAACATTTAAAAAGATGAAAATGCTTAAATTCTCTGCACTATGCTCTCACTCAGTTTCCAAAGTACATCTTGGTCTTTATTCAGGAGAAATCATCCACAGTGCCTAGACAGCCGGTAAGCTATATCAACAGAAAATTTAAAATAAAAAGTGTCAGGTATACCAAAATCCCAAAACTCAGACTTAAATGGCATTGTGTCCCAAGACTAATACTTCTTAGCCGTAGAATTTTCACTAATAAATTTTTTTAGAAGATACCATAAAGGCTGAAAATAATCAATGATTTAATTAAATAATTCAAGAAGCAAATATTTTGTATTATGTTTAAGATCACTTCAATTTATAGATGATAATTTAGATTATATTATTTTTCCAGAAGTAGCATTGATTCATTAGTTCTTGTAGTTATTCTTAATAATATATGGAAATAATTTATTATACACAAAATATATTCAAGGATTAGTAAATCTGGTCTATATTTTTCAAGTTCTCCTGAAGAGAGCACACACATTCAAAAGGCAATGAAACAGAGTAGACAGAATCATGGGCTTTTTTTTTTCAAATCCAGAATGAAAATTAAAAATCATCTAGGCCTGTGCCTTGTCGTACAACTAAGGAAGCAGAATTCATAAGTGACTTCCCCAAGACGGCCCAGCAAGTGATACAGATCCGGGGTGCCAGTCCAGGACTTTCATGACCATTTTCCAAAGAAGTCAACTTTGAAAATAATGGGCGACTTGATTTTACAACGTTCATCAGGGAAATCACTTTTAATATCAGTTTTAGCCAAAGTAATATATTAATACAATACAGGAAAAAAGTTCCTTTAGGGTCCATTGGAAAGAACCAGCAATGGGCTCTCAAGATGTTAGCTTGCCCACGTGACCAAACTAAGGATCCAATTCCCCCCTTCCAGCCTGAACAGTTACAGTCAGTGTGAATGGGAGTTATGCTTGTCTGGAACAAGAAAAATAAGTCTTTGAAGAGAGCATTTGCTATCAATCAAAACAGGATTCTCCAGCCTAGTGATCTACTTTCCTCCCCTTCCCCAACAGAAGACAACTCATTCTGTCCATTTGGCTCCCTGGGGGTGCAATTTTTTTTTTTTTTTTTTTTTTTGCGGTACGCGGGCCTCTCACTGTTGTGGCCTCTCCCGCTGCGGAGCACAGGCTCCGGACGCGCAGGCTCAGCGGCCATGGCTCACGGGCCCAGCCGCTCCGCGGCATGTGCGATCTTCCCGGACCGGGGCACGAACCCGTGTCCCCTGCATCGGCAGGCGGACTCTCAACCACTGCGCCACCAGGGAAGCCCAGGGGTGCAATTTTTTATGATCTATTTTCTCACTTTTCACCCCAAGCACACCCCACTTGGACTCACTAAACTACTTCTAATATAATTTTTTCACCCTTACTCAAAAGTTACCTGCTTGATGTAAGGAAGACTCAGTATTCCATCAATGTATGGATCATAACTTGGCTAATAAGTGCTCATGCTGGCTAAACAGAGACAGGTGAGAGTGTCTTATGAGTCAGGTCAAGAAATACAGTGCAGAGAAACACAAAATGCACAGGAAGGCCGACGAACCTGCTGAGATGTCAGGAACAGTCAAGAAAAGATTGCCCCATAGAGTACCCATTACTTCATATGTAATTTTTATTCATAAAACCATCGGCAGCTCCAACTTCCAGGAAATTAACCAACTCATTACTTAAGACCTGGTCAGTTAAGCCCCGCCATCTGCACAAGGAGCTCCTTCATAAGAATTCCCACACTGCTTATGGCACAGTGTATTGTAAACGAAAACTCTTTCACTTCAGCTCTATTAGTTAAGTCAAGGTACACTATTAAAACTTACCCCTCCTCAGCCCAAAAGAAAAATCAATGAGTGTAACTCAATCTTGTAAGCTCCTCTAGGCACCTCCTCTCTTTTATATTTTTCCTGTTCTAGGTAAATCTTAATCTCATAGCCCTGAAGTTTCACAAAGAGAGTTCCCTGCCTTTTTTACTTCCATTCCTATTTTTCTCTAGGTCAGAACTTTCTGGAAGCAAATACTACATCTCATACCACATGACAATCAATCAAATTCATGTATCTGTAATATTAAGCCAGCACCTGTTCTCACCACTTCTGTTTCAGCCTTGTCAATTCACAAGAGCTTTAATATTATCTTAACATTTAGAAATTTCAGAGGACAGAGATTTAAATAGCCAGTGATCTAGCATGAAGAGATCACAAATGTTCTCTCATTAAACCACATTATCCTATCTGAATTATACACAGAGCTGCTTTTATTCCAGAGACATCTAGGACTAAAGTAGTTACACTGCAAGATCAGTTTAAAGATGAATTTCTTAATGAGCTGACATTGATGACCCAATGTATAAAATTTTTTAAAGATTGAAAATGGGAATAGTTGCTACACTTACCTGTAGGAGGGCCTTCATCCCATCCTTCTGCCCTCTTAATTCGATTTGCTGTGAATCCTAAGCAGATATTGACCCCAACAGCAAAAGTGAACAGGGATATTACCTAAGGGAATAAAGAGCTCAAATTGTCAATGCAGCCAGAGAAGCCTAAATCAAATTCCAGGAAGGCAAAATGCAAATGCCTTCAACATCACCACCCAATCTCACAACTTCCCAAAGGCACCATACAGTGCTGTCTTCATTTTAGAAACAAAAAGAAAATTCAAAATCAGGAAGCAGCTCTGAAAACCAAGGCTTTCCCGTGGCATTCTGTCATTCTCCTACCTGATACAGCTGACAGGAGTTTCTCCTGGCCATGGCAGAGGGTTCTTGGAAAGCCTTTTGCAGTGTGTTCTGTTTGCCTACACTGAATGCACTGCTTTTTGGGGCTGAGTCCAGTCTATTAACTACAAGTAATCCCACCTGGGAGGTTGACAGGCTCCTCTGATTTGTCCACAGCTTGATTTCATCACAGTTTGTTCACAAATCGCAGCTCTGAGCATAAGAAGCTTGAAATATCCCTCTCCTTCTCTCCACCCCCTATCTGTCCCTCCCCTGACACACAGATACTTTCATGTGGTTTCCTCTGGTAACATAAGGGTTTCTTATGTCGCTGTAGCCAATAACACTGCATGTTCATTTTTCTTCCCTCCTAAAAACATGGTTTTAAAAAAAGAAACCAAATGCATTTTATCCGATAAAAATGAAACAGAGCCATAAAAGGGTTTCTACCCGCTCTAAGCTTTTAAGGTTTACAATGTAGTTATTCAATGTAGTCAACTCCACGACTTTATTTTTTTTAAAAGGAAAGTTTTATAATTTATAAACCTAATAACTTTCTCTGTCTTGCCTATTTATTTATTTTTCTGGCAGTTTAAACGACCCTGTCCCTTTTGCCACATTCTCAGCTACTCCCGACTCCTCAAATATTTCTCACGATGAAATCTCCCACGATTGTAACTAAACACAAGAGATAGCATTATGTTTCCCCATGTTGTTGTTAGAGTTTAGAGAAGTAACTTTTATCAAAATACTGGGAATGTCAAACTAAGCAACACAGTTCTTCTGCCCGGTGAGGAGGGACAATATAACTTCACGTCTCTCTGCCTCTTCCTCCCGAAAAAACTGTCAGCTTGGGTTTGGGTTTTTTTTGGGTTTTTTTGCTTTTGTTTTTGTGTTTTTGGAGGGGTGTGGGAGCAGCAGGGGTGGGATGGGAAAGCTTTATTAATGATTGAATTGAGGAAGGAAATCTCAATGGCAGCAAGAATTTAGCTTTAAAGAATTGCTTCCCTAGGTTTTTCCCAGATAAATTATCATCTAGCCACCAAACACTGTGCCCTTTGATGCTATCGTGAGCATTAAAGTCTCTTTACTAACCTAGTTGGCAATCAGGAGACTCCTAAAAGAAATCAAGGCCTCAAAAGCTGAGAGGTCTTTAAATACTGTACACTTTTAGGATTCAAATGAGGGAGGAAAGCTTATCTTTGGATTTTCTCTGGCCGGACCCGGTGACCATGGTTCTTACACACAGCATATGTGTGTATGTAAACAAATACGGCGCTTACCATGCAACAAATTACTGAGGAAGCAGTGGCTCAGCTCAAATAAAACCTGATAGCACAAAAGCCAGAACTTGTTTATGGTGGATTGCACATTAGTCCTGGGTTTCATTAGATATTCTAGAATTTAGTAACAGCTAATTGAGCAAAAGAAAAAAACACAGTGCCAAACTTTTAGCTGCCTTTCTAACGTCCTTTTCATTTCGCAGTCTTGCAGAGATGGCAGGCTTATGAATTTTCCTATGGAAGTCTCTTGCTTTAGTCTGTGCCATACTGAAATGATTTGGGGTCCTGCATTTAGCAAGGCTTATGAAAGATGTTAACCCCACGTAAGATTTTTTTTACTCTTTATGTTCAATTTCAAGATGCAGGCTTGCTTGTACAGAGGACAACTCTAAAACTAAAAGGAAAATTGCAAGGCAGTCCTGTGACTGCACTCGATGGCACAGCGTTCCAAAGGTGCTCCCCTGCCCTCGCCAATTTCCCCAGCCCTCACCGGAGTCCAGCAGATTTAGAATCTGTCTGACATTTGATGGTAGAAATCCAGCATGAGGACAGTGAAGGCCCCCCTTGAAAAAAAAATTAGACTCAGAAGCTGAACATTATCCATTAATTTTTTTTGACATGCAGAGTAGCTGTGCAGGGGGGGAAAGTCTGAAGTGTAATAGCCAGGGTGATCCAGAATTGGCTTCTGTACAGCACTTGTTACCAATTATCTAAGAGGATTGAACTCAGCCATTATTTCTGTTAACCATCTGCCAAAGAACTTTATCTTCTACCAGGTCATTGTGTGCATGGAACACATTCACACAAACATGCACACGCACACACACACACCCCATCTAACACAGTTACACAGGATTTTACTAACAGACATCATTATAAATTAACTGTCAGTAGCATGACCAAAGTCCCTATCTTGGGCATCAAATCAAACACAAAATAAAATTACCCCTCATTATCTAAAATTGAGAAACCCAAAAAGCCTGATACCGCACGTCCAGAAACTCAACTAAAATGACTGAAATATAGTCTAAAGCCTTCTATGACAAAACGGAATCAAGAAAGTTCACCTGCTCTGGTATTTAAGATTTTTGGTATCAGGTCAACCATGGTTGGGGTCAGTAAACAAGAAAGTGTATGAGAAAGACTAAAATTAGCTTTCAGCTTGGTTTATTAATCCAGCCATATTTCAGAGAACACTGCCCCCTGGCAGAAGAGAACCCAAACAATCTGACAAGTCTCAGGCCCTAAAAATCATTCTGTGGGTCTCAAGTTTTATTGGGCATAAGAATGACCCTGGGAACTCGTTTAAAATGTTGATGCTTATGGTCTAACCCCCAAGATTCTGATTCATTAGCTCCAGGAGGTGGGGAGAAGAAAGGGGGTTTAGGAGCCAGACAAGAACTGACACAATAGGCTATTCTGATGCAAGCAATGTAAGGACCACATTCTGATACAAACCATGTAAGAACAGCAGAGCATTAGAATAAATTACTCTGAATCAGTTAATATCTGCCCTGAAGGTTGACTTGCTTGATCTAATTCATAATGTAATTTTAATATACCATTAATAGCATTCACTACTAATTGGACATTAAAGTTTCAATCTCAATGACAAACCATGGCTCTTCCTCCATGGGGATCATCTCCAAACTGTAAGCAGCAGAATAGTATTTTATTTACTTTGCTGGTGGTACGAAGCAGCAGTGTGTGTATTGCTTAATTGCAATACAGTAGTTGCATTTATACAAATGCACAGTCCATCTTTTCATGAAATGCTTCTGTGAATCCTTGTTCCCAAGCCCTGATTACGGTAAGAGGGCTTGAGGTTAACAGTGAGATTTGAAAGATCTGTAATTGAGGGATGTCACTCTTGCCTCCTGCAGTAATTATGAAGCATTCATGAACGGATTCAAACTTTATCAATGTCCAGCTTCTCATGGTGCAAAATTAACTGCAATCATGGTGCCTTGACGACTTAATTCTAGTCCCAGGATACTTCTAAGACTATGGTGTTAGACAGTCATTGACCACCTGATTTTCAGGGGTACCACTTAGCAGTCACTACAGCACACACACCAGGAAAGTAAGAAAACCGCACCCATGTGTATTCTTCCTATCCTATTTTAAAACTCTTTAAGTCTTGTTTTTCAATTCTGCTGTGGTTGAGGACTATTAGAAAATTCAGAGTAAAAACCGGACAACAGTCTCTGCAAAAGGGATTTGCCAATCTAAATGGAGCAAAAACTCATGACAGCTAATAGAAAAACAAGCAGGCTCAATCGCTCCCACAACCCAGGACTGCCTGTATGTATAAAGTAGACACCACTTAAGAGTTTAAACCACAGAGGCAAAGTTTTATGGGTAATCTATGGTCCCGGGGGTTTCTCCAGTGGAGAAATAGCATACGCCTATTCAAATGAAAACAGCACTTGTGTTATTACTTATTACACAATTGAAAGCTGAAATCAACACTGTCACCTCTTTCAATGACATCAACTTATATCATACACTTCTATGCATTACATTTACTCCCAATGGTATCTAAGCATGAGCCCCTGCAACTGGAACACACTCTAAGAATATGCATTCATTGCACAAATGTTCATTAGCTCCTACTGTGTACCAAGCACTCTTCTGGGCACTAGTTCTATACGAGGAGCCAAACCAAACATAGTCCCCTGGCTGCATATCAATCAAATAGACACAGAAATAAATGTAAAATTGCAGCTGGGGCAAGCATAGATGTAAAGAAGTCTATGATGCTATGAGAACGTGTAATTCAGGTTTGATGGTCACGGAAGACTCTGAAAAGTGTCAGATGAGCCGTGATTTGAGGGATAGAGGGGAGTAACTAGATAAGAGAGGAGAAAAGGATTCTAGGTGGAGCGAACAGGAGCCGCAAAAGTTGTAACCTGGAGACACCAGGCATCCACTAGAAGAGAAGACAGCCCGTTTGACTAGTTCAGGGAGATAAAAGGGAGCCTGGAGTGAAATAAGACTGGAGAGGTTAGTAGAGGTCAGTCCATGTGGGGCCTCATCAGTCTTGTAGGGTGGTATAGTCTTTATCCTAAAGGCTTTGGAAAGCCTTTAAAGGGATTAAGTCGGTGGAAGCTTAATTAGATATGAAGCATTAATCTCTGTACAGTGTGGTTATGAATTGGAGGGAGTCAAATGGATACAGTAGATTAGTTTGGAAATGACAGCAGTAATCCAGACAAAAGACACTGAGTGATATTTTGCACCAAGAAAATTATGGTGTTGGTGGAGAGGCAGAAAACGGGGAGAGTTATAGGAAAAGGACTTGTTCATGCATTGGGTATGGAGGTTGAGGGGCAGGCAGGTGTTAAACGTGATGACTCCTGAGTGAATGAATATGCAATGATCGTGATGACCAGCAAAGTCGCTTCTTAAATTTTAATGGAATTATAAGAAAGACTTAGAGACGTGTATCCATTTGCTAACACTCTAGAATTAAATAGTTAACATAAGGGATCTCGCTAATAGCTTTAAAACGTGTCAGTAGTCTTAAAAATCTTCTAAGGCAGTGGATTTAAAGTAAAGTTATAGTAGACTTGAAAACTTGAAAATGCATTTATTCATAATTGAGGTTAAGAAGAATTACCCCCCAGGAAATAACTCAGCTTTGTTCCTAACCCTAGGTTATAATAAAACATTTTAAATCTCAAACTCAATTTAAGTCTTTTTTTGGGGGGGGCTACTCTGAAACGTGCATGTAAAAGTCCAGGTGAATGAAAGACGTTTGAGTCTACTTTGCCATGTGGACTGTGTAACATCTGAGCACGAATCGGTGGGTATGTGACTAGAGAAAATTGTTTTGCTAAAAGTATCAACACAAGGTCGAAAACGTTCAGCCTTTACCCTCCAGTCTCACATAAGCAGGCTGAGAAGCTGTTGCCAACACCACTTGTAGATAAAGAGATGGAGATAGGTGACATCTCAGAATGGTAGAATGAGTGACTGAGTTTCTAGAAACCACACCTCCTAAGCTAGTTTGGTCCTCTTCCCACTATAGTGTGATGTCTCTCTATGAGACCACACAAGGGCCTCAACTCGACACGTTCAAAACACAGCTACCTCAACAGCCACTCTGCTCTCCAATGTCTTTTCATGGAAACCTTAAAACCACTTTTTGTTCTACAATCCTTTCATCTCTTGTTTCTAATCAGAAACCATGTCTGCAGAGTCTCATTATTAATTACAATTATTACTATCCTTTATCAGAGCCTGCTGAGTGCCATTAATACCTAAATTATCTTTCTGTGTGATTACTTTTAGATTTATCTCTTCATCTTCATTCTTCTGGACACACATTAGAAGTTCATCTCATAACTATTCTTCCTGTGTGCCTTCTCTTCCCCCTCCAAACACCATTTCACTGAGGTCTCTCTTATCCAACTTGTAATTCATTTCCATTCCTCACCCAGAGAGCCCTGCATAAAATACAGGCAAATCTGATGATTTCCCCCCCAAGCTGAAAACCTTCCAGTAGCTTCCTATCACAGCAGTTCTCAAAGTGTGATCGCCAGGAGGGTCAGAATCACCTGGAAACTTGTTAGAAATGCAAATCCTTGGGTCTTACCTAAGAAACTCAGGGGAAGAGCCCAGAATCTATGTTTTAACAAGCCCATCTGGTGATTCTGCTGCAAATTTGAGGACCACTGACCTAGAGGATCAAATCCAAACTGCTTAGCAAGGTGCACAGGACTCTAAATCCAAAATTAAGCTCCCCAGATTCATATCCCAGCTCTACCACTGTTTAACTGTGAGACCTTACATGACCCTTAGGTGAATTACTTCTCCACCTTAAGACTCAGTTTTCTCATCTGTATCCAGCTCATAGGATTCTTAAGAACATTACATGAAATAATCCATGTAAATTGCCTAGCACAATGCCTGACACAGGAGAATGCTAAATAAAGGGTAAGTTTTCTTAATTTGAGAACTATTTGCTAGTCCCTGATTAAGCTGTGCTTTCCTACATCTTCGTTCTTTAATACACCTTGTTGTTTTAGCCTAGAATGCTCTTCTCCACCTACTCTCCCTGGCAAACTCCAACATATTCGTGAATATTCAGGTCAGGTGTCACTCCTCTGTGGAGCACCCCCTGATTTTTCCCTTCCCATGCAGAGCAATGGGCCTCCCATACTGTCTATAATCTCTTTTTAGGCATCTCTATCCCTTGTGGTCCTTCAAATGCAGGGACCAGTCATCCTTGCACTCCACAGAGCTTTGAATCTTTCCTGGGATATAACAAACAGACAATAAATGTTTGTCTAATGAAGCACTTGGCATCAAGAAGTTTAAATTGGAACTTGAATTGAATTTGAATTCTTGCTCTCTTACTAACTAGCTGTGTCCCTTTAAGCCCATATTTATTCATCTGTAAAGCAGGATTATTGGGCTAACTCAGTGGTTTGAAACACTTTTTTAAGCATTAAAACCTTATTTTCAAATAAAATCTCAAAATGAATACCAACATCTAAATTTGGAGCTGCTCTAGTGCGAGTGGGAAGCCAGGATCCCATCTAAGCAGCCACCTCCCTTCTCTCTCTGGCACTTTCTCAGAAATGTGGAAATTCAAGGAGTACAGTTTGTAAAAACAAACAAAAACAATCAATAAGTAAGTTAATTCCATTACTTAAATACTTTTCTAAACCCTACCCTTTGTTGTAGTATTCATATACCTACACACACACCAAAATATGACCCAAATTACCCCCAAACCAGATCTTCCATTGATAAATGACAGAAACTCTCACTTTAGTCAGACTCTTCCCCCCAGAAGTCTAAGCTAATTTCCACACTTCTCCTTATGCTACTTCTCAGCCCTGCTCCTCTTTCCTTTGTGCTCATACAAATCTTAGTCAATCCATTCCTTTCCCCGAGGCTCAGCATCTTAACAAGAACCCTCCTCACAACTGCAATACCCACTGTGCTATCCTCAAGAACCTACAGATTCTACCCAAAACATTTATCTCTTGTTCTTTAGTATTGCCTGTTTTATTTAAGTATTTCCTGTCTCAGCAATAAGAATATAAATCCCCAGAGAGCAGGGGAAAGAAACAAGAGTCTGGATTCTGGAGTCCATCCAACCTAGGTCTGCCACTTTTAAGCGTGAGACCTTGCTTAACTTCTCTAAAACTCAGATTTCTTTTAATAAAAATAATAATAGTTCTCATCACACAGGGTTGATATGAAGACCAAATGATATAATGCATGTTAAGCAGGTGGGTCAGTACTTGAACATAGGAAACATACAAATATTAGCCATTATTAAAGCCAGGAGGATAAAGACTTCATCATCTACTATCATGTTCATGTAACTGAAAGTGGGGTCTGGCTGCTCTCTGCTCAAAAGCCAATAAAGAGGCAAGGCTGGTGGAAAGGAAAGTTTGCTTTCTTTTGGATGCCAGCACCCAGGGGGTGGGGGGAGGGCAGATGCCGGTCCAAAGGCTGACTCCCCCCTACTCCCAGACAATCAGGCGGCAAGAGCTTTTATAGACAGAGGGAAGGGGCTACATGCAGAAACAGCACAGTCAGCTCTGACAGTCATCTTGAAATTGGTCACTGGTGGTCTGACCAGCCTCATCTTGATGGTTTTAGGCATAGTTAATCTTCAGTTCCAGGGTCAGTTTGTTTCCGTTTCTTTGAGGCCAGTCCTCAGAATGGTGGCAGCTCATGTCATTGCTATAGTCATGTCATAATGGTCATCCTGGAGTTAACTTCTTCCACCTAGCGGGGGTTTCAGTATCTATAAGACAGCTCACAGGATATGGCTCAGAATATGATCTATAGCCCTTGAGAAGGAACTAAAGGTCCTTGACTATGCTTAATGACTAAATTATTATTATTTGGTCTCCTTTGACTGTTTTCCTTTGTTTCTGCAATTTCTCACCTCTCTGATTAAACTTATTCTTTGGCTAAAATCTTTGCACAGACAAAAGGCAGGCTGAGGACAAGGGGGGAACAGACCATAGGGCCCTGCTCCGTTTCATTCTCAGTAGGTAGCAAAAGGCTGGGCACGTAATAGGTGCTTAGTAGTGACAAAGGTTCTAGGAGAATTGCCTTTACTTATGGAGAGATTACATGTAGGTTTAAGTTAGACATGTTATAAACAACTTTTTTTTCACATTCTCTCTAACCTCAAGAGAAAATGGGCAGCACTTATTTGGAAAAGGGTGCAGTGACTCTGGAGACAGCTTTCAAGGTGCAGGTTTTAACTACAATAATAAAGGCCTTCTATTTGAATTGGAAAGTCCCGAGAATTTGAGCTTCAACTCAAGAAAGTTGTTGAACTCAAACCTAAAAGGAAGTTTATACTTGCTAATGGAATGGCATCATCACATGCTTAGAGTACAATGGTACCCTCTCAGGGAGGAAGCAAAACTGCCATTTCTGTGATTCCCCTTGAAATCAAACAACAATTAGTGACATTCAGCAAAGTAGGAATAGAAACAAACTTCTTCTGCCTGATAAAAGATTTCTTCGAAAAACTCACAGCTAACATCATACTTAACAGTGAAAGACTGAATTCTTTCCCCCTAAGATCAGGAGCAAGACAAGGATGTCTTCTCTCACTAGTTCTATTCAACACTGCACTTCTAGCCAAAGCAATTAGGCAAGAAAAACAAACAAAAGGCATTTAACTTGGAAAGGAACAAATAAAACTATCTCTATTCACAAATGACATAAACTTGTACATAGACAATCCTAATGAATCTGTTTAAAAAATATTAGAACTGGGCTTCCCTGGTGGCACAGTGGTTGGGAGTCTGCCTGCCGATGCAGGGGACGCAGGTTTGTGCCCTGGTCCAGGAGGTTCCCACATGCTGTGGAGCGGCTGGGCCCATGAGCCATGGCGCTGGGCCTGCGCGTCCAGAGCCTGTGCTCCACAACAGGAGAGGCTGCAGCAGTGAGAGGCCCGCATACCAAAAAAAAAAAAAAAAATAGAACTAATAAATGAATTCAGGAAGATGGCATGATACAAGCTAAATGTTAAACATCAATTGTATTTTTGTACACTAGCAATGGGCAATCTAAAATGAAATTGAGAAAGCAGTTGTATTTATAATAGTATCAAGAAGTCTAAAATACTTAGTAATCAATTTAACAAAGCAAGTGTGAGACTTGTATTCTGAAAACCAGACAGCATAATTGAAATATATTATAGAAGACCTAAATAAATGGGAAGACAATCATGTTCATGGATTGAAAAACATTATTGTCAAGATGGCAAGAAAGTGAAAAGATGGTCCACAGAATGGGGGAAAAATTGCAAATTATATATCCGACAGGGGTCTAGTATCCAGAATATGGAAAAAATTCTTACAACTCAGCAATAAAAAGACACATAGCCCAATTTTTTAAATGTTCAGAGGATTAGAATAGACATTTCTAGAAAGAAGATATATAAATGGACAATAAGGACATGAAAAGATGCTCAATATCATTAGTCATTTGGGAAACGCAAATCAAAACTACAATGAAATATATACTACTTCACACCCACCAGGATGGCTAAAATTAAAAAGACAGAAAAGAATAAGTATTAGGAAGGATGTGGAAAAATTGGAACCCTCATATATTATTGATAGGATTACAAAGTGGTGCAGCAGCTTTGGAAAACAATTTGGCAGGTCCTCAAAGTGTTAGACTCTATGTTAAACATAGTGTTACCGTATGACCCAGTAATTCCACTCCTAGGTATATACCCAGGAGAATTGAAAACATAGTCCACACATAACCTTGTACACAAATGTCCAGAGCAGAATTCTCAACTGATGAGTGGAGAAACAAAATTTGGTATATCTATACAATTAAATGTTATTCAGCTATGAAAAAGAATGAAGTCCTGATACATGCTAAAACATGGATGGACCTTGGAAACATCATGCTAAGTGAAAAAAGCCAGACACAGAGGCCACAGACTGTATGATTCCATTTATATGAACTACTTACAATAGGGAAATCCATAGAGAAAGAAAGTAGATTAGTGGTTGTCAGGCGATGTGGAAGTGACTGCTTTTGGATATGAAGTTTTGTGTTGGAGTGTTGAAAATGTTCTAAAATTACATTATGGTGGTGTTTGCACATCTCTGTGAGTGTATTAAAAACCACCAAAATGTTCAGTTTAAAAGGATGGATTTTATGGTTTATAAATTATATCTCAAAAATTGCTGCTAAAATAAAAGAGAGCTAGTGAGATTATTCTCACAGTGAAGCAAATTCCAAAGCATCTGGACCCACAGAAAAGGAATATTAATCCTGATCTGCAGCTTGGGTCAGTGCCTTCAAAGCTGTCTCCAGAGTCACCTCAGTTACCCTCCAAACCTGATAATTAACAGGAAAACTGAAGCATTTTGAGTTGTGGTGTGGACCTATTTTAACTAGCCCCGATGTGTGATGAAACCCTCTACTTCCCTAAAAATAGGAGAATTTCCTGGGACTCCTTTAGAGCACTTCAGGGTCTCTGCCATTCTGCTTCATCAGTTTCCTGCTTCATTTTACTTTCAAATAAAGTAGCCTAAGAAGAAAACCTAAGGCATTGTAGCCCTGTCATTTCACCTACAGATCTCAAGGGGCTCGAATTTAATGGCAACAAACAGTAACCAGAGTCTGTGGGACAGTTGTGGGGATTTAAGAACAATGACTTGGAACAACATGGATGGTCCTTGAGGGCATTATGCTAAGTGAAATAAAGTCAGACAGAGAAAGACATATACTGTATGTTCTCACTTATAGGAGGAGCCTAAAAAAAAAAAGAGCTCAAAGATACAGAGAAAGACTGATGGTTTCCAGAGGCAGGGGGTTGGGGAGGGCAAAATGGGTGAAGGGGGGTTAAAAGGTACAAGCTTCCTGTTATAAAATAAATAAGTCATGGGGGTGTAACATACAGCATGGTGACCGTAGTTAATAATATCGCATTGCAGATTTGAAGGTTGCTAAGAGAGTAGATCGTAAAAGTTTTCATTATGAAAAAAATGTTTTGTGACTATGTGTGGTGATGGATCTCAACTAGAGTTACTATGGTGATTATTTCTCAATATATACAAATATCGAATCATTGTTATACACCTGAAATGACTATAATGTGATATGTTGATTATACCTCATTTAAAAAAATGTGTCTTAACATTTAAAGAACATTTCTTTAAAAAAAAAAAGGGCTATGAGTTAGAAGAATTAAGGCTTACTCAGTCTTCCCACTTTGCAATCAATAAAACTGAAATGCTGCTCGTAGGCAAGGTCACAGAGCTAAAGTAGCTCTGGTTGGGATATCAGGACAGCTCAGGACTGGGTGAAGGAAAAGGGAAAAGCAAGTATGCATGAGTGGTACCATACCTGGCATGGATCAGACACCCCCTAAGTGCTAGTATTTAGTAAGTGCCTGCCTTTTGCCCAGCAACATAACTAGAGATATTTTTATATATTGCCTTATTTAACCTCATAAAGCCCTTCAGATTATTATCACTGTCAACAAGCTCAACTTGGGCAACTTGCCCAAGTTCAAGTACATATTAAGTGGGGGAGCCCTCTTTTCTCCATGATTTCCCAATGAAAATTACAAAACTAGCAAGATCTAAAAGGAATGGGAATTTCAACTATTTTCTAGAAGAAACATGATTCTATTAAAAGCAGAGAATCTGATAAGTGTCTGATAAGCCTTGATACTTGATAATGTTTCCTATTTCAGAACATATCAGAAGCCACAGATTAACTTCTATTCTAGACTGACCCCAAAAAAAGAATCAGTTGGTAATGAGGAAGTGATCAGAGCCATGGGCATCATAACCATGTCATTTCAAAGTTCCTAAGGGATCAGAGAGAATGCAGGTCATTGTCAGACAATGGCTCTAAATTTTGGAGTGTGAGAGTTTTACAAATTCACATAGTGTTGATTCAACACAGATTTAGTAAGCATTCCCTATAATAGAAGCTAATGCTTAGTAAAAGCTTACTCTGTGCCAAGTACCACGTAGTATCAGGGATATTGAGGTAAAAAGCATGTTTTCATCGGAAGAAATGGAAGTCAACTGTCTGTTAAACACACTCTGGTGAGTTCCATTGTAGAGGTATGCAAGGGTTATGTGTGGAAGAGACTGAGAACTGGCTCCTTCAATCTCTACTCCACCCCACTTCCAGGGAGCCCTCCTGTCTTGCAGGCTTTTTGTAGGATGAGTTATAGATACAGTTTATAGACTCTGCCAGTTATGCTGCTGAGATTGTCTTTATGTACATGAGATTGGGACAGCAGAATGAAGACAGGATCTCTCTTCCAGCCCCTTTCAGCTGCTTCTCTGTGCAAATAAGATTGTGGAAGTGGAAGGTTTTCTGAAACATTATTTCAGTGTCCATTCTCCAGCTTCCTATGCCCTAGGAGACATCTGCGGGGGTGACAGAGATGGTAGCTTCTTGATTCCTGAATCATGGATACAGGGTATGTTCTTGAACACAGTATTCCAGCAACAGCTAGGTGCCACGTACTACGTACCATGGACTGAATCGAAATTCAAAAATATCTTGACAGGTTGAAGTCAAAAGATTTTAGAAGAAATAGAGAGCCAGATCAATCTGTCTGGGGTAAGATTCTTGAACTAGAATACAAAATTCAGTTATAAAACTTCACACTAGGAGAGACCAGAACTGAAAACAATCCTTATAAAAGAAAGCTGGGAATTTTTGTTACCTGCAAGTTCTATAGGAGCCTATGCTTGACCACAACTCTAAATGACCTCATTTTACCTTAGGCTCCCCTAATAGACAATTACCGCTCAGATCCAGGAGAGAAAAGTTCAGCTGAGCCTGGCACTGCATGGACTCCGTCTGGACTGTTTTCACTTCTGGATATCTCATTTAAGTGACCACTTGTTTTAGGTCACTACAGAACCAGACAGCACTGAGAGAGGCAGGACCAAGATGATGAGCAGTCCCTATTACCCAATCCATTTATTAATTCATTCATCTATTTGTTCATTTATTCAACAAACTTTTATTGAGCACTTTGTATGTATCTAGCACTGGAAATGCAAAGTGAACAAAACGAAACTTCTGCCTCATGGATCTCACATTCTAGTGGGCGAGAAATATAATAATGTCAGGTAATTAATAAATGATTAGGAAAACAGAGCAGAGCAGAGAACAGAGAGTAATGGGAGGAGTTATTTTCAATTGGGTGGCAACAAAGGTCTCTCTGGAGAGATGACCTCTGAACAAAAATCTGGATGGAGTGAGGGAAGAACCAGGTGTCTCTTGGGAGAAATAGCAGGTGGGAAGGCTCTGAGGTAGGGACAGCTCAGTGTGTTCAGGAAGGCCCGTGTGGCTGGAGTGGAGTGAAAGATGGGGGAGCAATTTCAGAGGACATCAAAGACTGGATCAGGTGCTGGTTTATGTAGGACCACCCAGGTCACCCAGTGAGCCTCTATGTTTCATTTTGGGTGTGCTGAGAAGCTACTGGAGAGATCTGAGTCAGGCAGTGACATGATCCGATTTCTGTTTCAAAAGGCTCACTCTGACTAATATTTAGAGAATGGACATCTAATGGGCTCCCCTCATGGCCCATGGCTGAGGAACCTGTGACCATGCCTCCCGGGTGCCTTGCATGCATGATGGGAGAAGGTGGGTGTGGTTGTCTTTCTCAGATATTTGAAGGGCATTGCACTTCCTTGAGCAAAACTAGAAGGCACAGAGAAGCATGTTTCGTCTCATAATAAAATGAACTTTCTAGCCAGCCGTGCTGCCAGAGTTCTCTTATAAAAAATGAACTCATGGTTACTATTCAAGAAAAGGTTGGTCTTATAAAGCATCTAAATTCAAAGGAAGATTGGCTATACAACATTTATGGTCATTTCCAACTCTACGCATCTATTATTTTTCTCTCTTCTTACAACTCTCTTAGGGAGCTGAGTTCTCTCTCTATATATAATGACCAGCGAAGAGCTACTCAATTAAATTAAATAAACAGAACTTGGTTTTATTTTTCCTGAGTAAATCCAAAGGAAAGCTAAGGATCCTATACACACCTTGTTCTTACTATTTCATTTCCTGAAGGAAATATACATATAGATATAGATAGGTATAGATAGATATATAATACCTATGGCATGCACAATGTAATTCATGCTAATTAAAGGGAACACTGTCAGGAGTGGGCTGAGAAAAGGAGGAACACCTTTCACAAAATCATTTGATGGACTTAAGATATGAAGCAATCTACTTCTGGATGGATCTAGAAGACAGGCATAAGACAAGCTGACCTTATATCGCCTCTAGCAGCCTTATACGTCTCTTACAATGCTTTGTAAACAGAGAGCCACTGAAAAGTTGAAATCCGATAACCCCAGCTTGCCACTAGAGTATTATGCAAGAGAATGCAGAAGTCCTGGACCTTCCGTTGTCCCGCTAAGCTTCTGTTGCTCTTATGAGAGATGTTATACAACTTGCTAATTAGGAAAATCCTGGGCTCTCAGGCTTGGTTAGAGTCCTGACTCAGATGCTCACTAGCTGTGTGGCTTTGACTAAGTTAGAAAACCTCCCTAGACCTCCATCTCCTCATATGTAAAATGGGAAGAATCCCCTTACCTTCTCATAGGGTTACTGCAGAATTAAGCAAAATAATCCACGTAGTGTTCAGCTACCATCTATTGAGCCCCTAGAATTGCCGGACATTGTACAGGAATGAACTCACTGGATTCTTTCAATCTTGCAAAGTACATATTGGTTTCTCTTTTTGACAGAGGCTCACAGAAGTTTGAGTAATTTGCTCAAGTTCACACAAGTTCATTCAAACTCGGGTCTGCCTAACCAGAATCCAGCTTCTAAGTATTTCTTGCTATAGTCCACTATGCTATATTTTGTTTTATTATTTTTAAAAGAAATTCCTCTGATCTCACACTTGAAGGGCAGTTGAGAGTTTCTTTTCCTAGTGCCTTTAACAATTCAGAAACAGAACAGAATTTGTCAAGGACAGTTTCTCACTTTGGCACCAACTCCAGGCTGGGGCCCTTTACCAGTGTACTATCTTCGTGTCATCTGACCGAGGCAGCTGCTTTGCATGCCTTCTAGGGTTGGAGCTGGGTAAGTCTCAGTCAGAGACTTATAGCCTATGGTCCCATGTGACAAAACATTTTGCTAAAGATGCTATTTTCTCCTTTTCCCAGACTTTCCTCCCTTTCTGCAGCTGTTTCCCCTTCTTCTTGAGAATTGATAAAAATTCTGAAACTCTTATTTTTACAATTAGTCTCATGTGACCTTACTATTGACAATGACCCAGTTGCTTCTCCCAGCTACAACACAGTTGATAAGATGCCAGTGCTAAGAACAAAGATCACCACCTGACAGGGCCGGGAGCAATCTTTCTGTATTGGGTCCTGGCCTGGCACGCACCATATTCCACCCCTAGTAATGACACTAAGCACAAGGACAGGTCCCGTGTGCTGGGAGCCGACAACTGGCTAAATATTTAACCTAGGAGTTAGCATTCATTCACTCGCTCATCCATTTACACAGTAAATATTTTATTGAGAGCATATTATGTTCCAGGCATTGTATTTAGGCACGAATGACACCAGCAATTAACAGAAGCAGCCAGATTCTTGCCGGAGCTTACATTGTTTTGGATGGAAAAAGACATAAAATATACAAATATGTCAATGAGTAATAAGAGCTACAAATAAAGAATAAAAAAGGATGGTAAGAGCGATGAGAGAATGCAGTTAGCTCTTGAACTACACACATAAGGCCATTAGAATTATCCTATTTTACAGACGAAGATTTGAATAGCTTGCCCAAAGTCACTCAGTGTTAGAGCAGAATTTGCCATATTCTGATACTAACAGTAATAAATACAGCAACAGTGATTCCTAGTCACCATCTATTAAGGTAGTTATACCATGGCATGAAGCAGTTACAAAGCCCCATTTTATGAATGAAGAAACCAAGGCTCAGAAAGGCTAAATAATTTCCTCAAGCCCACAAGGTAATGGTGGAGAAAACCCAAACTGAATGGTTCAGATTCCTGATTTTTTCACCACACCTTGCCTCCTGGGTTGAGTTTGTTTTGTCAGAAATTCTTCCTACTAAACTGAAAGTTCCTTGAGGACAGGGATTGCCTCTCCATCATCTCCTGAAAGTTCCACAACATCTGGCATAGAAAGTGTTGAACTTCCTCCATCTGGACCAGCCACATTCCCCAAACAGAACTCTAAATACCCAAGAAATATGGCTGCCAATTCTAACATTCAGACCTCCTCAACCTCCCTTGGCAGTGAGTTGCAGTGTGTAATCAGTACTGCAGGCAATATTACCCTTGAACCCCAGAGTGCCAAATGACATTCAGAGTTCACAATGCAATGGCAACCTGCTAGCATTAGTCTAACCTCCCCAAAATACCCATTTTCCCAAGTGGACTTATGACCTGGACACACTTGTTTGCCTCTTTATTAGACTTGTGTTTGTCTAGGAATGAAAGGAATAAGCAAGTGGGATGCACATGCCTTGCATTTTAATGAGGGCCAGGATCCTTTGGAGCAAAGAGGGCATTGTGATGCATTTGAAGAGCATGCGGACTCTGGCCGCATCACCCCAAGTCCGGGCTAACAATGCTTTCCTCAACATTCCTTGGCGTTGGTCACAGCTGTGCTCTGCACTTGCATACACATCGTGGCTAGCCCATGGTGAATGATCAGATGGGGTGAAGGATGAATGATTTCTCTCCTTACTGTTGTTCAAGTTGCTTCATGGGAGGACAACACAGCTAAATGTAAACATTTTGGGAGCAAGTATAATTCTTTCTGGGTTAAGATTTAGTGAAGAGTGGAGAATTCTCAAAGTCAGGCAAACCTAGGTTCAAACTTCAGGGCTACTGTTCACTAGCTGGCTGTGTCTGGAAACAACTCAACAGACTTTTCTGCTCTCACTGAGCCTTCAGTTCTCAGCTCAGAGAAAGGCCTTCCTGACCCCATCCACACCCTTCACACACACACACATACACACATACATACACACACACACACACACACACACACACACACACACACACGTCATTATTCTCTTTCTCCCCAATCTTTACGCCTTACAATACTTACTCTAACTGTAATAGAGAAGAACCTTCGTATTCTATCACAAGTTAATCACTAAAGGGATGTTGCCTATAAGCTTAAATTATAGATAATGGCCCATCTCTGGGAACCCTGCTTCCCAGGTAATGAGCATTAAGCTAAAATACCTTTGTTTAGCTCACAGGAAACATCCTGACCAGGTCCACCTGTGAATGACTACAGGGAGGAAGAAATGAACACATCCCCTCCGGAGGCTGATGGGAACCAGGAAGTGTTTGACTTTACTCCCTCCCCTTTTAGTAAAAAAGGAGCCTGGATTCTAATTCAGGCAAGTCAGTTCTTTGGGGCACGAGCTCGCCATCTTCCTGGTTGGCTGGCTTTCTGAATAAAGTCATTCTTCCTTGCCCCAGCAACTCGTCTCTCCATTATCGGCCTGTTGTGTGGCGAGCAGTATGAGCTTAGACTCGGTAACAACTCCTGGCCTGTGTGCCTCTCCCACTAGACTGTAAACTCCATGAGATTAGAAACCAAGTCTATGCCTCTTCTCATTTATCCCCAGAGTCTGGCACAGTGCCTGGCACACAGAGACATTCAATTAATGTTGGTTCAATGAATTAACAAAGGAAGAAGATTGTGACGAGAGAGGAAGGGAAATGTAACCAGAGCGTGGAGGATTGAGACAGAGGAGAAAAGGGATGAGGCAACTGTCCTGCAGCTTTATTCTCTGTAAAATGGCAGCAGAGTTGCTGGAGGCTTCTCCCTCCACCTCCAAGGCTAGAGTTCTCAAGGATTTTCTAGATCCTAGAGGATGGCTAAGCCAACCCTAGGAAAATAATGCTACTTGCTTTGCTCCTGTTTCCATGCACCCCAGGCACGCTAGGAAATTGCAAAACCCTGCTGATAATGGCCATGCATGCTCATGCCACTTCACTTTTGCAAAGCAAAGTCTCCAGGAGTCTTGGCCATGTTTTTAATGACTACATATTGACTTAGCTCTTGAATGGTTTATACACAATATTGCAGATTTTTCCAGTCTTTTCAAGTCATCCAATTCCATCACTCTCAGGGAACAACGTTTATCTCCTAGTCTCCTCAAAAGATCAAGGCTATTCTAATATATTTAACAGGGTCTACATACAGATTTTATTCATAGTGACTCCATACACAAAATATGCTTTGGAGGGTGAGGAATACTGGTAAAAGCTGATTTTTTTTTCTAGTTTTTGCCTAAGGATTAAATTATAGATTGAGGTGTTTCTGAGGACAATTGCCTGTCTTGTGCTATTTAAGAAGGTTATTCTCCAGCAGCCTGGCTATATTTTTAGTCAATTTGGAGCCACTGGGGGTGGATATTAGGGCTATAAATATCAGAGGTAATAGTAATAAGGGGTTTAAGGTCCAGTGAGCACTGGATGAACATCCTGTAACATCTCACAGCACGGCTTCCCAAGGCAAACACGGCCAACCAAGGACTAAAAGACACTTTCAGAACAAAGACATCTCTTACAAGCTCACCTCAGAGATATTACGGGTTTGGTCCCAGACCACTGCAATAAATCAAATACCACAATAAAGCAAGTCACGCAAATGTTTTAGTTTCCCAGTGCATATAAAAATGATGTTTACACTATCCTGTAGTCTGTTAAGTGTGCAATAGCATTGTGTCTAAAAATCAGTGCACATAACTTAATTTAAAAATACATTATTGCTAAAAAATGCTAACTGTTGTCTGAGCCATCAGCAAGTCGCAATCTTTTTGCAATAGTCACATCAAAGATCACTGATCACAGATCACATAACAAATATAATAACAATTAAAAAGTCTGGACTATTGCAAGAATCACCAAAATGTGACAGAGACACAAAGTGAGCCATTGCTGCTGGAGAAGTGGTGCCCGTTCACTTGTTCCATGCAGGGTTGCTACAAACATTTAGTCTGTAAAGAAAAACGGAAGACAGTATCTGCGAAGCACAGTGAAGCAAATAAAATGAGATATGCCTGTATAAAGAAGCCAGACAAGCATCTTTCCATGCTGTGATCTGACAAGTAGGGGCCGCTGTGCTCTCTGAGCTTCCTGCCTGAACTGTTCTGTCAATCAACCATGGCAGATGTTCCCAACTTTTCCAAACTCTTTATTTTACCCTTGCTTTGAAATAGTCATTTGAAATAAAAATAATAAATGCCTAGTGGACCACTAGGCAAATGCTCTTCCCGTTTTGTTTTTTTGGTTTTTTTGCTCTTCCCGTTTTTTTAGACATTGTCTCACTTAACCCCAGTAACAATCATACATATAGGAATTATTATCATCTGCAATTCACAAGGGTGGAAACTGAGATACAGAGAAATTAAGCAGTAGAGCTGGGGCTTAAGCATTATGGCTCCAGAGCCTGGGTGCCTAACCACGACCCCATTCCTTCTGCCTCATCTTCGGGATGGACAGTATTTAATCAGAAATCAGAAATCAGTTTCTCCATTATTAAACCCATTTAGGATAAATGTAATTGACTATCAGCCTTAGGGTCAGCTGTAGTCAGAAGTTTTGGAATTCAACAGACCTTAGTCTGAACTCTAAGAGCTGTGAGAACTTACCCAGTTTTTTAAACTCTGTGGGCCTTCATGTTTTCATTCTAAAAATGGGAATATAGGTAACTCCTTCAAAGGGTGGGTTTGAGCAAGTGTAGGCAAACTTTGCTTGCAAGGGGCCAAATAATAAGTATTTCAGGTCTTGTGAGCCATACAACAATCTCCTATCACAGCTACACACTTGCTGTTGGAGCATGAAAGCAGCCACAAACTATACAGAAACAAACGAGGTGGCTGCGTTTCAACAAAATTTTATTTACAAGATAGGCAGTGACCGGATCTGGCCTGCAGGCTATAGTCCTCCGACCTCTGATTTTGAGGATTACATGAGATAATGCATGTGCTTTGCATGATCCCTGGAACACAAGTCATCAAAAACGGTAATAAAATTATGGTTTCAGCGTGAGGTGACAGTGCTTTCAAGTTGGGTCCAAAAAATCCCAACCAAAATCAAGGAAATTTAACATTTTCAGGAACCTCTGAAGTCTTACTTGTGTAAACGTATAATTTTCATAACTTTTGAAATATTGACAAATTATCAACACTCTACCCCCAATATAACCTTATAGGTAGGGTTGCCAGAGACAATACTTTTTTAGTATTTTCAATATCGGGGACATAATTATACTAAAAAAGTATTTCTTGTTTATTTGCCATGGAAGTTAAACTGGGGCATCCTGGAGGTTTTACTGTTGTTGTGTATTTTGGTTCCCTTGCCCGTTTTTTCCTAAATCTGACGACCCTACCTACAGATCTCTGTGATTCCACAATTTGGGAACCACTGGTTTTATCACATAACAAGAATAGCCCAACACAAGCAACATTTTGTTCTTTCAGGGAGGGAAAGAATTACATTCTTATGGAATTATCCCTAAGGTTCAAAACTAATAAGTCCCCTGGGTAGAAGCCACTGAAACACTGAGACAACCAGCGCTCTGTGTTCACGGGTGCCAAGAACAAGCTTAGGTCACCCAAGGAAAAAGTGCAATAATCTTGCATTTGTTCCTGCTGATTAAAGTCAAGCAGCTTCCTGGAAATTGCTTGGCGCCCCTCATGTCACTATGTTGAATTAATATCTGAGCAGAATTAATGATGGAAAAACTCAATTATATCCAACACATCCAAAGTTTCGCAGTTGGATTTGTCAGTAATCAAACCGTGTCCTGAGAAAGCCCATTTTGTCAGTAAACAAAGCTTCTGTGTGGAGAAGAAATATTCTGTGCACATAAACACGGTGCCTAAATTCCTGATAAATATTTGATAACGAGGACGTGGATGGAGTAGGTGCCTTCAGCCAATCAGAGATCTTCCAACAAGTAGGATTATAAAATCATTCTCAGGGGATTTAGGGGGGAAAAAAAAACCACGAAAAATCTGGCTCAGCATGCCACAAACGTGTCTTTCAAATTTTAAAGAAGGAAGATGACATTTGACATGTCCATGAAGGCGAAAAGCATTGTGTTTTCATTAAACTAGTGTGGTATTTAGTATCCAGAAGCCAATATCTGAGTTTCAGGTCTACCTCTTCCAAGCTTTGCAACTTTGAATAATTCACTTAGTCTCTCTGAGCCTCTGTTTCCTATCCCTAATGGGCATTGTTACAGAGATGTAAGAATGCCCATCTCTTAGGCTTTGATCAGGGTCAAAGGAGATCACGGTAATGAAAATATTTGCTGACTGAAACAGCAATATATCGTCAGCTGTCATTCCTAGGGACAACACCATAATCTCTGGTTACCAAAGAGCAAAATAATGTTGTATTGTTACCAGCTGAAGCCATGCTAAGGGGATTATGCTCTCATGAAATCTATATTAATTCAAATCTGTATTAAGCCATAAGAAAGTATCACAAACTGGATGGCTTAAATAACAGAAATGTACTGACTCTCAGTGCTGGAGGCTTAGATGTCCAAAATCAAGGTGTCAGAAGGGTTGGTTCCTTCTGAGGGCTGTGAGGGAGGGATCTGTTCCAGGCCCCTTTTCTTTGGCTTTGTAGATGGCCATCTTCTCTCTGTGTCTCTTCCCATCATCTTCTTCCATGTCTCTGTGTTGAATTTCCCCTTTTTATAAGGACACCAGTCCTATTGGATTAGGGCCCACCCTGATGACCTCACTCTACTTTGATTACCTCTGTAAAGACCCTATGATGGTTAATTGTTATGTGTCGATGTGTTTGGGCTAAGTGATGCCCCTATAGCTGCCAAAACATTTCTGGGGGTGTCTGCGGGGTGTTTCTGGAAGCGACTAGCATTTGAATTGATTGAGTAAAGAAGATCACCCTCGGGACTTCCCTGGTGGTCCAGTGGTAAACAATCCACCTTCCAATGCAGAGGATACGTGTTCCATCCCTGGTCAGGGAACTGAGATCCCACATGCCGCGGGGCAACTAAGCCTGCCCGCCACAACTATTGAGCTCACACACCTCAATGAGACAGCCCATGTGCCGCAAACTACAAGCCGCCACAACTAGAGAGAGAAAACCCGCACGCCACTAGAGAGAAGCCTGTGCACCACAACGAAGAGACTGTGCGCCGTAACAGAAGATCCCATGTGCCTCAACAAAGATCCCATGTGCCGCAACTAAGTCCCGACGCATCCAAAAAAATGAGGAAAGTAAATAAAATAAATAAATTTTTTTTAAAAATCACCCTTAACGAGGCTGGTGAGCACCATCCATCCCACTGAGGGCTTGAATCGAACAAAAAGATAGAGGAAGAGTGAATTTTCTCTCTTTGCTTGAGTCGGGACATCCATCTCCTTCTGCCCTCAGTATCAGTGCTCCTGATTCTCAAACCTTTGGACTCAGACTGGGACTTACACCACTAACCCCGCAATTCTTTCGACTCAAAGTGAATTACACCACCAGTTTTCCTGGTTCTCCAGCTTGAAGACAACACATCAATGGTCCTCTCAGCCTCCATACTCGTGTGAGCCAATACATATATACATAGATATATGTATATAGTTGACCCTTGAACAACTCAAGGTTGGGTGCTGACCCTCAGAGCAGTCGAAAACCCGTGTATAACTTTATAGTCAGCCTTCTGTACCCACAGTTCCGCACCTATGGATTCAACCAGCTTCAGACTGAGTAGAAATGTAGTACATATTTATTGAAAAAATCCATGTATAAGTGGACTCACACAGTTCAAACCTGTGCTGTTCAAGGGTCAAGTGTATATCCTATTGATCCTGTTTCTCTGGAGAACCCTGACTAATATGGAACTTATCTCCAAATAAGATCGCATTTAAAGGTATTGAGGGTTAGGACTTCAAGGAGTGGCAGATAGATACAAATCAACCCATGACAAGATCTTTCATTTATTTTGTTAAAAAGTCACCAAACTGATTCACAGTGTTTCCCAACCAAGGCCTGCTTCTCAGATGAAACATTTCACTCTACAGTGGAGACCTACCTGCTCCTTGAGTGTCTAAGAAGATGAATTATTTACTTTAGAATAAAGATCTAAGACCATGGCCACATATCTCCTCCAGACACCAGAACATTAGGCAGTGTCTCTCTTTTCAGAGAATTCTCTTTATCCTGCAACATACATGTCATCACTTCTCCTTATATTTAGCTTGGAAACAAAAATTTGTCACCCTGATACAGTCACTGAAGTTTTTAGATTTCAAGCTCAATTCATTGTTCAAGAAATGTATTCACTTGTTATCTCTCACTTCTGCATCAAGCCCACAGATTGTTGATACAGTTTCAAATCAGATACCTTCATGAAATTAGAGAATTAATAAGTGGAGACACACACACACACATGCACATAATATCTCATATATAATAGATTTATATAACATAGAATAATAGTGAAGTTTTTAAAGTAAAATTAGACCTTTTTTAAACTCATGCTTTCTTAGCAACTCAATATCAGTTTTTGGTCAACTATCTTGCAATTTTAGAAAATGTAAATGTCCCATACAGATGGATATATGGGTACATGGATGTATGTCTCAGAGGGTCATCAAAGCATTATTTGTAACATCAAAAGATAGAAACAACCTGATGTCCACCAGAAGTTAGTTAAACAAAGCATGAGACAGCTACAGAATGGAACACAATTCACCACCCCCCAAAGACCACGTTTTTGAAAAATATATAATGACATGGGGTAACACACTTGGTATGTTTTAGTGAAAAGCAGGTTACAGAAGGATATGCATGATTCCAATTTTAAGACTACATGTGCATAAAAGAATATAGAAGGGATATTCACTGAAATGTTCACATGCTTATCTATAGGTGCTACGATTGTAGACAATTCTTTGTTTCTTCCTGGTACTTTCCTTAATTTAAACTTTTTCTACAAAATGCATGAATCACTTTAAAAATGAAAATATGACTTTTTCGAATAAATGGGAATTTCCTTCTGAAACGTTACTGCCTTACACATTGTACCATTCATACCACTGGCTGACTATTTTTCACAGATCTTAGTACTGGACTTCTAGGGGATAATAGGGGGAGATCAAATATTTATAAAAATAATTATGTACTTAGCACTTTAATGCAACCCATGGTGTTATAAAAAGGCCTTGATGAAAAAGTATATTCTCAATGAAGGATGCAGAATGCACAGAGGAGGAGTATTCCTGACATAGGAAACGGCCTAAGTAAACAAACAGGCAGCAAAATGCCAGGTTTCCTCCGGGAGTAACAAAAACTTCAGTATGAGTTGTTTGTAAGGTTTCTCACAGAATGCCAGGGCATGAGGCAGGAACATTAAGTCAAGGGATGGATGATCATAAAATTTATTGTTCAAACTAGGACCTTTTGAGAGTGAACGTTGAGTGCTCATAATAGCTACTAGGAGACACCAGGCATGCACTAGGATTATACAGGGAAACCGGGACATAAGACTTCCCTACAAAGGGCTGGGTCACAGTGAGCCTTAAGTGCCAGCCTAAGTAAGATATTTGAACTTCATACACACAGTCTTGGAATCCTGGGGTTGAAAGGAAATGTCAATGCCCTCCAGCTTGGCCACCCCATCCCTGCCTGTCCAAAATTTCCAAGCATATTTATTAAGCCTTTGTTTAAATATCTCTGTGACAAAGAATGCATTGCCTTGGAACAGCTCTGTTAGAAAATTCTTCATTGTATTGAGCTGAAATTTATCTGCCTGTATCTCCCACCCATTTGGCCCAGCACTGCCATCTCAGAGAGAAAAGCACAATACTAATCTCTCTTCCCATGGAGAGTGAAAGATGTAAAGACAGATACTATAGCTCTCTAGACTTTCTCCTTTGCAGGTTAAATGTCCTACAGACATCCTTCCTACAGGATCCCTGAAGTTTGTCACTATTTGCTTTTTTTTCTTTTTTGTGTGTGCGGTACGCGGGCCTCTGACTGCCGTGGCCTCTCCCGTTGCGGAGCACAGGCTCCTGACGCGCAGGCCCAGCGGCCATGGCTCACGGGCCCAGCCGCTCCGCGGTATGTGGGATCCTCCCGGACCGGGGCACGAACCCGCGTCCCCTGCATCGGCAGGCGGACTCTCAACCACTGCGCCACCAGGGAAGCCCTGTCACTATTTGCTTTGTGTCTCCTAATTAGCTTTTAAAATGTTCCTCTCTTGTCATCTCCCTGCTACCATCTTTGTTGGAGCCACCATCCCTTCCTGCTTATACTATAATAACTCCTCCTATGTCGTTTCTCTCCCTCTCTCTCTCTCTCTTTCTCTCTCTCTCATTGACCATCCCTCCAACGCTTTGTCCATATTGACCTTTCCAAAACACAAAACTGATTGTGACCCTGCTGTGCTTACGACCTTCAATGGCTCCCTGTTCTTCTCAGGATCGATTATGGCTTCAGAGCATGAAGTTCTATCCCCGACCACCACTCTAGTCTCATCTCCCTCATCCCCTCTCCTCTGTGTGTGTATCCCTTCTCTCAGTTCCTTGCACAGGACTTTTGCCCTATGGAAGTTACTGTCACCTGCACTTGGAACCCTCTTCCCTATACCACCTGCGCCTTGATAACCCCTACTCAGCTTTTGGGTTTCAATTTAAACATCACTGCCTCCGGAAAGTCTACCCCAATTCCATTAAGTCTGGATTAAAAACCCCTTCTTAAGTGGTTCCTCAGGGACCTAAGCTTCCCCTATTATACAAGTAAAACATTTAATTAAAATCACCTGCTTATTCATCTAACACCTTTGCTATATTGTGAACCCTGAGAGCAGGTCTGCTCTTTTCAGCACTGTTGTCATAAGTGTCTAGCACAGTGATTGGCAAATAGTATGCACGTGTGTGTGCGTGTGTGTATGCGCACGTGTGTGTGTGTGTATATATATGTATGTGCTCAAAAAATGTGTTAATGTGTAGCACCCAGAACCAGGTACAATTGTTCTAAATGTGGTCTGCATAATACAGATTAGAAGGTCTATTGTTTTCCATGTGCTATACACCATACCTCTTTTAATAAAACCTAACATTATTTTATTTTATTTATTTATTTTTTTAAAGAAGATGTTGTGGGTAGGAGTTTATTAATGAATTAATTTATTTTTGCTGTGTTGCGTCTTCATTTCTGTGCGAGGGCTTTCTCTAGTTGTGGCAAGCGGGGGCCACTCTTCATCACTGTGTGCGGGCCTCTCACTATCACGGCCTCTCTTGTTGTGGAGCACAGGCTCCAGACGCGCAGGCTCAGTAGTTGTGGCTCACGGGCCTAGTTGCTCCGCGGCATGTGGGATCTTCCCGGACCAGGGCTCAAACCCGTGTCCCCTGCATTAGCAGGCGGATTCTCAACCACTGCGCCACCAGAGAAGCCCCCTAACATTATTTTAGAAGAAACATCTCATGGTTGATTTATTGTCAGTTTAAATCCCTAAACCTTAACTACATGAAGCCACCACTTCTGTCTTTAACTTTCCCTCTTCTCTCTCTCTCTCTCTCTCTCTCTCTCTCTGTCACACACACCCAATAATTTGCAATTGATTTTTGGCAGCCATGCATGATATATTTTATATCTATTTTTGCACACTGCTTCTAAAAATAAAAAGTCAAAGTATGCTACAACTAATTGATAACTTCTGGACTCCTAATCCTTATGCCTTTTCTCTGAGCAAATGTGATCAGTGTGCTATGCCTTCATGGATGTTAAGAATATTGAATAAAACAGGAATGAAGATGGACCCCAGTAGCATACCATCCTAAAGACGTCCATCTGTCAATCAGCTATTCTTTAGTAAACGCATCCAGTCATTAATCCGGCCCACGTGCATGCTTCTAATCCAGAAGAATATCACAGGATCTGGGCCCTTCCTAAAACCAAGGTTTTTGAATTGATTAATGTTAAGTGAGTATAACCATGTTCCAGGTATTTTCACAAACTTTATTTTAGTCACCATTTCCAACACCTACTATCCTTTTTAATAGATGCTAAAACTATCATTCAGAGAGAAAGTCACACAACGAGCAAGTGCCAAAGCAGGGACATGAGCCCAAGTCCTGTGACTCCAAACTCAATACCACACATTACACTGAGATCCTCTAAAAGAGAGAATATGCATTATTGGACTTACGTGGGTTCCTATTAATCACCACCTACTCTCCCAAATATCTGTTGAATGAATGAATTCTTTTTTTTTTTTTTAAGATGTTGGGGGTAGGAGTTTATTAATTAATTAATTTATTTTTGCTGTGTTGGGTCTTCGTTTCTGTACGAGGGCTTTCTCTAGTTGTGGCGAGCGGGGGCCACTCTTCATCGCGGTGCGGAGGCCTCTCACTAACGCGGCCTCTCCTGTCGCGGAGCACAGGCTCCAGACGCGCAGGCTCAGTAGTTGTGGCGCACGGGCTTAGTTGCTCCGTGGCATGTGGGATATTCCCAGACCAGGGCTCGAACCCGTGTCCCCTGCATTAGCAGGCAGATTCTCAACCACTAGGCCACCAGGGAAGCCCTGAATGAATTCTTTGATTCAAGATTCCTAACCCGAGGTTCATGACAACACAAGGGGTTCCAAGAGTAGGCTTGTACGAACCTCCTGAAAGTTTATGGAAAGTACCATGTTTGTATATTGTGCATTTTTTCTGAGGAGAGTAATGTACATTTGAGTCCCACGAGGACTGTGGCTCCAAACAAGAATAATCTGCAGTTTAAGTAACTCTCTTCATCATCATTCACCTCTGTCTAGAGTTTCAAATGCACAAATTTCTTTAGAAAATCAAACTGAATGTTTTCATCTGTAGCCTCCATCACTCTCTAGCAGCTTTAGAGAGCTCACCTGTTGGTCCCTTCTGAGCCTTCCTTCTGGTATCAAAAGATGCCAGCTTGTATCTTTGATATCAGCTTATCAAAAGGCTCTCTTACAAGTCCACCTAGCTTGGTCTTCAACCTCTTCCTGGGCCAGGTACTATACTGAAAACGGTTCCCTCGCTTTCACAAAGCCAAAGCAAAATTGCAAACAGCTTTTTGTGCAGCTTTTCCCAGCCTTGGGCAAGGTTGGGATAGATGTGGACAGCAGTAGGAGAAAGCCACTGAGATGTGGATGGGAGAGGGAGCTGGTAGATCTGGAGAGCTGGGGGATTATCTTAAGTACCCAGAAAGTCTACACCCTTCTTCTGTTAAATAATTGGAAGACTACACCTTTTCCTGATAATCAGGGTTGCCTTTCATTCTTCATTCTTTACCATGTTGTATTATACATTGTATCTCTTTCATCTTATTCAATGCCTGGAGATCATAGTCATTGACAAGAATTGTACAAGAATTCCCACAAATTTACTGAGCATCCTCATTGGGTCCAGGCTATAGGCTCGAAGTATACTCAGACAAACAGAGCTGATGCCAGCCCTCGAGGAGTCTACAGACCAGTGGAGGACAGACAAGTAAATAGATACTTGCAAAAAAGAATGGTAAATGCTCTGATAGAAGGAACAGAGGAAGCTCTGGGAAAAAAGGGGAGAGCCACCCACCCATTCTGAAGGATGAGGGGCGGGCTCCAAGAGAAAGTGGCTCTCAGCTGAGTCCTTAGGGAAAAATAGAAGTTAGACCTAAGAGAAGGACAAAGAGGAAAGTCTTGTTTAGTAAATAGTTTGATATGCATAAATTTGCATACAACATGCATAAAGTGTGTATTAAAATGTGCATAACATGTGTAGAGGGAGTGACTGATGAGAGATAAAAGGGAAGAGAAAGGCAAGTCCCAGAGAACCTGTGTACATCAACATTATTCTCAAAAGGAAAAAAATAGAAATCCACGGTAGACTTTTCAAAAAAGATCTGCATGATCATATTGCATTTTAGAAAGACCATTTGATACAGTATGGTGACAAGACAGGGGGCATGGGGATGGGTAGTAGTGGCCTCAAATGAGACTAACAGAAAGTTTTGACCAGAATCAAATTTGGGGTGGTACTGACTTACACTAAAACAGTGGAAGCTGAGCTGGAGACACAGGTATGTGTATGAAATGCATTAAGCAGGGAGAGCAGATAGGACTAGGTGTCATGAATGAAAGAGAGGAATGAGATTCTGTCTAGGATGATTCTGTCATGTCTGGCTTGGACAATTAGGGATGCCATTTGAGCACTGGAGAATAGAAAAGGAGGAGCAGGCCTGGGAGAGAATGAGAGAAGACAAATTCAATTTGAACATGTTGATTTTAAGGTGCTCCATGGAGATGCACCTTAAAGTGGAGATGCTCTATAGAAAAGGTTGGTATTTAGGAGAAATATCTAGATAGGCTATAGATTTGTATGTAGTGGGTGAACCCATGGGGGTAGAAGAGGTTTCCTAGGGAGACTACTGGATGGAAAGGGAAGAGAGTCAAGGAACACAGGGGCACACCAATGCTGATGAAGGGAAGAACTTTAGAGGCGTTAAGTGAAACTCAGAAGGTCAGAGGAAAACCAGGGAAGTGTGGTATCAAAGAATCCAGGACAGAGTTTAATAAAAAAAAAGAAAGAAAGAAAGAGAGGGATGGTGTGGGGGATGGCCAACAGTTCAAAATGACACAGAGAAGACTTGGGGGAGGTTGAACACAACACACTCTCTGGCTTAGCTCCCAAGAGTTCTCTGGTGGCCCTGGCCAAGGTTTGTCTTCAGAAGGGAGGGCAGAAGCCATTGACTGTGGATGAGCAAGTTACTGGGTAGTGGGGGCATTGAGATGGTGAATGTCACCCACTCGTTCAAGAAGTTTGGTGGGGCAGACTTCCCTGGTGGCTCAGTGGTTAAGAATCCGCCTGCCAAAGCAGGGGACACCGGTTCAAGCCCTGGTCCGGGAAGATCCCACATGCCGCAGAGCAACTATTGAGCCTGTGGTCTAGAGCCTGCGAACCACAACTACTGAAGCCCGCATCGCGGGCACCACGACGAAGAGTAGCCCCGGCTCGCTGCAACGAGAGAAATCCTGAGTGCAGCAACCAAGACCCAACACCGCCAAAAATTAAATAAATTTGTTTATTTAAGTAAAAAACGTTTGGTGGGAAGGTAAAGGAGAAAAAAATTTTCAGCTAGAGAGGAAGTGCAGAAACTCAACAAACATCGATTGACTGAAGTGAGGAAGACGTCCTATTCCCGGCAGACCTGGCTGGGTGAAAAATTCATAAACAAATGCCAGAACCGGCTTCCCTCTCTGCGTCCTGCTGAGCGCTAGAAAGGCTTTTGTTTTCATTGCCTTTATCAGTGAGAAGCGGCTCGGTTCGGGGCTGAACCTGTTAAAATGAAACCAGAGTGTGTAGCAGGACAGCCATCGAAAGCCTTGGACCCACCGCTCGCACCTGAACGCCGGCTGCCCCTTCCGACCCTCCCCACCTGCCGTATTTGCCCTGCGAGATTTCCAAGTCCGGATCAGAAGCACCCCTGCTCAGCTGAGACTCCGGGTTCCCTCGACTCTTCTCCAAAACCGAGCCAGATTCATTTGAAAGTCAGCTTGTTCAAATAGTGAAGTACAAAGGGCCGAGGGGCTGGCTGTGCCGCCGCCGGCTGTGTGCACGCCGGGCAACACCTTCCCTTTGTGGAGCCCCCGAGGGAACCCGGCCATGTGGAACGGGCTCCCTCCATCTGCGAGATGTCTGTTGCCTTTGGAGTCAAGTGTGGGATCCCACAGCACATTACAGAAGCAGATGACTTTAAAAATCCCTATCCTCTCTGCAAAGCCCTGGTCCAACAGGTAATCCACCAAACGCCGAGCCCTCTCGCGGCCCCGGAGGACCGAGCTCCCCGAACCCCGAGACCCGCTGCGCCCAGGGGAGCTCCCACTTGGCACAGGTTCCAGCCGCGGTGACCGGAGACTCGTCCACGGCCCCTCTCTGCAGGGACTACCGGCTGGGTTTCCAGAAACGAGATACATATTTACAAACCCAAACATTCCCTGGCAACCAAAGCTCGAAATGAGTTCCGCTCTGCATCTCGCGCGCCTGGAAATCGCTGCAGCTGAGTGCACGGGAACGCAGCCCAACGGGGACCGCTTTCCGGCACATCCGGAGGCCCTTTGCAAGGTTTCTCGGCTGACAGAACAGCAGCTGGGACCCGGGAGCCCAAGCAATGGAGGACGGGGAGAGGGAGGCGCCTACCGTACCCGCTCGGCGCGGCGGCTCATTGCTGCGGGCGTCTGGGCGCCTGCTCCGGCCCGGGCGCTGCGGACGCGGCCTCTGCTGTGAGCTCTGCCCCGGGACGGCTGCCTCGGGCTGCTCTTGTTTGCACTGGGCCGTTTGCTTTTGGGATTTCTCCAATGCAGATGTAGTCAGGGGGCCGCTGTCCCGGGGGACAATGATTCCATTGGAAGCTGGCCTTTGACAAGACTCACACATGACCTTTGACTAAAATGGCTTTGGGGAAGGAAAGTGACCGGAGGCTGAAGACCGGGCATCCAGGGCAGCCGTCCGCATTCCCACCCCCAACAGTGCCAAGTTAATTTTTCATCCCGTAATCTTTCAAGGAGACTCTCTGCGAGGTTTGATTTGCCATTTCTCCCTCATTCTGCCGGATTCTTTATCCGGGGTTTCCGAAAGGATTTTGCTGCCGAAGTTTCCTGCCGTGTTGTTGATGAGTTCCCTGAATTAGCATTCCCAGGTTAAACGCGAGCAGTATATTGTATAAATTCCTCTAACACTCTGGAAAATAATACCCCCATTTTTTCCCCTAAAGCATGCTACAATTGACAAAGGGCTTGTGACAATCATGCTGTCACTTGGCCTCCCAAACAATGCCAGGAAGGCTCTCCTATTACTACCATTTTACACATAAAGAAAAAGAAGCTCCAGAAAAATAAGACATTTGCCCAATCACCCAACCAGAAAGTGAAATCTGAGTCTTCTCAATCACATCCTGTCCGCATCCACAAACCACCCACCTCCCTGCTGGGTGACCCACCCCAGTAACTTAATTATAACACGTAAGCACATGTCATAATGCATAATACACAGCAAGAGTAACTATAGAACATTTTAATGTTTGGATTATAAAAGCGTTAGAAAGTGTTTTAAAATAATAGCTGTTTTGGTTAAGGATATCCACAGATATCTTGAGTTCATGGACCACGTTTCTTTATGGTCTAATTTTTTCTCTTTACCAGCTGCTAAAAGAATGCTATAGGAACCAGACTGGCAACTCTGAGGTGCTGGTACAAGACTAGGGGTTCCTGAGGCTGCTACGAGAGTCTGTCACTAGTCATGACCAGAGCCTTTTTCCCTCCTTTTTCTGGGTCCTTCCAGATGGCACAATGCTAAATAGAAGGGGAAGAGGCTGTGGGATTGTAAAGAAAGCCCCCGTGAACAAGGAGGCAGCCTCCCTGATTTTAGTGTGAAGAGGAGAGCTGTGATGGGGGTCTGCGGAGATGCTCCAGAGATGTCTGGTCTGGCCAATGGCATCACCCTCATTTTTTCGTGATACTCACACTCAGCCTGGCAGGACTGGAAGGAGTCAGCCAGGAGGAGAAGAGGAAGAAGCACATCACTGACTCATACAACATCATGTCCAAAAGCTGTCCTGATGCCTTTGGCAAACTGAAAATAGTTCCTGCAGACAAGAGCGGAGGGTGTGGGAGGCTGTGTCTAGAGAGGAGGGTGTGGGTTTGGACTCTGACCAGCCTCCTGTGTCACCTGAGGGAATTTGGACTTCATCCTGCGGAGCCCAATGGGTTAATATAACTGGCTCCGGGTTACCAGCTCATAAGAAAAGGATGCAGGAGTCCTATGCTGTTCTACAACAAGAAGAATATATATATCAACCTGGCTTGGTGGTTATGGGCATTGGCTTCATCAGACAGATGCAGTTTCTTCTTCTTCCTAGCTACAAAAATGCGAGCGGGCTTCCCTGGTGGCGCAGTGGTTGAGAGTCCGCCTGCCGATGTAGGGGACACGGGTTCGTGCCCTGATCCGGGAAGATCCCACATGCCGCGGAGTGGCTGGGCCCGTGAGCCATGGCCGAAAAAAAAAAAACGCGAGCAATATATTTAACCTCAGTAAGCCTCAGTTTTCTCAGCAGTGAAATGGGGATTATGGTACATGCTATGAGAATTAAATGAAATTATGTAGGTAAAACCCCTTGCCTTTCTTCTGACATACAGTCGTGCTCAGCAACAGGTAGCTACTGTTGTCTTTTAAAGTATTGATGCTTTAATGTGTGCAGCAGCTACCATGGAATAGGAACTCCCTTCCTTCCAGCTCATTCCCTTCTCCCCATTATACGTTTTTGGCTTTTGACTCATTAGAGTTTGTCCTTTATTCTTTCCACTTTGTTCCTCCTTCTCGACATTACTTCCTTCCTTTATGTCCCAGCCTAGACTTTAATGTCGGTTTCGATCTTACTCTCCTTCCACCTCAGTTTGTTCATTTCCTGGTCCGACCACTGCCATATACCATCTGCAAACCCTCAGCCACGATGTAACGGTCTGCTAGAGCTACACAGCATCACACACCGTGTCCACTGGCACCACCACCTGTGTGTGCTCTGCAGCCTAGGTGCGGGGTCCAGCACCACTGTATTCCTTATGAGTGTCCCTGGTCAGCCCACCTCTTCACTTCCACAAAGTCACTCTTCCCACCCCTGGAGAACCCGGACCCCACTCCCAGCTGACTTTCAGCAAACGACCTCCTCTCCCCCAGCAAAGGGCACAAGCGCTATCAGGAGGGAACTCTGCTTCCTGTCCTTGCACCAGAAAACTTATTTCCAGTCTCCACACCTTGCCTCCCACTTTCGAAGTGGCCCTCCTTCTGTGTGCTATGGAATCTCTCTCTTCCCATGTCTTCTGGAACATTCTTTCATCAGCCATCCCTCTATCCTTCAGTTTCTTCTTTACTGATTTCACTAGTTCATTTATTCATCAGACATTTATACATTACATGTATAAATCACATGACAGTCAGCATCTTTGATTCTGGGAATACAAGAATAAATAAAATATCACAGGGGCTTCCCTGGTGGCGCAGTGGTTGAGAGTCCGCCTGCCAATGCAGGGGACACGGGTTCGTGTCCCGGTCCGGGAGGGTCCCACATGCCGCGGAGCGGCTGGGCCCATGAGCCATGGCCGCTGAGCCTGTGCGTCCGGAACCTGTGCTCCGCAACGGGAGAGGCCGCGGTAGTGAGAGGCCCGCGTACCGCAAAAAAAAAAAAAATCACAGTCGCTAAACATATTCAACTGTCTCTCATACAATGTACTCCGTTTTTCCTAATATGGTCTGAATACATGCCTGTTCGTTTTAACAACAATAACAACACACACACACACCACATGTATCCACTGTCTAGAACATACTTCCTGTGGATCTTCCAAGGTCAGTTCCTTCCTTTAGAACCAGGCTTAAAGTCACCTCCTCAAAGAGAACTTCCCTGACAGCCAATCTAGGGAACCATCCTCTCCCTCATCATCAGCTACCTGTTAGCCTTCTTTATTTCCATCACATCATTTGTCCCATGTTGTAATGAGAGATTCCCTTGTTCCCTTACTTGCCTATTTCCTGCTGCTTCCACTAGTCCGAACCTTCATGAGGGCTTGGACCCATCTTTTAGTCACTGCTGTATCCCCAGTGCCCAGGGTGTACTTAATAGGCTCTCAGAAAACATTTGTTGATTGTTAAACCCCCAAGTGCCACACCATCTTCACCTTAATCTTTTTTTAATTTTTTATCTCCATCAGACATCCTACTGGTTTCCAACATTGACTACAATTAGAATTCCCTGAGGAGTTTTGAAAAATCCTGATGCCCAGAGCACCCTCTGGGATGAGACCTTGGTACCAGTTTGGGTAAGCTTTCCAGGCAATTGTAAAGCCAAGCTTGAGACCACTGACCTAACCTCTGCCTGACACGTGGGTGATGCTTGAGAAAGAAATGAAGGGATGAATGAATGATTCAAGGGATGGGGTCACTTCGCTCCAGCTTATCCTTCAATCCTCTTCCCCTGAGTCCTCCCATTCATTATGTTATCCAGGCATGCAAACCGCAAAACAAGCCCTGCACTGTCCTTGCTCCAAGCTTTCACGTAATATCAGCTCTACCAAGAGCACCCATAGAGCATCTCAGCTGTCTAAGGAGTTTCCTTGCCTCTGGACTTCCTGGTAAAATCTGGATTGGGGCTCCATACCATCTCCTCTGCCAGATCTTTCCCAGTGTCCCCAAAGGGCTCACCTTTCTCTTTGCACGTGTCCCCGTTAGAGCCGTTGTGCTGCCGCCAGCAGCTGTGTCATGATTGGTTTTGACCCGGTGATCCTTCCTCCTTGTACCCCCATGTCTTGCAGACCGCCCAACTAGAGATAAATTAATGGATTACCACATTAAACAAGTTTTTAAAGAGATGCTCTATGTTTTTTTTTGTTTGTTTGGGGATTTTTAACAGCCTAATTGAGCTGTAAATCACGTAACATAAAATTCCTCAATTTAAATGGTACAAGTCATGGTTTTTAGGATATTCACAGGGTTAACTATCACCACAATCAATTCTAGAACGTTTTCATCACTCCAGGAAGAAACATTGTACCCCTTAATTATCACTCCCCATGACTGCTCAGCCCCCCAGCCCTAGATAACCACTAATCTACTTTCTGTCTCTATAGATTTGCCTCTTCCGGACATTTCACATAAATGGAGTCATACACTACTTTTGTGTGTGTGTGTGATAGGCATTTACTTCCACATTTGAAGACTTATTTGGCCGCAGGATCCCTCTCATATTGAGTCGATGTGGCAGATTATGGACTCTGTAGAGAGATCTTGGAGGACAAACCAAAGCAGTATTTCTTAGACCACATTACACAGCAACCTGGTAAATTACCGAATTCCTGAGCTGGGGGAAGGAGGATACAGGGATTAGCTACACCTGCTACCGCAGAAGAAAGGGACAGCAGTTGGATTCCCGGATGGCTCAGCTCTGCCACACCAGTCCCGTCACAGCCAGGCCACTGGGACAGGACTTCCTGCACCAGAAGGACGCCACATCGAGGACAAACTGCCTGGATCAGACTCTAGCTTTGCCACATGTTAGCTGTTACTCTTCATTCCCAGCTACCTCATTTCTAAAAAGAGGATAAAAACAACCCTACCTTATAAGCACCACATCATAGGATCATGATAAAGATGAAATGAGGGGATGCATAGCAAGTGCACGGCACAGCACCTGGGCCATTACAAGTGCCTGATAAATATTTATGGTGTGGTACTTGTCGATGTTTGACTACAGCTGTTTTCATATTGTTCTTCTAAGTAAAATTTAATATGCGAAGAAGGTTCTGCTGCTTTACAAAATAATTCAAACCGTTATTCTGGGAAAATTTCACACACCATGCAGATACCCACTGCCAGATGGTCGTCTGTGTTTTGCTTGATGACAGTAGGGACAGTGGCAAGATGTAGCTGAAGCCAAAGAGTACTTGTCAATGGAAAGTTGGAGGGAGGAGACGGATTAGGTCCATTCCTGGCATAAAAAGCTGATGGAGAGAACCTACTTCTTCCCACCAAATGCTCATCAGTGCCATTAGCAGGCAGAGGATGTAGGCTAAATGGACCCTGTGTCTTGTCTTGTTTATCTGCACTCCTCTCCAGCAATTTCTTTACTTTCCTTGTACTGTTATGTGTCAGCCCTGCCTCTGGCATCCTCTGCTAAGCCCTCCTACGGTGTCTCTTAGGTACATCTGAATTCAACATGTAGGTAGCTACAAACAACAAATGCTGGAGAGGGTGTGGAGAAAAGGGAACCCTCTTGCACTGTTGGTGGGAATGTAAATTGATACAGCCACTATGGAGAACAGTATGGAGGTTCCTTAAAAAACTAAAAATAGAACTACCATAAGACCCAGCAATCCCACTGCTGGGCATATACCCTGAGAAAACCGTAATTCAAAAAGACACATGCACCCCAATGTTCCTTGCAGCTCTATTTACAATAGCCAGGTCATGGAAGCAACCTAAATGCCCATTGACAGACGAATGGATAAAGAAGATGTGGCACATATATACAGTGGAATATTTCTCAGCCATAAAATGGAACGAAATTGGGTCATTTGTAGTGAGGTGGATGGACCTAGAGTCTGTCATACAGAGTGAAGTAAGTCAGAAAGAGAAAAACAAATATTGTATATTAACGCATATATGTGGAATCTAGAAAAATGGTACAGATGAACTGGTTTGCAAGGCAGAAATAGAGACACAGATGTAGAGAACAAACGTATGGACACCAAGGCAGGAAGCTGGGTGGGGGGGTGGTGATGGTGGGATGAACTGGGAGATTGGGATTGACATATATACACTAATATGTATAAAATAGATAACTAATCAGAACCTGCTGTATAAAAAATAAATTTAAAAAAACCACGTAAGTGGCTGACCCTTGGTAGGCAATCCAATGGTCAGACACATCCATCTGTAGCAAGTGGGCACAGGATCTACCCATTTTGCTATCAAGTGGTCAATTATCCTGCCAGCTCCAGGGGTGCTATTCTTGCCAATAAGCATCCAGTGTCTATTTCGAGTTACAGAGGGTAATTCGCGGACCTTCATCTGACTTCTGCTGCTTTGAATGGCCTTTCCTGCACATCTGGCAAACCTCTGTACAGATTCAGCTCAACTGTCTCTCTTTCTTGACTTCCTCCCCTCTGTGATCTCACAGCCCCTGTACATGCCTGTGGGGCAGAGCCTAGACAGTGTCCAGTCATCACCTGTGCGTATGACTGTAACAACTAAAACACAAGGACCTTTTTCATTCATTTCTGTGTCTCCTATTAATAGCCCTGGGCCTAGCACACGAGGCTCGCTCCTCCAATTTTACAGATATATACTGAGAGCCTACTATGGGCTGACACTTCAAAATGCAAATATTTCAGAGAAGCACGGGAGTTTCACTTTGAAAGGAGTTTCGAGACAAGCAAATGAAGCCCAGAAAAGGTTGTGTCTTATCAAGTTTCTACAATGCCTGAGAAAGGAAAATATTGGGGATAGAATTCAACTCTCCTGACACATTGTTCTTTTAAGGCAGGGATTTTTTTTTTTCCTTTGGTTAAAATAACAGATTTTTGGGGACTTCCCTGGTGACCCAGTGGTTACAACTCCATGTTTCCACTGCAGGGGTCACAGGTCGATTCCTGGTCAGGGAACTAAGATCCCACACGCCGCGTGGTGAGGCCAAAAACTAAATAAATAAAATAAAAATAACAGACTTTTGAACATGGTTAGAAAACTGGAGAAAATATGAATGATTCTTTTGTTCATTAATGGTTTTTCCAGATCAAACACTAGCGCTCAAAGCACCCCTGAGTTGGTGAGGGAGGATATTAACACAGACCAGTGCAGATCTGCAGTGTGGCTAATTCCCTTACCGTCTGACTCCCTGTCCTTCTCCCACCCACCCCTGCTGGCTCACATCTCACCCACCCCAGGCCAACCAAGGGCCTGTAAAAATTTAACTTGGTGCGATTGCACAACCACGAAAGCTCAAATTGCTTTTTGGGGTAATGAATGAGATTCTTCAATTGCCTCGTGAAAATGTTTCCGATGGGAGGAAAAACAGAACAAATTATCACAAACATCAATGTGCCCCTCAGGCTCAGGTGAGGTGATTATACAACAAAAGGTCATAGGCGATACTCATTTGGGCCAGCTTGGAGGACAAACAGAATCTCGTGCTGTTTCTCTACCTGCTCCTTTGTTGAATGTCTATTGTTAAGAGTCCTTTTGGAGGTTATGGTTATGTTTGTTAACTTTGATTTGGTGTATGCATATGGCCAAACTCATCAAATTATATCCGTTAGATATGTGCAGGTTTTTTATATCAATTACACCTCAGTAAATGTGTTTAAAAAGAAAGAAAAAGAAACTATTTCCTCACTGAGTCAAAATCATGGTGGAGCAAATCCACTATTCTGTGTCTCTCACCAAGGTGGGCTTTTTGTAAGAAAGAGCAAGACTAGAATTCCTGCCTGGCTCCTCGAAGGCTCCTGCTGAGTTTCTCTTAACTCCTCATGTGTTGGCATTAACTCCAGTGAATGCCACTCCTTAAGGCCAGGCCACCATAACCTCTCATAGGGACCGCTGAGAAAGTCACCTAACCATTCTCCTTGACTCCAATTTGAAGTCTTTTAACCTACCCTCCATGCTGCAGCCGGACAGATCGTCCTAAAATTCCAACCTGACCTAATTCCTCTGCTTAATACACTGCAGGGTTTCCCATTGTCCCAAAGATAAAGTGTTAATTCCATAATCTAGTTTAGCGATAATCTGGTCAAGGTTGCTGCCTATAGACAAAAGTTTCTAGCTAAGGAGTCAAGTGAGCTAGAACCTGGTCCGTGTTCCACATGCCAAGCCATGAGCCCTAGCACTGGCCCATTCTGCCTAAGACACAGGAAGGGCTGGAGATCCCCCCTGGATGACCTATTACTTCCTGCTGTAGGTGCATATCTAATAGCCCCTATACGTGCTTCCATCCTAACCTCAGCATTATAATCCCGCCATATTAGCATCTCAAAATTCCCCTCTGTCTTGCTTCTGACTCTTTGCCCATGTTCTCCTCCACTTGAACTTTTCTTCATTCTTCTCTTCACGTGGGTAAGTCACATTCTTCTTTCTTCTCTCCACTTAAATATCGCCTTCCCTGACCCTCTTGGATTAGATTAGGAGCCCCCAATATGTGTTCTCAAAGCACCATGTGTTTTTCATAACAGTGTGCTCATTCTATGGTTTTATAATTGCCTATTTATCTCTTTACTTGAGAGCAGGGACTGTACCATGGTTCTTTGTAACTTTCTTGTCTAGGTATTCAATGGATATCTGTTGATTAAAGAAATGAATGAATAAATGGATGGATGCATAAACATATTTTTAAAGAACCTTGAACTCATGTTTCCAATCAACATCACATTTTGACTAAAAATGCTCCAAAATCTTATTACCTACTGTCCTATAATGGGCTTAAATGTATTTTTTTCTGCCTTCACAGAATGCATTTCAAAGGGTGGAACTCTAGGTATTGGGAACTCATCTTAGCTCATCCAAAATCACAGCTTTCCCATTTTACAGACTAAAAATGCCAGACTTCTTTCTTTGTAGCCTTGATGGATGTTTCCAAATGAAAAGATGATGGTCTTTCCAAGGTGTCTTCAACTCATGGGCCTGTCCACCTTCCCCCAACATGGCACCCAGGGCAACACAGGGAAGGCCTTGAATATTTTCATGAGGAGTTTTGCATTCATCCTGCGGGTAAGAGGGAGTTCATGAAGAGTTTTAAACAAGGGAGTGTCATATTCATTTTTGTGTCTTGAGCAATTGCTCTAGAAGGGGTAAGGAAGATGAGAGCCTGTGGGCAGGGAAGTGAGAATGAAAGCCACTGGAATATTCTGGCAAGAGATGATGAAAGCCTAGACCTTGATCATGGCAATGGAGATAAGGATGCAAATTTTTTTTTAGAAATTGAGGAGGAAAAAATCACTTGGACTTGGTTAAATATGGTAATAAGAGAGGGAGAAGAATCAGAAAAGATCCTAGGATTTCTAGCTTCAGCAACTGGGTCACTGGTGGTATCATCATCTGGGCTCAGGACTATAAGGATAGAGAGTTCACTAAGATGTATTCAGTTTAAGTTATGGACTTTCCTAAGAAGTAAAGGTAGGAATTATCTCTGCACACAGTTTCAGACATACCTCACACATAATAGGTGTTCAAAATGCTTCTTAAACTGAATTGAAGGTGGAGAACATCCTACATATAGAATTTTCAATAACTAATTTCAACTGTGTCTTTTGTCAAATTCCATGCAAAGACTCATCCAACCATGCTGCTCTCATATTAACATAAATGTAAGATTTATCCATATGACAAGCTAAGAAATTTCAACCCCCTGGAAAGTATGACTAAGAAACTTTACTGCAATAATAATTTTCACTAAGTGGTGGAAGGAGTCAGGGAAAGGGATAGTTATTATAGCAACCACAAATTGGTCCAAGGGCTACACTTGGCTTTCAATTTCACTACAAATTTCAGAGAAGCCATAAAAGATTCTAGTGAAATCTGGTTGGTTGATTAGAAACATGCGAAGGAACCCCAAACAGGCACGTGTTTCACATTTCCTCCTCCGAAGTTTGCCAAGTATTAATCATCATCTTCTCTGTGTTATTCCAGAAAACATAATCACTCCAGCTGGTCTTTTGGAAGGACAGGACGGGGGTCAGGAGAGCATCCACAAATCCAGAACTTCCACAGAGGATTAGAGAGTAAACGCCACGCAGAGGGAAAGCTGCCACACATGACTTTCCCCATCTTCCCAGACCCCGCTTCCCCAACATGGCCCTCCATATCCCTGCCCTCAGCCCCGCCCTTGGTCACCTCCACAGCAGAAGAGAAAAGAGAGTTTGGAGACGTAGCCTCTCAAGTGAGAATACTGTTGCTTCAGCCGAACGTCTCCCTCCCCAGAACACAGATTCCAGAATTGAACAGGGACAGGCTTTGGAGCCAGAAAGTCCCAAATTTGAAACCAAACTCCACCATCTACTCTGGGTAATTTATTTAACCTCTTTGAGCCTCAGATTTCTTCATTTCCAAAACGACGATAATAAGACCTACTTTGAAAGGTGAAGAATGAATGAGGTAATTTATGTAAAACACATACGTGTGTGATATTAGCAAATGTGTCCAGACCCTTCCTGTCCCCTTCCTCCTGTATGGTGACCTGCCCAAGCAAGCATGGAGCCCAAACTGGCATTCAACACAATCCCTAATCGCGGAAGTCCCACGGGAATGAGTCAATTCTCCCAGCAACTGGAGCCCTGATCAGGTGCTCTGAAGGGGGCTCAGATTCACCTGCTCTTCCTGGGACTCACAGAGCAGCTGAGAAGACAACAAATCTAGCCTCTCTCAGATTAAAGTGCTACCAGAGCAAGGATGATGAAAAAGCTAGTTTTGCCTGGAACAGTAGGGTCAGAGCTCATAAATGAGGCATCATTTGAACTGGGCCTTAATGGACGACTAACAATTTTCTGGGAAGGAATCAGAGACATTCATGCAAAAGGGGGAAATAAATAAAGACAATGAAGTCATGACGTGCTCAAGAAACTATAACAAGATAGGTATGGCTAGAGGAGAGGCAATGTCAGGGGTAGGTGGGCAGACCCAGGAGTGAAGACATCTTAGAAAACCCAGCATCTTTGCATTTGGAAACATCCATCAGTACTACAAGGAAAGAAGTCTGACACTTTTAGTCTGTAAAATGGGAAAGACATGGTTGTGGATGAGCTGAGTTCCCAGCTCCTAGAGCTTCACCCTTTCAAATGCATTCTGTGAAGGCAGAAAAAAAAATACTTAAGACAAATACAGGACAGTACACAGTAAGATTTCAGAGCTCTTTTAGTCAAAATGTGATGTTCATTGGAAACATGAGTGCAAGATTTTTTTTAAAAAAATGTTTATGCATCCATCCATTTATTCATTCATTTCTTTGATCAAGAGAAATGCTGGGGAAGAACAGTATGGAGGTTCCTTAAAAAACTAAAAATAGAACCACCATATGACCCAGCAATCCCACTACTGGGCATATACCCTGAGAAAACCATAATTCAAAAAGAGTCATGTACCACGATGTTCTTTGCAGCTCTATTTACAATAGCCAGGACATGGAAGCAACCTAAGTGTCCATCAACAGATGAATGGATAAAGAAGATGTGGTACATATATACAATGGAATATTACTCAGCCATAAAAAGGAACAAAATTGAGTCATTTGTAGTGAAGTGTATGGACCTAGAGTCTGTCATACAGAGTGAAGTAAGTCAGAAAGAGAGAAACAGGTCAGTGCTGTGCCTCTGAGGTGGGAGAGCCAACTTCAGGACACTGGTCCACAAGAGGCCTCCCAGCTGCACATAATATCAAACAGCAAAAATCTCCGAGAGATCTCCATCTCAACGCCAGCACCCAGCTTCACTCAACGACCAGCAAGCTACAGTGCTGGACATCCTATGCCAAACAACTAGCAAGACAGGAACACAACCCCACCCATTAGCAGAGAGGCTGCCCAAAATCATAATAAGTCTACAGACACCCCAAAACACACCACCAGACGTGGACCTTCCCACCAGAAAGACAAGATCCAGCCTCATCCACCAGAACACAGGCACTAGTACCCTCCACCAGGAAGCCGACACAACCCACTGAACCAACCTTAGCCACTGGGGACAGACACAAAAAACAACAGGAACTACGAACCTTCAGCCTGCAAAAAAGGAGACCCCAAACACAGTAAGATAAGCAAAATGAAAAGACAGAAAAACACACAGCAGATGAAGGAGCAAGATAAAAACCCACCAGACCTAACAAATGAAGAGGAAATAGGCAGTCTACCGGAAAAAGAATTCAGAATAATGATAGTAAGGTTGATCCGAAATCTTGGAGATAGAATGGACAATAGAATGGACAAAATGCAAGAATCAGTTAACAAGGACCTAGAAGAACTAAAGATGAAACAAGCAACGATGAACAACAAAATAAATGAAATTAAAAGTACTCTAGATGGGATCAATAGCAGAATAACTGAGGCAGAAGAACGGATAAGTGACCTGGAAGATAAAATATGGAAATAACTACTGCAGAGCAGAATAAAGAAAAAAGAATGAAAAGAACTGAGGACAGTCTCAGAGACCTCTGGGACAACATTAAACGCACCAACATTCGAATTATAGGGGTTCCAGAAGAAGAAGAGAAAAAGAAAGGGACTGAGAAAATATTTGAAGAGATTATAGTTGAAAACTTCCCTAATATGGGAAAGGAAATAGTTAATCAAGTCCAGGAAGCACAGAGAGTCCCATACAGGATAAATCCAAGGACAAATACGCCAAGACACATATTAATCAAACTGTCAAAATTTAAATACAAAGAAAACATATTAAAAGCAGCAAGGGAAAAACAACAAATAACACACAAGGGAATCCCCATAAGGTTAACAGCTGATCTTTCAGCAGAAACTCTGCAAGCCAGAAGGGAGTGGCAGGACATATTGAAAGTGTTGAAGGAGAAAAACCTGCAACCAAGATTACTCTACCCAGCAAGGATCTCATTCAGATTTGATGGAGAAATTAAAACCTTTACAGACAAGCAAAAGCTGAGAGAGTTCAGCACCACCAAACCAGCTCTACAACAACTGCTAAAGGAACTTCTCTAGGCAAGAAACACAAAAGAAGGAAAAGACCTACAATAACAAACCCCAAACAATTAAGAAAATGGGAATGGGAACACACATATCGATAATTACCTTAAATGTAAATGGACTAAATGCTCCCACCAAAAGACACAGATTGGCTGAATGGATACAAAAACAAGACCCATATATTTGCTGTCTACAAGAGACCCACTTCAGACCTAGAGACACATACAGACTGAAAGTAAGGGAATGGAAAAAGGTATTTCATGCAAATGGAAACCAAAAGAAAGCTGGAGTAGCAATTCTCATATAAGTTATATATATATATATATATATATATATATATATATGTAGTTTGCTTGAGTGCAGTGTTTTTTGTTTTCTGTACTGAATTCATTAGCATGGGTCGGTATAAAATTTAGCATAGGTCAATATGTAATTTGTAAACTAATAAGGTCTTAAAAGTGAGGAATTAAGTCTTTTAAATTAATTATTTATTGTAAAGAGCAGAATAGCATACATAAACAGGTGCCTAAGGAAAACTTGTATTCTAATATGGAACTCTCATGAACACCTTTTTTTTTTTTTTTTTTTCTAACGGTATGATAGTAGGCCATTTGATTATTTTTATGGCTTTAACTTTACAACAATGAAATATTCGTAAATTTTAAAAAGTATTTTTCTTTATTTGATGCGGGTGGGATACTGGAGAAATGAAAGGTCAAACATCTATTGAGGAATCCATACTTGTCTATATATTGTGTACTTTTATTTCAAGAACTGATTTAAAATTCCTAAAAGGATGCTATAATAAGTTATTATGCCATTTTACAGACTGAATTAAGTGAATTTCAGGGAGGTATGAAACTTGCCTAAGGCTATCCAGCTACCAAGCGGTAGAAGTGAGAATTAAATCCAGGTATACCTATAAAAAAAATAAAAATAAAATAAAAAAAAAAAAAAAAGAAGGCGAGGGCAGCACCAGGGTATGGGGTTGTTAGTTTTATAGGGGTGAGTAATTTCATACGCTGATGAGTGGGAGGAGTATTCCAGCTATTTTGGGGAAGGGGTGGGGATTTCTAGGAATTGAGCCACCGCCCACTTTTTGACCTTTATGGTCATCCTTGGAACTGTCGTGGCACCTGTGGGTGTGTCGCTTAGCTTGCTGATGTGTTACAATGAGTGTATACTGAGGCTCAAGGTCTAGTGGAAGTAGACTCGTCCGCCATCTTGGACCTATTTTGTTCTAATCAGTTTATGTTGTGTCCTCGGGCTATGTAATTCTTTTAAAGGTTGTGCCCTGCCCCCTTTCCTCCTGTTTCATATTGAATATATAATATTTACCAGAGTATGTTTTAATAATTAATACATGATATATTGTATAATTAATTTATATATCATATATATAATGATATCTATAGGTATTTGTTCTAATAAGTCATTAAAAATAAATGAATATTCTTTTTCTTTCATAAAAAAAAAAAAAAGAAAGAGAGAAACAAATACCGTATGCTAACACATATATATGGAATCTAAAAAAACACTATGGATGAACCTAGTGGCAGGGCAGGAATAAAGACGCAGATGTAGAGAATGGACTTGAGGACACGAGCAGGGGGAAAGGGAAGCTGGGACGAAGTGAGAGAGTGGCATGGACATATATACACTACCAAATGTAAAATAGATAACTAGTGGGAAGCAGCCGCATAGTACTTGGTGCTTTGTGACCACCTAGAGGGGTGGGATAGGGAGGGTGGGACAGAGATGCAGGAGGGAGGGGGTATGGGGATATATGTATACATATAGCTGATTCACTTTGTTGTACAGCAGAAACTAATACAACATTGTAAAGCAATTATACTCTGATAAAGATCTTTAAATCAATAATTAATTAATTAAAAAAAAAGAATGACCGACCATCTCAAGTGCTGGCAAGGCAATGAAGCAACTGACCCTCTCATATGTTGCTGGTGGGGCACCAGTGGTCCAAACACTTTGGGAAACTATTTGATAGTTTTTTATAAAGTTAAACATATACCCATCCTATGGCCCAGAAACCCCACTCCTAGGAATATGTCTACAGAAATGAATACATAGAGCCACAAAAATACTAGTACAAGAACATTGAGTAACTTTATGCATAATAGCCGGAAAAAAAAAAGAGAGAGAGAGAGAGAAATGCTGGGAGCTGGTGTTCGCAAAGTCAGATGGGTTAGCTAACCATGAGAGGCAGAGCTTCTGGATTTATCCTACAATTAATGCAGGATCATTAAAGAGATTTGAAATGTTCCCTTTTGAATTTGATTGTATTTTGTATTTAGCCTTTTTATTCTTATTATGAAAACCATACACATATTTGAAACATTATTCAAGCAGTACAAATGGAGGCCATAAACAATGAGTCCCTGTCTTCATCCCAGAATACGGGGCTTATTCCTGCTTCTCAGTCTGGGCTCTGTCCAGTTCTTAGAAATGTCTCTTCCTTTCCAATATTATTTTAAAATCCACCCATTTTTTCTTTCATACTTTTATGACTTCCTATTTTATGTTTACAGTTTTAATCAATCAAGAGTTTGTTTTGCTATAAGGTGTCATATATAGATTCGATTTTAGTTTTTCATTCTTTGTGTCTTTCTTTTAAAAGATGATGTTACCCTCATTTCAATTTATTGACAGGATAGAGGTGTTTGTCCTTAGTTACATTCTCTTTGTTATGTTTTCTATTCTTAATGCTTCCTCTGTTTTCTAACTTTTGGTCCGTGGTCTGTTTTTATCTTCTTCGATATGTCTGCTTTTCTTTTTTTCACTTTTTTTTTTTTTTTTTTGGCTGCACTGCACAGCCTGTGGGATCTTAGTTCCCTGACCAGGGATTGAACCCAGGTCCCCTGCAATGGAAGCCTGGATCCCTAACCACTGGACTGCCAGGGAATTTCCTTTCATTTCTTTAGAGAGAACTACCTGCTGGAAGAACAAGGAGTCTGCCTGGCATACAGCGAAGGCTCTTATGTCAGCAGTGTTTGGTGTGTACGTGTCTACCTGTATATGTCAGTTGACCCTGCTATGATTTTCACCTCTCTAGTGTACACTCTCACTCTGAGAACTCTTGTAGAGATGGCATGTCTGCAGGATTCTCTTTTGATTCCACTTCCCATGACACTCCACAGTGGGGAACTGGAACTTAGATACTTTCTTAGTCCATCCACAACCCCACACATTGCTGTTTCAGGCACAGGTGGCTCATTAATGATGTGCTGCCTCTTTTTAAAGACGACTGTGGAAATACAGATTTACTATTACTGTCTTTCCTCAATTAGATCCAAATTTTACTATGCTTAGCAATTATTCTTCAGAATTTGAGGTTATAGGTATTTCCTAAGTTCTTTGAAAATAAAAATTCTCTTTTCTTTTTTTTTCAGTTGGTTTTAGAAGATGTCAATAGAATTGGAGTAGAAACAGCTATCCACCCCTGTCTTAGCCAAAATTTCTCCATTGAAAATAGTTAAGTAGAAGAGAATATGTTGATATAAAACTAATTATGATTTTGACAGATGGACTGGAGGGGAAAGATAATGGAGGCCGGGAAACCAATTAGGAGGCTATCGTGCTCATTCAAAATAGAAGAGAGGTGAAGCAAACCCGAACTAGGGTGGTGGTGGCAGTGATGGGGAAGAGAAAAAGTCTGTGAGAAATTCTGCAGGCCAAACTGACAGGACTTTGTAACCGATTAAAAGGGAAGATTAGGCCAAGTGGAAAAGAAAAACATAACTTGGTGGATGGCCATGTATTAGCTGAGAGAGGAAATATAGCAGAGGGAAAAGTTTATTTTTTAATCTGTTGAAGTTCCTGGGACATTCAGAGGAAGATAGAAAGCAAGCAGTTGGAAACACAGAACTGAGATTCAGGAAGGAGTCAGGGCAGAAGGTGTGGATTTAGAAGTCTCCAGCACATTGAAAGCTGTAGTGGCTGGAGCCATGAAATAGATTAATTTGCCGAGAAAGAGAGTATAGAGTAAGAGGAGGATGAAGATGGAAGCAGGAGAACACCAGTATTTAAGGGGCTGGTGGGGAGAGCTGAGCCCATGAAGGGTAGAATTGTAAAGGCCGGAAGAAAACAAGAAACAGCGGCATTATGAAAAACAACAGGAGAGAGAAGCACGAAAGGGTGTACAGTCAGCAGTGTCCAGTGCTGACAAGGGTTATAAAGCAAGCCCTGAAATTGTCCACAGAATTTGGCAATTGGTGAGAGCAATTTGGGCAGGAAGGAAGGAGAGTGGAGGGGAAAATGAGAAACTAATAATAAGTATCTAATACATACCAGGCAATACACTAGTGTTTTGCATATATCATTACAGTTAATCTTCACAAAAATCCCCCAGAAGAGGAAACAGAGGCTAACAGACATTAAGTAACCCTTGTGCCATCACACAGAAGCTAAGGAGGCAGCTAGATTTACACACAAGCTTGTCCTGCATTCAAAGCACCATCCTGTTTCCACTATGCTAATTTCCAAGTCAGATTACAATAACTTAACAAATACCTGTAAACTAAAAAATGTAATATACTTCAGATCATAGTTTCCTAGTGATTGTCATGCAAAACATAATCACTGTACCCAGGGCTGTGTTGGTACAATGTTAGCCTATTAGCCTCCCTCCTGTAAACCAGCCAGACTGCATTGGCTTCATCCCTGTCAATAGTTAAGTGCCCAGGAAATGGTAACTAAACCAACAGAGGTCACAAAATAGTGACAAAAGAAAGGCCACAATGCAAATAGCTTTATATTTTTCCTGCTCATTCTTTAATAGAAATTTGTCCAACCTGAGTTCTGTACACATATTCATTTCCAGCTACGTTGTACAGAGATGAATATGCAAACTTTCTTGACCTGAGAGCTTCTGTTATCATTATGCTTTATCTGGGTATCATCTCTTCCCTTGGATTCTGTCTCTGCCACAAGATATCAATGCTGTTCATTGCTCAATACGGTGCCTGCCACATATTCAATGGATATTTGTTCTACTGAGTTGTTTTTTCTAGGCCGAGGTCACTGCAGGTGGTTCTATAACCTATTTGCCTCTGTTAAAAAGAGCCTGAAAACACCAAGGTTGGGGTAAATAACTAGTGCTCAACCTCATCGCTCAATTAATTCAAAACCAACCAACCAATGAAGATTCTGGAATTCCTGTATGCCATTTCCATCCAGGACACCTGCCCTGCAAACACAGAGGATCCTACAAGTAATGGCATTTCCCATGGGGCTACACGACCAAGACCCATATATACAGAATATTCACAGCAATGATTCCCCAGACCAACTCAATTAGAAGGAAAAATACAACTCCTTGTTTTGGCACGCTGGTGACTGCAGCTTATAAGGTATGCATCCTCCAGCTGATGGATGGTATATCTTTTACTAGACATGTTTTGAGGTATATATTTTCTCAACAGGGAAATTAGTAAGAAAAAAATGACAATAAACACCAGCATTTATTGCACATTGCATCTGTGCCAAGACTGTGGCTTAGTTCTTCCAACAATCTTATGAGTTAAGTTCCTTAACCAAAGTCACACACATGCAGTAATCAGCAGAGCCAGAGTACAATCAGATGTTTATTATTAAATCTACAATCTTAGTCATAAGACTAGAGATGGCTGACCTTCCCCTGATTAAAAAAGAAAAAAATACTGAAATACTGCAGTGAAATACTTTTTTCAGGAGCTTGAAGTTGTGTCAGATCCTGCCAGTTTTCTCCCTGATCTTCCTTCTCCTCCAGTAATTGAATCCCTGATTTTTTTTTTTTTTTTTTTTGCGGTACGCGGGCCTCTCACTGTTGTGGCCTCTCCTGTTGCGGAGCACAGGCTCCAGACGCGCAGGCTCAGCGGCCATGGCCCACGGGCCTAGCCGCTCCGCGGCATGTGGGATCTTCCCGGACCGGGGAACGAACCCGTGTGCCCTGCATCGGCAGACGGACTCTCAACCACTGCGCCACCAGAGAAGCCCAAATCCCTAATATTTAATTGAATTCTTATGGTCCTGGCGGGGGGGGGGGGGGGGAGACTACATTTCCCAGCTTCCTTTGCAGCTAGCTATGTCCATGACTAAATTTTGGTTAATGTGACATAAGCAGAAGTGGGGTATGCAATTTCTTGGAAGTATTCTTTAAAAAAGGGGGCATATCATTCTTCCTCACTTCCCTCCCTTCTGCTGGATAGGATTTACATGTCATCGCTATAGTTCTAGCAGCCATTTTGGAATGGAAGTCATACCCAGCAGTGCAATAAGAAAGAAGATGTCTAGACAAGTTGCACTGTGAAGCACTGGCTACTGCCTACAGACCTCTTGAATGTGGGGTGGAAACATGTCTCTTCTTGTTTAAGCTACTGCTTTTCTTTCCTTTTTCCCACAGTTGGGTCTAGATGCCTTATGACATCTTGTGTATTATGAAATCTTTCTTGTATTGTTGTTAAATGCAAGTTCATTGAGTTAAACTGGTATTGGACATGATAAATATTGTAGATAGAAATGACTAAGATACAGTTTTACTTCAAGGAACTTTCCATTTAGAAGGGGAGAGGAGACGTGCCCCTGAGACTAAAAGAAAGGGAATACCTGGTATGCGAGTAGAAAAGTTTTATGCTTAGTGTATTTTTAGGTATATACTGGAGTGTTCATATCTAGTTTCCCTACATGGATGATGGAGAAAGCATAGAAAGAGTGCATTTTTCTGGGGCTCTTTTGTTTTTTATCTTTGCATACCAGCAGGTACTCAGTAGTTTGACTGATTGATAAAAATATTCTTCAGTCGATCCATTGCACGTAAGTAAAACTGGAACTTTGGCTAGTTTCTTGTTGGAATCTCTGAGCCCTGTCTCATCATCCTTCTGTACAAAAGGAAGATAAAGATTCCAAGAAGAGTAGCCCCAAACCCCACGCTTCCTTCCCCTGGGAGATAAAGGGCCAGGGCCCCGTTAACTAGCTCTGTGCACAGCATACACTCAGAACATCCCTAGAGAAATCCTGGAGGAAGGCTCTCAGGGACTTGGAGAATAAAGATGTAGGTTCTAGATCCTGGCTCTGTCATCAATTCCCTGTGCCCTCAGCAGACTGTCTCACCTTTGTGGGCTGCAAGTCCCTTAATTAACAACAATGAAGTAATCAATTATAACAAGAGTATTTGACTCAACGGCCTCCGAGGTCATTTAGCACAAATGCTCTGTGACTCTCTAGTTGGAACAAGCCCTAAATAGGAAGTTGAGGAACCTTGAATTCAGTTGGGTTAAGTCCTGATTCTTTCACTAATTCACAGGATAATCTTAAGAGAAATATGCCACATCTGCTAACCTCAGGTTCTTCACCTGTAAGATAAGGGAGCTGAACAAAATGCCTTACAATACGTCATAGAGTTCAACTATTCTATAAATGCATTATGAAAATTATTCTTTCTCGATAAAAATCAAGTTAATAACATTACTAGATTTAAAATCCATATAAATTGTACTATCTAAATAACCTCAATCTAATATTCCATGCACAAAATTAGGATTTTTTTTTAAGTTACCACCCTGTGATAATAACAAAATCGACTCAGAGATAGAATTTTGCATTATCTTTCATCTTTTTGCACAGGCTCTTATATGTCATGACTAAGGTCATAAATGAAAATGACCTCTATGGGAATAGAAGTGCCTTTAATAAGCATAGCGGTTCCTGTTGATAAGCATAACCAACAATCTTAATGTCGCGTTGTTCCCCTTGATCCCAAGTCAAAATGTTTCCTTTTATCCAAGTCCAAACAATTTGCCTATGTCCATTGGAAGAAAATTATTTAGCACCATCCATCCCATGTTTTAACACCCTTGAAATCCTTTTTATAGCAAATACCCTAAAGCCAGCAAAGTATCATGTTTTTTCTTCTTTTAGAGCTTGTACAATGTGTACACGTTTCCAGAGTAAGATATTCTACATCAACTCTAGGCTGTAACTAAGGACTTAGTAAACAAAACAGTCAGGGCTGGTTAATGGAGTTTAGTGCCAAAAAAATTTTTTTAAATCACTATCTTTATCAAACAATCAAACCCTGAGTGAATGGAAAATTTTAATGCTTTGGATTCTTCAAGCTGGTTTTCATTTTGTTAAAAGAACCTATATTTATTTACCTATTAAAGGTAAATTTTAATAAAATAAACACCCCCAAGCTTTTCCCCTTCCCGAATTGAGGCTGAGTGTTTGAAGCTTCATGTTATGGGCTACATTTTGTCCCCTCAAAATTCATATGTTGAAGTCTTAACCCCTAGTACCTTGGAATGTGACTATATTTGGAGATACGGGGACTTTAAAGAAGTAACGAAGGTCAAATGAGGACATCTGGTTGAGCCCTAATCCAATATGATTGGTGTCATTATAAGAACTGGAGGTTAGGACGCAGGCAACACACAGAGGAAAGACTGTGAGAAGATAGAAAGAGAAGATGGCCATCTGCAAGCCAAGGAGAAAGGTCTATGAAACAACCCTGCTGACCCCTTGATCTTGAACTTCTAACCTCTAGAATGGCGAAAAAATAAAAGTCTCTTGTTTAAGCCACCCCTATCTGTGGTGCTTTGTTATGGCAGCGCTAGTAAACTAATACACTTTGAATATTCTGTCACAGATTTACAGAAATGGTGAGTTTCTGGGGTCTCTCAGAGCTTAGCACATTGCCTTGGACATTATCAACACTCCATTTGTGGTTGTCAAACGAATGAATTAATTTAAAAACGGAACCACCACTCACCTAGACTTGCCATGCTTAATTCTCTGTGAGGTGATATATGGAAATTAAAAGACTAGCCTATTCTTTTTATTCTCCTCGCCTTTCCCCCTCAGTCTCAGGCCAGCATTTCCATCTGAGTTCTTTTTCAGTCTGTGATAAGAACCAACACTTTTGTTATATTGTTTTCATACATGTTCTGGATTCTTCTAGAATTAGATACACTTCTGCCCACAAGTCAGGAAGTGATCTGAGTCTCTTGGATACAGCCTTACAAGATGCTGGAATAGTGGAGAAAACTTGAGTCAATATCCAAGGTCTAAGGGTACTAATCCATTTGAGAGTTGGGGAACTGATATGACAAAGAAAATCACCTAGTTATTTGGGGCTATATTTTCCCATTCTATGTCTTCTCTTTAGGCCTTATTGAGTTGAAAATTTACTTGCACCCTTCCTTCTAGTCCATCCAAATTGGAAGAGTCTCAATTACAAAATTTCTCTTGAGGAATTCTTCCCTTCCTACTTTGCATTTATGAACACGTCCCCATGGGACTATGGAGATACGTGAGAGCAAGATCAATCTCACTTTAATCTTTGCACGTGGTGCCAGGCCCACAACGTGTTCAACTGAGGTACTGTTGTTGTTTAAATGGGTGAACAAACATCTCCAAAATATAACAACATTCATTCAACCGATTATTTGCTAAGTGCATCATTGCTGCATGCACTGTACCAGATATGATGATCTAGAAGTGTCATCTAGGAATTCCAGATCAACTCAAAGTGCCAAGAGTGAACGACAACGATGTGATGTGAAGTCAGTCACAATGTGTTTGAAGTGTTAAGGGGAACACAGCACAATGAAAAACCAAACTATACTAGAGCAAGGACTCCCATCTTTTTCCCTACCCATCCTGGCTACCTTTCAACTTCTGTACTCCTGTAGCATTTGACTCATTACAAAGAGCATATATTCAATTTGTCAATTTTTGCAAGTCTGATTGTCTGAACTTTTTATAAACCCAGCTTACACTTTATCCTCTTGGGTAAATCTTTTCAGATGGCACCAGGGTTGAGTCATCTCTACACCTTCCTTACAATCTTCACCACTCATTTAGCAACGACTCCAAGACCACCTGAAGAGAGACCTCAATCACTCACTTGAACTTCTGTTTACATCATGCATTGCTTGTATTTTTACACCTGCCTTAGAGGCTGCAAGCTTCTTCAAGGCAGGAACCATACATACAGAATGTTAGAAACTGAAGGAATTTAATGGTTATTTGCTCCAGCTCCATCTTTTACAGATGAGAAAACCCAGAGTCAAGGACATTAGCACTTGCTAATAAGAACATAAAGAGTTAGTGAAAGAATAAAACTAAAATACCAAAATGATTTGAAAGAGTATCAGAAGGCTGACAGCCCTGACCTATTTTCCCAAGTGTCTGGGTTCTTTGTTTCAGCTTCTAATATCCTCTCTCTCTTTATTTTATTTTATTTTTGGTTATCTTGGGTCTTCATTGTTGCAGGCGGGCTTTCTCTAGTTGCAGAGACTGGGGGCTACTCTTCCTTGCAGTGCACGGGCTTCTCATTGTGGTGGTTTCTCTTGTTGCGGAGCACAGGCTCTAGGCACGCGGGCTTCAGTAGTTGTGACTCATGGGCTCAGTAGTTGTGGCTCGCGGGCTCTAGAGCACAGGCTCAGGAATTGTGGTTCATGGGCTTAGTTGCCCTGTGGCATGTGGGATCTTCCTGGACCAGGGATCAAACCCATGTCCCCTGCAATGGCAGGCAGATTCTTAACCACTGCACCACCAAGGAAGTCCCTCCTCTCTCTCTTGAACCTGGTCCCTTTAAAATGGAAGGCAGTTATGCTCACCACTATACCACCAATGCCAGTATAAAAAATGAAGTAAAGGAATAACTTGTCCCTAAGGAATAATCATCCATCTGTGTGTGTGTGTGTGTGTGTGTGTGTGTGCACGAGTGTGCATGCCCATAGCAAAGTACTATAGAAAACTACAAGCTTATGGTTGTACTTACTCCACACACTTTGGAACCAGATGGTCTAGTTTCAAGTTACAGATCTTCCACTACTTTTTGCTGGGAAGGGATTAACTTTGGTCATCTCCAAGTCTCAGTTTGCTTATCTGAAACATAAAAATTAGAATACTTAACTCTTTTGATTTCTTACAATATCAGACTTCTAAAGCAATATTATAATGCTTGGCATAAAGTAAATGCTCAATACATTTACAACTATTATGAAATTAAGTGGCACAGCCTCTGCTATGACCTTGGTCTGACTAATATGAAAAGGAGAGGTAGAGCTTCCCTGGTGGCGCAGTGGTTGAGAATCCGCCTGCCAATGCAGGGGACACGGGTTCGTGCCCCAGTCCAGGAAGATCCCACATGCCGCGGAGCAGGTGGGCTCGTGAGCCATGGCCGCTGAGCCTGCGCGTCCGGAGCCTGTGCTCCTCAATGGGAGAGGCCACAACAGTGAGAGGCCCGCATACCGAAAAAAAAAAAAAAAAAAAAGTAGAGGTAAAAACTGTAAGAAAATTTATGATGTACAGAGTCATGTAAACTATTTGTAAGCAGTTACACAATTCAAACCTCAGCATTCCTTTATTACTACTTTTCTTTAAAAAACATTTAAGACACAAAAATCGTTCCTTGCATACTCTTCTATAAAAAAAGTTTTAAGATACAAAAATCCTTCCTTTCCAACCAGAAATGAAGACCACCAGAGATGCCCCTTCACTCGGTTAAACTGGTTCTCTCAGAAAATACTTCTGAGAGAGGGCATTTATTTCTGTTTGCAAGTTTGGAGGACAGGCATCAAGGTAAAAGCACTATTCATAACTTCTAATGCTCTTTCCACCTGCGTACAAAAACAGGAATCAATTCATTTCCTTCAGATACCAACCAGTCAAGTCCTACTGGAGCACTGAAGGGTTCTAAGGACTTTCCTTTGTAAATGATGTCATTAAAAGCCTTGTGAGTTTCCTTCCTCCTGCTTGTGTCTTTCTTAAGAGCAGAATATTCAATCTACTGCTTCTTGTCTTTCCTGCTGGATAAATAAAAATTTATGGTAAAAGTACGGGAAATAACCCCCATGATAGTTTTCCTCCAGCTCTGCCAAAACAAAACAAAAAGCAAAAGATCACCACAGAACTTACGGAACATGCAAACCAGTCTTACAAAATTGGAACGGGGTTTAGTGTGTTTCTGTACAACAGATTGTGGCAACACTTGCTCCCTGGAGATTTTTTGTCATGGACTGATGATCTTGTAGGGAGCTGCTAAACACTTTTTCTCTCCCCCTTGAAGCTCCAAACAAAACAATTCAGATATGCTCACAGTGGTACTCTACTGAACACAACTGGGATCAAAGGACCTGTGTATTTCTACCTGGGAGTGATGATTTTGTTAGTGCAGAATAAGGAGTGAGTGTAGAGGGGATAAGGAAGATTATTCGCCCCCCTGGTCCTGCCTCTCCGTCTCAAGCCCATTGGTACAGGCATTCCTTGCATGGAAGAGAAATAGTACCAGGATGCGCTCTACAAAGATGCTGAGGTACAGTAGATGGAATTTGTCTTAGGGGCAATTATGTAAGCAAATCTGTCATACATTTGACTGATTGAACCTTAATGTAGTTCACCCCTGGGGATTCTCCACCAGGGCAGGGACTCTCGAAGCTGTGATCAAATCACTCAAGCGTTCATTAAATACGCAGATTCCCAGGTCTTGCCCCTGAAAGATTGATTTGGTAGGGCACAGAAATCTGAATTTTTAATAAGCAGTCTAGGTAGGATTTGTGATATAGGTGCTCAGACCACACTTATTAAAAGACTTCCCAGAATAGTGCGTCAGGCACCACATCCTCCTCTTTCAAAATCACAAGCCCTGTGTTCTCAGCCCCACCCTCGGCAAGCTGTCTCACTGGAAAACACCCATCTGACACACAGCAAAGTAGGTAATAACTGGAAAACTCTCCTGAAAAGATTTTTCTTTTTTATTTTAATGAGAGACAAAAGGGTGGTTGGTTTAGAAAAACACCTTCACGTGAAAGGCAATTATGAGCATTTCAGCAGGTGAGGGAGGGATAAAATTGGGGGCTGAGCTCAGGAGTTACGGAGGTACCGCTCAGAAATCACTGCAGGTGCAGCTCCGTCAAGCAGAACGGATGAACACAGAACACCCATGCTCACGCCTCTCGGTAGAGCCCGGGGATGGTGCTTCTCCAGGGCAGTCTGGGTTCCGGGAACCCTGAGGAAGCCACTATGCCTGGTCCTTTGGCCTTTCTACCTATCTCTCTGGGGCTCTCAAACTTCCCTTTCTTAACTCTCAAATTTTCTCAGGAGACTTAAGCCCACACTGTAGTTGCCTCCCATCTCACGATCTATCTACTAGACTGTGAATCAAGCCTGATTTGTTTGGCATCATCAGTTATTGCTTTCCTTTGCGGTTGTTTTTTTATTTTACACTTTTCCAATGCAGAACATCAGTGATCATTGGAAAGCCCAGGAAAGGGAAAAAGATGTCATCCTCAGTTCTCTGCTCGACTTGCCTCCCAGAACTTGCCATATGATAAGAAAACTACTGAAGATTGCTCCCCCTGAAGTAAAGACACCTAAATGCATGATGTGCTAATTCAGACTGTACAGATGTGATTCATTATTTTTGCTCATCAAGGCTGTTAAGATAGTAGAGGGTGTTGATCTGGTGTTCAGAAGCACCCACTAATTCCCAGACACTGAGCTGAGTACTCAACATTATGCAGTTTGAATCTCCTAACAGCCCTGTCCTGAGTAGGAGATGTTATTATGCCCATTTAAGGGATGAAGAAAGAGAGGTTCAGAGAGATGTAAGTGACTTGATGAAGTCAGACACCTAGAAAGAAAGCAGAGAGCTGGGATTTGTCCTCCTGACTTTGATGCCCATACTCTTACCGTTATACCATGCTGCCTCTCCCCTTTAAGCACATTATAAATGATTTAATTACAAGAAATTAACTTGCAAGTCTCAAGGTCCTGAATCGACGGAGTGGACCCTCTAAAAAAGCATTTCTTTTTAAGTACCGAAAACCTACACTACATGGATATGTCAGGGACATTTCTCCAGAAATGTGAATCTAATTTAATCAAAACCATACTGTACCCAAAGAGCCAACAGATATTCATAAAGTGTTTAACACTCTAGAGAAGGGTATACTGCAACATAAAGCCCATCCAAGCAACATGCTTAAAACCACATTTGCAAACTTCATTCTCTATTCAACCAGAGACAGGATGACTTTTTAATTCCAGGGCATCTGTTCTAGATTTGAACTGACGGAAAATTGTTCCCTCCTGACAGCCATTCAGCAGTCCATATTCATTCTCAGTAAATTGGTGCTCCCAGGAGGCAGTATTGCCTGTGCACAAACTCTGGATGCCACTGGCCTCTGCGGAACCACATGGCAGAGCTGGGAAAAACCTGAGGAAAAGATCAACTTCCTTTAAAAACATCCCCTAAAGGGACCCCATGCTTAAGGCAAAACAGATGCTCCCGAGAAACAACATCAGGCTGAGAGAAGCTTGTGTCGTGCCACAAACTATCCCTTAATTCGTCCCCTTGCCCAGGTCTCCTCTTTTTCCAATCCTCTTCTTTGCTATGTCTTAGCAGCCATGTCCACGCACGCACGTGAGCATGCGCACTCAGAGACCAGAAGTCAATCATAGACTTCCTCAAAGTAAAATCGCAGGATGATGGGGAATCTTCCAGCTTTGCACGAGACTAGTTGTGTGGGACTCTACTGCACTTACTGTGCCTGGCCCTGGACCATGTGCTTTCTGTGGATGTGAGGATGAGGAAATGAAGGCTTGTGGAAGTCATTATTTCCAGGATAACACATCTAGCAAACAGTGGTCCTAGGATACGAACCAGGTCAGTCTGACTCTAAAATCCAAGCTGTAAGTCCCCAAACTACACAATCGCTCATGTCATGGCACCTTTATAAGACTCCTCCGAGGGACTTCCCTGCTGGTGCAGGGGTTAAGAATCCACCTGCCAATGCAGGGGACATGGGTTTGAGCCCTGGTCCGGGAAGATCCCACATGCCGCGGAGCAACTAAGCCCGTGCGCCACAACTACTGAGCCTGTGCTCTGGAGCCCACGAGCCACAACTACTGAGCCCACGTGCCACAAATACTGAAGCCCACGCACCTAGAGTCTGTGCTCCGCAACAAGAGAAGCCACCGAAATGAGAAGCCCACGCACTGCAACGAAGAGTAGCCACTGCTCGCCACAACTAGAGAAAGCACGCATGCAGCAATGAAGACCCAATGCAGCCAAAAATAAATAAATAAAATAAAATAAATTTATATAAAAAGAAAAGACTCCTCCGAAAAACGAGCAAGTTGAACCAATTTGAGATTCCAGAGGGGGAAAAAAGCCCATAAGGCATTGTGGAATGTTTTTATTTGTTTTGTTGACTAATTGTCATTGTTTGCCGGAATTTTTAAAAATTCTGAATTTGACTGCCTTTTAGTCAAGACATCCACACTCTGGGCTCATCTTCCCACTTGGTCTCTACTCTTTGCCTGCTGTCCACTTGTCCTCTGAAGGCATTTGAGTTTTCAACCCCTAAACACTCTATAAATACTCTTTTAGCTTGACCATTCTGTGATCTCTATGTGGATGACAGTTACACAGCCATGAGCGTAGGGTGGCTGTAAAGTAGAAACTAGTAAAGTCAGTGAGAGGCATTGAAATTTACTGATGGCTGTGTGATAAGACACCAAGTTTGGACTTACATGAGGAATGGCAAACATTGTCCACCTAAAGTGCCAGTTCTGACCTGTTATTCATAGATAAGTGGAATACTTCGTTGAGAAGAACTCTGAGGCTGCACCTTGACTGAGCAGAGGGCCCAACTGATTCACAGACGTTTGTTAGCCACAGAATGCTTTCCGTGGACAAACGACTTTTAAAGACTCTATTAATAAAACAGGTAAAAGTGAAGTTGCTCAGGCCGAAGCAGAGATGGGGGAGCCTAGTGCTACACTACTGGTTTCCTTTAATTTCTATAATTACTGACATGGAATCTTCAGAGAGATCCCGTGACTCCTTAGAGAATAATTTAGAAATCACTGACAAAGATGCTCCTCAAGGTTCTTTTATGCTCTGACACAGTTTGATTCCTTGAGGCATCAAGAGCCTTTGTAGATGATCAGAAGTATCACAAAGGAAAATAGAGGCTTCTGCTTAAATTCATTTAATCAACTTTCACACAGTGGCAAAATGACATTAGGTAAAGATAGGCTTCCATTTCTGTTATTCCAGAGATATTCCAAGATGTCCTCTGTGTCCAAGCCACCGTCATCTCTCACCTGGATGATTGCAACTGCCTCCTAGCTGACCTCTCTGCTTCACCCTCATCCTCTGTAGTCTGTGCTCCACAAACACAGAGAGTGAACTTCTGAGATGTTAGACCAACTTATTTCTCTGCTCAAGACCCTACGATGACTTCAAATTTTACTCAGAATAAATTTCCAAGTCCTCCTCACAACCTGCAAGTTCCTACATGGACTCTCTGAGGACACCTTCACCCACTATTTCCTCAATTACTATGCTCTAAAGCAATGGTTCTCAAAACGTACACCCTGACACCCTTTTTGGGGTCTGGAGATCAAGATTTCTTTTATCCTAATACTAAGATGTTGCTTTCATGTCTATTTTCTCATGTCTGTGTCCCCAGAGAACAAATATTTTGTTGATACGGTCTCAGATCCCACTTTGCAACTACCCTGTGAAAGACTATCACTTGTTGAGTTTTTTTTTTTTTTTTTGGTGGTACGCGGGCCTCTCACTGTTGTGGCCTCTCCCGTTGCAGAGCACAGGCTCCGGATGCACAGGCTCAGTGGCCATGGCTCACCGGCCTAGCCGCTCCGCGGCATGTGGGATCTTCCCGGACCGGGGCACGAACCTGTGTCCCCTGCATCGGCAGGCGGACTCTCAACCACTGCACCACCAGGGAAGCCCACTTGTTGAGTTTTGATGCACTATCAAAAGAGAATAACCACAAATATCTGAAAAGGCTATTATAATACCTTCCATTTTCCAACCACGTATCTGTGTGAGGCCAGATTATTTTCATATACTAAAACCAAAACAACACACTACAACTTATTGGATGCAGAAGCAGCTATGACAATTCAGCTGTCCTCTAGCAAGCCAGACACTGAAGAGATATGCAAAAAATGCAGAACAATGCTACCGTTCTCATTAAAATTTTTTGTTTTGGAAAATAGTTATTTTTTATAAAAATATTACTTATATTAACATGTGTTATGTTTATTATTATAATTTTAAATGAATCAGTAAGTATTTTTAAATTTCCTCAATTTTAACTTCTAATATGACAAATATAGCTAGAATCCATATAAGCAAAGTTATTGGGGATCCTCAGTAATTTTTAGGAGCACAACAGGGTCCTGGACCAAAATGTTTGAGAACCACTGCTCTAAACCTCTTGGCCTTCTTACTGCTCCTTCCCATGCCAAAAAGAGATCTATTCTAAGGAACTGGCACATGTGGTTATGGAGGCTGAGAAGTCCAAGATCTGGAGACCCAGGAAAGCAGAAGGTGTACCTTCCATATACATACTACTGTATGTAAAATAGATAACTAATAAGAACGTACTGTATATAGCACAGGGAACTCTATTTCATACTCTGTAATGACCTATATGGGAATGGAATCTAAAAAAGAGTGGATATATGTATAACTGATTCACTTTGATGTACAGCAGAAACTAACAAAACATTGTAAATCAACTATACTCCAATAAAAATTAATTTAAAAAATAAAAATAAGATTTACAGTAAAAAGAAAGAAAGAAAGAAAGAAATTCCTGACGGAACCGTGCATCACTGGCATGATTTCTTTAAAAATTGTTTTAATATGTTACTTGCTATTTAATAAAGATTAATTTCTGATGTGAAAAGGAAAGTGTGTATGTTTCTGCCTCAAACACGTATTTTTGAAATTTTGCCTCCTTTGAAAATCTCCACCTGACCAAGCTGTCTTTTCCACTATCCCTGCCCACCTCTGCCTGCCTAGTGCCCTCATCTTTGTCACAGGGCACCCTGGCTGCCATCCAACATAATATTTCCCACATTGTATTGAAATTACTTGTTTCTAGGACAACCTGTCCCTTGAGATGAAAATTTCCTTGCAGGGAAGGGACTATTCTATCTCATTTACCTTCATATCTTCATACCTCCAGCACTTAACCTCACTACTTAGCATATAGTAATGATTATATTAAACCTGGTGTTGTAAATACATACCCACCATTTTTTTTTATCACCACCTCATGATGAAGGGTTTAAATTACTCTTTGGAACATATCAGTTAAATATGGAAGTGGAAACTACAATACTAAAGTAACTAATTATACCACAATCACTGTTTAGCTGACTCAATTAGAATAAAATTCTCAAAAATGGAATTGCTGAAAGGTTTTTAAAGCAAAATCATTCCCAATTAGCAGGCCAATGCCTTTACTTTTAAATACATCTTAACAAAGATCAAATCATAGGAATATACTTTGACAGACAAGGCTTAATTTATCATTGTAAAATTCATATTGCATCAAAGGATTTTTTTTTAAATTTGGTTCATTTTTGCATGAAAATGGTTTGAGGTCAGTAATTTCCAGAAGTTTCTCTCCTTGAGATGAAAAGCAAGGTCTGGTGCAAACACAGAGCCTAAGCAACCAATTATTCCAACTGGCTGTGTTTCAGCATCAAAAAATAAGTTTGCCTTCTGGGACATAAGTAGATATTAAATCAAATATAAATTTTTCCAGTTTGCAAAGAGAAAAACATGCAACTTAAAGCATTGCAAGCAGGTGCCATTTGCAAGTACTGTAGGAGAATATTTTCATTTCCTCAAATCCCTAACATCCATGATTCTCCCTCCCACTCCTCAACTCTTTGCATGCATACTTGTGAAATTTCCAATTCCAAGTCTTCTCTAACAAAAGCCTCCCACCCTGCATACTACTAACCTTCTTCCTCTCCTACTTTATGATCCCACGTATTGACAAAGCCTTCTCTAGCTCTTCCTTATAATTGTCTTTGCCATCTGACAGGCATGTTTCTCTTATCACCCCTCCCCTTTTAATAATGGCTTTATTGAAATATATTCATATATTTCACCCATTTAAAGAGTAAGATTCAATAGTTTTTAGTATATTCAGAATTGTGCAACCAGCATCACCATCAGTTCTGAATATTTTCATCACTACAAAGGAAACCCTGCACCCATTAACAGTGACTCATCTCCCCCACTTCCCAACCCAGCCCTAGGCAACCACTAATCAACTTTCTTTATATATATAGATGTGCCTATTCTGGACATTTAATTTAAATGGCCTCTTTCATTTTGCATGATGTTTTCAATGTTCACAATCCTTTTCATTTCTGGAATCTTGGTAGTAATATCTCCTCTTTATAGTTTATTTTAGTAATCTGAGTTTTTTCCCCCTTGGTCAATCTAGCTAAAGACTTGTTAAATTTGTTGATGTTTTCAAAGAACCAACTTTTAATTTTGTTGATTTTCTCTATTGTTTTTCTATTTTCCACTTCATTTATTGATGCTCCAGTCTTTACTATTCCTTCCTTATGCTTGATTTGGGTTTAGAAGGTGATTATTGATATGAGATCTTTCTTCTTTTTTTATGTAGACATTTACAGATATAAATTTTCCCCTAAGCAATGTTTAGCTGTATCCCATAAGTTTTGGTATGTGAGCCTCCATTTTCATTCAACACACAGTATTTTCTGAATTTTGGTTACTTAGGAGTTTGTTAATTTCCACCTAATTGTGATTTTTCCAAATTTCTTTGTGTTTACTGATTTCTAATTTTACTTCACTGTGTTCAGAAAACATTGTATGAATTCCATCCCTACAAATTTACAGTGACTGTTTCATGGTTGAACATATGGTCTATCCTGGAAAATGTTCCATGTGCACTTGAGAAGAATATGTATTCTGCTTTTGTTGAGTGGAGTATTCCAAGGATGGCCATTAGATCTAGATGGTTTATAGCATTGTTCAAGTCTTTTTTTTTAATTTTATTTTGCGGTACGCAGGCCTCTCACTGTTGTGGCCTCTCCCATTGCGGAGCACAGGCTCCATACGCCCAGGCTCAGTGGCCATGGCTCACGGGCCCAGCCGCTCCGCGGCATGTGGGATCTTCCCAGACCGGGGCACGAACCCGTGTCCCCTGCATCGGCAGGAGGACTCTCAACCACTGCGCCTCCAGGGAAGCCCCTGTTCAAGTCTTTTATTTACTTCCTGATCTTTTGCCTAGTGGCTCCATGCATTATTGAGAGTGGATATTTACATCTCCAGCTATTACCATTGAATTGTCTGTTTCTCCCTTCAGTTTTTCCATTTTTGCTTCATGTATCTTGGAGCTCTGTTGTTAGGTACATATATAGTTATAACTGTTATATCTTCCTGATGGATTGAGCCCTTTATCGTTATAAAATGTCCCTCTCTATCTCTAATAACAGACTTTTGTTTTAAAATCTTTTTTACCTAATATTTGTATAGCCACTCAGCTTTTTAAATTGACTACAGCTTTTTCATCCTTTGCAGGATATATTTTTATCCATCCTTTTACTTTCAACCCATTTCTATCTTTGAACCTAAACTGTGTCTCCTATAGGCAGTATATAGTTGGATCTTGTTTTTTATTTTTTAATCCAGTTTGACATCTCTGCCTTTTGATTGGATTGTTTAATGCATTCACATTTAGTTTTGTTATTGATATAGTTGGATGTACATCTGCCATTTTATTTTGTGTTTTCTATATGTCTCATGTCTTTTTTTTCTTCTTTATTCCTCCTTTATGGCTTTCTTTTGCATTAAGTGTAACATTTTATTTCCTTTAATTGTTTTCTCTATATTTTTATGAGTTATTTTCTTAGTGGTTGCTCTAGGGTTTACCATATACACCTTAACTTATCAAAACCTAGGTTGATTTATATTAACTTAATTTCAATGAGATATAGAAACATTACTCTTACACATATCTATTTCCTATTCCCTTTTTTGTGCTATTGTTGTTATATATATTACATCTCTATATATTACAAAACCAACAATATATTGTTAAAAATGTGGCATAATATAATCTTACGTCTATTAAAGAAATTGAGAAATGAAAGAAAATATTATTTATAGAGTTTGATATAGTAACATTTTTATATACCACTTCTGGTTCTCTTCATTTTTCTCTTGTGGATTCAAATTATGATCTGGTGTCATTTCCTTACTTCAATACAGCTTTATTCTCACCTACTTTCATTGTGCTGTTATGTTAGATGTATTACATTTCTACATGTTTTAGGTCCAACAATTGCTTTTTAGATCAGTTAAGAGTAGAAGGAGGGGAACTATGCATTTATATTGTCTTTTATAATTACACAATTACTTTTACCAGTGTTGTTTTTTCATGAGGGTTTATATTACCATCTGCAGTCACTTGCTTTCAGCCTTAATAACTCCCTTTATTATTTCTAGTAAGGTGGGTCTGCTAGCAATAAAATCTCTCAGCTTTTATCGAGATCTATCTTTATTTGCCTTCATTTGTGAAATATAGCTTTGGTGAATGTAAGATTACTGGTTGATAGTTTTTCTCTTCAACACTCCAAATATGTCATTCCACTGCCTTCTTGCCTCCATTGTTTCTGAGAAGTCAGATATTAGTCTTAGAGGGATTCCTTTATATGTGATGAGTCCTTTTTCTCCTGCTGCTTTCAGAATTTTCTCTTTGTCTTTGTATTTTAACATTTTTACTGTGATGTGTCTCTTTGTGGATCTCTTTGTGTTTTTCCTGCTTACAATTTATTGAATCTCTGAGATATGTAGATTGACTTTCATCAAATTTGGGGTGTTGTTTCTAGCCATTATTTCTTGTGATGTTATTTTCTGTTCCCTTCTCTCCTCTTCTTCTGGTACTCCCATTATGTGCATGTTTATGCATAAAGGTGTTGCACATTTCTCTGAGGCTCTGTTCATTTTTCTTCATCCTTTTTGTTTTCTGTCCTTTGGACTGCAAAATCTCTATCCATCTAACTTCCACTTCACTGATTCTTTCAAACTTGTTGGTCCCTCTAGTGAATTTTTCATTTCAGTTATACTTTCAACTCCAGAGTTTCCATTTGCTTCTTTTTTATAATTTTTCTCTTTATTGATATTCTTTGATGAGATATTGTCATCATACCTTCACTTATTCCTTAAGTATAGTGTCTTTAGTTCTTTGAATATATTTATAATGGCTGCTTAGAAGGCTTTGTCTATTACATTTGAGATCTAGCCCCTCAGAGTTTATATTGACTGCTTTTCTTGTATGTATGGGTCATACTTTCCTGTTTCTTTCCATGTCTTGTCTTTTTTTTTTTTTTTTTAATGGGACATTTTAGGTAACATATAGCAACAATTCTGGATACTGATTTTTCTCCTCTCCATCTGGGGCTTCTTGTGTGTGCATGTGCGTGCACTTATTTATTTGTTTAGTGGCTTGGCTATACTGCTTTAATGAAATCTAATTCTCCTTTCCTACCCCCCATAATGTGAAGGCTTGGCATGAACACAGTCATCCTGGGATGACAATGGTTTTAGCAGGGCTCTCTTTGACCTTCTTTTCCTCTGATCTCTCTGTCTAGTTGTCTATCTCTTTTGTACCACACTTGGCTGTTAGGCTCCACTAATTACATGAGATTGTCCTATTCTTTTTGACAATGCCCTGGGACATAAACTGCTCCTCAGTTTTATCTAATTAAATTCACGCATGGGTAGTTTGAGGCAAGTCTTTGAGGCTTTTTTTCTCAGATCAGGAAGGCTCTTAGAAGCTCTTTTCCTGATTCTAACAAACTACCTGGCCTATGGTTTAACTTGATGCTCTCAGAGCTACCAGCCTCTCTTAATTTCTTACCACCAAGCCTCCACTGTTTTAGAGAATGCCTTTAAGCTTGAACTTCCCCTCACTCTGTTTCAAATAAAGTCAACTCTTTTCAGGGACAGGCTCAGAGCTCTTTGTTCTTATTGGCTGCATCTTCCCCCCTGGGCAAAATCTCTGAACCACTGTTCCAGGTGCTGGACAGTGACTGTGGCCTGCTTCTCTTGGAGTGACACCTCTGCTTTATGAGCAGAGATCTGGGGAGGGGTAGTAGCCACTGGCCTTCTCAGCTTGCCTCTTCTGGCATGGAATCTTCATCCTATGAGTTGGCTGGGGTGGCAATAATTGGTGCTGCATTATTCTCCTACTGCCATGCTTAGGGTAAGCTTCCACCCTTTACTCTGTGGGGGAGGGAGTGGGGAGGAAAGGTTGGCAGACAGAGGTAGCCAAATTTGTGGATGCACTTACCAGGAACTTAGCCTCTGTGACGTGAAGTTGGATAGGATTAGAAATGTTGTTGGCCTGTTCCTTCTGGTAAAATACTGCATCCCTTGAATGGGAACTGAGGGAATGGGAATTCTGTCTTTTTGGCCACACCTGCCTAGACTAGAGTTTTCTTCAAGCTCAGCTAGTGGGGAGAGAGAGTGAGGGAGAGGGTTATGATTCAAGTGCCACTGATTCTCACTAGTCTTACATATTTGATAGATTTTGCCGAATAAATATTTCTCCATTTGCTATATGCTCCTAGGACAATTTCCAGAGACTTTAAAAAATAATAAATTTATTTATTTATTTTTGGCTGCATTGGATCTTCATTGCTGTGCACGAGCTTTCTCTAGTTGTAGCGAGCTGGGGCTACTCTTTGTTGCAGTGCGCAGGCTTCTCGTTGCGGTGGCTTCTCGTTGCGGAGCGTGGGCTCTAGGCGCAGGGGCCTCAGTAGTTGTGGCTCGCGGGGTCTAGAGCGCAGGCTCAGTAGTTGTGGCGCACGGGCTTAGTTGCTCCGCGGCATGTGGGATCTTCCCGGACCAGGGCTCGAACCCGTGGCCCCTGCATTGGCAGGCGGATTCTTAACCACTGTGCCACCAGGGAAGTCCCTCCAGAGACTTTAAATGGTTGTGTTTTTTTATCATTTTCACCAGCTATGGTTGTTTCACTAAAGAATGGGTCTGTAGATCTCTTCATACCTTTCCAGAAGTTTTAGCCCCTTTTTAAAAATAGAATTCTGTAAGCTAACATTATAATTGCCAGTTTTTGTTGTCACTGTTGTTGACTGTTTCATTTTTTAAGTTGTAATGATAATTGCTAGTAAGGTAGATGCTATTTTTTCCTGATCAAGTTGACTTGACTCCTCTCAAATAAATTTATATGCAAATCTGAAAACAGAAATGGGGAGAGGGAACCAAGTGGGAATGACATTTTATAATCTGTCAAGTTAAGAGTACAGTTTTTTTTTCTTTGTAGTGTTAAAAGGCAAATACCAAGACTTAAAGTGAATTTATATTTTACAAAAGAAAGCAAGCATGTAGGAACCGGCTACCAAGCTAAGACTCCCAAGTTTTTATTCTGATCCTATTATATTTGAATGTGGGTAAGTCACCATGAATCCACACTTAAATTTCTGCATCTACTACAGGAGAATCTTGTTTTCAACATGGCTTAATTAATTGGAGCCACTTTTGGCAGGGCACATATAGATTAATAAAAATAATTAATAGTTGTAAAAGCTAACATCTGTTGAGTGCATATACCAGGGCTTTACAAAAATTGTTTTAATTGTATGATTTCAATTAATTCTAACAACATTACTATGAGGCAATTTGGATTATTATTATCCCTTTCTTACAGATAAAGCAACTAAGGCACAGAGAGATTCAGTGATTTACCTAAGGTCACACAGCTCATCAGTCAGTGGTGGAGGCTGGATTTGAACCGAGACAGACTAGTTTCTAGAACTTTTACTGAACTTTTGTACTATACTGATACCAAAAATGTATACAGTAACCTCCTAAGCGTGGTACTTGAGAATTTTCTTAAAGAGAATTATTCATTCACTCATTCAACAAACTTACTGAGCATCTACTATAGTCATGAAACTAGATTGTTCAGTTAAGCACGGAAACAAAATACTGACCTTGCAGGATAAAAGCTGACTCCTCTCTGAATGGAAAATAACTTCATCAAAATCTAAACCTGAGAATTATGTTGTTAGGCGTTAACAAGGAGCTGTGGTTTGGGGAAAAGTCTTAACACTTTAATGAGCATGTACTACAAGCTGGGCACAACACTTTAATGAGCATGTACTACAAGCTGGGGCACCATGCTAAGCTAAAATGCTTTATATAAGTAATTTCATTTCATTCCTCCGCAAACCATAAGGTAAGTGGTTAAGAGCTCAGGCTCTAAATTCAGCCTTGTGGGGTCTGAATTCCAGTTCCATCAATGACTAGCTATGTAAAGCAGACAAATTATTCAACATATCTGGGCCTCAGTTTCCTCTGAGATAAGAATGGTACTTCCTGTAGCAGTTAGGAATGTATTCAACTTCAAGCAAAGGACTATATGAATATCATGGCTTAAACAAATAACGGTTTATTCTTCTACATAATTGACAATCTGGAATATGGTGAATGCAGATGTTGGATTAGCTTTTCAACAATGTCAGGGGGCTGGTATCTGTGACTCTTTCAGCCTTTTCTGCAGAAGCACATGATAGCTGCTGCAGTTCCAGACATCATGTCAATGTTTAAGGCAGAAGAGGGTATGAGCCATAAGTGTCCTCTTTTTATCAGGAAAGCTGTGACAGAACCCCAGCAGATGGCCAGGGTTCTGTCATATAGGGCCCCTTGAGCTGAAGTGAAGCTTGAAAGGAAAATAAGTAGGAGACACATTTTCACGCACACAAAATTAAGGTTCTGTAAGCAAGAGGACAGAACGAATACGACTGGGTGGGCACCTAACCAGTGTTTTACATCACAGAGGCAAGATTCAAAGGCAGCCTTGTGGACTCCAAAGCCTAAGCAGTAACAATGTAAAGAGTCATTAGGACAACTGGGTAGAGGTCTTTAACCGGTTCCATTGCTCCTGAATTACTTTTTGTACTCTACTTAAGATTCACATTTTTTCCCCCTTATAGACATGCGAAGGCACGCCTCAGCTAGAGCCCCTGCAGGAATAATTGGAAAAAGAAGTGAAGAAGTAGCCAGCTCTTGCGTTAAGTCTTCTGAAACACCAGGCAATCACCTAAGATGCAACAGAAGGACATCTGTTTTAACAACAACAAAAAAAAACCCTCTGTATTTAATAGAAAAACTGTCATGAAGCTCGATTGCTTGATTAAGCATGGAAACCAAATACTGACCTTTTAGGATAATAGTTGGCTCCTCCTGGAATGGAAAACAACTGCATGAGGATGAAAACCTGATGTGTGAAGTGTCCCCTCAAAGCAAGATATTCAAAAGATGTTAGAAGTTTTCGCCAGGAAAATAGACATCTCCATTTTTCAGTTAAAAAAACCCCTTACCATTACTAATTAAAACCACAATATTTAGAGAATGATGCCTCCCTACCGCATGAAAGGACTTGGTCCCATATTTGCAAGGTGTAAGGGACATGTGAGGTCTGGTGACCTCATATATAACTCTATGCATATAATGACTATGTACAGAGGTGTCTGGAGAGCAGATTTTTAATCAATGCCAGGACAAGCCTGTATTACATTAATAGAAAATGTAGAACACATGGTTCCAACTCTGTTTGTTCAACCATAAAATGAGCAGAGTATTACTGGCTTTACTTCCTCAGATAGGGTGAAAGAGCAGAAGATAAGTTCCATGGAGACATAAGCTAAGTCTGCATAGCACTGACAGCAGTGGTTACTACACTTGGGGAATTCAAGGATTATCAACTTTGACCTTGCCAAGTAGGAACATTAAAACGACAATCATAACAATCTACCAGCCAACCAAACAAACCACCTACCACTGTCATCATTTCAGAAAAGGACTTTTTAACACAAACAACTAGGATGGACATACTTATCCTCCAAGTAAAAGGAATGAGTTTTATTAAAATTTCACTCCCTCATTCTATTTTTTTTTACTTGATATGCACAGATTAACAGTGAAGAGTCATAGGATCTGTCCTGGCATTGTTCTCTCAGTCCTGGATAGACTTCCTAGACACTGGATTTCAAGGGTAAGAGGGCTCTCTGGTATAGAATTACAGGCAGGGCCCAAGAATTTTAGAAAGTATGCAATTAAAAATCTTCACCAGGAATTTTTAGAGCATATCTGTAATTGGAGAAGAGAACTTGGCAAGGTTTCCCCTACTCCCTTCATGGCCTGCCTTAAAGTACTGAAGGTCCCCAACTTTCAATGGTTCACTCTATGATTTTTTGACTTTATTATGGTGCACAAGTCATATGTGGTCAGTAGAAATCGTACTTCGATTTTTGAATTTTGACCTTTTCTCGGGCTAGTGATATGCAGTATGATACTCTTGTGATACTGGGCAGGAGTAGGGAGCCCCAGCTCAGCCATGTGACCACGAGGGTAAAGAACCCATACATTTACAACCATTCTGGACCCAAACATTCTGTTTTTCACTTTCAGTTCAGTATTTAATAAATTATATGAGCTATTCAATACTTTATTATAAAATAGGCTTGTGTTAAGATGATTTTGCCCAACGGTAGGCTAATGTAAGTGTTCTGAGCATGTTTAAGGTAGGCTGGGCTATGATGTTTTAGTAGGTTAAATTCATTTTCTATCTACAATATTTTCAACTTAATGATGGGTTTATTGGGATATAGCCCATAACAAATCGAGGAAGGTCTATCTATATCTCAATAGTTGAAGCTTAGACTCCAGGTTCAAGTTCCTATTACTGCTACTTATGTATTGATTTTAACTCTACTACTAGAACCTAGCCACCTTGAAGGCAGGGGCTTTATATTCTCCATGGAATCTCTCACTCAGCAGGCATTCAATGATACCTACTGACTTGGTGTGGGTTTGATGACTGTGGAGTCTGTAAAAGTTCTAAAAACAAATCATAGCAGCTGATGAGCATCACTGGGAGCCGGTCTTGGGAAAAAGATGAGTCTTTCCAAAAAGACAAGAAAAAATAGTTTACGGTCATTTGAAAACTTTCATGTTCACATATCTAACTACAAAATGTCTTAGGCATATGCTCCTAGCATTTGCAGACAGTCTGAAGTGGAAATATAAGTCCTTTTTAGAAAGTTCAAATAAAACCCATCAAGGCTACCTATATTTAAAAATGGAAATAAGGACTCTACAACCTAGATTTCTTACTCAATGTGTAAATTTCCCTACGCATTTACTGTAGAGTGGTAACAGAATAATCACAGGATTTTGGAAACTTTGAGCCAATCTTATCCAGTCTTCTCATTTTTCAAGAAAACTGGCCCCAGTGAGGTTGGGTGATATATTTGAGGGCACAACACTAGATATTCCAGTTGGGACATAGAATCCAGGTTTCCTGTTTTCCAGAACCATGATCTCTCCACAATATTATTCAGAAGGTGATGAAATCACCTTCTGCTCTCATAGTCAATTCAATACAATCTGAGCCCATGTGAAGTTCCAACAGTGACTTGCAGTGATACTAGATGGTTAAGGGAGAATAAGCATCATAAACAGGATAGTGACATGACCTCTACCCTCAGTGACTCATAATCAAATGGGAAGGACTTCACATAGCCAAGGAACATGTTTTAGGGGTAAAAGTTTATCTTGAGAAATTAAAAAATTTTTTTAACCTTTCTGACCCATCCCGTTTGCCGAGTCCTTTCCTCCCTCTCTACTATATGCATAATAACTAATATGTGCATGTTACATAGAACATCTGATATAGGCAACTAGCTGAAAAAACAAAGCCCTCTAGAGTCTACTCCTCAATGTTTGAAAGTAAGAAAATGAAATAATATATTTTATGCAATTCTCTTTTGTACCAAACCCTGCACATCAGCCTATACACTGGCATACAAACTTGCAGCTATCATGCCAATCAAAATAAGAAAGTCACTTAAGTGAATGCCCATCAGTGTTACTCTAATCAATGTTCCAAACAAATGCCATCATAGTAAAGTACTGAAGGGCACACTAGTACCTAATAAACTATGCAGCACTATATGAGTTATACACACGATGAGAAAGGTGGGAGTGGAAAGACTAGTTCTGAGAGGTGTGATCTTTGAGGATAGGACTGTCTATCTTATTGACACTATGATCACAGTGTAGTGGGCATTCAAAAATACTCGTATGCATGAGTGAAAGGAAGGAAGGAAGGACGGATGGAAGGGAGGGAGAGAGGCAGGTTGGTTGATTAGAACATGAAAAACCTATGGGTCAGAAGAGGTATTTTAGTGGAGTCTCAATACAAGGTACAACTTCCTTAGTCAGGAAAGCATTGTATAGGAAAGGGGAAAGTATCCCAGGCAGAGATGTCTCTTGCTCATTTACAGCCGTGCAGGCTGTACACTGCACTACCCTCAAGAGGGCTGTTCACATGGACCCCAGCAACCCTAAGGAGGAGAAAGAACGGAAAGCTTACTGCCGAGTGCTGTTTGTCACCTACATAGATTTACAGTTCATCAGTTACAATGACTCTGGCTGACTAAATTCTTCTTCAGGAAGACAATTGGGGTAGAGGTAGTGGTAGAAATAGGAGACAGTTTTAGAAATGACAGATCTGGGTTAAAATCTTCATGCTTCTTATTGAGCTGTGTAAACTCAGGGCAAGTTAATTGAGGGCAAAATGTGTCTATATTGTTCATGAATTTATCTCAGTGCTTAGTACGTAGAATGTACTTAACAAATATTGGATGATAAATTTTAATCACATATTATGCATTTAATAATGGTTTCCTCATCCATCTGTAAAATGAGAATACTGCCGCTCATGTCACATGTTACAATGAGTATGAAACAAGAAGATGCACATAAGGTATGTAGCACAGTGCCAGGCTCATGGTAGATGCTTAATGAGTAAGAGCTATTGTTAGAAATTATAAGGCTTTGTTTTGTTTTGTTTTTTATGAATGGAAATTTTTATTCAATTTTAACTAGAGATTTTTCGTAATATTCTCTCCCTTAAGCTGAGAGACAGTAATGAGAGTCTGGAGAAAATACTGATAGCCAGACAGTCCACAACCCGAGCAGTACCCACTCCAGGGGAGGCATTTGAAGATAGGTAAGAAAGTTCTGACTGTTGCAATGACTGGGCCTGTTATCGGGCTGGGACCAGAGTGTTAAATGTCCAGTAACACGTGGGACAGTCCTTCACAAAATACCCCAGCTGCCTAATCGTGCTCCCATTGAGAAGCACAGTGTATTCTCAAGAGATAATGAAGTCTACTAGTTTCATGTCACCTTTCACTTTAAAACACTACACAGACAACTGTTTGACAAGTATTGGCAAAGCTCAACTACTGAGCCCGCATGCTGCAACTACTGAAGACGCACACCTAGAGCCCGTGTGCCGCAACAAGAGAAGCCACTGCAACGAGAAGCCCGCGCACCGCAACGAAGAGTAGCCCCCGCTCATCGCAACTAGAGAAAGCCTGCGGGCAGCAACGAAGACCCAACACAGCCAAAAAAAAAAGTATTGGCAAAGGAATTACATTAATCCCAATTTTATTGTCTCATACACATTAAAAAAACAAATATCAGGCCCTATCAATTGTGAAATAAATTCAATTAAAATGTCATATTTTTTTATGATTGCATGGAGGAATTTCTAGTGAAATGGTAAATAAACAGAAAATGTGACACTAAGTTTAATACAAAGAAAGAAACAAGACTCAGACATAGAGAACAAATTAGTCATTATCAGCAGATAGAGGGAAGAGGGGAGAGGCAACATAGAGGTAGGGGATTAAGAGGTACAAACTATTATGTATAAAAGTTACAAGGATAAATTGTACAACACAGGGAAAATAGCCAATATTCTATAATAACTATAAATGGAGTATAACTTTTAAAAATTGTGAATCACTATATTGTACACCTGTAACATAAAATATTGTACATTAACTATACTTCAATTAAAAAGAAGTTCAAAAAAAATTATCCACCAAAAAAAAAAAAGAGTGGTGCTAAAAGAAGAAAATGTGTTTGCAAGAAATGTTAAGAAGAAAGGATTTTTATCTTGCCAAAGAAGCAACCACAATTTTTCTTAAAAGAATCAAAGAAAGCAACTTTGAAGAACTCTTATTTTTATCCTTTTATTTATTGTCTCCTTCTGGCCCTGTATCCCACATAGTAAACATCTGTGTCCTGTTAAGATTTCAGTTCCCCTGCTGAGCAAATCCTGCTGGTCTCAAGCCCTAAGGTTTGCTTATTCTTTTGCAAAGCACAGGCCAGAGGAACAATGATTTAAAAAGCGAGGCACTGAAGAAGGATAAACAGGTCAAAAGTGTAAGGTCAAAGATCTACAGTAGGGACCTTACAAGTAGGGTGCCTATGTACTACAAGGAGCATGCAAGAGATCTAAGAAGACTGTTTAGAACATCTGCTTATATGGATCTATCTACATACAAATGACATTGAGATTCTCACTTGAATCCTGTGTCAGACAATATGTGAGGTATTTCACAACAGCAAGGGGTTGGGGACAGTGGTATCCTCGCTTGTTCCTGTATTCTGACATATTGCAGTTTATATGTGCCCAGTTAAATGGACTTATGGGTTATATCCTCTAGGTTTAACTAAACCAAACACAACAAAGTAGACAACTGTCTTGCAAAGATTCCTACAAAAAAAAAAAAAACACACTGGATTGAAGACAATACCAATCATATAAGCACAGACAAACAACTGAAAAAGAGCTACGCCCATGCTTGTTTCATAGCATGAGCTCTTCCAAAGCCACGCTGCAAGATAGAAACATGGTGACCGATCGTGTAAGTCAGTGCTGTCCAATACAACTTACTGCGATGATGGAAATGCTCTTGATGGGCGCTGTCCAACATGGTAGTCACTAACATATGGTTATTGAACAGTTGAAATGCAGCTAGTGCAACTGAGGAACTACATTTTTATTTTTCAAATATAATTTAAATTTAAATAGCCACATGTGGCTAGTGGCTACTAACAACTCTTAGGTTTGAGTCCAAATGCTTTCCCTTACAAGGTGTGACTTTTGGCTTAACGTTTCTACGCCTCAATTTCTTGATCATAATCACAATGCCTATCTCATATGGTTGTTGTTAAGATTAAATTAGTTAATGCATAAAAAGTACTTAGACTAGTGCATAGTACATAGAAAGTTTTTTATTATCTCCTAATCAAATCAGAGAAGAAAAAAATAAATTATTAATTTGAAAGACGGAGGGACAAATACATGTTACTAATGAAACTTGAACAAAGTTTATACTGGGCTTTGAGATATTAAGTAGTTAGTACAAGGCTATCACAAATTGCAGGACATATACAAAAAATTTATTTCATCTTTATCTGATGCTTTCTTGTATACTTTTTATAATGAATATGGTAGATATTAATACAGCTATAAACTATATAATTACTTTAAATGTGAATGATATGAATACACTATTGAAAAGACAAAGCTTGTCAGCATGGATTAAAAAAAAAAACCACCATCCAGACTGAACTGTTATGTATTACTACATACTTATAAACAAATGTACATACATCTGATATATGCACTTAATTTCTTTTTAAACTAATGGAGTGAATAACAAAAATATTTGGAGATCACTGGGCTAAACCAGAGGAAATACATTTATTTTAGCAAAAAAATAAATAAATGTGGTGTGTATAGTCATTCAATTATTGTGCTTAAGTGACATAGATAATTATTAAGTTAAAAAATTTAAAAAATAAGAATGAAATAATGCCATTTGCAGCAACATGGATGGACCTAGAGATTATCATACTAAGTGAAGTGAGCCAGACAGAGAAAGACAAATATCATATCGTTATGTGGAATGTAAAAAAAAAAAGACACAAATGAACTTATTTCCAGAAAGAGACTCACAGACACAGAAAACAAACTTATGGTTACTAAAGAGTAAAGGGGGGTGGGAAATAAATTAGAAGGCTGGGCTTAACATATACACACTACTATGTATAAAATAGGTAACCAACAAGGACCTACTATAGAGCACAGGACCTATACTCAATATTTTGTAACAACCTGTAAGGGAAAAGAATCTGAAAAAATATATACTTATATATATGTATAACTGAATTGCTGTGCTGTGTACACCTGAAATTTATACAATATTGTAAATCAACTATACTTCAATAAAAATTTTTTAATAAAAAATAAAATAAAAAATATAGACCACTGTTTGCCAAGAAACTTTAAAAGTCACAGTACTCCACCAGTGTGATAAACAAAGAAGGATCTCAATGATTAGGTTTTGTTTTATTAAACAGTAAGGATATTTTTACGTAAAGCCTGATTATTCAATGACAATAAATTTTCTAGAATAGTTGGTTGAGAAATCCCTATTTTGGTGATAAAATAGTCAACACAGTATAAATATCAGGGTAACACTGAAAATCATACCTATGGAATAGAATTTTCCAAAATTCTAACAGGAAAAAGGTCCACAGTCCAGTAAGTTTGGGAAAATGTTGTGTTAAACATGTTTCTTTACTATAAGAATTCTTGGAACTGAGACTCAGAATCAGAAAGTCCTCATTTTCTTACAGCATCTTAACTGGAAACTTTAAAATTCTTTTTTTTTTTAAAACTCCTCAGCCTTTTCTTCTCTTCTTTAGAAAAAATTATTTTTTTTTAATATTTCTCCTCCTAAGTTTCACAATTTTCAACCTTCGGGTCTTTATCTTTTGACCTCTCTTCAAATATTCCTCCATTAAGTACATACAGTTTCTTCTAAAATCATGAGGTGAGGAAAACGAATTTTTATATCTCTTCATGAAGTAAATAAGGTTACAGAAATGATCAAAATACACTCATAGCTTAGAAGGATTACAACTGCATTAGTAAATTTTCCCTCTTAGCAAGTATTCCTATCTATCCTTCACCCGGTTACCCCTATTGTTAGCATCCTACTTACCACCAAATATTGGTCAAAGCTAAGAAATCATCATTGGTACATTAACAAAACTCCAGAATGTATTTAGATTTCACTAGCTTTTTCACTAATGTCCTTTTTCTGTTGCAGGATCCAATCCAGGAAAACCCATTATACTCTTGTCATACCTCCTTAGTCTTCTCTGATCTGTGACAGTCTCTCACATAATTGTTTTTCAGAACTCCAATCGTTTTGAGGAACAATAATCAGGTATTTTGTTGTGTGTCCCTCAGTTTGGGTTTGTCTGATTTTTTTCCCTCACGATTAGACTGGGTAGACTAGGATTGTGGGCTTTTATACTCACAGAGAAGTATATCTATAGAGGTACCCTTCTCATCACATCAGAACATGATGTGGACATGACTTAACACTGGTGATGTTTACCATGATCACTTGGTTAAGGCAGTGTCCTAACACCTTTCTTTGCTGTAAAGCTACTGTTGTCCCCTTTCCATACTCTATTCTTTAGAAGTGAGTCAGTAAGTCCAGTCCAGTCCTCAAGCACTTGGGGCTTGGGCTGGAGCACATTTGACATGAAGAGTTGCATTTATTTACAGTAAGTTGGAAACAGAAGAAATGAGTCGGAGAAGAGGATGGGAAAACTAAGAAGCTTTCCAGCTATTTACCAGACAAGGATTTCAATCATTTTTATCAAAATGTCTTTTTAAGGAGTTTACAAGGCTTGTGTAGTAAAGTAGCTTTTCCATTTCCTCCTTAAGAATCATCCAAAAGAAATAAGAACATGAAACAAAAATTGTAAACTTCGACTTCTAAGAAATTAGAAATGCAAACCCACAACACATGAGGAAGGGCTATCAAATGCAGAGTGAAGATGTTGAGGAAAGATGCCCATCCCTGCAGCTCTCAGGCAAACTTAGCAAGAAAAAGAAGTCAGACAAAAGAAGAAATCGGAAAATGAAATGCACAAACCTTAGAAAAGAGGTAATAAAATTACCCATCATTTCGGCTTCCCTGGTGGCGCAGTGGTTGAGAGTCCGCCTGCCGAGGCAGGGGACACGGGTTCGTGCCCTGTTCCGGGAAGATCCCACATGCCGCGGAGTGGCTGGGCCCGTGAGCCATGGCCGCTGAGCCTGTGCATCCGGAGCCTGTGCTCTGCAACGGGAGAGGCCACAACAGTGAGAGGCCCGTGTACCGTAAAAAAAAAATAAATAAATAAAAATTACCCATCATTTATAGATGTGATTATTTTCAAGTAAAACCCAAGAAACGCATTTAAAATATTGAGAATTTAGTAACGTGGCTGTGATGGTTAATTTTACATGTCAACTTGACTAGGTCAAGAGATGTGGGAATAGCTGGTTAAACATCATTTCTGGTTGTGTCTGGAGGGTGTTTCAGGAAGAGATTAGCATTTGAATTGCTGGACTAAGTAAAGCAGAAGGCCCTTCCCGACGTGGGTGAGCAATCGTCCAATCGCTGAGGGCCTGAACAGAACAAAAAGGTGGAGGAAGGTTAAATCCCCTCTCTGCCTGACTGTATGAAGGCTGGGACACTGATCTTCCTCTGCCCTCGCAGTCTTGGTTCTTAGGCCTTCATACTGGACTGGACTCTACACTGTGGACTCTGTTGCTCTCAGGCCTTTGGACTACACCACTAGCTTTCCTGGGTCTCTAGCTTGCAGGTAACAGATTGTAGAACTTCTCAGCCTCCATAATCATCTGAGTCAATACTTTTTAACAAATATATATTACGTTTCTCTGGAATTGATGAATACAGTAACAAAAGCACAAAATTAGCATAAAGGACTATATAACCTTATAATGAAAAGACATCATTTATAGAATACTAAATGAAAAAAAAATAAGCTACTTTATAAAACTAAAAAGAAATATTATATTAATAGTTATACTGACATCCCTAATAAGAATAATCAACACCAAGATATTAATTCTAAGTCAACTCCTGACTTAACACACAGCCAATATCAACCTACAGATACAATTTTAGGGAAAGGCTAGAAAGATTGATTCTAATATTAATATAGAAAGATAAATCCACAAAAAATGGCAAAATAACAGGAGTGGAAAATCAATTAGTGGAAGCCAGGGGTTGGGTGTTGGGGGAGTTGACTACAAAAGAGCAACATGAGGGAGTTTTGGAGTGATGGACTGTGCTGGTTGGATACACAAGTTCAAGAATTTGCCAAAATCCAGAGAAATGTACATCACAAAGAATAAGTTCTACTGTATATGAATAAGTGTGCCAGAAAAAGAATATAACCCACAAGAATAGTCAAGAAGTTCTGTAAGAGAAAAGTAACGAGGAGAAACTAGCTCTACCATATCAAAACATACCACAGTGCTAAAATAATCTAAACAGTGTGGTGCTGGCAGATGAGTAGGCAGATCCATGAAACCGACAACAAAGTCCAGAAATGAACCCAAATATATAAGGGAATTTAGTATAGAACACTTGCAGTCAAGAGAGAAAAGATGGAGTTTTAAACACATTAGGTAGCATCTTGGAAGGAAAAAAAAACGTTGGATCCTTACCTCCTACCTTCTATCAAAATAAATTCCAGATGGATTCTAGTTAGATAAAGGATATAAATCTGAAACATAAAACTTTAAAACCAATAGAAAAAAAATGGCAGAATTATTTTACAATCATGGAATAAGAAAAACCTTTGTTGGTATGACACAAAATGTGGTAGTCAGAAATGACTATTAAAAAAACTACATAAAACTATACAAAAATAAAAAATTTCTGCAAGTATCATTTGTTAAAAAAATGCATACACTGTATAGATATATGTATAGACTAGATCTAAACATGTAATACTGGCAACAGTGACTACCTCTGGGGGAGGAGACTGAGAAAACTAACACTAGAGCTTGTATTACTTATGTGTAGTTATCTACAAAAATATGAATTTTTTCGTTGTTTACTTCTATGCAGCAACTTAAATAACTGAAAGCTCCCCATAAAAAAATGTTCCTCGTAAGAAACATCCAATATAAATATCCAATTTAGAAATACCATGCATACCATACAGTTCCTAGTACAATGCTTGATATACAAGAGGTGCTTAAATTATGTAGGTAGCTATTATTCGTCACTGTCTTCAGACAATACATAATTATTTTGAAATTTATCCTTACTATTTTCAAAGTTGAGAATTCTATAGATGGTATCACTAAACACTGTAATAAAAAATATTCCTTTTTCCAGAAATAATTTCAGTTGGCCAACACTCAGTTAATGGGAATATTTAAACAACTGCCATTTAGGCCCTTCAACGTCTGATCACACACCCTTTGCACTTACACTCTGGGCCAACTGCACTGCTTTACAATTCCTGACTATGTCCTTGCTTTCCTCCATACTTTTGAAAATACTGTTTCTTCTGCTGAGAGAACTTTACCCCATCTGCCTACTGAAATCACTCTTCCTAACAGGGCCAGCTCAAATCCTGCTTATCCACAAAGCTCTCCTCAAACTTTGTGAACAGGTGTATTACATACACACACAAAGAGAAAGGCAACAAAAGATATAAGAAAATACAAAGGCAGAATGATCAATTTAAAAAGTTATTTATTAAACAAGTATATTCAAAAGTCCAACTTTACTGGATCCCTTTGAAACATCTATTCTGGGAAGAAGTATTTTGTCCAACTTTCTAATGATAAGGGAAATGATAAAAATAGAACAGGTATGAATAACATTTTAAAACAAACAAACAATAAAGCACATGGTAAATTTAGAAATAAAAATAAAAACACACAAACATACAAACTATTGAAGTATGAAAGCAAAACATTTCGTATGTTTTTAAATGCTTCTGGTATACTCACATGAGAGCCAAACTGTCTGTGTCCAAGTTAATAAACAGTATATAAACACCTTTTTAAGGTACCATACTTAGAGAAATAATTTTAGAATATGTATTGGGCATTTAAATTGTCCACATTTGGCAAACATATTCTACACATGAATGTATTCACTCATACTTAGTGAAAAAAGGAACTTAAAATTTAAACATCTTGATTTGAGAACTGTGGATTTGATAGTTCTGTTAAATTCCAACATCATAATCACCAAATGTGCTATCAAAAAAGTGATTCAAATTTCTTTTTAAAGCTGCTTCTGAAAATTCCAGTATTTTAGAGCAAAAGAAAACATCATGTATTCTTGCTTATGAATTCTGATGCTTAGTTTCTATGGTTAACACGCAAAAAAATATGTAACAGAGAAGATTCCTATAGAAAAGCCTCTGTCTTTCAGTAGTTCCAAATGGTGTTATACAATATTTCACTGGAAATAGTGGTTTTACCACAGATTTGGCTGTAGCTTCTGTTTAAAACATAACTTTGCCCCATAACATCCATCAAAGGCTTTAAAACATAATTGACTTTGGCAGTACACATGGAGATCATGATGTGAATGGGGACTGCCAGTGGATATAAGGGCCTTATGAAAGGGTTTGCTCTGTGTGTGTGTGTGTGTGTGTGTGTGTGTGTGTGTGTGTGTGTGTGTGTGTGTGTGTATTTTAAGGAGGAAACAGGATGAAATGGTTTATTCAGAACTATAAAACACATTTTCCTAATTAGATTTCAATTGTATAAATAATGTAAATCAAATGTTTAGAACTTGAATCTCTATGGGAGGCAACTATTTTTTTTTCCTTTTATCATTCTTTATAGCTGACAAAGCTTTAGTTACATATATTCTTCTGAACACTGAGGAAAAGGTCTCCTTTGTCCCCTTCTCAGTCTGAAAGAGAAGGAGAACGAATAGACCTGCCACTGGCGGGGCTGGAAAAAGTGAAAGGCTCCTTGTCCTTTTCTTTGCTATCATGCTTATGCTTGTGCTTATGCTTATGTTTGTGCTTCTTCTTCTTTTTCTTGTGCTCATGGTGATGGTGGTGATGGTGGTCGCTGTGTTTGGAGGACGTAGATTCTTTAGTAAATACTGAGAGTGGAGCTGCTGCAACTGGATGCATACTCATCTCCAAAGGTGATTGTTCTTTACCTTCAAGATTAAAAACACCCAAATGAATTCCTGTTAATAACAAGGAAAGTGAAATGAAAGTAAGAGGGAGTTGGTGACAGTACAGAAAAGACAATGGATTCCCAAGCGTTTATATCACTTCCATGAAAAAAATCAGGAATGGGAGAAGTATCCAAGTAAGACATCCAATTAGTTACACACAGGTAAGTTTTCAGCATTGTGACCAGGAAGTGAGTATTTCAATTCCTTGTAGTCTATACAGATTATGATATATACCAGTGTGTTATCCAACCATCTTCTAAAAATTAATATTCAATATTTTAAAGTACTATGAAGTGACAATGACTAGATGTGTGTTAGAGATTAAGACTGACATTGGTCAATGAAAACATAGCTCCTTAACCACAGTTCTGCTCTATGGTATTCGGGTGGGGAGGAGATTAGCACTACAGGCATAGTTCGTTTCATTGCACTTTGCAGATACTGCGCTTTTTACAAATGAAGGTTTGTGGCAACCCTGCCTCGAGCAAATCTATTGGAACCATTTTTCCACCAGCATTTGCTCACCTCTAGTCACTCTGTCACATTTTGGTAATTTTTGCAATATTTCAAAATACTTCCACCAGCAAAAAGATTATGACTTGCTGAAGGTTCAGATGATAGTTAGCATTTTTAAACTGAGGTATGTACATTTTTTTAGACACAACACTACTGCACACTTAGTAGACTACAGTATAGTATAAATATAACTTAGATGCAATGTCAAACCAAAAACTTCAGCATGTATTTTATCTCACCTAGAAATGGATCAAATGTCTTTGAAGGTTCTTTCCATTTCCAATGTTCTATCAGCCTAGGAATCTATAATAGTGAGTAGTTCTCAGACTCTAGTGTACGGGAATTTCTTGCTTCCTCCATACCCTACAATTCTTGGGCCATACCTAGAGAATTCTCTCTCTCTATTACTCTAGGTTAATGACACTGCTTTACATGCAGCCAAGTAAGAAAAAAACTTAATCATCTCAGGTGCCCTCCCTTCCAGATCTAGCTGCTTACCAAATCTTGTTTATTCTTACTTACAAGAATCTCTTTAATCTGCCTCTCTATCCCGCCTGCAACTGTACTAATTCAGACCACCTCATCTCATTTGGATCACAGTACTAGTCTCCTATGAACTGGTTTCTTTGCCTGAAGTGTCTTACACTTGAATCCACACTTTACATAGCTTCACAGTAGCGGTTCTCAAACTGGGGCAACTTTTCTCCCCAGGGGTTGTTTGACAATGTCTGGAGACGTTTTTGTTGTCACGATTAGGGTGGGATGGGGGGAGGAAGTGTTAGCCTGACTGTGCGTAGAGGCTAGGGATGCTGCCAAACATTCAAAACACAGGACAGCCTCCTAGAGCAAAGAATTCTCATGGCCAATAATGTCAACAGTGTTGAAGTTCAGAGGCCCTAGTGCATAGTTATCTTCCTAAAAACAAAGCTATCATGATTACTTGTTTAAAAACTCAGGTAGTTCTACTGGCAGAACAAAATCCTTAGACTTCAGTGCAGCAATTTCTGAAAAAAAATATATTTTTTATTCAGAGTAGTCAAAAAACCAAGCTTTTCACTAAAATGGACTTTAATGCAGTAGTTTCTTTTCCTTTTTAAAACGTAAATTCTCAGTGCTGATTTTGATCCAATCCGGCCCCAAGCCATGTTTTTACCAAAACAAGCATCACCATAGAAGTTTTCTAAAAATCACTTTCACCACTAATTTTAAGGACAGTTTACAATCTCTCTTGAATTTATCTTATCTTCCACTATTCCTTTCTATATATTCCAGACTAGCCCTTTCGTAACTCTGTGTATTTGTAAATGCTATTCCTATGCTTGGAACGCCCTTCCCTTATTTCTTTTCTGACTTGCACATTCATTTACAAATATCAGGAACTACATGGGAACTGGAAAAACAGGGATAAACTGGACAGATCTCAGTTCTCCTGGAGCTTACAAAGTAGCAAAGAAGAACGAAATTGAATAAGTACTCCCGATTAATAAAAAGACAAAACACAGAGTGAAACAGGAGCACAACAGGAGACTTAAATTAGTGGGGCAGTGGGAATCAAAGACAAACTTCTCCAAGGAAGTTATGTTTAAACTGTAACCTAAAGGAGGAGAAAGGAAAAGAAAAAAACATTTTAGGTTCTTATTAATTTAAAACAGCTTAAATGTCATTTTTGAGGGAAGTTTTCCCCAAACTGCCCAAAAAAATTAGTTCCCACAACATAATACAGATGAGGAAATTAAGACACAGAGAAATTAAGTGACTTGCCCAAGGTGGTACTGGCAAATCTGAGCTACGAAACCAAAGAGCCTGGACTCCAGAGTCTGTGCCCGCAGCCACTCTGCTCATCTGCACATGGCATGGTGCACACTGTCGCACACCTTTTTATCTTGGGGTCTCTTTCATTAGACTCATAGCTCCTTGAGGATAGGGCATCATCTCTGTATCCCAGTGTATTGCACAGCATCTAGCATCCTCATACCTCCACCTCCCCAAAACTTGCTAAATGAATGAATGAATATAACAGAATTATGCAACTGCTGTGTTTCTTTTTAAATAGGATGTCAGGTGAACTTAGTCAAACTAAATGCATTCTGAAGGTCACTGATTTTGAAGGGAGAGGAATAAAGTAGAGAAACTATTATAGACCATTCATTAAACTGGTATGGACTACTGTACCTTCTTTGTGTCGGGCACTGTTCCAATATTTTAGAACAAGCTAATGTGTTACAGTTCCTGTTCGCAAGAATTATTCACATTTTACTACCGCAAAATTACATTTTTTTTTTTTGCGGTACGCGGGCCTCTCACTGTTGTGGCCTCTCCCGTTGCAGAGCACAGACTCCGTACGCGCAGGCTCAGCGGCCATGGCTCACGGGCCCAGCCGCTCCGCGGCATGTTGGATCCTCCCGGACCGGGGCACGAACCCGTGTCCCCTGCATCGGCAGGCGGACTCTCAACCACTGCGCCACTAGAGAAGCCCCCCCCCCCTTTTTTTTACATTACTGTTAGTGTTAGCTTTACCAAAAAATCATGAATATAAAAAATGTAATTTGGGGCTTTGCTGGTGGCGCAGTGGTTGAGAGTCCGCCTGCCGATGCAGGGGACACGGGTTCGTGCCCCGGTCCGGGAGGATCCAACATGCCGCGGAGCGGCTGGGCCCGTGAGCCATGGCCGCTGAGCCTGCGCGTACGGAGTCTGTGCTCTGCAACGGGAGAGGCCACAACAGTGAGAGGCCCGCGTACCGCAAAAAAAAAAAAAAAAAAGAGAGAGAGCGAGCTTATATATATAAGCTAGTTTGGGGACTCTATCTTTTGCAATAATTGGTGCCCAGATATTCTTCAGAAAAAGAAAAAATTTGAGAGATATCTGATTTATAGTTAAGTTAAATATGCCACTATATAATTTTAATTTATATTTTAAATGAACTATATAAATATATTCTCGATTCTATAAATACGGGAATATAGGTCCCTACCTAACAGAGTATAGCCAAGTGACAAGAAGGAGTAATAGAGCTTCATAAACAAATTCCTTTAACTCCTATCTCATTATTTAGTCAGTCTACATCAAGAGACTTTGCAGCTTTCCAATTGGCTGTCTGCACTACTGGGAGTCTGAGGTCCTTTTCTGCACTGAGAGAAGTTTCATCATCTAATCCTAAACACCTACTTGGATTGCAGAAAAGCCAACGATTATACTAGAAACTGTACTTCCCAGTAGAGGCAACTGCCAAGTATACAACTGAGTGTACTCTTTTCCAAGGAATACTAATAGCCACTTCAAAAGTAAATTCAATCTCTTGTCTAGCAATCTTACACTTTGCATTCAAGATATACTGATTAGAATTCTTGCATTTCTCTTGATTTGTATGAAGTCTATTAAGAAGACAATGGATTAGCTATATCCAAGGATAAAGGTGTTAGAAACCAGGACTCCTAGGACAAATGGCTGATTCCAGGTCTGGCTAGAATATTTACAAGATGAGCCTGAAACATCTGGTATAATAATAGAAAGGAAGTTTAAAGCCTTCTCAAGAACTCAAGAGTCAAGAGTTCTCACCAATCGAAGCTGGGAAAATCTGAATATTGATAATATTCTGTAATTGATAATTGATAATATTCTGTAATGGACTAGAACTAATTGATCACCATTGGAGGATGCTAGCCAAATTATTATTTTGAAAATTATTAAATACATAGAGAGAATCAAGTCTTTATCTTTCTTTTGCTATATGATCTATACCAATGGCTAACAGCAGGTGAGGGGCAAGTTAGCTTTATAGAAATAATCAGCTTATAAATAAAAACAGAAAGATGAATTAGAATATCACCATCTTGTAACCCTTAATGAATTAATGGATCCAGGCCTTGAACACCTTAGTGGCTAACCTCACAAAAAATCAACCAGACATTGTATGCTTCCAGATGGAAGAACACACTACCATCTATAACCCTGAATCCAATTAAGTTTCTAGATATAATTACAAATTTAAAGGAAATACAGAGGACTCTAACATGTTAATTACACCACAGGTATACAATTAGCAAAATACAGACTTGAAAACTACAGATCAAAACCCTGGAGTTTGTAACACTGTAAAGGGGAAAAAACAATGGACTGGAAACTTTTAATTTTAAAAGATGTAAAGGATATATCAGCCAACTGCAATGTGTAGACCCTATGTGGACAGTGATCCAAACAAATAAATTGTTAAAAATTAAAATAAAAATAATGGCATTTATGATTCAACTGAAATGTAAACAGTGACTGTATATTTAATGATATGAAAAAGTCATTTATTTTTTAAAGTACAAGAATATTATTGTGGTTATGACTTTTTAAAGTCCTTATCTTTTAGAGATACACACAAAATTACCTATGCATAAAATGATATGTGGGATTTGTTTCAAAATAATTCAGAAAGGTGGAAATGGGAAAGGGTATAGATAAAAAACAAAGCTGACCATGAACTGATTGATCATTTCTGCATCTGAGTAATGGATACATGGGGGTTCATTATACTAGTCTGACTACTTCACAGTTTTCTATAATAAAAGTGTTTTTTAAAAAGGAGAAGTTAAGGCAAATTGGCACTATTCGTGAAAATGTTCAATGCTCATATTTTTTAAATTAGAAAGTTCATTTCTAGAAACATATCCCACAAACGTGCTCATGCATAAGTGCAAAGAAATATATACAGAAATAGTCATTAGAATAGTGTTTCTAACAACAGAACATCTAATAAAACCTAATGTTACCCTAGCATCACCACTAACCTTTAGCTCGTAAGTTTTCATTTATTATAGACAATATATATTTTTTATTTGTTCAATTTCTTTCCTGAATAATTTTTACCAGGTCTAATTCAAGGTGATAAGAAAGTACAATTTCCCTCTCATGTGGACCTGTATAACAGTAAGATTTGGGACACATACGAGCTTACTTTCACACTAGCATAATGAGGTCAACTATAGAATCTCTATTGAGAAAAATGCATACATTACCATCCCTGTGACACAATGCATAATCCCACATATCATTTTAGGGGTTTACAAGATGCCTGGGAACTTGAGGCCCACCCAAGGTTAGGTGCCACTCATTTTAAGGCTAATGAAAGCCCTTTTATAATTAAACCGCTTTGCTGTACACCTGAAACTAACACCGTAAATCAACTAAACTCCAATATAAAACAAAATTTTAAAAAAATTAAAAATAAAACTAATGAAAGCACTTTTAGTGACACAAAATATATGTCTCTATTGCAGATAGGAGATATACCAAGAAAAGGAGATAAAAATAATTCACAATATTATGATTTGCCTATTTCATGTTATAGGGAAAGAAAAAAACATGTTCAGTTTTGTTGTTCTATCTAACATAAAATCTTTCCTAGAGACCTACTGAATTCACTATGGATAAGGGTTAGCTGCAGTCAATTTAACAAATGCAAAACAAACAGAAAGGGGTACTTAATACACACCTAAGGTGGAAGCTTTCGGGCCCATCTGATAAAAGTGCTGGTAACAGTGAGTAACCTGCTAATTCTATTAAATTTATCGCACTAGGTATACATTTAAATTTAACACAAAACCTGCAGTTTCTATTAGGAAATGTGTGAAGTCTGTTCTTCAGTTTCTTTAGATCAAAAAAGTAAAGTGTAGAATTATATCATTATAATTTAAAGAAAAATATCAAAGTCTTTTTCATATTAGACTTTCAAAAGAAAGAACTCTAGCTTTTTTTTTTTTTTAAACGGATTTCTATACCAGAATAGTGCTTTTCTGACTTAGGCAAGAATTTGTCACATAGTACAGCAGCCCTGGCTAGGCAACTGCAGCAACTCTTCTTTTCTTCCCTACAGAAACCACCAGGGACTTCCCTCCGCTCCTCATCACTGCAATCCCCGCAGCAACCTGGGAGACAGACCAGCGGCCTCAGGCGCTGCAGCGGTGGGAGAGGAGAGGACGTGGTATGCTCAACCCATCACACCATGCGACCCACGCAGCCCTTTCCCCGGATTCCCTTCCTTAACTCAGGAGAAGGAGAAAGTTAAGCAATGAAGGAAAACATCCCTGCCGCTTCTCCTTTCTTACCCCAAATGGCTTAACCTACCAAACACATATCATCCCTACCCTAAAATATGCCCCTCACTATCATATGCAAGGAAAGAGAAAACTGGTGGGGTGTTAGAAAGTAAACCACGACCTATCCTCTACTTAACAGTGTCCACCCCTTCCAGATGACGTCTGCAACACATTCCAGTTCTCAACTGCCATCTGGCACGCTGGCTCTGAGGCAGCCATCTCGGACTTCATCTCAGCACATGAAAAAAAACACCAGGGGTCTCAAACTCAAAAGCCTTCAACCTAAGTAGACAGCATAAATGAGTAAGCAGACTACCGGGTGCAAACACAGAAGGAATCAATGGAATGGAAAGCACATCCCTGCCTAAGAGGGCCTCTCAGTTAACTTTTTCAAGAGAAGCTGGAAATCCAAATCTTTATTTGCAGTCTCTTCATTTTTAGTCAACTACTTCAAAAATGTTTGTAAGAATTCTATAGCCAAATAAAAGATGCCTCAGTTGGATAAGCTTCAATAAGGCCTCTCAAACCCACCTGTTAACTTTAATCTAGAATCCCTAGAGATTTAAGAGAGATCACAGCTTCCCTTACCACTATTCTGTGCCTCTTCTCCAGAACCCCCAACTCTCAACCCCAGGCCAAGGTAGCTACCACAGTAGGAGATCCCAGCTTCTGTTCCTGTTTTACTGCCAACTTTACCTGGGTTAGGTTAAAGTTGTGCTTCCAACAGCCCAAAATATAGAGCTCTTAGTACCCTTTCTCTTAGAAATACTGTGACACACAGTGGTTAGGTTTGATACTTCTATTCTTCAGTATAAGTTAAAAAGGGTTTTTGTTGGCTAGTTCAGGAAAGCTACTTATCAAATATAACAATATGTCTACGGGAAAACTGTTTTTAGAATTCCAAAATAAATACATGTATAAATAAACTTTTGGAACACTACCATTGGTAAAACAAATGTTTTCTAAATTCTAATAATGACACTGTTGAATTTTAAGACTTGCTCAGTGGTCGTAGGGTACTGGACAGCATAATTACATTTAAGGGAAATTACAAAGGCACATTAAAGAATATATTCAAAATTAAGTTTTACATATCAGTCTATATAATATACTGGTATACAATTTACTTCGTGACATAAAAGGGCCCTACACTGAAGCAACCAAAGCTAAAATGTTAATGTTTTCCTATTCCCTACCACTACCCCTTTATCTCCTCTCCAGTCTTCCCATAAGATGCCATGAGAAATATAAGACTGTAAAGAGATTCCAAAAAAAGTAAAAATGTAATTTTTAAAGCAATATGAAACAAAGGCACACTGGTGGGCACAAAAAGGTGTTAAGATTTGTTTCTATTCATATGTTAGCATGCCACATCACTAGGATAAACCAAACAAACATACTCAGAATTTTTACTGGAACAAGAATTTATCTGACTGCTGGAATTTAGACAGAATTTACTTTTTTTTAAAGGCATGGAAGATAGGCAGAAGCATCACTCTCAAACTATATCAAGAGGTTTGATATGCCCTACGCTTCATAATTTTAAAAGATGTAGAAAACTTTTCGTGTCTGAAAAAGTTTTAATAAGTATAATGATAATAAAGCAAATTTATACCAAATCCCAAAGCAAAAACAGAGAATACAAAATCGGCAAGGGCCGAGAAATGTCAAAATTCACTTATTAAAGTTAAGTGCTAAAGTCTCCAGCTGACTTCTTTCTGAAATATATTTTGTGAGAATCTGTTACAATAAATGCATAAAACACACAAAGAGATACAAGCAACCAACAGTCTGGGGTCTCGATACCAAAATATTTTGAGGTGTTGCTTTTGTTCAGTCTCCTACTAATCACAGCTGATCCCTAAGCTCCTCAAATCATTAAACAGTTACTCTTTTGTTTATATGATAAAAACATGGTTTATATAAACAAAATCCATCAGTTGGAATTTTAAAGCCTGACTAATGACTTCTGGAAGAAGTATTCTTTAAAAATGATTTTGCTTATGTATCTTGTTTTTCACTCCCTGTCCCTCCAAAACTTGAAAACTGAATCTTTGTTCATCAGCATCACAAGTTTACTCTTTATTTGGATTATAGTCTTCTAAGCAAAAGAAGAACAGGGTAAGTAGAAGACAATGTACAATAGTAAAACAGGTAATAGCCACATCTGAACTGAATTATCTTTCATAAACTTAAGTCCAATTAGTATGAAATAAATTTAAAAGACAAAATATGTTAGTTTCCTAGTTATATATAGCATCAAGTCTTCATGATTGACCATGAATGACCAATTGTAAACCTGTCAGGGGGAGGCTGAGAGGGAAGTAAGTAGTTGATTTTTATATTTTATAAAAGTATGAAGCTTTAGATTTCACACTTGCTACTGAGGCTGACATTTTCATATTACAGTATTCTTAGAAAAAGCACTGCAAGAAAAGATCAAAATGTTAATATAATGAGTATCTTTAAATGGCATTAAATACGGGATGCTTTTTTTCCTCTCCTTTCTACTTTTCTGTTATTTCAAAGTTTTATACAATAGGAGTATATTACTTTTGAAATAGCAAAACGCCTAATTTAAAAGTCTTTAAGCCAAAGCAATATTAAGAAAGAAAAACGAAGCTGGAGGAATCAGGCTCTGTGACTTCAGGCCACACTTCAAAGCTATAGTCATCAAAACAGTATGGTACTGACACAAAAACAGAAACATAGACCAATGGAACAGGACAGAAAGCCCAGAAACAAACCCATGCACCTATGGTCAATTAATCTATGACAAATGAGGAAAGAATACGCAATGGAGAAAAGACAGTCTCTTCAATAAATGGTGCTGGAAAAACTGGACAGCTACATGTAAAAGAATGAAATCAGAACATTCTCTAACACCATATACAAAAACAAACTCAAAATGGATTAAAGACCTAAATGTAAGACTGGATACTATAAAACTCCTAGAAGAAAACATAGGCAGAACACTCTTTGATATAAATCGTAGCAATATCTTTTTGGATCTGTCTCCTAGAGTAATGGAAATAAAAACAAAAACAAACAAATGGGACCTAATGAAACTTAAAAGCTTTTGCACAGCAAAGGAAACCATAAACAAAATGAAAAGACAACCTACAGAATGGGAGAAAATATTTGCAAACTATGAGACTGACAAGGGATTAAGTTCCAAAATACACAAACAGCTCATACAGCTCAATGTCAAAAACGTAAACAACCCAATCAAAAAATGGGCAGAAGATCTAAATAGACACTTCCCCCAAGAAACATACAGATGGCCAACAGGCACATGAAAAGATGCTTAACATCACTAATTATTAGAGAAATGTAAATCAAAACTACAATGAGGTATCACTTCACTCCAGTCAGAATGGCCATCATCAAAAAGTCTACAAATAATAAATGCTGGAGGGTGTGGAGAAAAAGGAACCCTCCTACACTGCTGATAAGAATGTAAATTGGTGCAGCCACTAAGGAATACACTATGAACATTCCTTAGAAAACTAAAAATATCAAGTTACCATATGATCCAGCCATCCCACTCCTGGGCCTTTATCCAGAGAAAAACATAATTCAAAAAGATACATGCACTCCAATGTTCATAGTGGCACTATTTAAATACAATAGCCAAGACATGGAAGCAACCTAAATGACCAGCGACAGATGAATGGATAAAGAAGGTGTGGTGTATATATACAATGGAATACTGTATATATTCATCCATAAAAAAGAATGAAATGATGCCATTTGCAGCAACATGGATGGACCTAGAGATTATCATACTAAGTGAAGGAGGCCAGACAAAGAAAGACAAATATCATATGATATTTGTTTATATGTGGAATCTAAAAAAAAAAAAAAAATTAACTTACTTACAAAACAGAAATAGACCCACAAAGAAAACAAACTTACAGTTACCAAAGGGGAAAAGGGGGGAAGGCATAAATTAGGAGTTTGGGATTAACATATACACATTATAATACATAAAATAGATAACCGGCAAGGATCTACTGTATAGCACAGGGAACTATACTCAATATTTTGTAATAACCTATAAAGGAAAAGGATCTGAAAAAGAATATATATACACATATGTATAACTGAATCACTGTGTTGTAATATCAGAAACTAACACATTGTAAATCAACTATACTTCAATAAAAAATAATAATATATGTAGCTTACATTTGAAAAAAAAGTCTTTATGTCAGATAATACAGAGTCAATGTGTTACAAGAAAAGCAAGTCCTGAGATCTGTCGTTTTTAATGTATTCTTTAAGTTGATAAAGAAACTTTATGAAGTTAATAGATTCGTTCTTGAGCAAAACAACAGCAATGATAATAATAATTTCACCTGTTCCCTTTCGTGCAAGTTCCATATTCCACTGGGGTTTTGTGATGGGTGTGCCATCAGAACCTGATGAGTGCTGGGGGATTAAAGCAGATCGGGAGCTGGCTGGCCGGTATTTAGAGAGCCCTAAAATGCCAAAGAAGAGCGAAAACAGGGATTTATTTCTTTGTTTCCCCAAAGAAGAAAACAGTCTGAAGGTTTTTATAAATTAACCTTAAAGCCAGAATCAGTTCAACAGTAAAATTCCAATAATAAAAAGAATACTACTTTTTTAAAGTACTGAAGATCCCCCATTTGATTTACTTCTTTGTCATGGTTCCAATATACTTAAGTCTGAGAAAAATACACATTCAAGAAAGACAGTATACCTGACTGGACTGCTGAACATCTAACTTGGAGTCTACATTCTGGGGCAGAACCATGTCATGTTTTTTATTATTTATGTGGAATTTTGCATATAGTAAAGCATGCCTGCTCCCCCCAAAACTTATTAATAAATTCTATTATAATATTTACTCAACAAATAGATCAAAATAATTTAGGGATTACAGAAGATATTTAAAACAGGAACATTTTAATGGTATAACGTGAACAGCACTGTAGTATCAGGAGACCCAGGTTCTAATTCCAAATTATCCACAAATTAGATATACAGTCTAGGTAAGACATTTATTTTTTTGTGCCTCAATTTCATTTGTCACATGGAAGAGTTCAAGGATTTGGGTCTAGCACTGAGTTGGCTATTACTTGGGTGTGTCGTTTAGGGTAAATCATTTAATATCTCTCTCCTTAAATTTCCTTGTCTGTAAAATTGACAGAATAGATAAATAACTGTTAAGACCTCTTACAAGTATAAAAGCCAAAGAATTCACGACCTGTCAGTTTTCAAAGATAATTAGGTTCATATTCTACCTGATGCCAGTTTTCTACTAGCTCATCCTAGATTACTAGATAGTAAAAAGTACCTTAGGTCTCACAAATAAAATTAAACAAAAAGCCAAACAAACAAAAAGCAGACCAAGGTAGGTAAGGGAGACTTGCACAAATACAGCATGTTAAAAAAAAAAAACAAACCTCATTCAAATGTAAAGATCATAAATTATAACCACAAGCAGCATGAAGTATAAATAGGATTTTCCAGTAAAAAGAAACAGGAACAGGACCTCCCCCGCAAAAAAGAAAAATAGTCATATTCATAATAAAAGAAATGCATTATAAACTTAATGATCATTTTATAGTTAATAAATATCTTTTAAGTTATTACACTGACAATAAAATAGTACCATGAGATACAAAAATGATACATATTAATGAATTACACCTATGGATCAAGATGGATGAATTTGGGCAGCAAAAGGTTGAGTGAAGAAGACCAAGTCATACTGAGCATCATACCATTTTCATATAATTCAAAAACTAAGGGCAAGTAAACATATAGATCATATATATATGTGGTATACTGTAAAGAAAAGCAACAGAATGATTAAAAAAAAGAAAAAAAATTCAAGACAGTATTTATTTACTTGTAATGCAAAGACAGGTGAACAGAATCAGGGAAGAAGCATAAAGGGAACGGCCACGGCATGGAGTATAATATACATGTTAAGGTGGGTGGCAGGTTCACCAATATTTGTTTTATTACTGTATTTCACAACTTACATGCAAGTTACATCAAAGCTTTATTCCTGAAAATTTAAAAATGCTGATGACATGAACTAGGTATAATCTCTTCAAAGGGCATTATGGCAATAATATCAAGAGCTATGAAAATCTTCTAAAGATAAGTATCTTACAATAAAGCTAAAAAATCACCAAAAATATATTTTGGGGAATTTATCCTAAGAGCATAATTTGACAAAAACAAAACCTTTTGTATGAAGATATTCAGAGAGAATTATTTGCAAAAAATTAAAATTGGAAACAAATGCCTGCCCACAGGGAAATAATAAGGTAAATTCAAGTGTATCAACTCAATACCGCCTCAGGTAACATTTTCAAAAGAAATGATTATGATGTTTGAGAGATGCATGCAAAAATCTATGATATGATATAATATTATGTGGAACAGGCAGTCAAGAAGAGAAAGTAGTTGTGTTACAGGCTGCATTTACTGTAGTCAAGAAGTTTTGTTTATAATTATGGTTACATTATTTATAAAAAAACAAATTTAGTATTTTATTTTGAGGTTAAGCCTACTACAAAAAACAAAACAAAAAAAAGAAATGAAAGCTATTGGAAGGAATCTGATGCATGGATTTTTGAAAAAACAAATCTAGAAGTAAGCCGAATATTTAAAAAGGACCATAATAAAGTAAAAATCAAATGAAAAACTTTGAAAAACTCTATTCCTTTGCTGACATGTGTTATAATCTGATACAATCTAGTATTTTATACTGGCTACTTCTAAACTTTATAGTTGTTCTCTTCAAAATAAAGCAACACACCTTAAAATAGTGATATCGCGTGAACTTTCTCCATCAACCCGAGTGAATGCAATATATCTTACCTGGAGTTGACGGCCTTTCAAGCATGTTTAAATGATGGGAAATGAACGCCTGGCTATCATGAACAGTATCCATATCAATCTCCTCCTCATCTTGAGAGCTTGAAAACTAAAACACACACATACAAAACAAAGGAGCAAAAGAGCCATTATATCACTTTATGTTTGGATTTTTGCTCTTGAGAAAGGTAGCAGAAAGGCCACAGGATATACCCCCAAAAAATCTTAAAAGGAAAAGTAGTTTTTTTCTCAAAAAGTATTAAGAGAAAGAAAAGATTATTTGGTTCAGCCTCCAAAAGAAGCTGATTGGAAATTACAAGAAATATAATAGCAACTAAAATCTGTTCCTATGTTGTGGGAAGAAATAGTGAGCTGTGGTAGATTGTGCACACACAGTTCCTCCTCCAAACAGAGAAGTATGTGATAATAGAAGTTTAACAATCAGTTGGAATGTCTTAGATGGACATTTGAGTTCTTTTATGGTTCAGTCTGTCCCAACTGTTCCTGCTAAGGAAAAACCATTGCAAGTATTCAAAAAGATTTACAAGAAGGTGAATATCCTACACTGTTAATACAGGTTTAACCTGTATTTCTTACTCTGATTTTGAGTTTGACTTTACTGCTATCCTCATTCTTCTCCAGTATTTGACCAGGTTCTAGTGGGGACCCCAGTGGTGTATCAGCCTTCCTCTTCACTCCCTGCTGATGAGCTGATATATTACATGATGCTTCCTTGGCAAGGTGATCATCTTCCTGTGGCAATATTCAAGATCAAAATTAGATTTCTGAAGACAAGTAGCTCATGTTATAGCTGAAAACTAATACCTATAGCAACCATGCAGATTAGAGCATGCCCAGTGCCTAAAAGTAATCAGCAATGGGCTTAAAATAAATCTCACCTTTTCCTATCTGCTGGTCTTTTTGGGGGGGAGAAGGGAGACAGTAAAGTGAACTTTTAAAGCTTTCCCCAAAGCATATATCTTTTGGTGTCATTTTCTTCTTTTATCCTAAAGACTCCAAGTATGAAAGTGGATAACTTAATATACATGGGCAAGAATTATAAACATATTCATTTCCACTGGTTTCTAAATATTCAGATATAAAAGAGCTCTTTAATGAGACTCTTTTTTTTTTCTATTAAAAGATGCGTCTTACTTCTTCATAACCCAAACTCTAGGATATATTTTAAATTTATAACAAATAAGTATGCTTATATTTCAGAAAATCTAGGTGGATAAGTACTTTTAAATGACTATTACTAACTAGCATAAAGAGAAATTTGAGTTTTAAAGTGTCAAAACACCAGCAGGGAATTGCCAGGCAAGTAATCTGGTCTAAATATTGGTGAAAAATGAAGCTTCAAGTACTGGGGACATTTTGTCATCAATAAGAAAATCATTTCTGGAAAACTTTCTTTAAATTACAGTAAAATAATTGATATGACCCTAAAGGTCTTTCTACAAAAAGCTTGGTAATTTCATAATGCATAGTTGGAAATAAAAGCTTTTCTAAAAGCACACATACACATATATGTAAATTAAAAAATATAATGCATACTCTCCTCCCAAAATCAGCAGATTACGCTTTTACCTGACCATTCATTGTTATTTATTTGATTCAATAAGCATTTTCCAGGCACCCTTCATATGTTTAGAATTGTGCTATTATGCAAAGTAGCAAAAAAAAAAAGTCAAGGCCCTGTGTTCAAACAGCTTGCCATTACAATATATGGACAAGATAGGTTAATATGTAATAGGTTAAATATTCATTTCAGTATTCTACTACTCAAAGTAGAAATTCTATGCTCAAGTACAAAAAAATCATTGTCATCACAAAAAAAGGAGTAAATGGACTAGCAGCACATCATTTGTTATGTGCAGCTCTGTATCAATAGCTGTCAGTAGCACTTTATAAATTGTGAGTGCTAAACTAATGTCAGCTAGCAGTTTTCTAAATGGCACAAGAAGCTGTTAGTGGCTTTAAAATTCACCAGTTCAAAAGAAACAATTCTCTTCTTCAGAGCTCTACATAATAAAACTACACCTTCTATAACACATGTGATTCTTACAGGGTTCTGAAATCCAACTAGCTGTGTGTGACTACTTGGATTAACCGCAGCTTCTTGGTTGCCTGCTATGGCCTCTGGAATTATGGTTGGATTCAAGACAGCTTTTTTCTCTTTCAGATTAAGGACCAAGCCAAGTTCTGGCAAGGGTAAGCAGGAAGGTCTACTGAGGCCAAACAGTGTGAAGTACAAGTCCACAGCACCACACCGTAACCGCCAGTCATGTGAAGTACCTAGGAAGTAAATAACAGTAATAATAAAAAGTCAACATACACGTTTATCCATACATTTTTCAAATGCTCCAGAACCTGTACAGAGGGAAGGGATGAGAGAGTTATGATACCTAAAGGAGCCACCTATTGACCTAGGCCCCAATGGCAAACCCTCCACTCTAAAGACACTTCTTATAACACGGGAACCTACAACTGCTACAGAAACAATAAATGTTCAAATGCAATCATCAATCTTACAACTGGAAATATTTTATTCTTTCATTCTTCCTACAAAATAAAAATCAGACACCTAGCATAAATCTAATATTCCCAAAACAGTGTTTTTTCTTGCTCTAAATCCTTTTATTTATTTTTTTTTGCTATACACGGGCCTCTCACTGTTGTGGCCTCTCTCGTTGCGGAGCACAGGCTCCGGACGCGCAGGCTCAGCGGCCGTGGCTCACGGGTCCAACCGCTCCACGGCATGTGGGATCTTCCCGGACCGGGGCACGAACCTGTGTCCCCTACATCGGCAGGCGGACTCTCAACCACTGTGCCGCCAGGGAAGCCCTAAATCCTCCTTTTAGTTCCTCCTCCTTGGTAACTGCTCCACATTCATTCATTCTGTTTATCTTGTCTGATTTTCTTCTTGAATAGCTTGTTAGGAAGACAGCACACCAAGAGCCTTCATGAACCCTACCACTGGAAACAAATTCTCCTAACCCTCAAATTTATTACTTTCAGGTTTTAAATACAGTAAGAAACCCTACAACTATTTGAAATAACACAATTCTAAACTTTGACTTATTTTAGAGAAGTAAACTATTTTGCTAAACACCTTCATATTTGTGTTGTTCTAGTAGGTATTTATTTTAAAAAACCAAAAAACAAAAATAAGCAAACCCTGGAGATGGCAACAGGTCATAAAACATGTATTAACCAGAAGAAAACTGCATCTGTAGAAATTCAGTTTAAAGTAGAGACACTTTCCAAGTTCTCTGATGAGTCTCAGTGTCTTCATCTCCAAAATAAGGGTTTTGGTCTCAGATTATACCTTACCCTATAGCAATAAAAGACCAGAGCACAGTGACATCAGAACTCTTCCTCACTTGCCTTCTTTTCCCCAGTGGAACACGCCAGGTAGATACTGCCACCAAACAGAACTGTCAAGGTGAAATTTTCATCTAGGTTTAGATAATTTCTATGGTTTCTAGGCAGAATCTAAAATGACCTAGAGAATTTAAAACATGTGAGAATAAGAAATATTCTTCTGGATAAGAAAAATAAACCATATAAATACTTAATTTCGGCCAAGAAATGTGGTTTCAAACAGGTACCATAATGTTTTAAAAAGGAGAAACAAAAAGGAAAGAAGTTGCTACAGCAAACTTTAGACAGCATAAATATTAAGCTTTGTGGTTTTCAACAACAAATATTAGAATAAGTAAATACATTGTAAGCAAGTACGATTTTGATAAGATTTACTCTGACAGATAGGTAACTATTATATTAACTATGTGCAAAGAACATCCACATGGATTTATAATTTTAATTTACAGAGTTCTTACTATATACTACACACTTGCTTGGCAATATGCATGCCATTAAACAGCTATCAATCCTATTTGAGACATCTTCAGTTTTGCTACTGTGTGATAAGGTAACAGATACATAACACTGCTGAAAGCAAGAGAAAGAGGCAGGAGCTTGAGAAGTATGAGTTTTTATATCATAAAAACTACAGAGAAACCAGAAATCGGAAGAACAGTACAGAGTGAAAGTAAGGATTTTATAACTGGAAATCCATTTCCTTCTCTGGAATATCCATATTTGGATACTTTAATGGACTGACATTGCCTAGTTTTTTGTAGGCACTCATTATTCTTCTCAAAGAATTTTACATATGTAAATGTTCCACAAAGGATAGGTATCAGATTCCTGGGCCTTTTATTACAAAGGCTGGAGGGGCTCAACCCTCTCAGGAAAGGGAGGGAATCCGGCCAGAGCAGCTAGCCCTGTATCTATCTATTTATTCATGGCTATAGCAAGAAAAGAAGTGAATCTCAGGCACGTTATCAGTAAAGAAGCTAGAATGGCTTAGGGTGCATTTACACTGGAATAAAACTTAACCTTGAAGAGCAGTATTGCCCAATTATGTCCACTGCAAATAATGATCCTGGAATCTTTATACAATGTAGATGACATTGAAACAAGTCAGGCAACTGAGTATGAATTACTAAAAGTTTCTTAAAAAATTAATTTTAAAAAGCAAGTAGATAATGTATATTTTGATGAGCTAGGGTGTTGTTTTGTTTTTTGAAAGTCAGCTAAGGATGGTTAGGCAGCACAGTGAATGAAAGCTGCTAAAAGCACTGAACCTCTAGAATATGGTTTTTGTTACTTTTTATTTCTATGTGGGCTTTTTGGTTTTGGATTTGTAAAGGTTTTGGTAGACCTTCAATTTGTAGGGAGGAATGAGCATTATTCTTCTGTTCCTGGGGGAAGTCCTTGATTAAATGTTTTTTTCCCACAAAAAACTGACTTATAAATATTACAATTTAAGGCTGATAAGAGGGAGCTAAAAAAATAAGCAGTGCTTCTGTTAAAATTATAAGACAGAAAAAAAATGAGAACATCATGTTTCAAAATCATGGCATAACATCTTAAAATGGTTGTCACTTTATAGTGGAATACAGTCGGAAAAAACACTTCTGCTTACTTACTAGTCAGCTCTGTGATTCTGGGCAATTCAGCTGCCCAGGCCATAAAATGAGAACAATTAACTTAATCTTTAAGGTCCTCTCAGGTCTAAAATTCCATGATTCCAAATCAACCAATTCTATGAGAAATAAGCCCTGGAAGAGCTCCTGATTTCTACCCTCAGTGATAGCATTCTGAAGACCCTTCTTTAATCTTCTAGCTACCCCTCCCAACACAATCACTTATATGGCAAGGAATGCCCATATATATGGAAAAACAAGTCATTTTTTCCTCTCAGGTAAAAATGCTGTCCATTCTGGTCTCATTAGCAGTTATACTTTGGGACAAGCCCTGCTTACCTGAATCAGAAGAACAATGCTCAGTGTTGATGTTCTCTATTCAAATCAGAAAGTATCTAAAGACAAATCCTCCAAATAACAAATCTGATCTTAAAAAAGATCATCACTTCATTTTCTGAAGTAATTGACGTTAAAGCTGATCAAGCCAAAAAGCTGCTAAGAGGAAAGCTCACTTTAAAAGCCACCATTTTCAGGACATTTTTCTTTTTCTGGCTGCGCCCTGTGGCTTGTGGGATCCTAGTTCCCCAACCAGGGATCAAACCCGTGCCCCCTGCAGTGGAAGTGCAGAGTCCTAAGCATTGGACTGCCCGGGAATTCCCCAGGACATTTTTCAATAAACCCAGCACTCCTTATTGATGACAGAAGCTTAAAAATTTGTACAGCTAGGCCACACAAGTATGACTGCCATATGGTAGTTCTGTCCTGATCTTTCTGTCTATCTTACACTAAAGTAAAAAAACACAGCAAATTTCATATATATTCATGTGTGCATTTACATATATAATTTCTGACAAAAAAATGAATTACGTCTAATAAAAATGTTTTAATTTTCTTCCACCATTCCTATTTCTAAGAGGAAGGGTTTGGGGGAGAGAGAAACAGAGGGGCGGAACTTTGAAATCTGATGTTAATATCAAAATTGTTTATTTTCTTATTCCGAAACCTGGCAAATCCTACCGAACTGAATTTTAAGTAGTCCATCATTCTACCCTCTAGAGCACAGCCGTAAACTTTCAAACATAAAAGTTATGATGTAAATAAACAGCCTTCAATGTTCTGAATAATTACATAAATGTTTTTATGTCATTCTTACAGTGAAGTGCCAAACAATGAAGAGCAGCTTGTGAGTAAGGGCTAAAATTTCCTTCATGATGATATAGTATCTCTTCAATGAATGCTTATTATCTTAAGGGGGGAAAAAAGCATTGTTAAGCAGGCAAGACCAGAGAAAGTAGTTACATTTTAAAATATAGTATTTTAGACATTGTGGGCCTTTTGGTCTCTGTTCAATTACTCAGCTGTGATGCTGTAGTGTAAAAGTTGCCATAGACAATACGTAAGCAAATGAGCAGGACTGTGTTCCAATAAAATTTTATTGGTGGATGCTGACATTTTAATTTCATAAAACTTTCAGGTGTCATGAGACACTATTAACATTTTTTCCAATCATTTAAAAATGTAAAAGCCATTCTTAACTTATGGGCTGTACAAAAACAGACGGTGGGTCAGATCTGGCCCTAGAGCCACTGTTAGCTGACCTCTGCTCTAGATGACATATATACTTTGAAATCTGTAGAAATGAATTCGTACAAGTACATAAAAATTTACAACTGAAATTTACTGATGAACATGCTAATGAATAACATATTGATGGGACATCATCATGCAGCATTAATTTACTGCACACAGTTCCAAACACTTATCTGGCTGTCAGTTTACACGTAACTCTGTCAATATCAGCGCCAGTGGAGAATTTATTCTCAAACTGAAAATTTATTAAACATGATTTAAGGTCTACAGTATTACAAAAAATGTAGTCTAGTCCAGTGGCCATTTCTATAGAATAAGACACAGTTACAAATAAATACTGGAATTGCTGTAATAAATTTATTTGCCATGGAAAAATGATGTGTAATTATTTTAAACAAATTACTATATTATAATTAGTTAACATTTTTTATTACTGTGATTACAATTTTGTATTTTATGTTCAGTAATTTGATTTGTGAATTTTATAAAGAATGACTTTACACCTGTTGCAGTTGTTATAACTGGGAAATAAACACTATACTGACTTAAAAAAAAAAGCACCAATAAAAATTTCTGATTCTTAGGTTTTTATTTTTTAAATGAATTTTTTAAATTACTGTCATGTTGAGCTATAATCCAGTACTTTACCTAAAAGCTACAAAAAGTAGGATCTCATATATTTTGAATTTTGAAACATTTTTCTTTGGGAAAGGAAAACGATTTCTTTCAGTGTGCAAAAAAATACATACAGCTAACAGAAGTCAGACAGGTCATAATTCCACCTGCTCCTCGCTGCCTACAGGATAAAACACAAATTCCTGAGGCCCTTTGCTTTTGGATCCTAATCTATCTTTCCAGATTAACACTCACTATTTTCCAAATATCCTTTCAGAACTCAAAGGTTTTACATATACTTAATTCTCTTACCTAAAATGTCTTTCTCCTGATAAACTCTTTTCCATTCCTCAAGAGCTGGCTCAAATACCACCACTCCATGAATAGTCCAGCATTCCAGGCAGGGCTCACGGTTCTGTTCTTCAGGTTACCAGGGTATTTTGCTCTTCTCTTTATTTTAGCAACTACCTGTTTGTATTATGGTCTATCTGTTCCTATGTCTCTCTTTCCATTATACTAAGTTAATGGAAAAGGCATCTTTGTATGCAAAAACATAGCACAGGGGCTTCCCTGGTGGCACAGTGGTTGGGAGTCCGCCTGCCGATGCGGGGGATGCGGGTTCGTGCCCCGGTCTGGGAAGATCCCACATGCCGCGGAGCGGCTGGGCCCATGAGCCATGGCCGCTGAGCCTGCGCGTCCGGAACCTGTGCTCCACAACGGGAGAGGCCACAGCAGTGAGAGGCCCGCGTACCGCACAAAAAAACAAAAAACAAAAAACATAGCACAATGGCAAACAGGAGGTGCTCAAGAAATAACTGATGAATAAATTAATACTTGAAACCCTTAAAAAGAATTGCCCCTGGACAATGTAATATTTTTAACTAAAAATAAAACTATTTAAGATTCTTAAGCAACGAGGGATGAAGACTATATAATGTGAAAGATGTTTCTCTTTAAAAATGTGTTACTTTCTGTGGAGGATTATTACTTTAAAAGCTGTATGGGAACTATAAGGACATTTTTGGGGACAACTGAGGAAACCTGAATATGGGATATATATGATAATGGTATTGTGTAGATGCAGGAGAATGTCCTTATTCTTAGGAATATATGCTTAGTATTTTGGGAAAAGTATCATGAGGCAACTTATTTTCAAATGATTCAGAAAAAGAGGGTTTGTAACATATACACAGAGAGTGAAAAGAGAGAAAGTAAATATGGTAAAATGTTAACAACTAGTTAACAGAGCTGAAAATATTCAATATATGGTTATTCTTTATACCATTTTTTAAATTTTTCTAAGCTTTGAAAATTTTAGAAACAAAATGGTGGGGAGAAAATGTTATATGGGAAAATTAAACCAGTGAATGAGTTAAGATATCTAATATGAGTATGCACGTGTACATACATCTATAGTTGTTTGTGTGTGTGTGTGTGTGTGTGTGTGTGTGTGTGTATTTTCACAGCAAAAACTGTTAGGAAGATACTTGAGTAGCGCCCAAAACTCAAGGATAAGTGGAGCTACCACACAGCAGGCAGAGTGCAGATACCAGGCAGTCCTGGCATCTTGAGAGTAGAAGTCTGAGAACACTCCTTCTGGCACAGAGCCATTAAAATCCCCCCGGTACATTTCTAAAAAGAGTATTACTAATAGTCATTGAATGATATATCAATTTTTTAAAAAGCACAAATGTGATTTCTTAGTTCATCTTACTTTCAAACTAATTTCAATTTTCTAAATCCTGTTTCTATGTATCCTACTGCAATTAATCTCTTATTGAAAAGTTTCTGAAACCAGCTAAGCAAAGAAACTTTGATTCCTCAGGAGTACCTGATGACCATCTCATAAGATGATCCTTCCTTAACCGCCATGATACGTCTCCATATATTTCAAATGAGTTCAAAAATTTTATAACTAAGCAAAGTCAACACCTTTCAAATCCACCTTGGAACAGGACAAAAATAAATGAATTAAATATAATTAAATCCCTATCGCCCACAATTTATTTGTTCTCCATATGTAAATCAAGATAATGCTTATCTCAAGTGACGTGATAACCCAGGAACCCCAATAAAGAGTAAGGGGCAGGCAGAGTTCCAAAGGATTTAGGGACTTAGATGATGCTCTAGCTCCTTTTGTTACAAGTGAGTTCTCATTAACATTTCTTAAAACAGTAACTGTTAAGAAGGTAATATAGCAATGTGAAAAATTCTCATGATAAAATGCAATTTAAAAACTTCACTACAACTATGTCCATACACATATACACAAAGAGCAATTTTTTTCCCTAAAGACCAAATACACTCAAATCTGAACAGTGGAGATATAATGAAATTATATGGTATTTTCCTTTTATGTTATTTTGTGCAGACAAACTCTGCAACATGATACTACTTATTATTGGAAAAAAAAACTTTAAAGGAATTTCTTAGATCAGATTCATTTATGTATCCCAGAGGCCCAGGCTTGGAAGGGAAATGGGCAACCTTCTAATCAATCTTCCCTAATGCCCAATGTTCTCCAAAAACATTAAAAAGAAAAACAAAACCAAAAAACCCTCCCAATTATTTGTGCCACTCCCACTGTTCATATTGCTCCCAGTTATTTATCTGAAGAACCAAGCAAAAAACTGCTTATGACCATGGCCTCACTGATCTGTTCTGTTTAGATTATTGGCACAGAGAATTCCAAACTGAAGCAGTAACTGTACTTTATACTGAACACTATCAAAAATAAATACTAAACATCAATCAGACCTTGAGTTTGTATAACCACAATCTTCCAATGGGCTTCAAATGTTTTACAGAGATTGTCTCATTAATCTTAAACACACATTTATTTTGTCCATGAAATCTTCCCTAGAAGGTGATATGAGAATTCTTTGTACTTCATTATGCCTTCCTCAAAGTTGTAATCCATCACAACCATGGAATCATGCATTCTTACTAAGAATATATTCAACACAGTACAGTTTGTGCCACATATTAACTGCTGAATGATCCTTTACAAGTTTGTGAACTTGTGTGCTCATCCCCTGGATCTAAATGACAGTAATCACCAACATTCTTTAAGGTAACCACCAGTAGCAAAATATAAAACATGTAAACAGTAGCACTTATTCTTCTAGGTATTAGGGAAAATATGAGAATAATAATTTGGCAATATCGACATAAACTGGATTATGTGTTGTTTTCTGAATATTTTGAGGACAAGGGCCATTCTATTTTCAATTTTATTAAATTTCAATGAAATATCTACTATGGTGCCTTTACTTGGGGTTATTGGACTATGACTATTGAAACTGAGGGACGGAAGTTATACAACCACAATATCTCAGTGATAGTAAATTAAATAATTTTTGAAAAAGAATCAGAACTTGGTATTTAGTTGTGATTCAGTGAAGCAGTCACTAATAAGATAGGCAGGGCAAGTTATTTTCCAATATTCTAGAAAGAAGGTAAAGTGACATATTTATTAGAATGAATACCCACTGCTCCCTCACCGTCTATCTGTAACAACTTGTCTTTAAGCAAAACACTTTTCAGCCTAGCTTTTGATTGAATTTTAAATCAAAACCAGTGAATTTTAAATCAAAACCAGTATTACAATTTCAACATATCAGAGACATAAGGCAAATTTTTTTTACATATATACTACAGTTAGAAGTCAATAGGAAAAGACCAATAATTCAATTAAATAAAAATGGCAAAGAAAATGAATGACTTACATGAAAGGAACTACAAATAGCTGACATATATGAGAAGTATAATGATATCATTACTATGTTAGTATAACAACATTTTTGAGCACATAATATGAACTAGTTACTGTGCTTTACAAATATGAACTCATTTAATTTTCAGTTTGCAGAAGTAGGTACCATCATCACCTGCATTTTAAAAATGAAAAACGATAGGCTTAGACAAGTCACATTGAGAGTAAGTCATCCAGCTGAGACTTAACCCTCAGCAAACTAGCTCCAGAGCTCATGCTTGGGAGCACTAACTGCCTCTCGACTTCACTTAAATAATGGAAATTAAAACTGTGATGAGATACCATGATCTCCAAGGTGCAGAACAGTAACAATATGCACTGCTCTGAAAAGGATACACAAGAAATTGGTTACCTCTGGGAAAGGCCACTAGGAGGCTAGGGCAAAGAGGTGAGAAGCCATTTTTTCAACCCTCTGTAACCTTCTGAAATAAAAATAATAATATTTGCAAATTCATGTCTACAGCTCTTTAAACATTTGGGACACTTTCCCATAAATTAATATTTTTGTTTCCTCAACCACCCTGTGGGGCAAAGTGAGTGTCTATGTCCTTAGCAAATATAATCACAGCCACTACTGTGAAGGTAAGTATTCTCCTTAAAAAAAAAAAAAAAAAAAAAAAAAAAGGACAAAAATTAACCACAGTTCTTTAGTATGGATAACCTGTTATAAAATGAAAATACCCCAATAATAAAAAAAATTTTTAAAGCCATTGCTGTCTTACCAGAATTCATAAGTTTCCAAAGTTGATCTACCAAAGCTTCATTGCATAAGGGAGACTCCATGTTCTTAGTAAATGGTGGGTTCTTAGTTAACATGTTTAGAATCTTATGTCTGAAAGATAAAGAAAAATTAAATTTTTGCTAACCATTAAATGAAAACTTTTGAAAATTATCTGCAGTTCCTCCTTCCTATTTTATCGTCTCTCTTCTGAGATCTAGCTTTGTGTTTTAGTTCCATTTCAAAAGACATTATGTTGCATTCTAAACATTTACTATTGTTTTTTTACTAAAAAATTCTGGTGGATTTGTTCTCTCTAAAAGTGCCTTAGGGTACAATGACGTCTTCTAAAACCTGACTCTACATATTCCTAACCAACATTTCCTATCCCACTTCTAAAATGAACATTTTACTCTTCTTAGAAAAGTTTACAAAAAAGACTGGTTAGTAAATATAAAAATCTTAAAATGAGGCAAAAAAAAAATCACATGTAGGCCAAGAAGTCTACATTTGAGACAATATAAACTTTATTATTATAGTAACTTTGCAAAGCATAAAAATGTGCAGCACTATTTTACATATGGAGATTGCAAAAAAGTTTCCTCAAAATAAGCAGAAGCTTAAGAGAGTCAATTAAGAAAAGTATCCTCACAGAGGATAGGAGTTAAACTCCACTATTGGAAGTTTTTATCTTACATGAAAGGCTACCCAAACACATTATGGAGTCTTCTGAAAAATAGGACAATGTGACCAATACAAAATTTGAAAAACAAATGCTCAATGCTACGAGCAGGAGACACCATAAAAAAAGAATAGAGAAAGAAAAGGAGAAGCAAGGAAGCCACGGCAGTAGTCTAGCATTCAGGATAAAAGCCAGGTCTAGGACTAGGTCTGAGAAATTCAAGATCTCAGAATAATGGAAGGCTTGGGTATAACTAAGGAAGAAAGAAACTTAGGTCATTATATTTGTTGAGGTTAGCAAGACCTTAAAGAAGTTGAACCTGGGAAATTTTTACGTTTAGTGGCAAGAGATCATATTGGATTTGTACTTGAAAAAAAGATGGGAGGAAAGTAGAACTGCAAGGCTGTAGTTTAAGTCACTTAACCCCTTTTGGCTTCAATATCTTGTCTGTAAAACTGAAAGATGTGACTTTCACTGTTAACATACTTTTGTGATTTGACATTTTAAGACTGAAGACTATTGAAAGGCTACGAGAACCAAACGTGAAATGTGGTTATAGATGCAATTTATACATAGGTAATACGAAAGGGGATACATACCTTATGGATATTTCATATCCATATTTTCATATCTTTATGAGTAAAGATATTTTCATATCTTTAGGAGCAATTTCTGTTTGTAAGAATAGATCGGTATTACAGGTAAATAACACCGTTTAAAACGTGGATGGATTTTTCTTTAGAAGATGTTAATGTTAATACTTTTAATTTGCATGAAGAAGAAAAGTTAAGTTTCTATCCGGCTGCTTCCCCAATTACCCCAAATACCGTAGGGCCCAACAAATAAAACTTCATCGTATTTACTCAGATCATTACAAACTCTTTACAGCCATGCCAATGAATTGTAAATGGTACTCTGGGGATAGCTCTGAAATTATAATTAAAAGAGCAATAATGATTATTATGTGTACTACTTTTAGTAAATTAAGCATTTTTTCAAAAGTTATTTTTCTTTAAAGTTTAGATGATAGAAGAAAGGCTTTCACAAGGAAGTATTTATAACTGACTAAACACTCAACGCAATACTCAGAGGAGATAAAGTTTAAGGGCAGAAAATGAGAATCTTATGCTTAATTTTTAAGAGATTAAACAAAATTCACAATAAGCATACACTTCAGATATACGAAACAGACCTGAAGCAAATCCTGAGAAAATCATGGGTTTATGCCATGTTCATGGTAGCAAAAACAACACATTATTTCCCTAAACAACTGACAAATTTCTTGATGGACTAGTCCAATCCCATTGCCAATCACTATCTATAAGAAATGCAGTCAAATCGAAACCAGAAAAATGTTCAAAATCTCTCTGGAGAAAAGGCATTCAGTGTAAGTGTGTCCCTTGAGGAAATGATATATTGTGATCATATATGCATGCTTGATTCCAACATGAGAAGATAATTCCATGTCATCTTTAAAATAATCCTACCCAAATCTAAAGTAAATATATTTAATAAGTTCTTCTTATTAATGTAAAAAGTAATATACATGCATAGAAATGACTGGAAAGGAATAATCCAAAATGTTAAGAATTATTGCTCTGGTTGAAATAATTATACGCTATTTTTAAGTTGTCTTCTTAATGTGAGTTTATATTTTTGCAAATCTGAATGAGCATTTTAAGTTATTCCCATTGAAAGGAAACTGTAATTTTCAAAAATGTAAATTTGTTTTAAAAACAATGCACCAAAGCACACTTACTTAAATTCTTAAGATATCCTAATAAAGAACTGATTTACAATCTGAAAATCTTTCATTTATTTATTTATTTTTGGCTGCATTGGGTCTTTGTTGCTGCGCACAGGTTTTCTCTATTTGTGGTGAGCAGGGTCTACTCTTCGTTGCGGTGCAAGGGATTCTCATTGTGGTGGCTCCTCTTGTTGTGGAGCATGGGCTCTAGAGCTCAGGCTCAGTAGTTGTGGCGCACGGGCTTAGTTGCTCCGCGGCATGTGGGATCTTCCCGGACCAGGGCTCGAACCCGTGTCTCTCGCATTGGCAGATGGATTCTTAACCACTGGCTACCAGGGAAGTCCTGAAAATCTTCTATTGAGAGAAGACTATACAAGGAAAGCCAACAACCCTATTATTACATTTAAAACATCAAACCCAAATAAAAGACCAAGAACTTTCCCAAACATTTAAAAATAATTAAACAGCTTAAGGTTTTTTTCTACATACAGTTGTCACTACAGAGATAAAATCACTTTTCTTTAACATATGAATTAAGTTAAACATATATATGATTAGAGGGGGAAAAATTATATTCAACCACTTGTTTAACATGTATTTAATTACCTATATGCAAAGCATCATGCTATGTGCCAGACATACAATGGCAAAAGGAGACAAGGTCCCTGTCTTTTTAAAACTTATACTCTCGTGGGGGAGACAGCAGTAACAAAAAAAATCAAACTATAATAATACACATACATAGGAACTATGTATGTACTTGAGTAAAGGAACAACTGTAGGATTTTATGGGCAATTATGACTTGAGGGACATGACCTAGTGCAGGTAGTCAAGAAAGTATCCTTGTAGAAATGGTGTTCAAATTTAGCTTTAAAGCATACAGGAGTAATTACAAGTAACTAATTTCTTTCCTCTAAATTTTAAGGTTTCAGCCCCCAAATTCTTCAGAGCTTTATCTAACTCTCAAAAAATCAGCAATTGCGATATACATAATAATACAGAAATTTTTTAAATCAACAGCTAAAAAAAATTTCTTATTAATGACCATCTTACTATTAGGAGTTTAAAAATCAACCAAAAGCCATAAAAATAAAACGCTCTTTTGGGGGCAGGAGAGACGAATGTCACTGATTTTAAGACAGAAACAGAAACGTTTACCTACCTTTAAGATTAAGAATTCTATCCAATTAACACAGCAGAATATAGCAGTTCTATATGATGGCTACTCAACGAGTTTAAGAAAAAGTAATAGAACAGACTGGTGGTTGCCAGAAGCAGGAGCTGGGTGGTGGTGAGATGGGTGAATGGGGTCAAAGGGTACAAACTTCCAAGTTGTAAGATAAATAAGTCATGGGGAGGTAATATATAGCATGGTGACTATGGTTAGTAATACTGTGTTGCATATTTGAAAGTTGCTAAGAGAATAGATCTTAGAAGTTCTTATCAAAAGAAAATAATCTGTAACTATGTATGGTAATGGATGTTAACCAGACTTATAGTGGTGATCATTTTCTAAAACATAGAAATATGGAATCAATATGCTACACACCTGAAACTAATATGTCAATTACACCTCAATATAAATAGATAGGAAGGGAGGAAGGAAAAGAAAAGGTAATGATGGGGACAAAGAGAAAAGGACAGAGTTCCTATTCAAAGCATAAAAAATAGAGAAAAAAAAACCCCCACAAAAATAGAGACAGATATCCCAAGACACCAAATAATACACACATACAATAACTGTTGATGTGGTAATAACACTCCTATCCTGTGATCATTCACTGCCATTAAAGACTTTCTTCAAGATGTGTTGAACTTTTTTTAACTATAACTATGGGCTAGATGACATTAAGTAAAGCCTAAGAGGTTCCTTATTCGTGATATAAATGAATCACATCACTTATGAAGTAAACACATCAAATATAATCATGAAATATATCTTTATACAGATTTTCAGTTTAGAATGTAAATAACAGTGCTCTTAAAATTTGAATGACATTAACAGCTCCACATTTCAAAAGCAATCATTTAGACTGTACAGTATATAATTTAGAAACATAACTACAAGTATTATATAATATTATAATCTGCTGAAAATGATCCTCAAAACACAATTTTAAGATCTCAGAAATATATGCCTTGGGGCTTCCCTGGTGACGCAGCAGTTAAGAATCTGTCTGCCAATGCAGGGGATGCGGGTTCGAGCCCTGGTCCGGAAAGATCCCACATGCCACGGAGCAACTAACCCTGTGTGCCACAACTATTGAGCCTGCGCTCTAGAGCCCGTGAGTCACAACTACTGAGCCCACGCACCACAACTACAGAAGCCCACGTGCCTAGAGCCTGTGTTCCACAGCAAGAAGCCTGTGCACCACAGAGAAGAGTAGCCCTTGCTCGCCTCAACTACAGAAAGCCCATGCATAACAACAAAGACCCAATGCAGCCAAAAATAAGTTAAAAGTAAATTAATTAAAAAAAAAGAAATATGTGCCTTGATGTTAGTTCTTGATGTGAATTGAAAACATAAATGAATACATGATAAGCTTTATTTATACTGTATTTATACTTTCTGTCCCTACTTGTCATCAGCAGCATCTTATTATAAACTTTCAAATGCATGAGCTCTGGCAGATAAAGAGATGAGGCTGGTTTCCTGCCTATTCTCTTTTATATGAGTATTTACTTCAGAATGGGTGATTATGAGATTTTTGTCCATGTCAACCTTACCCCTGGTACACATCAATACAAGGACAAATTATTTAAAATACAATTCAGATCACAAATCAAGAACTATGAAATACAAAGAGAAGAACTTTGTACAAAGAATATTTATTTAATAAGCATCATTTAAAACACTTGAAATATAGATTTCAGTTAGCTGAAATCCCTTACATGGATTCTTCATGCTCAGATGCATTTCAGTGAAGTTAAAAGGCAGAGTTTAAAAAAAAAAAAAAAAGGCAGAGTTTATTTGTATGCTTTTTTAGATGAAAAATATCTGCCAACTGATGTGTAAAGTTGAAGAAGACAATGTCTCTGTGTTCTTATTTCTAGTTGGAATAGCTAAAATCTAAATTATCTTCCAGCTTTCAAATTTCATTTTATGAGACTGAATTATTACAACATGTGAACACAAATTTGAGTCTACTAGGTGTAAAGAAAGGACGGCAGAAATGGTAAAAATTTTAATACTGCACGAATACACTATAAATATCCTACTTTGCAAAAGAAAGCAGCAGAAATGAAAGAAATGAAGAAGAAAATACAAAAATGAAAATAGTTACCACGTCAGGACCAGGATTTTCTTTTATTATCCCTTATTTTCTAAATTTTTAACAATGTCATATTACATTTTAAAATCCTAAGTCCATTTATTAAAAATTAAGATTCTATATAAGATAGAAAGGAACAAATGGGATACATCAAAACACTGCTTTTATTTACTTTTAAAATAGATTAAATCAATCGATACAGAGGTTTTAGGATAAGGGCTTTCTTCCTCCATGTGCACTAAAAACGGATACACAAGCTTTTCTTTAAGTTACAATAGAAATCACATGTAAAATTCAGGGAATTACCCTTAGTAACAATGTATTTTTAAAAATGTCTTTCCAAAGGCAAATAAAATAAATAAGGACATGAGTAAATGGATAACATATTCCTATATTTTCAAAAATTATATACATGTTCCATATACATGGAACAAGTATAATGCTCTGAAATTATTTACTTTAGGACTTACAAAAACAAAATATTACAGCATAAAAAAACTAACCTTACATAGGGTACAGGGTCATTCTGAATCATATTAAGTAGCCATTGCAATTCTTCATAACTCCTGTCCACTGAAAATAAAAATAAAGAAATACTTTTGTTGTTAATTATAACAAATTTAAACAAGTGACAAATAGGGAATTTATACTTAATATTTAGGATTCTGCCTTTAATATTTAGGATTCTGCCTTAGCCGTATTTCCAATCAGAGTTGAAGGATGTAGGTGATTTCTTACATGTTTTAATGCAACAGGCCACTTGGCAAATTTTACAAGTACTGTGCTATATATGTAGCCAAAACATAAAACAGGACCAAGAGTATATTTTCCACTAAGGCGCAAATCAACAGTAAATACAACATAAAACAAATTGTAATTTATTAAGAGCTCTAAATTAGAGATGATTAACTCTAAATGGAAATGTGTTTAAATTGTTTTTCTAGATGCTTAAATCAAATTATAGAGAGGTTCGATACTCAATGGTATCTCAACTATATCATACAGTATGGTAAACTGTTTCTGCCCAAGTGGTTTCTTTCATTTAAGACAAAAGAGCAGCCTTAACTTTTCACTATAACATAAGAAACAACTGCAAAACTAGTACTATAAATATAAATAACTTTAACAAAATAACTTATTAGCTATTTCCATTTACCTTTTCAAAAAGTATTGCTTTTATGATTTGAAAAGCTTTATTTTTAGAATTTTATTTCTAATATTTTCCACTTTTTCATTTTCTAATGAACTGGATTTATGGTTCACACTTAAATATCTCTCAATTAAATTACACTTATTAATTTAGCATTCTTTTTGGAAATCATAATATTAGCATTCTATTTGATTTCAGGTAGTACTAATTCATGAATTCTTCATATTATATGATTTATGTGAGTGAACATCATTCATATAACTTGGCTGGGAATAATGGCATATTTGGTAGACCTCAAGATTTCCATATTTCACAAATTGGTAAAAGGCAAAATAAAACTGAAAACTGACATAAGATTACATTTCTTTTCTTGCCAAGAAATACGTGAAAAAACGTTCTTATTTTAACCAGCATTTTTTAAAAGAAAGACTACTTTAACCCTCAACAAAAAGGAAGAACAAATGACAGTCCTTTCTGAACTTGGGCCAACACATACAACACACACACTATATTGTTCTTACTCTTTTATAATGTCTTTCTAGAAGCAGTATTTCTATTGAAATTTACAAAAAATTATAAGGATTTGAGTATATTTTCCTCTACTTAACATGAGAAACTTAACCAGTATCTACTAAAGAATTTCCCTCACCCATTCCTCTCTTTCTACATTCAGATGAGAATGTTATCATAACTTCTTTATTCTTCCCATATTTTAGTATAATCTGGAATTTTAGATTAATTTACATAGTTCTTATACTGACATGTTATTTTTTAAGAATTTCTTTGAAATTTGCATTAAATTTTACAACCATGTTAACAAATATTTAAGCTTAGCTCTTTATTTTATAGGCATAGTTGCTTGTCACTGGGCCTTTCATATCACACTTTCATCAATCTTGAGTTATTATTTTGATTCCTTTACAGGTCAGCTGAAAATTATCTTTCAGAATTTTGTTTTTTAAAATGTTACATAGGAAATGTACTTCTAAGTCTTCAAGGCTATAGGAACAACAACTTGGCAAAGTAGAAAATCTTAGGTCATAATTTTCCCTAAGCATTATGTTAGCCTGTGTTCACTGTCTTTTGAACTCTTCTTATTCTGAAGAAGTTACAGGCCACAGTATTTTTTCACCTTGTACAATAACTGGGTTCTGATATTCCTAGGAACTTATACATTTTTTTCCTTAACCTTAAAATTTTAAATTTCATCAGACTCTAGCTTAGGTCAGTCTCATTTACACTCTTTCAAAGTATTCTATTATTTCTGGGATTATTGCTTTTCTTCCACCTGCTCTATTCTTTATGACAATTTTTTTTTTTTTTTTTGCAGTACTAGGGCCTCTCACTGTTGTGGCCTCTCCCATTGCGGAGCACAGGCTCCGGACGCGCAGGCTCAGCGGCCATGGCTCACGGGCCCAGCCGCCCCGCGGCATGTGGGATCTTCCTGGACCAGGGCACGAACCTGTGTCCCCTGTATCGGCAGGCGGACTCTCAACCACTGTGCCACCAGGGAAGCCCGTTATGACAATTTTTAAAAATATTTTCATCTCCTTAACTTTCTTCTATTTCTGAAAATGTTTTGAATATGTAGTGTTCTCTTATTCATATTTTTCCTTATGTTTTTTTTCAACTTCACAAAGCCTTGCCTAATCCCCCTCCTGAAGTTCCTACTTGTACCTCTTGCTCTACTTTCACAGATAACAGTTTTGACAGGTACAAAATGTTTTCTTTTTTTTTTTTTTTTTTTTTTGCGGTACGAGGGCCTCTCACTGCCATGGCCTCCCTCATTGCAGAGCACAGGCTCCGGACGCACAGGCCCAGCGGCCATGGCTCACAGGCCCAGCCACTCCACAGCATGTGGGATCCTCCCGGACCGGGGCACGAACCTGCGTCCCCTGCATCGGCAGGCGGACTCCCAACCACTGCGTCACCAGGGAAGCCCCAAAATGTTTTCTTGAAACCTTATGTAATTAGAAATTTCTCCCCAACCTTCTATTTCTTAAAATAACATGTAATTAAAGCTATAAAATGATACACTAACTTTTCAGAAAGACCAAAGATATCTATCTATAACTCTTTTCTTTTCCCTCATTTACTAATTTTTATATGAATTCTACATTTACCAAAAACTCTCAATCAGTGAGTCAAGAATTTAAAATCAAAATATCTGTATTGTACATAATATGAAAACCCTAATAACTAAATAGTAAATGGTAAACAATTCTTTCTATTGATAAAATGATTATGGGCATATATTTCTAAAGCATTACCTTTAGTATAGTCAACAACTGCTTCCAAAGCTGCTATCCTGATGTCCACAAAGTGGCCATATTCTGCGTAAGATTTAAAAAGAGCTGGATCACTTGGCACATGGCCATTCTTCTGAAGCACTCGTATGGCTCTCAAACAACTAGGAAAATGTATTTATAGTTAAATACTCTTTTAAACTTGTTTCCAAGGCATTAGAAATTAATCCGTAACAGTAAGCTGAAAAATGAATGTAATTTGAATCCACTTTTTAATTTTTTAACATTCAATTTTTGCAATGACAATAAAAAACCCTATTAAAAGAAAACTAATTTCAAAACTTTGGAAATTCAGTTTCAGGTATTTTAACTGGAACACACTTCAGAAAAATGTATTTAGCATAAAACATAACTTAAATAAAGTATTCTCTCCAAAAGTTTTAGTAATACATATATAGTTTATTCACTAGTATATATGGAAAGTTGAAACTGTTCATAATGTTGAATGGGTAAATCAACTTTTTTTTAGCGAACTCCTCATGAAATAGACAGAACTTGTCGACAGTCATACATACAAAGTTGACAGAAGCCGTAAAAGAAGCCTAACAATAAACTAATAATATAATATAATAATATTATATTATAATTATTATATAACTATTATAATTATACAATAATAAACAATAAACTATAATAGAGTTTAAATTATATCCAATGGGATAAAAGATTATGCAGACATCAAATACAATGCTTATGAAGAATTTCTGATGACATGAGAAAGTGTTTATGATATAAGCAGAATATAAAAACTATATATACAATATGGCAAATAATTTAAAATTTATATAGTTACCAGTGGAAAAAATTTAGAAGGCCATTCTCCAAAATAGCAATAATTTATCCATGGGTGGTAGAATCATATAGGATTTTCTTTTACTTTACTATATTTCCCAATTCTCTATGCAAATAAATTTCTCTTATAATTATGAAAGCAAATAACTTTAAGAAACAAATACGAAGAATCATCATACCTGACAGTGATGGTGTGTCTATAACTCGGAAGAAGTTTTTCCATATTCAAAAACCTAGTGATTTCTTCAAGAATGAGTCGCACATCCGGATTTAAATTATCCAAAGTTCGAACTTCATTATTCACACTGACTGCAGGCGTAACAGAGTTGGCAAGGGCATCAATCATTTCTGCACGATAATAGTTATCTGAAAACTAAGCCAAAAAATAATTACGAGAAGACAACAGAATTTACATGTCTATTCAAAAGTTAATAAAATAAAATATGATAACTTAAAAACATAATTCATCTGAAAACATAAGCAAGTTTTCAGGTTAGTATTCAATTCCGTCCTTTGTATAGAGTCACACAGTGGAAAAAAGAGTGAAAGAGGTCTACTAATTAGAAATACATTACTTTACTTGACAAATGTTTACTACATGTAAGACACTCTCATAGTAATCTAGCCAGATTCCTCTAAAAGGAAGACCACAGTCCACAAATCTTGCTGGTAATACAGAGCTTCAAATCAGCTATTTCAGTGCTCTATTCTCATCTAAAACATCCAACCAAGGGTCACCAGATAGTTGAAGAAAGCATTAACATAAAGAGAGACCAGAACAAAGTGGGAAAAGTGACTTGGAGGAAATAAGAGTATACAAGGAAAAGAAAACCAGTAGAGGGAAAAAAATTCAAAAGTGACCATTAATATTGTCTGAGAAGTAACCAATGATATCCCTTCCAACAGGATAATACATTTTTTAAAAAAAGAAATATGCAGAGAATCAGAATAAAAATTAAATTGGAATATAAAATTGAAAAAAACTCCAAAAATTTTGAGCAAAAAAAAAAAAAAGATAAAAAATAGGAAAGAAAGCACAAGGAAGTTGGAAGGCTGGTGTAGAACACATGACATACAAATAATAGGAGTTCTAGCAAGAGAAGCAGAGAAAAGGGAGGAAACCATCCAAAAAAACAAATAAAAATTCCTAAATCCATATCCCAGTCAATTCCCAGAGAAGCAATTTATTGAAAGCAATCTGGGTGTGGTTTGATTTAAACTCAGCAACTCAGATGCTCTAGCCTAGAAATCTGAACATGGAGCAAGCAAATTAATTACTTCTATCAGCAGTGTTGGGATTATGCTGTGGCAAAACAAACTGCTAGGAGACAAAGGAAGAAGACCTGGCCCCTTCTGACTTCCACCATGGAGCCAGAACCTCCAACTGACACACATAATGGCACAGTCCCTAAACATTCCTATGTTCGAATACCAGGTAGGAAAAAAAACAAGGCACATAAAAACAAACAAAACCAAAGAAAAAATACTCCACAAGTATTCACCATGGACGAGTTTTGTTTTCAAACTGTTCTAATGATTAAAAAAATTAATCTCTATAACTTCAGTCAACCTTTTCTCTACGGTTTCTAAGTTTTGTTTCACACTCAGAAAGGCCATTTGCATTCAGAGATCATTTAAATAATGTTCATAGGTTTTCTCCAAGTATTTTTATAGTTTCATTGTTACCTCTGATAACTACTTTGCTAACAAAGCAAAAGACCATTTACTTAACCATTGTTTCTGAACTAAGTATTCAGAGCACAGAATAAATTCAGAAATTAAAAATGAGACAGGGATGTGGATGAAGTACAAAAACCAAAATATTTAACATTTACCCCTCAGACCATATCCAATTCTCACAGACACTATACTCCTAATCGAACAGGCTAGATTATCTGATCACCCCAAAGTCAAGTGAAGAATAAATAATTTGTGAAACACAACTGGGGGTGTGTGGGGGCATTTAGTACATACAGCAAAACTTCCCACAAAAAAAAAACAACTGAAGGCATCAACGTCAACGTACTGCAGCAAAGGCTGACTGAAGTTTTTAACAATGATCGTTTGGTATCAGGAATAGTTCAACCCATGTTCTGCATACTTATTTAAGAAGACAAATTTCATAAATGTATATATGATTTATTAGAAATATGTTAGAAATTCATGTGTATATATAAAAGATTTTCATATAAAATTACTAATAACCAGGCTTGAAAGGGATTTAATTTTAGTCTTCTTGAAAACTAAGTTATCTAGAATATTGAATTTAACGCTCCTGCCCAATTCATGAGATGTTAAAATTTTAAAAAATATCTTCCCACCCCCAAATCCCAACTTCTTTTTGGCATTTAATGTTCTGTATTTCTAATTTAATCTTAATCCCAGAAAAATCTTTCATTTCTTCTCATGCACTTTATATAGTGAACCTTTTTTAAAAAATATGCTTAACCAAAGCCCTCAGAGACAAATCATTAGTGGTTGGAAGTGAAGTACTTTAAAAACAAACATACGAAAATCAATGAACTATTCTTAGGCACCATCCAATCACATCTTTTCTTCCAGTTTTAATCCATTAATCTGCAAATCTTTAAATAACAACAAAATCTTTTTCTCTCAACAATAATTTTTAAGTTTTGACATCAGACAAATCTAGCTTTTGCTCCTGGCCCTACCGCATATATGACCTTGAGTAAATCTGTTAGCTTTTATTAGCTTCTATCTCCTCAAATGGAAACTGAGATAATTATAGTGTCTATCTCAGAGGTCTGATGAAGATCATATTAATCAAGTTTTGGTACAGGTCATGGAACATACAAAAAACTAGCTATTATTACTGTTGTTATTATTTGCATTTATTCTGTCCTTAATATCTTCAGGGATTAAGATGTATGCTAGTCTTAATTGAAGACAATTATATCTTCAAAAAAAGAAATTCACGTGTAGGTGAAGAAAGCAATACTATAAGTGAAAGTCAAAACAAACCAGCAGATTAGGAAGGAAAGAATCTTACAAAATCTTTTTTAACAATATTCAAAAATGGAAAGAAAGTGTATCAGCTATAATGCATTCTTTAAAGAACTAATTTTTTTAAGGATTCTCAAATCATTTGAATGTTACTCTACTGACTTAAAGAGGAAAATTTTGCCTTCTTGATTTTTCACTATAAATCACCATTTGTAAATAAAACACTTGTGACTTTTTAAAATTTAATTAATTAATTTATTTATTTATTTTTGGCTGCGTTGGCTCTTCGTTGCTGCGCATGGGCTTTCTCTAGTTGCGGCAAGTGGGGGCTAATCTTCGTCATGGTGAGTGGGCTTCTCACTGCACTGGCTTCTCTTGTCATGGAGCACGGGCTCTAGGCACGCAGGCTCAGTAGCTGTAGCTCGCGGGCTCTAGAGCGCAGGCTCAGTAGTTGTGGTGCACAGGCTTAGTTGCTCCGCGGCGTGTGGGATCTTCCTGGACAAGGGCTTGAACCCATGTCCCCTGCACTGGCAGGGAGATTCTTAACCACTGCGCCACCAGGGAGGTCCACTTGTGACTTTTTTTTTTTTTACTGTTGTAATGTTTTATTAAACTTCTCATGAATTCAACTTATCCTACAAGTTACATGTGTCATTATATGTGCTGTTCCTTCTGCTCGGAGTAACCTTCCTAGACTGGCCCTACTCAGACTGGGAAAATCCTATTGTTTATGACTCAGTTCGAGGGTCACATCTTATGTACAAAACTTCCCTGAGTGTCTCTCTATACCCTTGGAAGAAGGCACTACTTCCTCCGAATCTCCCTAGAAATTTGTGTATACATACCTCCACTTTAGCAGTTATGAATAACCTGTGTACCTATCTGATTTCCCCATTAGGCTGAATCCTTGAGGCCCCAGAATCAGACTGTGATATGCAGCAGTTCTTCAATAGACGTTTAATTTAAATGAAATTCCAGACGGCAACTATCATGCATTCTTTCTATGTAACGTGGTATACCGCCTAGCATAGCATATATTCTCAAAAACACTTGCTGATGATTAGAATGATAACAAGTAAGGTGAAATAACTTTTGAAGCATGGCATTCAATAGCAATTTACTAAATAAATGAATAAAACACACATAATGGTAAAAAAGAAAAAAGTCAAATTCATCAATGAACAAGTTATCCCAAGAGGAACTGTTTTCTGGGTATCACTTGATAAAAGAAAAAAGGAATAAAAATAAAATTGAGCTGTCAGACGTCACCAAAACAAAAGTTAGCTGAGTTCCCAAAATTTGATGTACTTCTATCTCCACGTTATAACAGCATACGGAACATTTAAAAACCAAGTAATCTTGGTTTTCATGTACTGATTATAATAAATCATGTTTGTATATTTCTTTCTCTATAAATTTCAAGTACAATGGACACAACAATGATTTCAGTCTAAATATTTCTTTAAAAACAAAATATCACTGGCTACTTTTATAATACTAAGGTATCTTACCTTATTTTTTCTGTTGTCATTGTACTTGATTAAGTCTAAAATAAATGTTAAGACTTCTTTGGGACAAAGGTTATGAACATCTCTCAATAAAGCCATCGCAACTGGCATAGTCTACAAAAAAAAAATTTTGTTTAATTTTCATTACTACAATTCAATGAAGTATATGCTGAAACAGGGTTACTCTGGGGCTGACACAGGTATCTGGATGGACTCCAACCCCCACTGATTCCTACCCCTCCCACTGGGAACATGTCTCAAACATGCTAACAAAGGAACTGAGTAGGAAACCAAGGGGAAAGCTGCATAACTGGATACACTCTGTAGCCCATTTGTCAGAAGAGGTATGTGTAATGTAAATTCAGTTCCGTGTTTTACAAGGGACAAGGTATGGGCTTTAACATTAGATAAGACCATTGTTCAACTTCTACACCACTGCCTATTAAGATGGATTATTATAGCTAGTTGCTTACTGGGCAGGAGTCTAGTTTCCTCACAACCATTTTCAGGATTAATGGATACAGTGGCTGGAGGCATGTGGCAGGCAGACAGTAGAGTTCAATCACCAGTCTGAGAAGATACTGATTCTCCAGTACCACTGCCCCATTCTCAGCCTAAGGAAAAATGGTAAATTATCTAAAATCCAGCTTAACTTTCTCCTCTCCAAATTTTCATAGGCAACTTTTCTAAGGAAGTAGAAGCCTGACTCACAGTGGTAACCTCTACCAGTAAAACCAAGCTATTCAAACTCGAGGCAGAACTACAGACAAATAGACATCACAGTCCCCAGTACACAGAGATTTGGACTACCCCGTCTTCTGATTCAAAATAACTATTCCCTCTAAGCTGGGGGACAGAAAGTAGCAGGACTCCTTTGCTTGCTTGAAGGACCAGAAGCAAGGGGCCGGTCAGTGCTACAATAGTTACTATTAATGCTGTAAGAACTGAGGGAAAGTTTTTTTTCCATAGAAATAGGACTTAAATTTGATTTAAGCACTAATCCTCTCTCTCTCTTTTCTGCCACTAGAAGTATTATGTGAAAGGTGAACTAGTCTAAAAGCACTGCTTTTCCAATTTTTTTGACTGTAACCCACAGTAAGAAATACATTTACATCCCAACCTCACACACACACACACACGTCATGTATACAAAGTAAAAAATAAAACAAAAAAAACCTTACACCTACCCTTATTTCATGTGTCGCATTCTGATACTGCCTATTGTTTTCTTTTATTAAAAAAAAAAAACTTCCAAATTGATTTCATGACCCCCCTAATTAATGGATCACAACTCCCAATCTGAATATTGATCTCAGGTATATGGAAGTACAATGGCATAATGAAGGGGACACATTCGGTAGTCAAAGAAATTAACTTGCTTTCAGACCATACCATATTCAGACCATATTGCCATAGTGAAATGGCAATAGAGAGCTGAGCAACATGTTCAAGTACTATGAAATGCTCGGTTCTTTAAAATAACAGGATGCCTCAGACTTCTTTGATCACACCAATATTGGCTTTTCCCAAACCCGATCTCCTGAATCTGTTCTGCTGATGAAATTCACTATCAATATGTCATGACTTCCACTCTCAGCATGTGGCTGGGTAATTCTTTTCACATTTCTCTCCATCACATACAAATCTCACCTTGCTTAACATTCCCCTCAACATCTATCATTTCATTTACTTTTAATCTGCTTTCTACCTGCCTCAGAAAAAGGAATGTTATCTTTTTTAAAATTAACCTCACAACTATGTCCCCACCCACTACTAATAACTTCAGAATTTGCTCTATCTTATGTTTTTTATATTTACTTGCTCCCAAGAGATGAATATTTCATCTCTGCTTCTCCACTGGTTCCTTTCTCTGTGCCAAACATGCCTCAAGCTTTTTCTCCCTCTATACAAAACAAAACCTGAAATGTCCTTTCTCAGCCTTGCTTTATCCTCAACCTGTCACCTTTCTCACACTCTTCAACACCAAATCATGAAAGAATAGGCTTCATTAGTTTTTTTCTACTTCAACTTTACTCCTCCTTCTAGTTAATCTAGTTAATCTAATCTGGGCCTTCATTACTAACTTACTCAAAATATTTTACAAATGATTTCCAAATTGCCCAAATGCTGACCGCCCTGCCATTCCCACATCACTTCCTAAAACAGTGGCTCTATCACACCACCACTTTCTAAATTACCATTTGTAAAAAACTTGCTATTTGATAAGAATATAGTACGAAACACTTCACATGCTTGATATTATTTAATTTTAAAAAAAGATAAATTTACAGTTGAGTAAACTGAGGCTTAGAGAGTTAAGAAACTTGTCCTCTTGCAAACTGCTAGTAAGCAGCAGAGCTGGGACTGAAACTAGAGCTGTGTGCTGTATTGTCTCTGACTCAGAAATGCTGTCCACATCCTACAAGGATGGCCATCAGAAGGACCCACCCATACCTCCATCCCCCATGTAACCAACCAAAAAGTCAAATTATCCATTTCTACTTACTTTAGTATTAATATGGACAGTGACTTACTCGCACACAGTTCATAAAATCAATGAACAACTGAAACTTTGGAAAACATTTTAGGAGCAAAAAGAGAACACAGACAAAATCATTTATAAGAAAGTAAATAATATTTGAAGAGTCCCCAGGTTAAAATGAGATATACAGATATTGGCAAAAAATAATCATAAGAAAACTAGAAGGGAGACTGTACCTTCTGTAGAAAGTAACTTTGAAAGCTCATAAAGTTGTTTGTTTTCACAATGTTTGGACAAGTTTTACAACAAAACATCCTAGTGAAGAGTGACTTCATGGCTGGTGGTCCTGTCCATGTGCTCACCATTGAATTTGCAATCTGCAAGTAATTAGAAAATGAAGTAATTTGACCACCATGGAAAACATATTTTTAAATAAATAAAATAGCTTTCTAAAAGTTATCAATACAATCGGATTCATTTTTAACAATTTCAGTTCTTAGAAATTTAATACATTTTAGCTTCTCATCATTTCCAAGAAAATGTATATAAATACATTTATATATTTATAAATATATATAAACTCTACCTCCCCTAAAATTCTTATGTACACTTGTAACTGTTTTCAACAAGTTAGTTTCTAAACTGGAGCACTCTTCGTATGTTTTAAGAAAACTTGTTTGCAAAGACTTTATTCTGAGTAAGTTTTGTCCATTTAGGCAGATGCAGTTCTAAAGTTTTAAATTTATCAGATAGAAACATCACCATGGATTTTAAATAAGGCTTTTAAATCTACCCTAATTTAAAAATAAGCAAGTACAGTGCTACCACCTAAGTCTGTAAGAACACTTTACAAAAAAATCCACATCTTGCTATTGATACTTTTAGTGTATATAAAAATCATGTCTGAAAAGAATGAAATTATAATTAACTTCAAATAAGTCTATAATTTTACAGATGTGCTAAGAATTTTGCATGTGAGAATCATGAAGAACTTTATAGGAGCAATGAAATTACATCCTTAGCAGATGATTATCAAAGAAAATCACATTTTCCCTCATATATCTGAGTAGATGTAGGAATCAAACTGCTCACTAGTTACCATTAGAGATAAAACAAATCTAAACCATTATGATCTGTTGAAATGCTGGACAAGTGGATTTAGCAGGGAGGAAGGCAAGAGAGTTACTATATGGGAATGAACCTAGTACCAATATGCTTTTTAAATACCTGGAACCCAGTATTTCTGGCCAAATATTTGTCTGCATTTTCTGGCTTTCATTTGTTCTACCTTCAGGGGGTTTTTTTGTATCTAAAGAAAAATATGTAGTTTTCTTAATAAATTAACTTTTCTATTACGTTAAAATGATAGAACCTATCATTTTAAATTCCATATCCCTAATATTGATTACTAAGCTCAAACCAACAAGAAATCACCACCACAGTGGGATAATTAAGATGAACTGATTTCATGTACTACAATATAAAATATCACTCAAACCAAGGAATTTCTTACATTCTTTGCTTTACAATTCTTTGGTCGGCAATCCAGTAAAATGGGAAAATTCTCTTTGGTTTTAAACTCTCAGTTTCAGTTTAACAACTATAAAATTTTAGTGCATTATTTATTTTCAGGTCAAAACGTGTTTCTTCAAATCAGCCTTGTTAAAAGCATTTGGCAAAAGCTTTCAAGAGACCAACCACCAAGTAAAATTAAAGACTACGGTGAATTTTAATTCACCTTTAGAGATAATTTTGTTTTTTTAAAATACGCATCAGCCATCTTGTTTTCTTTCTACTGTACATAATCTCACCTTTGCAAGGCAGAAGCAAGCTGACATTCTCACGCGGTAGAAACACTGCTCCTGTTCTAATATGTCAGTTAGGGCAAGCCGAGATGCTGGAGTGGGGAACTTTTCCAAGGCCAAAATGGACTCTTGCTGTGCCACAACATCCCTCTCATAGCGGAGCTGATACTGCCACATAAAATCTGCTTGCTCAAATTCTACTTTCCTCAATACCGACATGTCTGGGTCTATCCTTATCCACAGCAAAGGAGAATCAGCACTGAAAGAAAATATAATTTTCTTTTTTATTTACTTTTTTAATTTCATATATTTATAAAAAACAGCATTTATTAACCAGATTCCCTTCTCCATGCAGTTTTACTGCGTTCATGTTTTTAAAGATCACGTTGACAATTTTCTCATTATGTTTAATATGAATTTCAAGTTTCTCACAATGTCTATCTATATGGACCCTTTTTTTATAAATTTATTTATATATTTGTTTTTTTTTTGGCTGTGTTGGGTCTTCGGTGCTGCACGTGGGCTTTCTCTAGTTGCAGCAAGCGGGGGCTACTCTTCGTTATGGTGTGCAGGCTTCTCTTATCACGGTGGCTTCTCTTGTTGCAGAGCGCGGGCTCTAGGTGCGGGCTTCAATAGTTGTGGCTCGCGGGCTCTAGGCGCGGGCTTCAGTAGTTGTGGCTCGCGGGCTCTAGAGCTCAGGCTCAGTAGTTGTGGTGCACGGGCTTAGTTGCTCCACGGCATGTGGGATCTTCCTAGACCAGGGCTCGAACCCGTGTCCCTGCATTAGCAGGCGGATTCTTAACCACTGCGCTACCAGGGTAGCCCTATATTGATCTTGTTGAAACAAAAAAATCCATCTGAAAATATTAATTTGGGGATTTTGACTAGTGATTGTATGATGTGAAAAGGGGAAATTGGACCAAATTTCTTCATTTACTTCCTAAAGTCTAATACTTGCCAATGGCTATAAATGCCACTCTTTATGAGACATCAATCTGTAACTAAAATAAACATTTCTTTTTTTTCTTAATTAACTAATTTATTTATTTGGCTGCATCCAGTCTTAGCTGTGGCACACGGGATCTTCGTTGCGGCATGCGGGATCTTTACTTGCGGCATGCAAACTCTTAGTTGCAGCATGCGAACTCTTAGTTGTGGCATGTGGGATCTAGTTCTCTGACCAGGGATCGAACCCAGGCCTCCAGCATTGGAAGTGCAGAGTCTTAGCCACTGGACCACCAGGGAAGTCCCAGATAAACTTATTTCTTATTAATTTATTAAATTGTTTAGCTGACTTATTTTTTAAAAAATGCTAGACTCATGATCATTTTTATCAAACAAAGTTCTGAAATCATAGTTCAGAGGTATAGCATAAATTTATCCTCATGTACCTCTCAAAGTAACAAGAACAGTTTTAAAAATCTAGTCTAGAGACTTCCCTGGTGGTCCAGTGGTTAAGACTCCACACTTCCACTGCACAGGGCTCGGGTTTGATCCCTGGTTGGGGAACTAAGATTTCTCATGCCGCCTGGGGCGTGGCCAAAAAAGAGAAAAGCAACCAGCCTAAAAATCTAGTCTAACACTCTTATCAAAGAACACCACCTGAAATATAAACTCAATTCAACAAATACTACTGGGTACTTACTACAGGCAAGGACTTAATATGGAAAGATTATATAAACTGTGTAATAAATAGAAGTGATATTTGGTAACCAAGTTAGTAAATAATTACAGATGTTTTATAAAAACTACACAGGCACAATATGGATGGGCGAAATAAACTCTGAGCTACATTATATTTAAAAATAAAATGCCTGTCAATCAATAAATATTACCACAAAATTTTTACAATGATATTTAAATTGTTTTTTGCAAACATAGCAAGTCTCAAAGTGCCCTGGGGCTTTGTCCAAAGACAAAGAAAACCAATAACATCTGAGAACTCACTGGAAATGCAAACTATCACGACCCACTAGTGAAGAGCTGGGTCAGAAACTGAATTTTAAGAAGATTCCCCAAGTGACTTATACGCACTTCAGTTTGAGAAGCAATGCTCTAGAGGCCACGAGGGAAGCAAGAAAACTAATTCAAGGCTACTTCCTCTGAATTTCACCTGGGCCAGGCTAGATTCACTTTTCTCTCTTTGATTAATTATAATTTTATGTTAAAATTTGTTTTCAACATAAGGTTTTTATTGCCTTCTAAAAGTATTAAATGTACTAATTTCAGGACATTTACATACTTTTAGATGTAAATATATTACAAGACAAATGAGAATGCAGAAAATGTTATATCCTTAAACTTAAGTAACTAACTTACTCCATTGCAGAAAGATCCATGTCAACTTCTTCTCCATTCATCAGTGGAATTTTTTTCTTCTTATTCCTACATTTAAGGAAAAGTAAGTCTGAAAATTGTGACATTTCCAATTCTGAAAACAGATAAAGAGCAGCTGAAGTTCAAATTAAGAATTTCACATAGTGTTGAAAGATATCCTAAGGAGGAAGAGATAGAAAATGTAATGGAATTTAAACACCACAAAACCTGTCTATTTTGAAACTGAAGGGAATGAAGTAAATGATATTAAAATGTCTTCCTGATCAAAGTTTAACAAAAATCAGAAATATACAACTAAATGTTAACTTAAAACATATATATATTCCCAAAAACTGGTACCTGGAAGTTTTATACAGAAAGATAAGAGATCTACCAAATAAGGAAATCCTTTATAAAAAAACGAAAAAATAACCAGGCCTGAAATGAGACATGCATAATTCTGAACATGTTATGTACATGCAAGGTGCTGTCCTATATGAAATAAAGCAAGTGGTAAACCACAAAACATCTTAACAGTACTAATTAATATGTATAATTAATTAATATGCACAAGATTTAAGATAAGCCAAAACAAAAGCAACTGCTTCCATGCAAATTACTCCTGAATCATAAAATCTACTGGACACTACACTAAATGCATGGTCACATGAGGACAAAATAGGAAAAGAGAGCACAGTCTTTTTATGTTCCTCACACCAAAGGATACATAAATGATGTGCTATTACTACAGAGAAAACAAAACAAAGGAAATATTATGAAAAGGGTAGCAATCAGATGTTCTCAATTTCAAAGGTGCACAGGACAAAAAGAAGAAGAATTTCACTTTGAACTAAGAAAGAATTTTCACAGAGAATGATTACAGAGATTTCAGAATCAAGTTCTCTAAACGCCTTTAAAATCAACTGACATTCTTGTCTGTGTGAGATAACCTAAGTATAGTCATAAGTATAAGACTTCTGTCCCTGAAATTTTGATATTACTACACATTCCTTTCACTATTCAGAGCATATGCTAATAGCTGAATTAAAAAACAAAAAAAGTGGTAAAGAAAAAATATATTAAACAAAAGATGAACCATTGGACACTTTTTAAGTAAACTGGTAACGTGCCTTTGAAAGACATCAAGAATGTTCTTTCAGGGCATGGTGATACAGAGAAAAGGGAGAGTAAAGGAGACGTAGACGTAGTAAAGAAGATGCAGGGGCTTTTCGTGACATATGTATTCAGCTACTCTCCTTATAGTCAATGATCATTTCCCCAATATTTTCTATAGACATTAATCAAATGAGACTAATAAGAATGAACCTAAGAGATTTGTCTTGAAGTTTTCCTGGCTCCAAAAACTCGAACTTCCATTCCACTTCCCCCTGTCCCTACAAAATAAGGATTCCCAAACCTAAATTTTAAAATTAATTATTTAATTCTAAGGATACAAATGTTGTCAAGAACAGAAAGCAAATAAAGAATGTTTGGGGACTTCCCTGGTGGCACAGCGGTTAAGAATCTGCCTGCCAATGCAGGGGACACGGGTTTAAGCCCTGGTCCGGGAAGATCCCACATGCCGCAGAGCAACTAAGCCCGTGCACCACAACTATTGAGCCTGTGCTCTAGAGCCCACAAGCCACAACTTCTGAGCCCGTGTGCTACAACTAATGAAGCCTGCACACCTAGAGTCCACGCTCCGCAACAAGAGAAGCCACTGCAATGAGAAGCCCGCACACAGCAACGAAGACCCAACGCAGCTAAAAATAAATAAATTAAAAAGAAAAAAGAACGTTTGGTAATACTAACTTGAAGTAAAAGGGGGGGAAAATACTAGATAACATGTTCTCTACTTAAAAATTAGGTATACATTAGGGTTTTTATTTTGGCATTTTAATCTGTGAGACTGAAGTTTATAGTTATGATCCAATGCCTACCTTCTGCTTTTGGAATGGCAGGGTATATCATGTTTAAGACTGTTTTCTTCAATTTGCAATGTATGATTGAAGGATCCATCTAACTCCTGTACTGTCACTTTAAGGGGTCCCTTTAAAAAGAAACATACTGTTCAAAGATAGTACTAGGAAAAAAACCAATGTGTGTTCTTATGTGTACAGGTATATATATCAAGATATAATATAACACTATACAAGACCTCCATGTGGAGACACAGAAAGGCAGCTGGTACCAGAGCTGGGGATAATTGGGAGAATTTGTTTCCTCCAAGATCTGTATCAGCAACCCTCTTCTCCCTTCCCTGACGGTGTTTTCTCAATTTCATTCTTTGCAAACAAAATCTCACTATGAAACTTCCAACCAGCTCCCCAACCATAAACCCTTCCTTTATTTAAACTGGCGAGAAAGCAGTGCAGGAGGCCATTTTGGAAAAAAACCTTACCACATATTTCTGAGTTCCAGGAGATGTATAATCTTGTTTTATTTCCAATTCCAAGACATTTCGTTTTCTATTAAAGGCAAAACTTCCATAAAATTTTACCACTCCGCTCTGGTCTCTGAAGAATTGTAAAGGAATTTTTGCATACTAAAATAAATACGTACTAAACAAAATAAATTATTCATTAGGGTAGTAATAATTTTCAAATGCATTCCCCCCAGTTCAAAGCTTAAGAGCGTACTCCACTCTAAACCAGGTGGCAAAGTATTCAAAATTCTTGTGAAAAATGTTTCCCCAGATTTAAAAAGAAATTCTGAAACATTAAGAAATTAGTTTTTTTGAAAGAAGCAAAACCACTCTACTGGGTTATTAATATAGTGCCTTGAAATGAAAAAAATGTAACAATTGAAAAGTTCCAAGATACCACTCAAATTGTGCCAACCTCTAACCGCATCTAGAAGTCACCAGACCACTGCATCTTACAAGTAATCCTACAGGCCTGTCTGGTGGATTATTTACCTCCCTCACCATCAAACCTATTGCTATACTCACACACTAAAAGGTACTTTAAAATTATGCCAAATTTTACAAATACAGATGTGTATGTATGTGTGTCTCAATACTTAGTAGGCACCTTAGAGGAAATGATTTACAGTTCCTGGTTATTTCTACTATTACTTACCTCCTTTCATCCCGCAAAGCCCTTTTCTTCCTCCTTCCCCTTATACACATAACCTTCCCTCCTTTGCTGAACTGCTATTGAAAAGGATACACCCACTGCTTTATTAAAGGCTGGATGTCTTTGCCAGAGACATTCGAGATGGATTTCAAAAATCCAGATGTGGAAACCAACATCTGACTCCACATATGTGACTGGAACTTCTGAGATGAAGCAGTACTAGCCAAACTTAGCAGTTTATTGAAAACCTGCAAGAATCAAAGTATCATTTAGTTTGTATAAGATAATATACATTGCTTGCAATTCTGTACTATTCCCACTTTGCATTATAACTTTATTACAGACAATTACAGAAGACAATTTCACATTTACTTCATTGATTGTTTTAATTAAAGACTATTAGCAGTGGAAGCATGAAAAGATTTAAACAGCCAGACTATAAAATCATTCTTCCTCTAAATATAATTGAATTTTAATGACATCCTGGCCAGACAATGAATACTCTGTTTTTAAGAGCTATAATACTATACAACACCTATAACATATTGTGCTACGAGCTTTACATAGGAACTATACGTTCTTTAAGAAGTTGAGAACACTCATTTGCATTTATACCACTCTAAGAAGTGAACCGGCTCTTTACAGACCACATCTCATTTAATATTCCTGTTCTTTAAAGGCAAGATAAAGGACAGAAGGATTCAAGAAACTTAACTTTAAGGCAAATTTAAAATGTTTTTTAAAAAAAGATTACTAAAAAGTTATTTTCCACTTACCTCTAAGAATATTATCAATGGAAAAAGAATAGCTGAACATTTATAATACAACTGGCTTTCTATTACCTCAACTAGTACATATCAACTATTTCCGCCAAAACTTGCTTAAGACATATGGCAGAATTTAGCGATAGCAAAAATAACCATCTTTTAGATAAATGTGCTTTTTTCTATTGAAAATATTTGTAAATGGCACTTCATCCTTAATATTCTAAATAATGCCAAACACAAAATCATAGCATAAACAGGTTTTACTTTTAACCTCACATTTTAGTTTTATCTTCATAAAAATCCTGCATTAAGTGGGTCAAGTATTCATACCCACTCTACATCTGAGGAAACACAAACAAAAAGAACAGGTTACTTACTGGGCAAACGGCTAATTGGATGCCCTGACTCCTATTCTACAGAATAGTATTCAGGTTATATACATATAGAACAGATCTTTCTTTACAATTGTTAAGTTCTTTAATACTTACTTGTAACATAAATTCCATACTGATCCTGTTTTCAATCAATCTCATCACAAGGTGAGCTTTACACTGAAACATAGTGTAGTATTCCCAGGAAAGCGTATGTGGATGCTTTATGGAAAAGTGTAGATGGGATGCTGGACTAAAAAAATAAACAGATTTGTTTAATATAACAAATTTGAATTAAATAAACAATAAATATCATAGCTATATCAAGACAATAAATCAAAAACCTCATGGGAATACCTTAGCAGTTTCCTTAATATGAGAGCAACGAAGACTAGGAAACATCTAAAAATAACTTAACTAGACATAAAGGAAAATCTGAATGAACAGAAACACATGCCAACCTCCTGGTAGGAAGACACAATAGTGTAAATATTTCAATGCTTTCCAAATTCATCCATACAATCAATGCAATTCCAATCAACAGCCCCAGGTTAAAGCATATACAAAAAACGTTCAAGATGGATTACATATCTTAAACAAAAACAACTATAAAAGTACTAGAAGAAAATAAAGGAAAAAAATTTCTTTCATAATTTTGGGGTGGGAAAAATCTTCACAAGGAAAAATATAAAATCCAGAGGACATATAGACCAGACTATGTAAAAATTAAAAATTCTGACATGAGATCATCAGTAAATTAAAAGATAGGTACAGTCTGTAGAAAATATTTACAACATACATGAACATTTAAGGTGTTTATACTTTATTATTTCAAATAATGCTACAGTGATTATCTTTTCATACATGTGCAGTATTTCTGTATGGCAAATATCTAGGAGAATAATTTCTATATGATAACATACTCAGAAGTTGAATTGCTGAATCTAAAAATTACCCATTTTAAAATTCTGATTGGTACTAACAAATTACCCTTCAAAATCAGTGTACCAAATTATACTCTCACAATCAACGTGTAAGAATAGTCATTACACTTCCTTAAAAAAGCATGGCATACTGAAATATAAAATTTTGTAATTTGATATTTGAAAAATTACTTTTTTTTTTTTTTTTTTTTGCAGTACACGGGCCTCTCACTGTTGTGGCCTCTCCCGTTGCGGAGCACAGGCTCCGGACGCGCAGGCTCAGCGGCCATGGCTCAAGGGCCCAGCCGCTCCGTGGCATGTGGGATCTTCCCGGACTGGGGCACGAACCTGTGTCCCCTGCATCGGCAGGCGGACTCTCAACCACTGCACCACCAGGGAAGCCCGAAAAATTACTTTTATACTCCACTATTACTTCTGGGCTTATGGACAGCAATATGAAAAAGGTTAAATAAATTCCAAGGTATAATGGAATACTATATAGCATATAAATAGAACAAAGTAAATTCACATACAGTCACACAGAATGCTTGCCAAAATACAGATACGGTTAATTTTTTAAAAAAAGAGAAGTACACAGTAACACGCATGACTAAATTGTATTTTGTAACTGCCATATACACATAAATAAAGACCAGAAAAAAAAAGAGGTCTGGAATATACCAAATTTATAATCAGGTTATCTCCAAGGAGAGGAAGTGATGGGAGTGAGAAGTGGTAACTAAAAAAGATCTTTTACTTTTTACTCCACATGCTTCTGAACTGTCTTGTTTTGAATCTCTTCAAAGAGCATGCGTTCATGTGTTGCTTTTATACATAAATTTTGAAAATCAAACATACAAAAGGAACTAAATAAATGGACAGAACAAAGGTAAAAGCATTTAGTGTAAATAATTATTTACACACAATGGGAAGGCTCTAATTATATGCTGGGAAACTGCCATATAGCAGGCAGTCAAGAGAAGAAAGTGAAAGGAACTAAGATTTTAATGAGTGCATAACTATGTATAAAGCTTTACCTCAAGTAATCCTGGCAACCAACATGGTTAAGATGGATAATCGTTGTTTTACACATTAAAACGCACACACTCACAAAGGTTATACAATTTTCTAGGCTCACAAAAATCAGTAACTACAAAAATCCAAGTCTGTCTAACTCCAAATTCCTATGCCTTGCCACTGACCTAATCTTGTCTCAGTGACCATACTTCCACCAAAGAGAAGACTACTGATTATACAACTTGCAGTTTCTTAACCTTTGTTGTACTTTTAGACACTTGGGTAGTCTGGTTAATCCTACGGACCACAGAAAAAACTGCTTTTAAATGTGCACAATAAAATACACAGGTTTACAAAGGAAACCAATTATAATGAAATACAGTTATCAAAATATTTTTTAAAACTATGACATTACCAACATATGTGCTAGTTTATTAATGCATTAAATAACAAGACCTAGCAGTGGTCTACTGTACTAATTTTATGGTAATGAGTGCAAAGAATATTTCAAGATACTTGCTAACAATTAAAATGTGACAAGAAAACATCCATGATTTCTACTGTTGACAAAGTCACAGCACTGTCTGTTACCTACAGTCATAATTAAAAGAAATATAAAATTTCAGTTAATGGTGAGTAAAAAATACAGAAAAACTTTCCCATCCAATTCAATCCATATTCCCTTAGGGAATTAATGGACCCTAGAACAAATAAGAATCCCTGCTAGTACCATTATGTTGTTATAAGTGGTTGTCTCAGTGACTTGCTAAAAAATAGAAAGGGAAAGAAAAGAAGGAAAGTGAGAAAAAGGGAAATAAAAGGAAAGGGGGGGGGGCTTCCCTGGTGGCGCAGTGGTTGAGTCCGCCTGCCGACGCAGGGGACACGGGTTCGTGCCCCGGTCCGGGAAGATCCCACATGCCGCGGAGTGGCTGGGCCCGTGAGCCCTGGCCGCTGAGCCTGCGCGTCCGGAGCCTGTGCTCCGCAACGGGAGAGGCCACAACAGTAAGAGGCCCGTGTACCGCCAAAAAAAAAAAAGAAAAGGAAAGAGTAAATAAGTATCTAGGTAGCTGACCATTCAGATAAACAGGTATAGGTAGGATGTGTTGATGCTGAAATCATCTACTTAGCCTTTTCTATTATTTTTAAACATTTATGAGAATAGTACAATATATTAGCATTAGGAAATTAACATGAAAAAAGAAAAAACCTTATTATTTTTAGTCTTTTTTTAATGCTTAAACCCATTTACAGTCATCACATGCAATAGTAATGAAAGGAGTAATTAGAATACTACCGATGTCTATGGGCTCAGTATTATTACAGACCATTATTAACACTTCTTTGGCCTGTGTGGGCCTCGATACACATACAAGTGATCCTAAAAGACTAATCCCATAAAACAAGGTTTGTAGTATCTCTGAACAATAAACATACTTATCCTTCTCTTTTCCTCCACCAAATATGGGATGTAATAAAACTCCACCAGTTTTTAGTTCATACGCCACTATTTTGTCCAGCTCCTTAAAAAGACATAAAAATAGGGGTCAGTGAAAATTATTTTACATATCAAATTTTAGAATTCAACTGTGGTTTCCAATTTCCTGGAATCAGAATGTAAATTTCTGAAAATAAATGAAATGTATTTGAAGGGTAGTTTATGTTATAAACAAAGCAGACTACACAACTGGCCGAATGATAGAGCCAAAAAACCTTCTCTACTTTGTGACTTTAGGGCTGGCCTACTTTGTGACTTTAGGCTGGCAAGTTTTCCTAATGGCTCTCCCCAACCTCTCTGACCTGTTCTCCAAGTTTATTTCTTCCTTCTCTGTATTTTGCTTCTGGTGGAGGATTTAAGCAAGTAAAAACAAATAGGGATAAAATTATGACAGGATCTATAATTTTAAAACTTTTCTAGTTTTCTTTAATATGACAGATCAAAATGAAAAAATAAAAGTTTAAGTGGAAAAAGACAACACAACTGTGCTGGAAATTCATGACTAGTTTAGGTAACATACAAGCAGTACAGAGAAGTGGGAAAAATCATAATGAAGTGGTTAAAAGCCGGGTTTGAATCCTGGCTCTACTACTTACTAGCTGTGTAACTTTAGCCAAATAACTTAACCTCTCTGTGCCTCAGTTTCCTTATCTGTAAAATGCAAATAATAAGAGTAGTTAGGAGGATTAAGATAGTTACTATTTATAAAATGTTTGTAACAGTGCCTGAAACACTTTAAGTTTTTGAAATTAAAAATGGACTCTTCAGTTCTAGATGTATGAATCTTTCATAGTTCTCGATATTTGAAATCTTTTGCAATTACTTTTTGGCTTACTTAAGTTTAGGTTTAGATGGTGAAGGTATATAAAATGAGAAAAGGAGGATAGAGGGGGTCTATTTAATGAGGCTATTAAAGGCTGAAATTTTTCCCCCTGAGAGATGAGAAGACAAACATGATATGATTAAAATGTATATGAACAGAATGGGCTAGGCAAAATACAACTGACTTTCTCTTTTTGGCCAAATCTTTAAATAATGGGAAAAGATGTGAAAATGACAGAGAACATAAATACACTGAAGGACTAGCCAACATACAATAAGTACTTATTATGATGTAGGCACTATGCACATTACACGTATAACGTCTCACAATCCCTGTCCATACTAGTAGTAGCAGTAGATACTACTAGTAGTAGTAGATACTACTACTACTTTACTCTCCTTATACAAAAGACGCTTGGAAAGATTAAGCAAAATCATAAATAAAGCTTGTGAATGTCTGAAGCAAAATGAAAAGCAAACTGACTCCAGAATCTAGGTTCTCAGCCTAAACAAATTTAGAAAGCACAAAATTACATTAAAAATGACTACTATGAGGAGCTGGAATATATCTAACAACTAACTTGATGTTTAAGGAGCTTAAATATTCTCGTCCTTAGCAAAAAAGTCTTTGGAGGCCAACACTGACAATGGAAAGCAGATAAAATAGACCATTAGTCTTTCTCTGTAAAATGATTCTCATTTTGCTGGAAAAACTCAAGGACTTTCAAATGACAGTAAGTATTTTATAGTTACTAAAAAATAAAGGACACATGACTTGAAAATCTGGAGAACACTAACATGTCTTATTGACTTCTAAGTGGAAAATGGATCTAGTTGCTTTTACCTCTTTAATCCAATGGCGATATTCATTAACACCAAAAGTTTTTTTCATCCAGAGACCATAAATATAGCCTGAAATTCCCTTCAATACCCATTCATCAGACCTAAGCAAAAAGTCAAATAATAATACATTATTTTATATATTTTTAATATAAATAAAATATAATAAATTTTATTATTTTAATAATAAAAATTCTTCAGATATTTTTGGCCAAAGGCCAAAGAGGGTAACAGAACAAGCATTAGCATGTACTTCTCTGCCTTCTTAAAGAAAATGAAAGTTATCAAACCATTTGGTTTTCCCACTTCCTCTGACTGAATTCTGCCTATCCATTCATTGTACCTTCTTCACATCTGGCATCAACTTAATTATAAGACCACTTTATACTCTTGGTTCAAGGTACCTATGTTTGTGCTTTGCTCTGGCAGTGCTGCTTCCCTTATACCCAAGTCTGCCCATACTGTCTGCCTCTAAGGAAAGAGGTGCCCATAGCCAGGACCATGCTGCTCAATTCTTTCTCTTTTTTTTTTTGATTGATTGATTTGATTGATTGATTTATGGCTGCGTTGGGTCTTCGTTGCTGTGCGCGGGCTTTCTCTAGTTGCAGCGACCGAGGGCTACTCTTCATTGCGGTGCCTGGGCTTCTCACTGTGGTGGCTTCTCTTGCTGCAGAGCACGGGCTCTAGGCACGCAGGCTTCAGCAGTTGTGGCTTGCGGGCTCTAGAGCGCAGGCTCAGAAGTTGTTGCGCACGGGCTCAGCTTCTCCGCGGCATGTGGGATCTTCCTGGAACAGGGCTCAAACCCGGGTCCCCTGCATTGGCAGGCGGATCCTTAACCACTGTGCCACCAGGGAAGCCCCAATACTGCTCAATTCTTAAAAGTCCACATTCTTTTATTACCAATCCCATGCATAATTATCAGTGAGATTCTAAGACCTCAAGTTTAATTACTTATTTTTTAGTTTCTTAAGTGGAAAGGCAATGACACCTTTCATTCATTTATTCGTATGTTTATCCATTCATTCATTCGTTCATTAAAACATTTTGTCTATCATGTTCCGGATACTATCCTTTAATGAAACTATGTCTTAGGAAAATTACAAATCAAGAGGCCTTACCCTCCACCCTTTCCCCTCCAGAAAGAAAGAAAAAGACACCAAGACTTACATACCATATATTATAATCATAAGTTATAGTCTTAAGGGAATTTTGTCTATTTCTTCAAATTCACCTCAAGTTTAAAAAAGAAAATAAAGTGTTGTATTTCTCACATCTTTCAAGTAAATTAGTACAAATCTAGGAACTAACAGGAAAATCCCTATAGCATCATCACTATTGTAGAGGACCATTATTTTACCTTAAGTATTACCAATTGCACTGAATACTGACATCAGAATTCTAACTATAGTTCTCTGTACACTGAAGTCCTTGTATCTACAGTATTTATTTAGTTCTTTAAGAAACTGATGTTATCAAAATTCTTACCTTATTCTTATTGCATATTACAAAATTAACTCTATTGATATACTGAGGACACGGCCAAAAATTTAGGATGAAATTTATACTGATTACTTTTCTTTAAATATATATAATAGTGTCTGTTAATTATCTGCAGTTAGGACAAAGTTCAACTTACACTGCAGGAAAAGAAAATAAAAATAAACTTTCCTGATTCTTCTCAGTAGTTGTAAACTTTGAAATTACTCACCAAGACATTCTGGATATGAAACATCCAAAAAACTGCTGGGCCAAGGACTGGGCTAAACACCTTCTAGTCAAAGGTGTCTCATCTATAATCATGGCACTGTGTAACAGATTTGTGCTGGAATTTAAAAGAAGAGACAGCTCATTATAACCAAGAAATAAATAATTATTCAATCAAAATAAAATAATCACACTTTTAAAATAACAGAATTCAATTAACACATAAAAGAGAAAAACCTGAATACTGTCCCCAACAGCTTTTACAATTTTAGTTGAAATTCATAATCTTAATAACTTTTGTTTAAAGCAAGGACTGTAATGTTTCCCACTTATTTCCATGAAAAATATAAATACCCTTTTAGGAGGGTAGGGGGTTGTAGCATCAATCAGAAACTGATATGTTAAGCAGAGACTAATCTTTTTATGAAGGGTTCTTCTACTTTCAAAAATCTTTTCCTAATAATACTTTAATGTTTTGTGCTATATTATTTACTTTCAAATGCACTGACCCATCAGATTGTCTAAACAACTCGGAAGAATGCAAGAACACTATTATTATGTCCATTTTACAGAAGAGAAAATAGACCCCCCCAAAAAAATGACTGACCCTGAGACATATAACTTCTAAATTTGGCACTTTTCAAGGAATGAAAGAAGGGAGGGAGGTAAAGAGGGTAAAAGAAAAAAGAAATAAAACTTTCTTTTTTTTTTTTGCATACAAATTTCTGATGATATCAATAAATTTTTAAATAGTGCTAGGACAAAAACCTCACTAGATACCCATATAGTAACTTGCATCATTTTTGTTTTTAATGCATAAGCCAAAAAGAGACTAAAACACATATGTAAAAAATTAGTATCAGTTAATTCTGGATAAAGATACTATGAATCTTTTGGGTTATTTTGAAATGTTCCTCTTTATGCTTTTCTACATTTTTCAATTTTGAAAACACTGGATTTTCTACAAAGCCAACCATAACTAAATTGAAGGGAAAAGGTTCAAACTGCATCTTAAAATTGATCACAGGGGCTTCCCTGGTGGTGCAGTGGTTAAGGATCTGCCTGCCAATGCAGGGGACCCGGGTTGAAGCCCTGGTCTGGGAAGATCCTACATGTCGCGGAGCAACTAAGCCCGTGTGCCACAACTACTGAGCCTACGCTCTAGAGCCCGCGAGCCACAACTACTGAAGCCCGTGCACCTAGAGCCCGTGCTCTGCAACAAGAGAAGCCACCACAATGAGAAGCCTGCACACCACAACGAAGAGTAGCCTCCGCTCCCACAACTAGAGGAAGCCCGCGCACAGCAACAAAGACCCAACGCAGCCAAAAATAAATAAATTAAATAAATAAATAATTTTAAAAATTGATCACAAAATAAATAACCTATCTTCACATCATTAACCTAATTTAGGCCTTTTGAATTTGGATACAAACCTAAAAATGCTCATGGAAGCATAAGCAGCCACTTCAACATAAGCCTCATCGATGAATACAGTCTTAAAACAAGAATATGGGTATCGACATGTAAGAATTTCTTCATAAAATTCAAAAACTTCATGAAGATACGACGTGGTATGTTTAAGCAATGGAAGAAGCTGAGGTAAACAAAAATGAGTAACCTAAAAATAAAAAGCAGGGAACAAGATCATTAAATAAAAGAGTTAACTGAAATCTTAAATTTCCTAAATATCTCAGTTATAAATGAAGCTGCATATAAATCCCTCCCCCCCACCTTTTTTTTTTTTAACAAATCCATGGCACTGAGAGAAAATACTGGTATGAAATTAGTGACTATTTACTATGCTTACAAAATATTCATTACACTTAAGACTTAAATTCATGACGGATTATAAGTCTGAAATGCTTAGATCCAATGAAAATAATAACTTTGGTTCCAAATTAAAGTTTCTTTTGCATATGCATACAAAACAATCTAAATTTCCAAGGTTTATTGTGAACCTGCCTTTGATTCATAAATATCTAACCTAGTGAATACTGCACATCATAGTACTATCTTAAATAATTAACAGTCATTATACTATCTTCAGTACATATAAAAAACAATATGAAAACTGCAGGGAAGCTTACTGGTAGTGAGGAGATAAGAAATATCAGCAACAGAAATAATTACATCTTACATTACATCCCACTTTGGACACAGACACTCAAATATCACATACTGTCTCACTGTCTCTTATTATGATTCTGTGCCAAATGAACAACATCAATAATGACATATCACTCTGACTAGAATGACTCAGCAAGGTTTCATGAAGACTACATTTGTGCTAATCTTTATGAATTGAACAAAAGTTTCATAGGTAAGGAGAGGAGGAAAAGAGGACATCCCAAACAGTCAAAGACGGGAAAAAATATGGTCTGGTCAGAAAAAAATCTAAGTAAACTATATTGAATATAACAACCATAAATAGAAAAGTAATGAGGAAAAAGCTAGAAAGGAATATTAGGGTCAAATTCTAGAAGCTCTTGAAAGCCATGCTAAAGAAATTTGATTACTGCAGGATATGGAGGCAAGGAAAGTTTTTAATATACAATAAAAAAACTATTCTTCTGACAACATTATAAAAGAACAGATTAGAGACTACCATAAGTGAACGGTGAGCATTTATTTAACATTAGTGGTCAGGGCCCAAACTGCATGTCATTATATATTTCAGATAAAGAAACCTTTTCTCTCTAGTGATAGTTCTAACAGTTGAAAGAACAATTAAGAAAAACTTAGTATTTAATTAATATTCTTCTGATTAGGCATGAAAGAGTGGGAGGGAAAGAAGCAAGAAGCTATGATTTACCTCATGCATATATGGATCTACAAGTATTTCAAAAGGTCCAATGGCCAAGGAGATATTCGACGCAGCTGTTGGAATGGTAAGCATGTAATGGAAGGTTTTCTTCCTCATATCATGGGTATACACTGTCTCCACCAAATCTCCATTGGAAACAGCCACCATTGCAGCATCCACTGTAAATTCTAATTTCCATGTACATAATTCAGAGTATGAATCAACACATGGGAACCAAAATCTAGAAAAAAGATCAACAGTGCAGAAAACATGTTGAAAGTATAACCTACATTGTTTCTGCCACATATAAGTTATTTTAACATTTACAGAACATGCACAAGAAGAAATTTTAGCTATTTGCCCACTGATGTTTTTTACTGAGCAACCTGAAAGAATGTGATTAAAGATAAAGTTCTGTCTCCAAATATTATTGGCAATATTAATAAAATATATCATGTAGTACCTCCAGTTTAAACCCTGAAAAGAGGTAAGCAATTCTTAGTTTCCAATTTTTTAATTAAAAATAATTTTTACTTGTATATTCATAGTCAGTTTTTACGTAGCATTCATTTTTGGAAACTAAAAATGCTTACAAAAAAGTTTTTACAAGTACAATATTCAGAATCTATTCCATAATGTCAGGAAACTGCTTTTCTGGAGTATGTGATGCATTGCATAAATTCAAACAGTGCTGGTAAAGCCAGACATAAAATTTCTATTCAATGTTCTATTCAGATCAGGTTTTACTATGTGCCAGGGTCTGTATTTGTTACTGAAACACAGAGAAACATAAGACATCATCCCTGGCTTGGAAGAGTTAATAATCTGAGGAGACTACACATAACATAATATTTCAATAACATGGTTAACTGCAGAGCTATGAGAATGAACTACAATTACATGCAACAATAAAGGTACATCTCACTACCACAATGTTACACAAGAAAGGCAGATATAAAGAGCATAAGGCATATGCTTCCATTTAATAAAGTTCAAAGATAGGTGTAATCAATCTACAGTATTTTAGATATCAGGATGGTGGTTGCCCTAGGGCAGGAGGCTATCAGGTGGGCAAGAGTGAATGGAAGTGGGTAGAAGGGGTACTCTGCGATGCTGGTAATGTTAATGTTCTTTTTCTTGATGTGAGTGTGAACTACACGAGTTTGTTCACTTGTGAAAATGTATTGAGCTTTCTATTTACAATTCGTGTAATTGTAAAGTATTGTAAAGTATGTTTTACTTCAATACGAAAGTTTAAAAAATGAAAGAATTGAGACAACTTTAGAACAGTAGACTTGAAAAGGAAAGGAGGGAAGACAGGATTGAAGAGGAACAAGATTCAGAAGAGATTCAAGTAGTTGGGGATCAAGCTCATACTTCTCATTTTACACTAAATACATGTATTGCATATTCATAGAAAAAAATGCAATTGAAAAAATGAAATCAACTGAAATACATAAGAATTAGTAATCTACCTTGTGGAATTTTGATACCCACAAGAGAAAACATGAGCACCTCTCTCTGCCATACTTCCCTCTACACTGGGTACCACAAAATGAAGACCTCCTTTTGGCTGATCCAAAGAAAAATTGATGTGTATCTTTAGCACCTTTAATTCTGCAACAAATAAATACATACATACATTGATATATAAAAATATAATTAGGTAACAGTGGTCGATATAATAAGGGCAAAAACTTGCACTGAACATAAAGTGGGAATCAAAGGCTGAGCTTTACATAAAAGATCACACTACTTAACCTAGTTTAGGCTTTTACCATCTCTTTGCCTATAAGGAACTCAACAGTCTGCTTCCACTGGTGTTCTTACCTCCACTCAATTCTAGTCACTGCTACTTGTGTTCTCCCAAAATACTGGTCAGACCACATCCCCCTCTCAACATTTCTGACAATGCTATACTGCCTAAAGAAAAGAGTTTAAAACTACCACATAGCTAAGGCCTTCCAGATCCAATTCAAAACTTACTTTTCAAGTTTGTTCTCTTAGTACATTCTCGCACAGATTGTTAACCCTACTTGTGACTTTAAGGAGTACGGAGTGGGGTAGGAAGGAAGGACTACCCAAAAATTTACATCATGCAGCATTATTTACTATGTTTGATTTCTAAGTAATAAATACGTGTTGCTTCCGTAAGATTAAAGAAAGATGTTCCTTTTAATTTCCCTCAAAACATTAAACCATATGGACTTTCTCCAACCCGTGAACATGTAGCGATGACCTTCCACGCCTGCACCCTAAACTAGGCAACCCCCCTGCAAGGTAAACCCCTCCCCCCACCATATACACATACAAACTATCCAAAAAGAGCAAAAACAAAACAAAGTCTTTTACCTCCTTATCTTGATTAATTTTGTAAAGCAAAATAAAGGTAGGCAGAAGGTTATGTATGATAATTATAATGGCTGTAACTTTATACAAGGAAATAAAGAAGATTCAGAAATAATAAGACAAAGTAAAAGTATGCAAAGTGGGTGATAGCAGCCCTACATTCTAGCCTTGGCTCTACTACTAATTAGTGACATCCATCAGGTCACTTACTCTCTTTAAACCTCAGATTAATCTTCCATAAAAGGAAAGAATTGAATCAGATGACTTTTTAGGATCCTTCCTTTTATAAAATGCTATAATTCTAAACTGAGTTAATACTGTGTGGGTTCTCAAATCTTGACAAATTGTTCCAACCATCTAATTTTTGTTTTATAACTTTCGCTTTAAAAGCAACAGTGAAATGAGTTGCTTTTTGTCACAGCCTTTGATTGCTATTTTCCTGTTAGCCAATTATCTTTAAGGAAAAAAAGAGCTTCCAACTCCTGTATATTTCAACTGATTAATTTATAATTTAGGTACCATTAATTTTCATGAAAAGTTTCTAGTCACTGAATCCAACATGATTTTACTGTATACTCAACATGTTCTTGGTATTTTACCATCAACGTGCTTCCATAATTCTGATGGAACCTTAATGCAAAGTTCTCCATTTCCTGCATCAGGATCCACAGCACTAACCGCAGCTGCGTAAGCATTGGAAAAATAATTGAGATTTCTCCTGGGGGGAAAAAAAAGAGAAAGCCAGCTTTAACAATAAGCCATATATTTCACCAAGCATTTTCTTAAATACTTGGCACCATTTGTTTGTAACCATTATATCATCTTACATAACTCATAGGAATGCTCTTTAGCCAAGTAACTGTTGCTCTATTTCCCAAGACTAAAACTATTAAACTATAAATGCGGGCTTCCCTGGTGGCGCAGTGGTTGAGAGTCCGCCTGCCAATGCAGGGGACATGGGTTCGTGCCCCGGTCCGGGAAGATCCCACATGCCGCGGAGCGGCTGGGCCCATGAGCCATGGCCGCTGAGCCTGCACGCCCAGAGCCTGTGCTCCGCAACGGGAGAGACCACAACAGTGAGATGCCCACATACTGCAAAAAAAGAAAAGAAAAACAAAAAAAAAAACAAAAAAAAAACTATAAATGCAATGGCATATATAGTCTACTCGCCAATGCTATGTGATCATTATGACTATCACATCCTTCATTAATTTTAGAATGCCAAAGCCACTACACTTTCCTAATACAAATGTAAAGAATATACGTAGAATTGAAAAAATAATTAGTCTTTATCAATCTGGCAAAAATTTGAATGGATTCAACAAGCTTTATAATCTGATAGAAATTAAGGTGTTTAAAACAAATCAGAATGGGAATTAATTCCTCAAAATTTAATACTGCTCCCCTCCACTCCCCAGTACATGACAATGTAACCTTAATGAAGGAGAGGAACTTTCGGATGGTTCACTGTTATATCCCCTAAATGCCAGGGGACACTCAAAAAATATTTGTTCAATAGGTACTTGGCCTTATTTCCTACTGAATGAAAACAATACACAGAAGCCTTATGAAAATATGAAAATACTGTTCTCATCTGATTTTCTAATTTTATTCCATAAAAATAACTCATATATATATATATATATGTATATACATACACACACATATCGCATTTCCTCACTGAAATCAGTTAAAGTAATATGGAAGAAGTGGAAGAAAGAAAAAAGACAAGGAATGGCAAGAGCGAGAAAACAAGATTAGACACAATACTGTGAGCCATATTCTTGCTGTGCACCTTTATGTCTATCATCTTGCCATTAGATAACTCCATAAAGTCAAGTCAGTGATATTTCACTAGCTTAATAAATTTTTAACCTAGTTAAAAGACAAGTTTCATATACTCTACAGAGTAATTATAGGGAAAATAAAAGAGGAAAAGCCATGAAAGAAAACATTAAACTTACACACTCTCAATATGATGGAGGCCATTCCTCCCCCATCTCCAACTCTCTCCTAACTAGTAAGGATGTAATATTAACTATGACTTTTAACAACTACGAAACAAGGTTCTAAAAGTAGTTAAGCAGACTTCTCAATAATTTTAACACTTTCTTTCTCTTAGATAAATATGTAAAATAAAGGTATTAAAAACTCCAGGACCACAATAAAAAAACAAATGACTGTTTTTTCACATACCACCTTTTTTTTTTTTTAATTATCATACAGTAAAAGTAACTTTTTTCCTTTGGTATATAATTCTATAAATTTTAACATGTGCAACCATCACCACAATCAGGATATAGAACAGTTCTGCCATCCACAAAGCCCCTTGTGCAATGCCCTGTGTCAAATAAATGGAATCATACAGAATGCAACCTTTTGAGGCTGGCTTATCTCACTCAGTATGTCTTTGATATTCATTTAAGGTGTTACATGTATCTATTGTTTGTCCCTTTTTATAATGAATAGTATTACATTGAATAGACTGTACCACAGATTGTTTATTCATTCGTCCACTGAAAGACATCTGGGCTGCTTCCAGCTTTTGGCTATCAGGAATAAAGCTGCTACAAATAACTGTGTAACAGTTTTTATGTGAATTTAATGTTCATTTCTGTAGTACAAACACCCAAGAGTGGGACTGCTGAGTCATATGGTAAACATAAGTTTAGCTTTATAAGAATCTGCTAAACTGTTTTCCAGAATAGCTATACCATTCTGCATTCTCATCAGCAATATATGAACATGCCAGTTGCTCTGCATCCTTACCAGTACTTAGTTAACATACTATCTAATTTTAAAAACTACTTTGTACATTTACAGGTTGCAATTTCTTTTCAGTAAGGTTTCAAAAACATGAAATCTGAAAGGTAGCTGAAGAACTTGTAATATCCCCCAGTTATCTGTGAAATTCAAAAATAAAAAATCTTTGTTACACAAAAGGCCAAATTTAAACATTACATATTAAACCACTCATTTTTTTTAATGGAAAATTATTCTCAATCTCCTTATTTCCTGACAAAAGGTAAAGTGGTCCAAATAAAATGGTGAGTCATTATAAATGGAATCTATTGGAAAGTCAGTTATGAGGAACAATCTTCTCATGGCTTGGATTTCAGTGTTTCCTTTCATAATATGAATCAAAAATGTTTCCTTTCATAATAACCTAATAAAAGCCAAAAATTACAAGACAAGATTATAAATGTTTTCAATTTTCAGAATAATAATGATTGCAAAATATTAATATGCCCCTGCCCTATAACCACCACCCATTCTTCCTTAAGGAAACAAAGCTTAAAGATGAGTAATGTTGTAGGGGATACTTAAAAACTAGTAAATTAAGGTAATCAAAAGAATTTTCTCCAAGAACGTATTATAAACATCTATATTAAATTAAAATAATCTGTTAATTCTTTATCAGATAAAGAACGTGTGCTTCTTAAAACTGTGTGTGCAGATTTTGCAAAACTTAAGATTTAATTATTTGTAAACTTTTTCTCCGTTTAAAAACATTTCATGGAAGCACAATATACGTCAGAAATATATATATACACTCTAAGTATACAGTTCGATGAATTTTCACAAAACCAAAGTAACCAGCATGCAGAGCAAGAACAGAACTTTACCAGCCTCCCAGAAGCCCTCTTGTAATCACTAACCTAGCCCTGCTTCCTACCACCAAGGGTAACCTATTATTCTGACATCTAATGAGATAGATTAACAACTTAATACACATTCTTTTGTGTCTGACTTGTTTTATTCAACATTAAGTTTGTGAAATCCATCCATATCATTGCATCTAGCTGTTGGTCATTCAGTCTCATTACTTTTAGAATTCCAACAGTGTAAGAATATACCACAATCTACCATTCTACCATTGATGGGTTTTCAGGTAATTTACAGTTTTGACTATTACAAATGCTGCTGTGAACAGTTCTGCACTTTTTTCTTGGTGAACATATTGGATATACACGTAGGAGTGAGACCACCAATCATAGACTACGTATACTTTCGATCTCAATTTACATTTCTATTAGCTGTGTTTGAGAGTTCTGCTCTATATCCTTGTCACACTCAGTTTTTTCTTCTGTCTTATAATTCACATACAGAATAAAATAAATAAATAAATAAGTAAAAGCCAACAGAAAAATCCATTTTCCAGAAATGGAACCAATATCAAAATTAATAAAAATGACTTCAAAAATAATTGAAACAACATTTGATAATGATGCCATGAAATAAGGTTGCTTAGAGAAAATTCTACCTTAACAAGTTTTTCTATGAAAAAGCCTATGGTATTTCACTGATAACAAGCTCAAACATGAATCAATTACTTTAAAGTAGCTATTTGTGAAAAGCTAATGAATTTCAAGTCACTAGAAACAATGAGTATAGATAAGAACAAAATGGCTTTACTGCTATGCATGTGTGATTACAAGTCCAAATAAGAAGAACCCTATCTAGTTCTAGGGTTACCACATTCAAGAAAACACAATGCCAAACCAGAGAGTATTCAGAGCAGGGCAAAGAGAAAGGTTAACAAATTTGGAAAGAGTTTTAAATGAGGAATAGTTGAAAGTATTGAGATACTACAGACTGGAAAAGAAAACTTACAGGAAAACGATTTTTAACTAGCATAAGTTTGTGAACATTATAGCAAAACAGACTGTGGCTCGATGTAATAAAGAACTTCCTAGCATTCAGAAATGAAAGGGGTGCTTTAAAATATAATAAGCTCTCCTGAGCTGGACATATTCAAGCAGAAGGTAGAATAATATAGGAAAAATTCCTGCTGAAGTTTTGACTAAACAAACCCCAAAGTTCTTCCAATTATGACAACTCAATTCCAAGCAATACTACTAAAACAACTACCAGTGAGGCACTGTGGGCTGAGTTAAAATATAAAACTAGTATCCATATTACTTAACCATAATCAAAAAAGGAATCAACCACTTCTACCATATGATATCAGTAAAATAACATTTAAAATCCCTTTGTAGACGTCTGTATTAAAATAAAGGACCTAGAAAATCTTTTTTTAAAAGAAGCAATTTAAAAAATCAATTCTAATCACTCTAAAAATTGCTCCAATCACTCAAAGTTACTTCATTTATATCTTAAGTTAGCTTCATTTCTACTGCCACTCCTTAATGGAAATGAAGACAGGAGACAGGAATTAAACTGATTCTTGAAACTCAGGAAAGTGGAGACTTTTCAAGTAAAATAAAAAAGGTCTTCTCAAAGCAGCAAAGCCTATCCAGGGAAGGAAAAGAAACAAGGAGGAAAGATATGTCAGCCACTGTAGGCTACTCATGCACAGAAACAGTCTCTCTGGTAAAATCTACATTTACTTTATTCTAAGAAGAGAGAACTATAGCAAAAAAAAAAAAAAAAAAAAGAAAAAAGAAAAACAGAAAAACCACCAAAGAGACATAGCTTCTATGGAGGCAAACTATACCTACAATATGTAAGATTCAAACAGAAAATATATTTAGAGAAACTTCAAGTGCTTAAATTATTTTCCTGGCAGACAATAAGCTAGAGAGAGAGACAGAGAGACAGAGACATGGAGAGAAAGAGAAGCCTTATAGATGTTACATAACCAACAGGTATTTTATTTGCTAGTACAGGTAATTTAACAACTCAGCTAACGTTTAGTTGGATCAAATAGGTAGAAATGCCTCTTAGTCCCTTATCTTAATGTTTCCCTTCCTTACATTCCCCCTGCAGTTTAAAGGTGCTGAATCTCAACCAAGGTAAGCACACTCTTGCCATTAAAAATAGGAAGGCCTGGCACCTTAACTTTAAAACAAATAAGGAGAAAATGTGATGAAGTAGCATATTACTTCTTTGAATGTTAGGACATTCTTGTACATATTCAAGACCAAATTTAACCACTGAGTTTTAAGTTTAACTTTCAAATCAAATCTGCTACATTTAATTTGTTTCAGCTTTAGCAGAAATTTTACTGCTTCATTAGAGAAAGAAAGTTACTTTAGAAACAAGAAAAGTAACAGAAGTATCTAGGGACATGCTAAAGACCTTAACTATCTGCCTTTGCCAAAGTTCTCTTTAAAAATAAATAACATCATTCACACAAGATACCTTTCACATCTAACTGCTAAGCAGCATTTCTTCTGAATAACTGGTAGGTTTCTGTCTTTTGCCTTACAAATCTTATAAACAATAGTGTTTCCCTCTTTCGTATGGCAACCAGAAATATCAAAACCAAATCTACAGTTTTCCTCTAGTAACTTAACAGTGTGGTACCCACCATCCTATACTTTTTTACCCTTTGTGCTAATTTCATTAGCTACTTTAAAAAACTGTTGTCTAATAAAATTCTAAAACCACTCTCAAATCCTCTTTTGAACAAGTCAGAGAATAAACAAACACCGGCAAAAATAACTGTCATCTCTCTTAAAAAGTAATCAGGATTCTAGAGCCAGGCAGAAAATACTAAGTGACCATGGCTAAGAGAGCTCTGGTGCTACCTGAAAAGTTTAAATATATTCTATTGTTCCCAATTTCCTAACCTAACCTTCGACACTATTCTCCTTTACGACTTCCTTTTCTTTCTTTATAATACTAAAAGTGATGAGGTATCTTCCCTATCACTAGAGAAAAGTTTTAGGGGATATCATCACCTCAAAATTAACATAGCAAAGCTTGCTTTCTCAACAGATTTGAAGTCCACTGTTGCTGTCATTGCACTGTCACAGATCATCTTCTTTGAGACCTGAGCGGCAACAACTGGTAAAGCAGCTGTGCAAACACTGTTTTGTGACTGGCAGATGGAGAAGCTTCTTACCCTGTCATCAATGCAGAGTTCTAGGCTCGACAGGGTGGCTATTTTGGCCTCTGGCAAGGTAATGGCTCCCCTACCTGCTCTTTTACACATGACTTTTCCATCCATTAGTGGTACATACTTACTGCTCCAAAGGCAAATGATTGCTTTTTTCTGGGGGAAAGAGGATGCAGACGATTTTGTAATAAGTCTTTTCATGTCAGTTCCACAAGTGTGGCTGTAAAAGCATGTAATTTCAACCACTCACCTTTATAGAATGGGAAGTCACATGAGCAATTCAGAGACTCCCTGAATTTTCCCAACACCGTTTTCTCTTCTGAGTTTCAAAGATTTTAAACCAATGATTATTGGGATGATAAATATGTCTATTGATAAGTGTCCTTTCTCAACCCTCCCAATCCCTTAAAGCAGTGGTTCCTGCTCAAGCTTTACCTTTTATCAGAATCACCTGGCAGGCTAGTTGAAACACAAATTGCAAGACCCTATCCCCAGTTTCTGAACCAGTAGGTGTGGGGTACTGCTTGGAAATCTGCATTTCTAACAAGTTCCCAGGTGATGCTGATGCTGCTTGTCTAGGTGTTACACTTTGAGAACTGCTGCCATAGTCAAATATTATACATACAGACTAGTTAAAATATCACCTTGACTAACCAGAGTTTACAGTTTGGGGCATTCTAACCCAAAATACTAAGAATCACAGAAATGATATAATGCAATGCTATCAAAACGGAAAAAACAAGTGCCTCCAAATGTAGTTGACAGTATTTAAATCAGTACAAATCTTCCCAGGGCACAATCAAGTGAAATGCTAAAAAGAGCCATAAAAGAATAATAAGTAATCCTATTTTCCTAAGGAAATAATTCAAAGTAAAAGAAAAAAAAAAGATCTAGAAAATAATCATGTAATCCACAGTATACTAAATAAATGGAATATTACCTGACCATAAAAACAATAAAAAAACGAAGCCTATCATATTATACGTGGAAAGGTGAAAACAAAGTATTTAAATGAAAAATGCAGAACATAAAGCTGATCACAAAGATATAAGTTTACTGATAAAAATCAGAAGTAGCCTCAACAGATGCAATATTTAAGGTGAAGGAATGAGATATTTCAGACTATTTTTATATGATATTCGAAAGCTGTCAAATATTTTATAGAATATTTTAAAGTAGTTTCTGATCTACAGATTACAGTATCATCTAATTCACTGAAGATTACATTAATATCTATGAAACTAATATTTTTTTAAAACTTTAAAAGTAGAAAAATGGCTAAGAAAATGTATTTAAAGTTCTCTGATAGTACTTCTTTAAAACTGCAGTCTGAAGAAAGGAAACTTAATAACTTACTATGTTCGCCAGAGCTAGTAAAATTTTTTGAACCAAATGTGTGTAGTGGTAGAAGCAACAGAAATTATAATTAGAAAAAATAAATTGGGAACCAAAATCTAATAATAATCTAAGAAAAATCTGTTGAAAAAAATTAATCCAATCAATGAAAAAAAAAACTGTTAGAAATATCGACTTTTAAAGTATGTAACTTACTGTTTTGATTCATTGTGACAAACTTCCAAGGTTGGATCATTATAAATAAAAGCAGCTTCTAAATCATTGATCCTTACTCGGTATATTCTACACTGTTTGCTGTTCAACTTGATTCTATTTAAGTTTGCAACTGTGGGAAATATAGTCAGTTCCACAAATCCCTGTAAAGATAAAGAATAATAATTTCATTAAAATGAACACAGGTATGTTTTAGAACATATTTCTTTGATTTCTACTTCTTATACACATACTACAATCCAGAGACAGAATCCCAAATAGCTACACACATACAATCTCTCCAAGGATCCTCACTTCAAGTATGGCTGTCCTAGTGACTGAATGGGTCTGAATTATGTTACTTTATCATCCTGGTGGTTCACATTCACTATCAGTGAAAAGTAGACCATCTGCTAGAAAAGAAAATAAAAGGACTACTCACAAATATAAGAATTTATAGACAGACTGGAATCCAAACAGAGAGGAAGGGAAAAAAAAAAAACAACAGAGCAAAAAGAGAATCAAAACCACTTCAGTGAGTAAAAGAACAAGGCCCCTCAAAATAGGGTAAAAAACCATACCACCAAAGCTAACAAGTATGAGCCTCTGCTCATGGGAGGTAAATCAGGATGTGAGGTGGTAAGAGTTACAAGAAACATTTAGGCAAGTAGGGAAAAATCTACTGCCACCTCCAAGAGCAGCAGACACTTCAAAGCGCTGCATGATTTCCTACCAAGCAGTCCCAAGGCCATATACAGTTCTACCACCTTAGCTGTGTGGCAAGCCATCTATCTGAAGCAGGTACATAAGACATGAGAGACAGCTATATATACCGACTGTCCACCACCCTCTTGCATTGAATCAAATGGGAAAGATGGACCATTGAAACAATGAATGTATGTCCAGTGAGTTTAATATTCTGGGTTGGAAACATAAAATATGGAGGACATGAAATAGTAACATTTCAGGGGCTGCAACAGGAATATCTAAGATGAAATTCAGGCAATAACCGTACAGAAGTAGATTATAACAACTGCAATGGCTACTATTTAATGAGCCCTACTATATGCCAGACATTACACTACTTTCATATGTTCTAATCCCATTAACAACTTTAAGAGACAAGTACTACTTTATACTTTTTACAGATTAAGAGTTAAGAAAATCATATCAAAAAAAAAAAAGAAAAAAAAAAGAAAATCATACCATTAATAAGTGGAGAACTGAGATTCAAACCCACATCTAAATGATCCCAACTGATTCCCATTATGCCATAATGTCTCTCAGTACAATGCTTTTAAATAATATGCAAGAACATAAGAATATTTTTTAGAGAACATTCAGCCCAACTGCTCAAAAGCCTATTGATTCTACAGCCCTTTTTCCCCCAATTCCCAAATAAGAGAGTCATACATCCTTAAATTAGACCATCTGGACAGATTTATGTGGAAGCAAATAAGAACAGAAAAAAGCAGAAGCAAAAATACTGCTGATGAAGTCTCTGAGTTGAAAGGTGTTAAACTGTGAGCAATTGTATGAAGATCCAAATTCCCTTAATTAGCATACCAGCAATCCAATGACCAATCTACATAAATGAGCTAGGATCAGCTGAAAGACAGCAAGGAGAACCAAGATAATGTCAAAAGTGAACTAGAAAAGATTATGTAAAGTGCTGTCATGAAGTGGTTACAGGAGTGAGGCATAAGAATAGGCTTTTGCTTTCTAAACTAAGTTTAACAATAATAAAACAGTGAACGGAGTATACTTCATGAAGATAGGGAAAGCCCAGTCTCCTTGAATCATCAGGTCTCTGACACCACCTACAGCCCTAACCTACACCTGCCTGCAACATACAGACCCACTGACTGGCCTCCAATCGCTGTCAACCTTGGCTACTAGCATAACTGCAAGCCACCACGTCACCTAACCTCTCACTTACTCTCTCTTCTTGCTCCTGCTCTCTCCCCACCACCTGACAGCGGACCATCCTCCTAGAGTCCCTACCCCATTTGAAGTAACTCCCCTGTGCTATTCAGCCCTTTCAAAAACTCCTCTGTCAGCCTTAGATGAAACATCTCTTGAATCCCCTTTGAAAAGAAGCTACTTATTCTTTCACTCACTATAAATTAGAAGAAGGGAAAACAGGAAACCTCCTACTTTCCACTATTTCTAGATCATTTATAGGCTTTTATACAGCATATGCTATAAGAGCAAGGGCAGAATAGTGTCACTGTCTTCTTGAGGTAGACTGCCCACATTCAAGTCCAGCTCCACTACTCAGTAAGTATATGATCTTGAGCTAAGTTACTCTAGCTCTCTGTACCTCAGTTTCCTCATCTGTAAAACAAGAATATTGACACTACCTACCTATTGGTGTTATTATAATTGAGCAATTTAATACAAGGAATGCACTTAAAATCATAGCTGGCATCAGTAAATGTTTTTATTATTGTCCTTTTCTACTTCTTTTCCTATGTGTTCAAGCCATACAGGTACACCATCCTCTGTTCTTTTCATTAATGTTGCCCAAACTCCCCAATACTCATTGAAGGTTCATTCTTTACCTTTCTAACCCATCTCAGCCATCACTCTACATGACATGAATGCAGATATAGCTGATCCATGCAGTATCACTGCTTCAAAGTTCCTTGATTTCAATTCCTACAATCTTCACTGCCATTCCAAGATAGCAATCAAGACCACACTCTGAAAGACACCTCATCACTCCTCAGGACTGCTCTGACGTTGACATTTTAAACTGGAACGTCCACAATGCCCGTACTTCTCTGCCAGTCCTCCTGTTCAACCACATGAAATTCTCCTGTCCCTTGGCCTCCTCCAGTTTCTCACTACAATCCTCCCTGGTATTTTTAGCGCTACATTCTTCCTCATCCACCCAAGATCCTTAACTTGAACCACTCAACTGCCAACTATCAATTCTCTTGCCCTTCTGCTGCACATACCTATCTTTCCCTCCTGTTTAGGAATGATCCTTCCACTACTGCACTAGAGGCCATCCTCTGTAGTATTCTCAGAAATCCTGCTCTATTAATTACCCTCTCCTATAATTACAATCTCTCCTCTTTATAGGACTTTTTTCCATGCCTACAAACATGTTCGACTCTCACTTATCTTTCTTTTAAAATCTTGACATTTATGTCACCTCAAATAAATTAATTTTTGCCCTTTTCCTGGGGTTACTATATCTTGGTTCTGAACTGACACTAATCCCTGGAGTCCCAAAACATTACAGTAGTCCACTAGTCAGACTGGAAGTCTTTGGGGTCTTTTTTGTTTGTTTGTTTGTTTTTGCCTGTGCAGTGCGGCTTGTGGGATCTTAGTTCCCCAACCAGGGACTGAACCCGGGCCCTAGGCAGTGAAAGAGTGAAGTCCTAACCACTGGACTGCCAGGGTATTCCCCAGACTGGCGGCCTTTGGAGGTCAAGTAATAAAGGGGTTCCCACGTCTAACGCAGAGTAGGACTGGAGATTATCTCCCCAGTCCAGAACATACAGTATACATTTTAGTAATTGGCAAATCCCCATATTCATTCTCTGACCTCACTCTCTGAGTGAAGACTACAGTGGAAGGACTAAGTGGACACCACTGGAACACCCATCCCCCTTCTCCAAGGTAGTAAATCAATGCAACTAGACATCTTCGGGGAATTGCAGAGATTAGTGCCACCACAGAGACTTGAATGATGCCTACTACGTCTTCATTTAACTCAATTATTTGGCGAGTGCAAAACTCAAGTAGGTTTTCGAGAATGATAGTGATTTATCGCAAACTTGCCAATCACAACCATGTTTGCAGATGCAGTACTTTGACCGCAGCAAATCAACACAGTTCTTGGTAGCTAATATTGCGACTAATTATCAGGCAAATTTTTTTTCCCCCAATTCCTATCAGAAAAAAAAAAAATCAATCAGAAGCAGGTTGTCTTCCAGATGTCAGAAACCCCTCACTGTCATCTAGTAACTAATAACTCTATCAACTCTCCTGCTCAGTCAAGACATAGTCCAAAAGTCCCCTGATAGCCCAGAGGACAGGACAGCCCAGAGAATTACACTGGCATGTTATATTGACAACATTATGCTATCTGGACCTGGTAAGAAAGGAAGAGTAAGTTCTCTAAATGCCTTAGTAGAAAACACGTGGATAGCAGAGGCTGCGAGTTAAATCCCATGAAAGTTCAGGGGCCTGTCACATCAATAAAGCTTCTAAGGTTCCAGTGGTCTGAGGCACATAAAAATAAACCTTCTAAAGTGAAAGACAAGTTGCTTCACTTTGCACTGCCCAACCAAGAGGGGGGAAAAAAGGAGGCACAAAAATTGGTAGGCTTCTTTGGATCCTGAAAGCAATATACACATTTAGGCATACTACTTACTAAGCAACCTATAAGGCTATCAGCTTTGAGAGGGGTCCAGAGCAAGGAAGGGTTCTGCAGTAGGTCCAGGCTGTGGTTCAAGCTGCCCTGCCACTTGGGCATTATGACTCAGCATATCCAACAGTATTGGGAACGTCCACAGCAGACAAAGATACTTTACTGACTCTGGCTTTCTTCAACAGAATGACAGTACACCATCATTCCTGGGGTTTCAGAGGAAACCCAAGACTTCTTCTGCCAACAACTGTTTTCCATTTGCAAAGCAACTACTGGTTTGCTACAAGACCCTGCAGTAGAGACTGCACACATGATCACGGGACTCCCCAAAATTTCATGTAATTTTTATTACCTAAAATGGCCATTACGAACTCAGTATGTGCAGTAGCTTTCCATTTTTAAATGGAAACACCTCTGGACCAGGCCCAAGCAAGTTCACAGGCACAAAGAGCAAACAGCATGAGCAGGTGACTCAGAATCCAACGGGACTTGTTCCCATTGCATCTCCACCGCTCCCTCAATCCACACCCATGGCCTCATGGAGAGGTCCCCATGCTCACTTAAAAGAATAAGACAAAGCACAAGCCTGAATTATGAATAAGTCTGCACAGCATGCCAGCGCAGCTGGAAGTGGATGGTAGCTACCATCAGAACCCACTGAAGTGTGGTCCTGAAAGACAACGGAAGAAAAGCCTACTGTGGGCAGAACATTGAATACAACTGACTGTACACTGTTTATAGAAGTAGAGATGACCTGAAGTATACATCTACACTGATCCATGGCAACTGCTGGGTTAGCCAGCTGGTTAGGAATATGGAAAGAACAAGACAAGAAAACTGAAAACAAGAGGACGGTGGGAGAAGTAAATGTAAAAATGAATTTCTCAGAGTAGCTATAATATGAAAATATTTATATCATCACATGAATGACCAACAGAGGCATCCTCAGAGACTGCAGAGGGAGCCCTCAAAAATCAACTGGCAAGATTATCTATCCAGTAGATGTCCAGACTCTTTCCCTAGCCACCCTGCTCAATATACAAAGTGGTCATTGGGGCAAGACCCCAAGGCTATGCATGAACCCAGCAACAAGGTCTTCCCCCAACGAAGCTTGATCTGGCTACCACCAGGGCTGAGTGCTCACCTCCCAACAGCAGAGGGTCAAAATGAGCTTCTAATACGGGACCTTCCCAGGAAGGATCAGTTAGTCACTCAGTAGTAAAATGACTACATTAGACAGCTGGTATCATGGAGGGAGACAGTAATTTGTCCTTATATAAAAATAGACACATATTCTAGATTTTCCTTCCCTATAATATACGTGCAAAAAGCCATACATGTCAACATGCTATCCCATACATGCCTCCATGTGTATAGAAAAGTGTGGCAGTGGGCTCTTACACACAAAATTTACTCGTTTTACCTTTTGTCCTATCATCCAGAGCAGCTGACACGATCAACTACTGAAGGCTCAGTTACAGCACCAATTGAGACCTCCAACAGGATGCCATCTTAAACTAGTGGACAATATATCAGGTCATCTCTTCATAGCCAAAATAGATCTGGGAACCAAGGGACAAAAGTTGGAGTGACTATGTTCACCATTCCTTCAAAAAGCCACTGAACAATTTTTGCTTCTTGTCTTCATGACCTCAGGGTCAGTATGTTTGGAGGTCTTAGTAGCTAAGGGAGGAATGCATCCACCTGGGCACAGAGTCATGGTTCTATTAAACTGGAAGCTGAGACTTGACCACTTTGGGCTCCTCATGCCTGAACTAACAGGCAGAGAAAGGGGTCACTGTACTGGCTGGAATGACTAGCAGCAGCTGAGATTCTACTACACAGTAAAAGCAAGAATTCCATCTGCAATCCAGGGGATTCACTGGAATGCCTCTTAGGTCCACTTGACCAACAGTCCTAACCAATGGAAAACTGCAACAACTCAATGAAGTCAAAACAAGCAAGGATGTAGATCCTACAGGAATGAACGTCTAGGGCAGACCAAAAGAAATGCTGTCAAAAGGAAAGAGAAAAATGAATGGGTGGAGGAATAAGGAAGCTGTGTATATCAACCCTGACCTTGACACCAGCTAAAGAAAGCAGAGGCTGTAGCAATTAATTTTCACATCCTTTCAACCACTTTTCTTCTACTGTCTTATATGAAAGATATTGGTGATAGCTAATATCTTAGATGGGAATAATGCTGAACTGCCATTTCTTCACACCAATAGATTAGTCCAGGGATCAGCAAACTTTTTCTTAAAGGGCCAGATAGTAAACAGACATAACGGGCCACACAGTTTCTGTCGCAGCTATTCCACTTTGCCATTGTAGCTCCAAAGCAACCATAGACAGTGTATAAATAAGTGGCTGTGGCTGTGATCAAATAAAACTTGACTCACAAAAACAGGAAATTAGCTAATGCCAACGCCTACAATAGCTGATAGGGCTTCATTAAGTTGGGAACACTTTCGTCATAACAAAAGACAAGAGAGGACGATTTGGGGCAAAAGGGGTAGACTGTTCTAGATATTCTCCTTTTGCCCCTCCTAATCTGCCCTCTCTGCTTTACTCTGCACCCCAGGAGTAGCATTAACTAGGCACTAGCTCTGGCTGCCTGTTGGGGTGATCAACTGGGAGGCACAAAGAGAAAACTGAAAGCAGAAAATCGAGCTCCATATATTTATTCCCCCAGGATCCTCCCTGCCAGGCTGAAGGAGGCAGTAGCCCCACTCTTCTATCAAAGACCATAGCTCCTGTAAGCTAAGTCTTTCCTACAGGTACAGTAGGTTCTTGTAACCTCTCTCTTCCTTTGTTCTTTCAGGTTTAGAAGTGATAACTATTTGTCATTGCTAACCTAGGGTGCTCCTCCAACTTTTGTTGGTTTCTCTTAACCCTAAGTAGTCCCTTCATTACTTCCCTCAATTAATCTGTAGAATGTGCCTTCTGGGACCCTAGCCCGTAGGTCATCTAACCAATCTTTCCAACGGGAGATGTAAAAATCATCTACAACTCCTTTCTAGCATTCCTAGTTAAGAGTCATCTGCAATTCCTTTCTGCCTATCATTGTGCCAGGGGTAGAGGATGTGGAAAGGGGAATGTCTGATTAAAAATGGCTCAATCACTTGCTATCTTCATGCCCTTAAGAAATTTACTTATCCTCCATTCTTTCAGCTGCTTTACTTATAAAAATAAGGATGAAAATAGTATCCATCTAAAAAAAAAAATAGCATCTACCTCATGGGGTTACTGTGAAGATTAAGTGAGGTCATACACACAAAACCTTAGAAGATGGTCTTACATGTAGTATGTATATAATAAATGTTCACTATCAGTCAATCATGTCAACTCTATTTCTATGCCATTCTACTAATGATACCTCCATTCAGGGCTAAATCATTTCTACCCTAGATTATTACAGTAACCTTTTAACGAGACTCTTTAATCCTCATAACTTCCATACCCAGTTCACACAACCCAACATACCTAAAGTATCATTCCATGAAGTATAAGGTAAATAATCATATGTAAGGGATTTTGAAAGAGAAGTTCCTTAAATGAGGATATGTGACTTAATAAACCTTTAAGGATCCTTATAAATCTAAGATTCTGCGATTCTAATGAAAAGGTTACATTTTTAAACAGCTCATCTTAAGTAAACAAGTTTGAGAGGGAAGTTGATGTCCTCACTCAAAGAAAACCGGCTCTCACTGAGATTTTGATCTAGTTAATACAGATCTCCCTGAAAGAATAAATTATTTGGGTTATCAAGGACTTTTCCTCGAACAGATATATCAACAATCCATACATCTAAACTGGGGCGGGGCGGGCCGTTTACTAGGTTTTAAACACCTTATCTAGAGCTTCAGTGTAAAGCACTGCCACCTCAACAAGGTCAGCCGAGAATCAGAAAACACAAGTGGCCTCTTAACAGCCAAGTTGAAAAGTCAGTGCACGTACCAACCTTAACTTTTTTCATAGAAAAAATCTCGCTGTGGACTTATTCTTCTTTCATACGCGATTCTAAAATGTTTGGTAATATGGACTTTCATATTCCGCAACAGATTAAAAGAAATAAAACTTTAATCAGGAAACAGGAAGAAAAAGAAAAGAGAGAATTGAGGTGGCAGCCAATACAGCACAGCCATGGCCCTTAGAGTCATATAGACTTCTGAGTTCTAATTATTACCTATTCTCGAAACACAGTTACCTGGACAGAAAAGTTTCTAAGTACTGTAAAGGATGGACTGTTATTGCTTATAACCGCTGAGGATATACTTACCACAACAGATTTTCTCTGGAAGTTTATGTTGTTGATGCAGACGACCTGATGAGTTGTACATTAAAGAATAAAGAAAATATTTCAGTTATTAAATAAGGCGTAACTCTATCCAAGTACAAACAAGAACTGTGTTCTAGGCAGCTCAGAATCACACTTATCTTTCATGCTAAAACCCTACAAATTAGGGTAACTTGCTCATTTTAAATTTAGCAACAGCCACGAAAATAAATTTCTTTGGGCAAAAATGCAACTTAGTACTTTAAGAAAAAGGTTTATTAACCTGCAAGCAGCAGTAGATCTGCTGAATCACACTGTCATTCAAACCATTTTCGCCCTACAAACACCATTCCCATCACCGTGAGTGGCTCCCAGTTTCCCACTAGGCCTCCCAGGCCCACGAAATCAGTTTCAAGCAATCACAAAATATAATTAATGAAAACCAAACGTAGAAGAAAGGGAGATGAAAAAATACTTATAATTTATAGGGCCTTGGGCTTTCAAAGCCCTTGTCTCCTTTCTTCCTGTTCATTCTGGCGGGCTCTAAACCAGTCGGCGGCATGAAGGGACCCCGCGGAGCTCGGCTTCCCGGCTTTCCGAGGGGCGGCGGGGCATTACCGGTCTCCGGCACCTGACACTCCCCGCTCCCCCGCGCACCCAACAGTCACACCCCGCGGCCGGGGCTCCCTTGGCACCCACTCCCGGCCCTGCCCGATCTGCCGCCGCCAACGCCTCCAACTCTCTCCCGCGATTCGGCTCCGTCAGCTGTCTCCGCCGAGCTTCTGTCACGGAGATGCTCCTCACACCAAGCACCGTCGTCGCCAGCCAGCCGACATCTTGCCGGTCACCTCTGACCTGCGATGTCAGCGGAAGTGGGACAGCCGTGAGGGCAGGAGTCGGAAGTTACGTGAAGTGGGCGGGACTTACGCGAGTGCCGGAGTTTTTGTTTTCGTCTATTCGTATACGGGCGGTGGGTGAGAACTGTTAAAATTTCGGAAAGCGGCCAGAGATATTTTGTGGGTGAGGCGAACACAGCGAGAAGGAAAAAAGGAAACACTAAATTTTAGAGGACTAAAGATCTAGCGCAAACATATTGAACAGTATGGGGAAAAGGTTTTCGAAGAGCCAGGGGCTGGCGACTAGGAACCCGGGAAATAGGAAACCAGGAGAGGTGTGCCTCTGGTCCGCTGTGTGAAAAAACAGCATAAACTCACTGGAGCTCAGTGATTTAGGCTGTAAAATACGTGATTAGACCTCAAGGAGTCTAAATCGAATTCCGGAGTCCTCACTAGGCACTGCTGCCTCAGTGTTTATTGAGAAAAACATAAAATTAGTGGATTATATAGATGCAGAATTTATTGAAAAACCGGACAAATATTATAAAGCCATCGTATTTGCATTTGATGCATGAGAATAAAAGTTGTAAATTCCAATAAGTTAAATCTTGGTTAATTGTGGATTATGCAGTTAAAAAAAAAATTAACTTCGGACCAGATTTAACCTTGGCCTACCCCTTCCAACTGTCTTGGTGACAAGTTCATTAGCTAAGTTAAAATTTGAACTTTGGTCTAAACGAAAACACAGTAGGAAAGTAAAGATGTAAAGGAACTTTATCAAGCATTCCAAAACCAGCCAGAGATTACTTGTAGTTTTCAAGTATTACCTGTGTCAGTATCCTTTATTATAGGATTATAAACTACTGTTAGCATTCTTCATTTAGGATTAGTATTGAAATGGGTCTTCTTGAATTATAAACTTTAACACCATTTGCCATGGAAGATGGGGGGGGATATTTAGGGAGATCGATGCAATTGATTTAAAGAGAGGTCACTGGATTAAGGAAAGAATGGGAGACAAAGAAGCAGAGAGGGAGTATGCAAACTTTCATCCCAGAGTGCGTATCTGAGGTGGGAAGTAGATGGGCCCCTGGGCTGGACACCTGGTGTCTGTCAAGTGAAGTAAAATTGAAGCTTTGTTTTCCCCCCTATACGCCAAGGATAAAGCTAGTGGCAGAAGCTGACCTCTGCTGATGTAAAGAGATGAGGTGACCAACTCCTGAGGTCAAGAAAATTTCCCTGACTGCACAGGCACAGGAAGGCTCCTTGGAGTTCAAAAAAGAGAGGGGTGCCACCCATGATACGTGTGGACACATCCCCACAAGCCTCTGCGGTGGAATCCACCTTAGCAAAAAGTTGGGCACGCATGTTAGGGAGTGTCCTAGGACAGGTTAGATGTGGGAAAAGAAACAATTGGCCAAAGATAAACAAAGACCCAGAAAAACTGTCTTATGTAAGTGATTTAAATCACCTCTTTCCTGCGCTCCTCAGTAGGGAGGACACCCACACCCTATCTCTCTGAGTGTGTATTTCTGCCTTGCTTCTGTCTTAAACAATCTGTTTCTGTGTGCTCTCCCACTTGCGCCATGTCTCTAATAATAAACTTTGTACCTGTTTTTACAGTTTTTGCCTTCTAGAAACATTCTTGCTTTCAAACCGGGCAAGAGCCAGGGGAACTTTGCTTCTCACCTCTAGCCCCTGGTGGACTAGTGGCTAGGATCCCTGGTTTTCATCCAGGTACCCAGGTTCAATTCCTGGGCAGGGAACTAAGATCTCTCTTTAGAACCGCTCACTGCTGTCTCTCTGAAATCATATCTACATCAGCCAGGTGAACAGGAGCAGCTGTCAAGCCAATTTCATCAATATAAACAACTAATTTAGATAAATGATATAGCATCATGTGACCTCCTATTTGGGTAGAAAGTCAAAAGTAGAGGGGAACTGACTTGAGAAATGACATTTAAGTGAATAAATAATTCTAGGAAACTATTTAGCTCTCTGAAAACTTTTAAATGTATTAATAATTAGAATGTCAAATCCTAATTAAAGAAACGCAATTTTAAATATAAAAAAAGCAAAACTGTTATTCTATAAATAAACCCACAAAGACTAAGAGACACTAAATATAGGAAATAACACTTTCTTTTGTCGTTGTTTTCACTGTGTACATAATACAAATATAACCTGAAAGATATAAAATACCCTATTACGTTTAAGGAAAAAAAGAGCAGTAGTTTTTAAATGCTTAAGATGAGGAGAAAAATGCCTCAAAAGGGCTTCCCTGGTGGCGCAGTGGTTGAGAGTCCGCCTGCCGATGCAGGGGACACGGGTTCGTGCCCTGGTCCGGGAGGATCCCACATGCCGCGGAGCGGCTGGGCCCGTGAGCCATGGCTGCTGAGCCTGCGCATCCAGAGCCTGTGCTCCACAACGGGAGAGGCCACAACAGTGAGAGGCCCACGTACTGCCAAAAAAAAAAAAAAAAAAAATGCCTCAAAGAATTAGGTTTTTAAAAGTCTGGAACACAAATACATAAAAAGTTTTCTTATAACCCGCAACTTTACAAAGCAACTTTAGTCGCAAAGACAAGACTGTTGTTCTTTTTAAGAAATGGGTCTTCTTGAGTTATAAACTTTAACACCGTTTTGAATCGAAGATCGAGAATATTTAGTGAGTAATGCACCAATGGTTTGCTTCTCTCCACACAAATCTCTGTGGGAACAGTAAAAAAATTAATCAACATCATAAATATTCTAGGGAACATAGCACAATTTTCACAGCACTAGCTATTTATATCTCTCTCCCCCAAATCCATCTTTCCAACAAACATAAGGGTGTGTATTTGTGGGAGAGATAGGGTAGGGAGAGATTACTAAGCCACAACTGAACAAGGTACATCACATGCATGTATGATCTCCAACCTGCACGGTAAGAGTAATGTATTATTTAACCCCACGTTAGATATAAGGAAACTGAGGTTCATGTGGTAAAGGAGGGAGCCAAGTTTTGCAGCCAGCTCTGTAGATCTCCAAAGTCTGGGTTTTTTCCATTATATCACACAGGCTTCCAAATCAGACATAAAAGCAATGTGATACAGTGGGGTCTAGACTCAGAGAACCTGGATACCCGGTTACCTGTGTGAGCTTATCTAGGTTATCTACCCTACTTGAATTTTAGCTTCCTCTTCTGTACCTCAAAGGAGAAGACTGACTGGAACATCATGAGGGAAGGGAAGATATGGGAGGACCTGAGCTGGAGAAGGGATCAAGGGAAGATCACACAGGGCCTTGAAGAACATGAGAGGGAGTTGTAATTTAATTGTACATATAATGGGAAGCCAGTGGAGGGTTTTATTTCATAGAAAAGCATAATGTGATCTAAGTTTTAAATAATGGAGGCAATGAGTTGATGATTATGGAAGCTAGGTAATAAGTACATGGAGTCCGGTTCCTTATATTTTACTGTTACTTTTGAATGTTTAAAATTTTCCAGAAGTTTAAAAGGGGGGAGAGGAGAAGGGAGCAAAAACTAAAATAGGGAGACCAATCAGAGGCAGGTATGAGATGATCCATCAGGATTTGCTCAAAGTTTGAAACAGGGGGCAAGAGAAGAAAAGACAAGGAAGATTTCTAGACATTTTGCTTGGGTAACTGGATTAATGGTAGTGCTGGTAGCTGAGATGAGGGTGATGGGGTTAGGACAGGGGGAATCAACAGTTCCATTATGAGCATGTTTGAAATTCCTATTAGATATCCAAGCAGAAATTTAGATTAGGTAACTAGATGTAAGAATCTGGAGCTCAGGAAAAAGGTCAAGTATGAAGATAAAATTAGGAAGTCACTGGGCTTACATGAGGGCACCAAAAGAAAAAATACAAAATGAAGAGAAGATAGCCAATAATAGAATGCTAGAGCACTCCGACATTTAAAGAATGGGAAAACAAGGAGACATCAGCAAGAGATGGAAAAGGAGCTGCCTTGTGGGAGAAGGGAGAAGGCTGGTGTGTTTCAAGTAGGAAGTGGTCCACTGCGTCAAATAGTGTTAAGAGGCCAAGTAAACAAGGACAATTGACCACTGAATGTAAAAAGGATAGATGCCATTGGGTTAAGGATCTGTCATTGGGTTAAGGAAAGAATGGGAGACAAAGAAGCAGAGAGTGAGTACACAAACTTTTAAAGGGAGCTTTCTTGTGAAGGAGAGCAGAGGACGTGGGGTACCGTAGACTGTTTTTTTTTTTTTAAGATGAACAGTATTACAGAATACTGTTCATAGTGATACATGTGTTGCTGGCCATAATCCAGTTGGTGGGAGACGTTGATAACATAACACGGGAAGGGACAACTAGAGGATCCTTTTAATAAGGCCAGAGAGGATGGATCTAGTGCAGAAGGAGGGTTGGCCTTAGGAGTAAGGACAGTTCATGCATCACACAGGATGGACGGCAGAGCAAGTGTGTGCCCGCACAGGAGGCTGGCAGACTAGGCCATGGGAAAGGAGGTAGTTGTCTTGTCTTGTCTGCTTCTGTTTTCTCAAGAAATATGGTCGTGGGCTTCCCTGGTGGTAGAGTGGTTAAGAATCTGCCTGCCAATGCAGGGGACACAGGTTCGAGCTCTGGTCTAGGAAGATCCCACATGCCGCAGAGCAACAAAGCCATGTGCCACAACTACTGAGCCTGCGTTCTAGGGCGCGAGCCACAACTACGGAGACCATGCGCCACAACTACTAAAGCCCGCGTGCCTATAGCCGTGCTCTGCAACTACAACAAGGGAAGACACCGCAATGAGAAGCCCGCACACTGCAATGAAGAGGAGACCCCGATCGCCTCAACTAGAGAAAGCCCATGCACGGCAATGAAGACCCAATGCAGCCAAAAAAGAAAATACGGTCATAAGCTGAGGATGAAGAGGAAACGGGGTATTGCTGCTATGAAAAGAGAAAAAAGGATGTAAAGTAAGTTCCAATGGTTGAAAAGTTTCATGAGGAAATGATGCCTTGCCAGGGGCCCTGCTAATTACCACTTAAGTTTTTAAGTGAGACTAGCAAGCCACACTGTGTCATTTCTCTCCAGGAAATTTCAGCTGCCCTGGTGCAGGTACAGAGTAAACAGAAAGTTAGGTTTAATCTTTGCAGAATGAGGTATGACAAGACACAGAGATAGGGTGCAAGGAGTAGAGTGGGTACAGTAAGAGTTAGAAAGACTGACCCTGGAAAGCAAGCCGGGGAAAGAGAAGAGAGAGGCCCTGAGAGGTGGGAGATGCAGTGAGGAAGTGGTAGTGTTTATTAGTGGCTTTGAGATTGGTTCTACAAGCAGTGGCTTCAGGGCTAACTTGTTCTTCCACAGTCTGGCTTCTACCAGAATGTTAAAGTAAGGGAGTGGGAAAGAAAGAAGGTGGCCATCAGAGAGGGGTGCTTGCCTTAGAGTCATAGGAGGGTATATAGTTGACTGTCCCTCTATGAGCTGCAGTTTGAAAGGAGAAGAGCAACGAAGTGATTCTAGAAGTAGTAAGGAAGAGAGATGACACATACCCCACCTCCCAGATCAGCAGTTGTGAAGAATGATAGAGAAGACAGCCACCACTGGAGAAAGTTTGGAAGGAAGCAGTGTCTTCCAGGAATACTCAAAAAAAAAAAAAAAAAAATTCTGATAATCTAAAACCCTATGCCACTCATCATAAGAAGAACAGTCAAAATCCATTTGTGGGCTTCCCTGGTGGCGCAGTGGTTGACAGTCTGCCTGCCGATGCAGGGGACACAGGTTCGTGCCCTGGTCCAGGAAGATCCCACATGCCACGGAGCGGCTGGGCCTGTGAGCCATGGCCGCTGAGCCTGCGCGTCCGAAGTCTGTGCTCTGCAGCGGGAAGGGCCACATCGGCGAGAGGCCCGCGTACCGTTTAAAAAAAAAAAAAAAAAAAAATCAATTTTTAAGAAATTACTTACTCAATATATGGAGCAATATCTTCTTCTGTCCACTTCTCCCTCAGAGAGAAGAGACTATTAAAACGTTCCTGATTATCCTCAGGCAAATCATCTACTTTCAGCAAAAATATGATTTCTGGTCTTGAGTGTCTGTCCACCAAGGCTAAACCCTATAAGAAATGAGAAAAAGGACAGTTCAAGTAATGGGCTGATGTTTAAAAATGACTCATTTACCTTACGTTTAGCTTAGCCCAAGGTATTTAAAACATCATCCACATGAAACTTACACAAACTACCCAGAAACTTACAATAGCCTTTTTCATAAAAGAGCTCCTCTAAGCAGTGACTTACTTGTAATCTGGCTTTTACTACCACCAATTTCTGGAGATGGCTCTCATTCTAAAGGTCACTGATGACCTGTCGTTGCCAAATCCAGTGGGCCCTTTTCTTGGATTCATCTCTCTAGACCCGTTTATTTTGTTAGTGTTGATCACTCCTCCCTCTAAGCCTTTAAGCCTGCATCACGATCTCATTATTTTTCTCCTAACTTGATGTTGTAGTTCCCTGGCCCCCTACTCCATCCCACTACTTGTTTCACCGTCACTGTCCTAGGTAACCTCTCTAAACCCGTGACTTCAACCACCACTTACTTACAAATATTACAGTCATCAGCAAGTATCTTCAACTCAAATCCCTCTTCCAAGCACCAGACCTCTATATCCAAACCTATATATGCACTCATTGTGTTTGTCATCCAAACCTGTTCTCATCCTGCTAATCCTAGGAAACCAAGGCATCATCCTAGATTCCATTATTCAAACCCCACATGTAAGTGGTCACTAAATCATATAGATTTTAAGGCCTTAACATTTCTCTATCCTTTCCCCATCACCTATTTCTTTGGCCAATACTCTCTTAGTTAGGAGTAAAGTGTTGGAAACCTAAATTTTTCATCATCTAGCCAACCTTCCATCAATCCATCCTCATTACTCTCACAGTGTTCTTTCCAAAAGGCAAAACTCATCAGGTAGCATTTCTAACTGATGCCACTCAATGGCCCCAAAGAGCTTTCTAGATAGAGTTGAAATTCCTTAGCACAGTCCACAGTGTCCTTCACCAACTCACCAGCACCTTTCTCTCCAGTCATGCATCCCTACTGTGTGTCCCAATTTTTATCCCTCCATGCTCTCCTGGAACCTTGTCTCTGCCCTTCCGTCTAGAGTAACACATGATCCTTTCATACTCGGCAGCTAGAACATTTATTCCTTCAGAAAATCATCCCTGATTGACCAGTCAGATGGATAAGCCCCTTCATGTGCTCCCATAACACCTTGTGCATGCTTTTCCCATGGCACAGATCACTCTACATTGTCAGAAGAGATATATACGTGTAACGTGCACCGCCACTGCCGGACCCCAGGCTGAGGACCTAGATGGCACCTTGTGTGACGTTTTCTGCTCAGCATCTAGCAAGGTGTTTAGACGTAAAAGGAACTCTGTAAATATTGAGCAAATACTTTCACTTATTTAATAAATTCTCATTGAGCATATACTACATGCCAGGCAGTATGCTATATATTGGCAAGCAACAGTGAAAAAAATTCTGTTAAAGTGGAGAGCAGGGAACCACATAGTGAAACATTTTTCTGAAGCTAAGTGAGAGTACCATGAAGGAGAAATCTGGGCTGCCATGGAGAGTAAAACAGGAAGTATTTTTTTTAGAGTAAAGGAAGGCCTCCTTGATGAAGTGACTCAAAGATGTGTAGGAGGTGGCCAGGTGAAACTGGGGAGAAGTTTATTCTAGAACAAAAAGCTTTGTGTAAAAGTCCTAAGGTAGGAAAGAGCTTGATGATCTTAAAAATCTGAAAGAAGGCTGGTATGCAGCAGACAGGAGAGAAAGTACCAAGAGATGAAGCTTACAGGGGATGGTATGAAGAGCCTTGTAGACCAAGATTTTACATATTTTATTGTAAAATATTATTTTATATTATAATACTCTGGATTTTATATCTTAAATGCAATGGGAAATCATTAAAGTGATTTAAGCAAGAAGTTCATCTAATCTGATGGACATTTTTGAAAGATCGTTTTAGTAGCACCGCAGAGAATGGATTGGAGGTGGGCAGTTAAAAGTACAGAAGGCCCACTTCGGGATGCTATTGTGAGCCAAACATGACAGTTTCAGCTAAGACAATGCTGATGGAAATGGAGAGAAAAGGAACAAAATGAGATACACCAGGTGGGAACCAGGATAAACTGTAAATGGGCCTGAGTGATCTCACTGAGTTGACAAATGTTCTAAAACTAGACTGTGGTGGCTGGTAACTCATTAAATTTACTACAAAATCACCCTTTTCAAAAGGGTGAACTGTGATATGTAAATTACACTTCAATAAAGTGGGATTTGGGGGTTTTTTTTAAGGATTTTTGTGATGTAGAATGCACTCCTAATGGGGGACTAGGAAAATAAACAGGCTCCAAATTCAGTTCCAATACAGGCTTCATTTCACCTAGTAACCTGCTGAGTTATGGAGGTAATCACCATCGCTACCTTACCTTAAGCTGATCGAGCCTAGTTATCACTCCTTCAGGAACACTCTGTTGCCACACTTCTTGAAACTCAGCGAGATTGAATTTCACTGCATTCTGAAGTAGCATTTCTGCTGTAGCTCTGCAGATTTTATCTGCACTCAATTCAAAATAAACTTCACCTAAGGAAAACGTATCAAAGAGAGTTTCATATGGTCCTCTGACAATTAATTATACTACTCATTTTTATACACAACTCATTTCCCATCACCCTATGGAGTTCTTATTTTTAACAGGAAGACACTTGAAAAAGGCATACCAATTTTAACACATAAGAGTTAAAATACCCATTAAAATACTTTCCCAATCTTACCTTCCTCTGTATATCTCTTTCCATAACATTTAAGACAGTGTCCGATCATTTCCCTGAAAAATTTTAAACACTTATTTGAAAAGTTTTTCACATATTTATACATTATCTTTTAAACACCATTGCTAACTAGAAACTAAGATATAAATTTGAAATAACTAAAGGATTTTGGTTGCCAAGTATAAAACTTTACATTAGAAACTAACTAAAATACACTGGACAGTTACTATATACCAGGTCCCATGCTAAATATTTTTACACAAATTATATGAGCATACCTTTATTATAAAATAGCTTAAATTATTCCTTTATATTTTTTATGGCAGAGAAAAAAAAGATACACATTTATTCACCCCAATGACCAAAATTCCCAAGTCCTTCTTGGTTGTATATTCTTTAGATTTCTATAAGATATCAAAATATAAATAGTCTATGCCCTGGGTTTAGTACTACCCTGAAAATAATTTTCTTCCCCTTAAGGAAATCTGGAAGGACAATGAATAACATACTTACTCTGTCTCTAATGGTCCAAGTTCCTGAAGGCATGTATTCAAGGGAACTTTACTAAAAGACCAAGATTCAGAATCCACAAGCTGAGTTATGTGATTCAGAAGTTTCATCTCATAATCAAATTCAAGAATCCTCCAATAACCTACAAATTCCAAAAGTTATATTTACCAAAGGACATTTTAAACAAATGAATTGGCTGATAGACCAATAAAGCAGCAGTAAACTCTTGCCCACTGCAAAAAAGAGACATGAAAAGCCTTAGCTTTCTTTATAAACAATGCTTCTGTTTATGCTTGTCTCCTGATCATTACAAATTGTGTCTTATGGGAGATCAGATGGTTCTTAAAGAGTACTTTTCATATGACTAACATTTTAATTTTTTTTTCAAGTGCTTTAATACTCAATTATCTCACAATAATCTTGTCGTTCTAAGTGGAAATGTGGAAACCTGTAGCTGGTACAGTCATTTCACTAGAACGTCATACAAATGAGGTGAAGGTCATAGGTTGGATATCCCACACAGTGATCTCTGCTATGGGGCACTGCCATGGTTACAACCCTCATCTCAGCGATCTTGGAGAGGTGTTCTCATGCTCATAAAGAAGTCCAGCTCATTTAAGAGATAACAGACTTGGAAGTACAATGTGGACCAGTGGCAAAATAAAAGCTGAGCCTCAAGACACATTTCCGTATTCCTGTGAAAGACTATGAAATGCCATCTTATAACCAAAGGCACTACCACCACCCCTGGAGAAACAAATCACATACACATCCACCAATTCAATACACTCACACCAAGGGAGAATGTTCCTATTCTTACTCTGAAAAAATAAAGGCAATGTTAAAAAATGGAATGCGTGATGTAAAACTGAAAAAGAAAACTAGGAAAAAATAATCTTTGCATCCCCCCACACACATACCCCCCAAAATGTTATCCATTCCCATGCAATCAGTGAATAATACAGAGGGCTGCATTAAGCCCATTGGTTCTTCTTTTTTTTTTTTAACCTTAACATTCATGGTACCCCCTATACCATAGTAATTAGCAGCAGGCATCCACAATTAGAAACTTTATGCCCGATGATTAGGACCAAATGTGTCTCAAGGAACCACAACAAAGAGCTAAGTGTTTCCAGTTAGTTATAAAGTCATCTGCAGCTGCTTCACTCAGCAAAATTCACCACATTTGAGAGTTACAGTCTCACAAAAGCTAATCTTGCTTAAAAGATTTAGGAGTGCATCCACCAAACCATGCCAATTTCCTCCTTTCCAACACATGGGTGCAGAATTAAGCTGCTTCTCTGGGCAAGCTTAAGAGGGCTGAAAAAGGGCTTCCCTGGTGGCGCAGTGGTTGAGAGTCCGCCTGCCGATGCAGGGGACACGGGTTCGTGCCCCGGTCCGGGAAGATCCCACGTGCCGCGGAGCAGCTGGGCCCGTGAGCCATGGCCGCTGGGCCTGTGCATCCGGAGCCTGTGCTCCGCAACCGGAGAGGCCACAACAGTGAGAGGCCCCCGTACCACAAAAAAAAAAAAAAAAAAGAGGGCTGATAAATGCACACAAACATCTACTCAAGTATTACTGCAGGCCCAGATGCCAGAAAAAAAAAATAGCTCCTACTCTACCACTCCAGACCAGGAGATAATCAAAATACAAGATAATACTGGGCTTCTCCGTCAACCCCTGAGACCAACACGTACCACTACAACTTTTATACAGGTTTCTTACATAAACTGCTTAACACATTTAAAAGTATGTTGAGTTATCACAAGAAGAAACACATCTTCCAAGCAATTTGGAAATACAGTGAGTTAATTCTGAACCAGGAGTTCAAGTACCTGGGTTTTATGCCTTATCCTGTCACTAACTCAACATGGAACCCTGGACAGGTCCGTTTCCCTTCCTAGGCCTTAGTTTCCTCACCTATTGAAAACAATGAAGGGATTAGACTACCTGATATCTAAGACCTTTCCTGATCTAATATGGTTCTTCTATTACCACTCAGTCCAAAGAAAAAGGCCTGTAAGGAGTAGAAAAAGTCACTGGTCAGAGACTGTAAAGGTGATCACACGTAGTCTCTACCCCACACCCCAAAATACAAATATCATCTCTGAGCCCAAAAGAAGGTTAAATAAATAGCATGGAACAGCAATAAACAGGTGAAGATGTCCAAAAATGTCTCTCATATCATGCCCAATTCCATCATTATTAATAATAGTAAGTCATGCTACCTCCAATCTCACAGGCATTTAGAACTTGTAACTGGGCCATTATTTCTTCCTCACTTGCCTGAATTTGATCAAGCAAATCTTCAGTTGTATACTGAAACAAGAAAACAGGAAAAAAAAAAAAGCAAGCACATTTTAAGGCCAAAGAATTTTTTTAGACTTATTGAATAAATACATAGAAGAGATTAAGGCAAGGTACCCTAGTTTAGTTTCTTTTGTTAATCTGTAATGATTACTACAACAGAGGATAACTCTTTGTGATGTTGGATGTGGCAATGGGTTTAGATATGACGCCAAAAACACAAGCAACAAAAGAAAAGACAGATAATGTGGACTTCATCAAAATGAAAACTTGTGTATTTCAAAACATCATCAACACAAAAGGACAAATACTGTATGATTCCACTTACATGGGAGATTTGGCATAGACAAATTCACAGAGACATGAAGTGGAATAGTGGTTGCCGGAGGGTGAGAGGCAGGGGAAACTGGGGAGTTAGTGTTTAATAGGTACAGAGTTTCAGGTTGGGAAGATGAAAATTTTCTGTAGATGGATACTGGTGATGGTTGCAGAGCAAAGTGAGTGTATGTAATGCCACAGAGCTGTACAGGTCAAAATGGTTAAAGTGGTAAATTTTATGTTCTGTTTATTTACCTCAATTTTAAAAAATCAACAAAAGACGACTCATAAAATAGGAGAAAATATTTGCATATCATGTATCTGTCAAGGAGCTTGTATTTAGATTATATAAAGAACTCTCCTACAATTTAGTAATAAATAGATAAATAACCCAATTAAAAATTGGGCAAAGGGGTTTCTGTATAGGCATTCTCCAAAGATACAGAAATAGTCAACAAGCACATGAAAAGATGCTCGACATCATTAGTCATTAGGGAAATGCACATCAAAACCACAGTGATACCACTTCAAACCCATTAGGATGGATACAGAAAAGACAGAAACAATTGTTGTCTAGGATGTGGAGAAACTGGAACCCTCACACAATGGAAATGTCAAATAGTGCAGCCACTTTGGAAAACAGTCCGGGAGTTTCACTCTTAGGGTGTGTGTGTGTGTGTGTGTGTGTGTGTGTGTGTGTGTGTGTGTGTGTGTGTGTGTGTGTGTGTGTGTGTGTGTGTACACATATATATATATATCTCTCCAAGAAAAATGAAAACATAGGTTCCCTAGAAACTTGTACATGAACGTTCACAACAGTGTTATCCATAATTATCAAATAATCAATAATATTCAAAAAGTAGAAACTACCCAAATGTCCATCAACTGATGAATGGATGAATAAACTATGGTATATCCATAAGATGGGGTACTATTCAGCAGTAAAAAGGAATGAACTACTGATGCATGCTACAACATGAACAAACCTTGAAAACAGCATGCTAAGTCAAAGAAGCCTGTTGGAAAAGGCCACTTATTGATTCTATTCATATGAAAGGTCCAGAAGAGGCAAATCAATAGAGGCAGAAAGTAGATTAGTGGCTGCCTAGGGTTGAAGTGGGAGAGAGAAGGAGGGAAAGGTAGGATTAGAAATTAACAGCTAAGAGGTACAGGGTTTCTTTTGTGGGTGGTGAAAATATTCTAAACGTCATTGTTGTGATGATTGCACAACTCTGTTAATGTACTAAAAACTGTTGAATTATATAGTTTAAAATGAGTAGATTGCTTGGTATATGAATTATATCTCAATAAAGCTGTTACAAAGAAAAAAATTCAATCAGTCAAACTTCTAATACAAATATGGTCTTCAGAATACCAGGAGAGTTCTATAACTTTGAATTACATTTAAAACTTAAATTTTTTTAAACCTGGTTTATAAATATTTTTCCATACTTCCAGGAATTAGTCCATTCTGAATTTCCATTTTCATAATGTCTTTTCTCAAGAGTCCCTAATTATAACTTTTAATTAAATAAATTATCTTAACCTCTAAAAAACTATTATTTCTTAGTTAGGAACATGAGAAGCTTTCAGCTACATAAATATCACCATGATATCTAGGACTTGCTTTAAAATACTCCAGAAAAAGACAAAAAACAAAAAAGGTGGAAGGCAGCAGGTGGACAGAATAAATGAGATTGACAAAATACTGACAGATGTTCAAGAGAGTGATGAATATATGGAGATCTTTCTGTTTTGGGGTATGTTTGAAATTTTCATAATATGAACTTTAAAAAAAAGTCAGCATTAAGTGTCTCTATAGCTCTATTTTTTAAATTCCAAATTAAAAAATGAAAATACTAGTCTTACTTTTGAGTGATTTGAATCCTTTTCTTTTTGACTGTCAGGTCCTTCATAGGTATTTTCCATTAAAAGTTTCTTTAGCTTCTTTAATTTAGGTCTACATCTTCTTAATTCCCAGTAATTATTAGAAAAACCAAAGATCTAGAAATTACAAATACATCATAATCATTTAGGGGCCATTCTAAAAGAAATCTTCATATAAAATTTCAACCAACCCATCTGCCCTCCACAAGAAGCAAGAAAAGGGAGCCAAAGTGTTCTTTCTGTTGAGAAGGCCCCCGTCCAGCCATCTCAAGCAGATGGATGGGTATCTTCAGGTAACATCTTTTCAATCCCCAGTTAAGAAGAGACTGCCAACATAGTGAGAATGGATAATTAAGTTCCATATCTCAAGTATACGCTGGAAACTAGAGTATGCCCAGAAAAGAATGACCAGGATGCTGAGAATTCTGCAAACCAGGTAGAAACACAGAAGAAGAACATCTTTAGGCTGACAAACAGAAAATAAAGAAAAAGCATTATCACTCTCTTCAAACAATTAATATATGATAAAGGGAAGGGGGGGGAACCCTTGTTCTGTGTTGCTCATTATGTTAAGGAAGAAAGACTCCTATTCAATACAAGAACTTCCCACTAGTTAGAATTGCAACTAATTCCTTATGGGCTTGGGAAACAGTGAGAGGCTTATCACTTAAAGAAATCCAGGTGACAGTGGCTAAATGATGGATAAATATTTCTTATCTCTCTCTGTATCTCCAGGATTTGCCCAATGTCTAGCACTTAGTAGATGCCCAATAACTGTTTCACATGAAAGAAGGGAAAAAGGCAGAAATGGATTGTCTCCTTCCAGCTCTAACATGCAAGGTCAGGGAATGCATCTACTCTAAAACTAGCAGAAGCCTTGATTGACAACACAAGGCCCAGAGCCTAGTGGAGATGCTGCTGGATCTAAGAAAAGTTTAAGGACCAAAACACAAAGATTGATTTCATCCACAGTTCACAAATGGGCAGCCTGCTGGCTGTATCCAACGCACAGATGTTGGCGTGTACCTTTGTGTTGGGGAAAAAGGGAGGTTTAGTATAGAGTTTTCATTAGTTGCCAACATTGAAAAATAAGATGTTGCCCCCCAAAATCTAAATTTTAAGCTTCACTTGGACAAAGGGAATCAGAAGATCTGGCAATGCTGGGCCTGCTTTCCCACAAGGCCAAGAAGTGCCCCTGCACTTACTTGGGGCTTGTGTGCTGCAATCTGCCATAGAGCCCCCATTCCCTATTACTCCTGAGACTGGGTATCCACTCCCATTTATCAACACCAGTCTGCTTTGCTCACGTGCATTCCTTACCCAGCCTTTTTAGGCATCTAAAGTGTAACCACAGGTTTAAAAACTCTGGTTAGTAGAGCTTTGTTAAGTTTTACTCAGTCTCAGAACACAGAATTCCCATAAGAGCTCAAAGATACTCACAGGTGTAGTTATACCCTCCCAAAACACCTACAAAACCCTACAAAAAACAAAATACAATATTTACTGGCAGCTCTTCTGTTCTGGCAACATATATGAATCACTGAAATGTCCTAGTATTTTCCCTTATTTCTATTGCAATTCTGTTTTTAGGAAGTAGCTGGCCTAAAGTTTAATAGATTTAAGGGCTGTGCTTTGATTGTATATATGTAACAATTTAGCCAGGATGGAAACTTTGGTTTGGTATCTGCCAACAGATACCAAACTGTTGCCAACTGCCAACAGCAGTCTCCAAAATAATTAAAAATTTGTTATACATGGCTATGAATAGTAATGAACTAAACTAATTTCAAAGGTGCAAAACACACTTCCCTCAGAAACAAATTTCTTCATTTCTCTACCTCATCTAATGCACTAGTTATGGTTTGAGGGAGTCCTTTCAAAACCTATCCATGGTAAAACTTTTTTTTTTTTTTTTTTTTTTTTTTTTTTCTGTACGCAGGCCTCTCACTGCTGTGGCCTCTCCCGCTGCGGAGCACAGGCTCCGGACGCGCAGGCTCAGCGGCCATGGCTCACGGGCCCAGCCGCTCCATGGCATGTGGGATCCTCCCGGACCAGGGCACGAACCCGTGTCCCCTGCATTGGCAGGCGGACTCTCAACCACTGCGCCACCAGGGAAGCCCCATGGTAAAACTTTTTAAATGAATCACCTAATAGCAGATTTTCTATATTACAGAAAATGGTCAGCTTATCTGGGACTTAAAAATCAGATTGGGATAAGAAACACAACTTTACGTGACTCTGAACAAACAAAAATAATGCTGAGAAATTTCAAATTTCATTAGGGAACTTTTCAGATTCTCTATGATTGTACATTTCACACCTCAAGTTTGTTTGTTTGTTTGTTTTGGCCATGCTGTGCGGCATGCAGGATCTTAGTTCCCCCGACCAGGAATCCAACCCTTGCCTCCTGTATTGGGAGCACAGAATTTTAACCACTGGTCCACCAGGGAAGTCCCACACCTCGAGTTTTTAATTAAACGCAAGATTGGCACATGTGTTGTCATTCTCACATAAATCAGGAGACAGTACCTCAGTGTGAATAATGTTACAGTGTGTCTCTTCCATCTTCATCTGGTCTGGAGTTTTACAACCAGGAATAAAAAGCAACATATTGGAAGTGTCTGCTGTTTTCAAGTCATATGTTTTGTCTTTACTGCACAGAACGGCCTTCTCATCCTTATCACCACGAATCACAAGACTGCAGGAAAGTGGGAAAAGAAAATACTTGGTTTACTGAGACACCAATGGACATCTTCATTATAAACAGTTCCAAAATCGCCTAGACTTCTAGAATTTAAAGCTAAGTCTTAAGGCTGTGTCTGGCCCCTGCTCTCACAGCCCTCCCATGAGCTCCACAGAGCAAGGCCTGGGCCAATTGAGATCCAGAGGGGCAGCCGGTGCCCTCACTAAGGAAAAATAATTCCACACGGGCAAAAAAGATCCAAGGAGGCCAAGAGGCCAAATGTTACCACGTGGCATCTTTGTGCAAACTGCTGGGAAAAGCTTCCAAAAGCTTCAGTCAAGATTTCACAACTTTCTAAAATTACTGAAGCAATGCTTCTCAAACTTATGTGTAGGCACATTAGGGAACCCTGTTAAAAAGCAGATCAGGATGCAGTATGCCTGGGATGGGACCTAGGACTCTGCATTACTAATAAGCTCCCAGATGATGGCCATGCTGCTGGTCCTGGTACCCACCCAAGAGTTGTCCTTGTTTTGGCCTGAGTATCCCCTAACAATCAAAGGAGCACAACCTGGCCTAATCGTCACCTATGCTGCAAAGAAATCGGGACCCTGAGAAAAGAAAGCTGCAATGCTGAATGAAAAATATGAAAATGGTATGTTTACAAACTAGACTAAATGATGTCTCTGACAAAGGGTCAGAGGTGGAAAAAAGCAAGAAGAAGGAAGAGGGGAAGGACAAAAGTGAGGAAGGTGGAAGAAGAAAAATGATAAAGATAATCGAGATGACAAAAAAGGAGCTATTCTAGTAGTTTTCCTTGTCTATAAAGTATTTAAACCTCCTGTACACAATTCATTTCTTTTAAATAAATAATAAAGAAACCTGAAATAGAAGACTGAAAATATTTTTTTAAAACCAATCCTTTGGGGCTTCCCTGGTGGTGCAATGATTGAGAGTCCGCCTGCCAATGCAGGGGACACGGGTTCGTGCCCCGGTCCGGGAAGATCCCACATGCCACGGAGCGGCTGGGCCCGTGAGCCATGGCCGCTGGGCCTGCGCGTCCGGAGCCTGTGCTCCGCAACGGGAGAGGCCACAACAGTGAGAGGCCCACGTACCGCAAAAAACAAAAAAAACAAAAAAAACTAATCCTTAAGTGAAAATAAAAGGTTTTTTAAAGCTTCTTGGTGCTAACAACATTTAATAGTCCCAAGTACCTACTCTTAACATTTATTTCCACGTGGCACTATCCCTGCTTTCAAATATTTCGTTTAAAACAACTACCCCTTCCCTCTCCAAAAAAAAAAAAAAATTAAAACACGCATTTTCGTTCTGGTTTTTGTCCGCTAGATTAACTATAACTGGACAAAGAAGGTCCTCGCACCTTAAGTCTTTTCTCAAATTCCTGCCAACTCAGCTGGGATGAAAAAGGAGTGACGTTCTCCTTTAGTTCCCTTAAAGATACGTTATTGCTAGCATCTGAAGACTGGCCAGTTAACTATTAACACGGCTAGATGAGTAAAGTAGGCAAAGTGAAAGCCTGAAGGATTCAATTAAAAAAGCATAAAAGAGAACAAACGATACCTAATAAAATACAGGTGTGGGAGGAACAACAAAGCAGAACAGAATTAAACCAGAGCCCCTAACTCCTCATTTCCAGGGACTGCACAAAGTTGAGAGAACGGACTTCTGTTTTTGCTTTGTTTTGTTTTGTTTTTGCGGTACGCGGGCCTCTCACTGCCGTGGCCTCCCCCGTTTCAGAGCACAGGCTCCGGACGCGCAGACCCAGCGGCCATGGCTCACGGGCCCAGCCGCTCCGCGGCATATGGCATCCTCCCGGACCGGGGCACGAACCCGTGTCCCCTGCATCGGCAGGCAGACCCTCAACCACTGCGCCACCAGGGAAGCCCTCCTCTGTTTTTCAACCCATGGTCTTGCAGCAAATGCGTAGCTGACCTAGAATTAGAAAACAGCTTCCGATCCCCACTGAGTGACCCCAAGCAAGTCTGTTTTTTGAGGGCCTTCCACAATTACCAAGTCTGTAAAAACAGCTTTACACTTATTCCCCCCCAGTCCTATCTACTGAGTAAAATACATATAAGTAGCAGGCAAGAGGAACTCCATAAATACTGGATATTACCAATGGACTTTAAGATAGAATGGCAAAGCGTTCTGTGTAGTGCCTGGCCTCACTGTTAACATCTCCAAAACTTCCCCGAGACTCTATTTCCGGACTTGTTTTCGCTGACAGAGGCCTCCAAGACCAGCCGTACTAGTCCAGCTAACTGGACGGATTAACAGTGGCGCGGACTCCTCGGGAAAAGGCAGCCAGCTGGGGATCAGGTCACCGGCCTGCTGCGAGGGACCTGGTCAAATCAATGCACCTCTCTGGCCCAGTTTCCCCATCCTGTGTTTCCCCGCAGGAAAATCAGAAGGTGGATAGCACGAGGCTGGAGGCGGCAGGTCCCGGCCCCGGCTCACCTGTGTCCTGCCTCAAGCTGCTGGCACAGCGCGGGCTCCAACTCGAGCAGGCAGAAGTCGCCGGCGGCTGCGCTGGCCCCGGGGCCGAAGGCCAGGCAGTGCACGGTGGGCAGCAGCTCGGCCGCGTTCAGCTTGGCGATCTGCAGGGTCGCGTCCACCTCGTCGCGGGTCCTCCTCATCGCTGCGCGGGGTCGGGGGGGGTTCCGCAGTGCGCGAGGGGCCGCAGGTTTAAGACAGGAGAACAAAGCTCCCCGGGAGGCCGCGACCCGGCGAAACAAGAAATAGAACAGTGTCTGTTTTAAAAGCGCGCCTAGGCGGCTGGGGGCGTGTTTCCGGGGCGGAGCGTGCCGCGGGGGCGTCCCCGAGAGAGTCCGAAAGCTTCCCGGACTCGTGCTCCGCCGAGGACTGCCGGGTCACCCCAGGCCGAGCAGCGGCTGCTGGAAGGAAACCCGGCCTCCGCGGGGAGCTCTCGGCGGAAGCTGGCGGGAGCTGAGCTGCGACCCCGCGGGGCGCCACGTGGAACCTTCCTCCACCGCTTCCGCTGCCCTCCTCCCCGACCTGTTTCCTGACAATACCCCCATTTCCTCTCCATCAAAATAGTCGCGTCTTCCGCCAGTGGCAGGTCTTGCAATAAGCACTTTGCATGCATAATTTCATGAATCCTTCACCACAGCCCTGTGAAGTGGACCCTTTTAAATACCGTTCTGCAAATGAGGAAGCAAACTCCTTACCCCAGGTGGCACAGCCAGGAGGTAGTAAAGTCTGATTCCAGTCTCGTCTATTACGGCTCGAAAAATACCGCACCGAGTTTGTGCAAACACCTTGGACCGGGAGTGAGGTCCTGGTAGAATTGCACAGGACATCTCACTTCTTTGGGTCTGGGGACCACTCATTATATCTGGGAATCTATGGCTCGGACTAGATCCATCCATTCGTTGAGTACCTAGTCTGGGCTGGGTGGCAGGTGAGGGGCTGAGACCCCGTGTCAAGAGGAAAGCACCTTCCTGAGGTAGGCAAGGCCCTGCAGAGTCCTGGGGAGACAAACTCACCACTACAGGATGTGTAAAGTGCTCCCTCGGCTTTCTCTAAGGTGTCTTCTAATACATCAAGGTAAGATCTTCTACCAAACCTAGATCTTAGGCTGTGACGAATGTAGCATTTTTCCCCGAGCAGATCTACACAGGCTCGCATACACGGTATGCAAATTTAGATCTAATATAAATATTTGACTGCTTCTCTTTTTTTTTAATTTATTGAACATTTTTGGTTTTGTTGCTTCTTATTTTTTCACTGTCCCTCATTAAACTGATTTTGTTTGTTTGATTTTTTTTCCCTCTGGCGATTTGGAAGGTCTATATCCCGCCTCATCTACTACTGCTTCCCTCTTCCTCTTCAAGGCTTCCTCCTAACATCAGGCACACAGGCTTACAATAAGATCTTTCGGTGCCTCCCACCATTTGGGCCTCTGTTTGTCTGGCATGTTCTTCTCTTGCTGAGCACGTGTCTTTTATTTATTTTACTTTTTTTCCATGTGGCTCGTGGGATGTTAGTTCCCTGACCAAGGACTGAACCCGGGCCCTCACAGTGAAAGCACAGAGTCCTTGCTGAGCACTGTCTGACAGAACTTCCTGAGATGTTGGAAATATTCTATATCTGCACAGTCCAATTTGGTAGCTACTAACCACAGGTGGCTTTTGACTGCTTGGAATGTGGATAATGTGAATGAGGAACTGCATTTTCTTTTATTTTTAATTCGTATTTATGTATTTATTTGGCTGCCCTGGGTCTTAGTTGTGACATGCAGGATCTTCGTTGCGGCATGCAGGCCCTTAGTTGCAGCATGCATGTGGGATCTAGTTCCCTGACCAGGGATCGAACCCAGGCCCCCTGCATTGGGAGCTCAGAGTGTTACCCACTGGACCACCAGGGAAGTCCCTGAATTTTAAATTCTACTTAATTTAGTTAATTTAAATTTAAATAATCACAGGTGTCTAGTGGCTACTACACTGGATCATTCAACTCTGGGTCAAGCCTGGGTCAAGATTTCTTCTCAGAAATCTTTCTCTGACCTCCCTGATCAGGTCAAGCCTGTCAAATATATATCTCATGCCAAAGGTACCTCTCATGCCTAGATTTTAAGTAAGTTGTAAATTTACATTTGTGTAATTACTTAATGTGGAGTTTTTTTGTTTGTTTGTTTGGTTGGGTTTTTTTTCTCTAAGACTGTAAGCTATAAACTTCACTAGGATATGTTTTCAGTCATCATTAAGCAGAGTGCCCAGCACATAATGGATCTTCATATATATTTGCTGAACAGTTCAATGAGTGAATAAATGAATGAGTTGTGACAATGTTTACCTCTAAGGAGGGGAGTGCAGGGGGACATCAAAAAGGATTTCTGGGGGCTTCCCTGGTGGCGCAGTGGTTGAGAGTCCGCCTGCCAATGCAGGGGACACGGGTTCATGCCCCGGTCCGGGAAGATCCCACATGCCGCAGAGCGGCTGGGCCCGTGAGCCATGGCCGCTGAGCCTGTGCTTCCGGAACCTGTGCTCCGCAACGGGAGAGGCCACAACAGTGAGAGGCCCGCGTACCGCAAAAAAAAAAAGAAAAGGATTTCTGGTTTTTCTTTACTGTATAAATTTTAACACTGAGCGCATATACATGCATTAAACATGTGTAATAAAATATATTTAAAATATTTTTCCTCAGTATTACAAAACTTGACATATGGAGACTTTCCTGGCAGTCCAGTGGTTAAGACTCTGCACTTCCACTGCAGGGGGCACGGGTTCAATCCCTGGTCAGGGAACTGAGATACTGAATGCCTCATGGTGTGGCAAACAAACAAAAAAAACCCTGACATACAGACAAATAACTTAAATGGACAGATAATAAATCACACATGAGTGAGGAAGGGAGGGAAAAGGGAGAAAAAGAGTTCCTGGCACAGATTGAAGGGAGACAAGTGTAGAAGGAGACTAGTAAGATCTTAAATGGTTGATGAGGGTGGCTGGGCTTGAGAAATAATTTTTGAGATTGAAAGGACAACAGTGGCTACTTGATTAGACATGGAGAGTAAGAGAGGGAAAAGAATGAAGGATGAATTCTAGATTCCTGCATGAGCAACTGCATCCCCTCATTTACAACATATTGTAGGAAGGGTAGGAATAGGTTTGGAGTCAGATGATTTCTGGATTTGATACTTGAGATTGAGTTGCTATGAGAATATACACGTGAGGATCTAGAACTTGGAGTTTGAAAAAAGGTTTGCCCAGGAGCTAAAAGATAAAGCTTTTAAATGCACATATATGGTAATTACAAGGGTGCCTGTGAATGAGATGGGAGCTGAGCAGGACCCTGTGGGACCTTTCCAAGGACAGACACACACCCCCATCCCCTCTTCTCGTTTACAGATGAACTTTAGCCTCCTAGGCCTTTCCCTAGTTCCAAAGAGCAAAGTTAATCAGAGAAGTGAGATAATACAGAAACAAAGGAAAACAGTCAAGCAAGACAAAATAATAATAGTTTAGCCATAAAACAAAATCAAGGACCTTTAGTTCCTCCTCAAGGGCTACAGATAATATCCTAAACCATATCCTTGAGTTGTTTTGCCGATACTAAAACCCCCATCAGGTGGAAGAAGTTAACTGCTGACCACCAGCACATAGACCCCAGACCAGTCGGAACAAGAAGGTTGATGATGTTGATTCCTGAAATACCACCCAGTTACCCCACCACCACCCAATCAGAAGAGTTGTATGTGAGCTGATTACACATCCCATGACTCTCTTCCTCACACTGTCTTTAAAAACCATTTCCTGAAAAGCCGTCAGGGAGTTTGGTCATTTGAGCATGAGCTGCCTGTTCTCCTCGTTTAGCCCCATGTTGAGCACCTTGCAATAAAGCTGTACTTTTGATGAAAACTCGGCCTCTGTGCACTGGTGCCAAATAGAATCTCAGAGACAGAGTTTTGGGTGAGGTAGAAAAGAATAGCATTATTGCTTTGCCAGGCAAAGGGGGACACAGTGGGCTCGTGCCCTGAAAAACTGCATGCCCCAACCTGGGAGGATTTGGTGAGGAGTTTTATAGCAGTGGCTCGAGGGCGGGGTTGCTGATAAGAATCAGGGTGTGTTCAGTGCCTGCACTCCTTTAATCTGGCCTCAGTTGTTCTCCTGATGAGCTTCTCGAGGATATCAAACTGTGACCTTCTCTGGAATGAAGAATGCTAACATCTTCCATTTGTTGGGGGTTTTAGTTCTGTAAAAGAGCTCAAAGATGTTGTGTGTATTCCCTTGAAGGGGAGCCAGGACCCTGCCCCAAAGCTGCACTATTGTTTCTTGGCTCTCCTCCCTTGTCTCTGCATCCCTTCCCTTCCCTGATTAGCAACTGTTTGAAAGGCTTCTGTGCCCAGGAGTCCCACAGGGTCCTTCTTGGTTTCACTTTTCTTCACCACAACCTGGTGTCAGTAGATTGGCTTTGCTGCACATCAGGCAAGCAGACCCAAGTTTGGTGTGGTAACAAGATCACCCAGCAAGAGTGTTATGTACAACTGAAAACTGGACTAAAGATGAAATCTCACCGAACAGTGGAGGTGGAAGCCTTGAAAGAAATACCTCCCTGGAGGAAAGAATTGCACATGGTAGGAAAAACAGAATAGTGTCTTGGAAACCACATTACCTTGTATTTACTTAAAATCACTTCAGGTAAGGAAGTGCTGGTTCACAGCAAGATTTATTTCATTCTGTGGGAAATACAGTAGTTTAGATTTTAACTTCATATCCTTTATTAATTAAACTTTTTAGGCTTTGCTTGTAGAACAGGATTTTCCCCACTAGATGGTGCTAGTGTTTCATGTTTCACAGAGTAGCCTGCTTTGCCGTTTTGTTCTCCATTGCCTTAGAAAAGAGAAGACATACCTATTAAATATTTACTGAGAGTCAAGCACTCAGGTGTGTATCCTGTATACATTATCTTCTGCAGTCCTTGCACTAATGTAAGTCAGATCACAGCATTCCTCTGTTCAAAATCCACCAAAGGATTCTGATCACTTTCAGAATAAATTCTGACAACTTAAGGAAAAATACACAATGAAAGAGTTGTGAATTTCAGTTTTATTCAGGATCTTAATGAGAACTAGAGCCTGGGAGACAACCACACAACTCTGAAGAGGTAGGGGAAAAACCAGTTTATACACGATTTTTGGCTAGGAAATACATGCAGTCAATCATACATCTTGGTAAAAGATGACGGCTGATATCTCTAGTTAATGATTTTACTGCTTTTCTGTGTATGGGAAGATGCAATAATCTAGCATCATTGAAATTCTTACTGAGATATGCATCTATCTAAGGGCCTGCTCATCCAAAGCATAGAATGCCTCATCTTGTTTTTCATCCTGAATTCCTTTCAGGGTGCACTGGTGGTGGTCAATGGCAGTGGGTTATGACTTTACCCTTATAGAGCTGGGTGGTGAGCAATGCTCTTTGTCTTATTGATCTTAATTTTTCTGTGTCCACAGCCTCAAAGTCCTTATCAAGGCCCATAAGACCTTATACAATCTTCATCCCCTCCCCACCCCCTCACCCAGGTGCCCCTGCTATTCCCTTAATTTACAGGAGGCACTGCTGCCTCAGGACTCCTTTGTTTTTAAATCAACTTTATTGAGATACGATTTAAGTAAAATAAATTGCATGCATTTAAATCGTACAATTTAAGGATTTAACAAATTTATACACTGGTGACACCACCACCACAATCAAAATGCAGAACATTCTCTGTACCCCCAAAAGTTTCCTTATGCCCACTGGAAAAAGGAGAAGGAATATTCATGAACTATTAACTTCTATTTACTTGGGGTTTGCTTTACTCTTCTTTTTCTAGTTCTTATCATTGATTTTAGACCTTTCTTTTTTCTAATATAAACAGTTAAAAATGTGTTTATAAATTTTTCTCAAAGCTCTGCTTTAGCTGTATCACACAAATTTTGAAAAGTTATCTTTCATTATCACACAGTTTGAAATATTTTCTAATTTTCTTTGTGATTACTTCTTTGACCCATGAATTGTTTAGGAGTAGACTGTACTTCCAGATATTTGTGATTTCCTAGATATTTATTAATTTTTCACTTAATGTCATTATGGTATGGCTTATACATGGAGAACATACTCCATACGATTTCAGTTATTTTAATTTTATTGAGACTTGTTTTGTGGCCTAGCACCTGGTCTTTCCTAGTGAAATTGCCACTTTTTTATTTGGGGTTTTTCCTCACCTTTTTAAATCTTTCCTTCATTTTCTTCCCTCCTGTGGATTACTTGAATTTTTAAAAAAGAATGTCATTATAATTTATCAATTGATCTTTTAGCCCTTTCTCTTTGCAATTTTTTAGTAATTATCATAGGGATTAAAATATACATCCTTGAAAAAGGAACCCTCCTACACTGTTGGTGGGAATGTAAGTTGGTGCAGCCGCTGTGGAAATCAATATGGAGGTTCCTTAAAAAACTAAAAATAGACTTACCATATGATCCAGCAATCCCACTCTTGGGCATATATCTGGAGAAAAACATAATTCAAAAAGATAAATGCACCCCAATGTTCATAGCAGCATTATTTATAATTGCCAAGACTTGGAAGCGACCTAAGCGTCCATCAACAGATGAATGAATAAAGAACATGTGGTGTATATATACAATGAAATATTACTCCGCAATTTAAAAAGTTTACAAATGAGCTTATTTACAAAACAGAAACAGACCCAAAGACATAGAAAACAAACTTATTATTACCAAAAGGGAAGTGGGGGGAGGGATAAATTAGGAGTTTGGGATTAGCAGATACAAAGTACAATATATATCCAGAGAAAACTCTAATTCAAAACGATACATGCACCCAAATGTTCATAGCAGCACTATTTACAATAGCCAAGACATGGAAGCAACCATGGGTAAAGAAGACATGGTGTACATATATATATACAATGGAATACTACTCAGCCATAAGAAAGAATGAAATAATGCCATTTGCAGCAACATGGATGGACCTAGAGATTATCATACTAAGTGAAGTAAGTCAGATAGAGAAAGACAAATATCATATGATATCACTTATATATAGAATCTAAAAGGTGTTACAGGGAATTCCCTGGTGGTTCAGTGGTTAGGACTCCGTGCTCTCACTGCTGAGGGCCCGGGTTAGATCCCTGGTTGGGGAACTGAGATCCCACAAGTTGCATGGCACAGCCAAAAACCCAAAAGTGATAAAAATGAATTTGTTTACAAAAAAGAAACAGATCACAGACAGAGAATAAGAATTTATGGTTACCAAAGGGGAATTGGGGGAGGGATAAATTAGGAGTTTGGGATTAGCAGACACAAACTACTGGTACTATGCACAAAATAGATAAACAACAAGGTCCTACTGTATAGCACAGGGAGCTATATTCAATATCTTGTAACAAACTATAACGGAAAAGAATAGGAAAAAGAATATACACATGTATAACTGAATCACTTTGCTGTACACCAGAAACTAACACAATATTGTAAATTAACAATACTTCAACAACAACAAAAAAGAAAGAAAGAAAGAAAGAAAAAGTGGCCAATTCACAAGGTTATTTTGAGGAATACTTGTTTAACATATGTATAACCCTTTGAACATGGCCAGTCACAGAGAAAGAGCTCAATAAATATAACATTATTATTCCATTAAAAAATCCTCAATCCCATCTAACCCAATGTCCCCTTTAAAAATAATAGATAGTATGTGATGCTCACTTTATTTTCTTGTCATTAAATTCATAGAGAACATAAGCTTTCTAGGTGCATTATTTAAAAGAAAATCAATATGATGCCCTTATGCTGAAATATAGGGAAGAAATAGAAAAGGAAAATCACATATAACAAAATAATTTTTATTTTAATATTCAAATGACTCTAGTAGAAAGCCTAGTGTGGTCATCAGATATTTATAACTAATGAATAATTTTAGAATAACAGAATTAAGACAATATTTAACTGAATATTGCCATCACTTCTTTTTTATATTTGGTATTTTACAACTTGGCTTAATATATTCCTATGCAAATACACACACAGGCATGCAATATCTAACAAATGCACTGAAAAAGGTGTGTTGTTCTCACGGTACCACACAAATGGTGGGTGAAGCAATGTTATACAATGATGAACCTTTTTTGGTAAAGTTCTGAACAGAACAAAGTACAAATTTTTCTTGATGTACACAATAATTGCATCCATGGACAATTCAAGATTACATTTTTAAAATTTAAAAATATCTTGTGTTTCTATGTAAAACCAAATTAGGTTAAAGCTCAGTTAACTGCAAACAGGTTTTTCTTACACTTGAAGATCCCACAGGACATAGGAAAAACATTCAGGATTTAGGACAATTCATTTCTTCTTTGTGAGGTGTTGTCTCAAGAAAATGAGAATACCTAGTATCCCTAGTCCATGCTCATGCTCACTAAAAGCCAGGAACACGCCCAATAAGGAGAAAAACTACACCCTCCTCCCCAACCCCATCCAAATTTCCCCGAAGCCTTCCTGAGCGTGGCCCTTTTCCTGCAGGAGACCCAGTATCATTTAGTGTCATTGCAAAATGGACCACTAGGTGGTAGCATATACCAAAGAGTAAGTATTTTTGACACTACAGCATTAAGAACTTGGGAGTGAGCAGGGCTGGGACTGGAGGACCTCGAATTTATTTGTAATGTTTTATTTCTAACGCTACAAAAAGGTGACAAAAATATTGAAAATGGGTGCAAGTAATGAACACATGAATACTTAATTTTTCTCTATCTTTACATTTAATTTTTAAAGACAAGTTCCCTTCTTAAATGATCAACAGAAATATCTGGACAGGATGTTGCTAAACCATCAATCTGCTTCCATTCACAAAAGGAGAATAAAAATTATGGCAGCTGGAGATTCCAGATTTCCATTAATGGTTAAGAATAATGTACGTCTTTGAATACTATGAGAATGTGTAGACAAGAGCAACACACCACTTTGGGGAGTGCAAGGAGATAGCACAGAGAAGGTGGGGTTTGAGTTGTCTTTAAGATCAGGTGGGAATAATACAGGTATATACGGAGAGGCAATAACAGTGATGATAGTTAACGTGCTATTAAGCTTCGTAGTTAACAGTATTCTTTCACAGGTTTTAATCAAGTTCACCTTCTCACATTGCTGCTCACCCTTTTCCAGAACTATTCAAAGCGTGGTCGGCCAGCTGGTAACCATTACCTGTACTGAGAGACACTGAGACATACAGACATTGAGAGAAATCATTTATAAAGGTTTATAGAAATTTGACAATTTTCTGTCTGTTGACCACAACAATGAAAAATTGGGGCTTGTGCTTTGTATGTTTTTTTAATTTCTTTTTTACTGTATTTTACCAAAGTGTCAGTCTTCAGTGGATTGAAAACACACATAGGCACACACCTGTGCAAGCACACACGCACATACATTTGATCCTTATCTACCAAGAGTTTGAGAAGCACTGGCTCCAGAACACCAAAACGGCCAGAAGGCGTGAAGCAGGTGAGTAGGGTGCGCTGGAGGAGAAGCCTCACATTTAATAGTTTCTACCTATGATAAGTGGGCTTATTCAATTTTATTTAATCCTCGCAACAACCCAGTGGGATTGGTGGTATGATCCTGACTTTACAAAGAAGGGAAGAAACATAGAAAAGATAATGAACTTTCTCTAATGGAGCCAGGAGTCAAACCAAGATCTGCTGGAATTTTTAGCCCTTTGAAGATCTTGGATTAATTGCCATTTCAGCAGCCTTCTCTCATCTAGCAATACCTATAGATCCCACTTTATTCTGGGGCCAGTTGCTCCAGAGCTCAGAGTCCTGGCATTTATGCTCACATGTCCTCAAGAGTCAGTTCACTAACGTTCCCCTAAGTTAGGAAAAAGGGGCTGTCTTCTAACCCAATGGAACATGGTGTGTCTCATATGTCAAAAGAAAGGTTAAAACAATAATAGCATGCCAATTCCCCATTTCCTGTTCACATCTATACACACACATACACACACACACACACGACCTTCTCATCAAGCATGAAAAATAAATTCTGCACTATCTCTCACTGGAGTAGTGGTATCAGGTATGTTAGTGACTTGATTTTTTTCCCCCTTATGTTAAGGTGCTTTTTTTAATAGTTTTTTTATCATAAACTTGTATGATAAAAGTTTTTGACCTTGAGCTTTTTATCAGAAACTATTAAACAAGAAAGTATTTTACAAAAGAAAACATTTTTCATTTTTATTTTTCAGGTAAAGGAATCTGTCTGAATTCAAACCACACATGACTAGATTTAAAGGGAGAAAAACCAGAAGACAATCATAATAGTGATACGATTTACAATATGTAGATAGAGCTTTTGGATAAAACTAAATGTTGCTTGAACAATGGATAATTAGGAATAGGTAAAAATTTTTTTTCATTTTGCACTTTCAAAAAGCTTAAAACCATTAAATCAAAGAGAGATTTAGTGGGGCTAGGTCTGCACTTCTCTTTTCTTCATTCTGAAGGCCTATTAATAATAAAAAATTCATTAGAGATAACTTGAGGAAAAGTGTTTTGTCTAGCATCAAAAACTCATAATGGAAAGTATCTGGCAAGAATTTCTTTTTTTCCTTCTTTCTCTTTTTCTTCGTATTAAAAGCAGTAATGATATTAAAAAGAACATCTACTGAATACATAGCATGTACTTGGAAATTTTTCGTAATGTTATTTCATTTAAGCCACACAACATCCCTATAAAGTAGGAATTATTCCTGTTTTATCGATAGGAAATTGAGGCCCAGAAAAGTTAAGTAACTAGCATAAGTTTGCAAAGTTGGTAAAGGACAGAATCAGGACAGAAACTTCGTTTTTGAGCTTGAAGCCCATGCAAACTTTTTTTTTTTGCGGTACGCGGGCCTCTCACTGCTGTGGTCTCTCCCGTTGCGGAGCACAGGCTCCGGACGCGCAGGCTCAGCGGCCATGGCTCACGGACCCAGCCGCCCCGCGGCACGCGGGATCCTCCCGGACCGGGGCACGAACCCGCGTCCCCTGCATCGGCAGGCGGACCCTCAACCACTGCGCCACCAGGAAAGCCCCCCCATGCAAACTTTTGATAGTCTATGTAATGATTACAGAATTAAAACATGAGCAACAGCCAGTTAATCTCGTTATCTCCGGGACCTCTACTTCTGTTAAACGATTTTCCTACTTTATGCAGAATTTGGATCAAGTTACCCCATCTCTCCGGGCCTGCTTCCTGAGTAAAACGAGGACAATACTCATTTTATAATTTGTTGCAGTTAAAGACGGTAACAGCTACCTGAAGCGTCTTTAATGCAGCAGATTGTCAACAGGTGATAGCCACAATTATTTTTATTTTGTAAAGGAAGAAACTGGGGATTAAGCACATTTAGTTAAAAAATTATAGGTGTGGAGCTGGATCCCAGGTCTGTCTGATTCCCAGGCCAGCGTTCTTTATTGACTACACCGTAAGGTAAGTAAGCTGTCTTTGGTGAGGAGGTTGCTTTAATTTCTTAAAGCCCTGCGATGACATGTACAGCATGTTCATTGTTCACTATTTAGCTAAATTATTATTTTCACTCTCTGGCAATTTGGGACATGGACAGTATCATAAAAACGCCTCCACACTTGTCTAGTAACCTCCCCGCCCGTCCCCAGGATCCCACAGCATGAGCTTTGTGGGTAATAGAAGAGGTCCACAACGAACTCGACCTCAAACAGCACAATTAGCGCAGAACCGCCCCCCGCCCAGATGTTGATATTTTCCTCTCTCGGCCCCGCCCCCGACCACGCGGGGCTCCAGCCACGCCCCCAAGCTGGAGTTACTGGGGCGGACTCGCCGAGCGCCTCAGCCTACCCACAAGGGATTCCCTCTCCAGCCAATCGCGTCTGAACTACGGGACGGCCCCTAACAAAGATGGCGGGGGAGGCCTCAGTGAGGGAAGGCTGATTTAATACCCGAACCCGCGGCGGACCGCGAAGACAGAGGTAGCGGCGCAGCCCCGACCATGGAGGAGGGCAACAGCGCTGGCAGCGGTGGCAGCGACAGCAGCACCAGCGGGAGTGGCGGGGCGCAGCAAAGGGAGCTGGAGCGCATGGCTGAGGTCCTGGTCACCGGAGAGCAGCTACGGTAAGATGAGGGGCAGTGCCGGGGGAGGCTAGCGGTGGCACTGCCAGCCAGTGTCCGTGGCAGTCGCGCGCGCGCGCGCGCGCGCGCCGTGGCTCGTGGCTAGCGACTCGCGCGGCGCTCCGGGACGCCTGCGGACGCGTCGACCGTCCGCGCCGCGCCGCCGTTTAGCTGCTGCAGCCCGGCGCCCTGAGGACTCCGGACTGGCGCCGGGCTCCCGAGGCGGACGCGGGCGGGCGCGCCGTGCTTGCTGCGCCCTCGCTCAGCTGCTGCAGCCCTGCGCCCCGCAGACGCGTTGCTGCCGACCGCGCGCGCCCTCTTTGCCCGGGCACCCGGGAGCTGCCAGGCCTCCTGGCTGACAGCTAGCTCCTCCTCCGCTCAGAGAGTAAGAGGAGCGGGTGAAGGGCCCCCCGCCGGCCCCAACCCCAGCCCCTTTACTCCTAGATAAAAGGAGCCAGACCAAATCCCTTTCACTTAAGGTTTTACTTTTGGCTTGCAAGTCTGGCTTCACTCCTCTGAGCCTCAGTATTTTCATCTATAAAATGGGGCTGATCACGGCAACTTCCTTGAATGGTTGTGGTGGGGGCTAAACTGAGAACATTTCTGAAACACTGTACCTATCGCTTAATTGGCACATACTCATCCGTCATTATTTGGGTCCGCAAGGGGGCGTGGAGGCACCTTGTCCCGCTGCCCTGCTGCCAGCTCCCCCAGCGCGCACATTTTAGGCAGCAGGGTCCATTGGCCCCCGGCTGCTGCAAGAATTGGGACTTGATGTGTGTCACTGCGTCCAGGACAGGCAGTTACCCCCAGATTCAGGACCCCCTCCCGCCCACTTTATCATTTCCATCCCATCCTGGTCCTTCTTGGATTCATGTTTGAGAATTCTCCTTATGGTATGACCGGTTCCGCAGCTGCCCGTCTTGTGGTCATTAATCAGTTTGCCAGGGGGAAAAACCCCTTGGCTTTACAGTGGTTGAGCCAAAACTTGCATGCCGGCCCCTGTCCCATCGCAACGGTGCGCTTGCCTCTTACTTCTAGTTCTTGGCCTGAATCTCCAGGCTCGTTTTGGTTTCTAAAATGCTGTGTTTCAGGACCCGAAGGAGAGAGACTCTTGCAACGATCCCTAAAGGTTTGGTAACCACCCTGCTTGCTGCCCTTAGGTTGAGAAAGTAAATATTGGAGGTCAGAATTAATTTAGTTACAAGTTACAAGAGGCAAATTGCGCATTTCTATCCCTTGGTGATTTTTTAATGTATAGTCAGAATTAAAGGGAATAAAAGCTTTTCCATCAAGAGATTTTCTAACTGAAAAAAATCAAAGCTTTTTTGATTCACCTGGAAACACTTTAATAATTTATCTGCTCTTCAATTGGGTACGTTTCACTTCCTTTAAAATGATAAACTGCAGGGTGCCTCTGTTTGTCCAGAAAGCACTTTCTCCTTCGAGATGCTTAAATACCCCTTCCTTGGTTGGGGAAGTCCCCAGAGCACTTCTCCTCTTCCCAGGCACCCCTCTGCACGGCAGCAAGTTTGAGGACTAGGCGTAGTGTGTCGGTAAGAAGATAGAGGGCTGTCTCGCACTCGGGTTATATAGACCTGGGTTTGAATTTCTGCTCAGCCACTTTGTTGCCAAGAGTTAACATTAAGTTGTTTTGAGGAGGACTTTAAAACCAGAGTGAATCTGGGTTTGCTACTTACTAGTGTGGGACCTTGGACGAGTTACTTAACTAAGAATGATGGGTAATAATGGAGCCTACCTCTGTATTGTGATGAGGATTAATTAGATGAGTTAGTGCTTAGATCAGTGCCTGGGATATAGTATGCACCATGCCAGCCTTAGTTATTATAGTTCTGTGACTTTGGACAAGTTAATTCACTTCTCTGAGCCTGTTTCCTCATCTGTAGAAAGGCAATGAAGATAGCACTTCATAGGGTTGTTGTGAGAGTTTTCCCCTGGGCTTCATGTATTGAAGAGCGTTCAACAAATGGTTGTTGGAATTAACGAGTGTTATTGGTCTCTGTGTGTCACCACAGGTGACTTCCAGCTGAGCAAGATCTAGCAGAAAGGATTGGTTGGTGGTTAAGAACACAGGCTACCTGGGTTCTTATTCTGTCTCCACCATTTATTAGTCCTGTGACTTGCGGACAATTTACTTAACTTCTCTGTGCCTCCGTTTTACTTCTCTTGCAGGAATTTTGTGAGGATTAATTGAGGAGGTGCTACATGTAAAAGGCTTAGTAAATGTTAGTTACTTAATTTTACTTTGGAGAACTGTCATCATTGCTTCTTAAAAATCTCTACCATCTTTGCACTGTGCTGAGTACAGAGTATATAGTGATTACTCGAATATTTGAATAACTAGTGTATGTAATTAAATATACTGTTGTAAATACAGATAATGTAATATTCAGAATTTAGGGTTAAGTGGCCATGTATGCCACTAGCTTCTTGGTTACTGGAAGAACCTCTCTTAAAGGAGTAGGGATGCAGCCCTCCTGGCTGTCACTGTCACAACATGATTTCACATCCCTAACTGCTTTCTCACAGGTGGATTGTGGGGACTTTGTGATGTGCAGGCCTCCTGCCTCTAATTGCTATACACACACACACACACACACACACACACTCACTCACACACTCACAGACACACAGACAATTCCTCCTCTCTGCCTTCTCTTTCCTTTCCATTGCTTTCTGGGTCATCAAAGATGAGGTGAATGAAGGTGGTAAGGAAAGGAGACACCAGGATTGGGATTTGAAATACAAAATTTGGCTTCCAGGTCCAGCTCTGTGAATTTGATTAATTTAATATTTATTTATGGATGTATATATGGATGTATGTATTTGTTTTGAACTACTTTTGCTTGGGCAAGTCAGTTAGCCACTCTGGGCCTCAGCGACTGTGCCTGCAGAATGGGAATAATAATATCCTCCCACGTAAGATCTGTGGTGTTGGAGCAAATGGGGTATAACATGGGAAGGAACTTTGTAAAATAAATCAATAAGTCAAGAGTAGTTGTTGCTATGATTATTATAAACTTCAGATGTGAAATTGGGGGTTGGCTCCATAATCCTGACATTTTGGTAAGGGCAGCTGGTTGCATAAGGATATGAAATTGAGTAACATTTAAAAACATCTCCTGCTTTCTTCTCCAGCCTGACTGCAGGATCCTTTTCCTAATCTCTTTGTGCTTTCCCTTGTTGTAAAAGATTTTACTTCCTTGCTCAATGTATCTGAGTGTCTTTGTATCTTAAAACTGCATTTGGATACCACTTCACATCCCCAGGATGGCTATAATCAAAAAGACAGATAATGAGAACTGTTGGCAAGGATGCAGGGAAACTGGAACCTTCTACACTGCTGGTGGAAAGGTAAAATGATGCAGCCACTTTGGAAATCATTCTGGTATTTCCTCAAAGACTAAACATAGAATTACCATGCGACCCAGCAGTTTTACTCCTAGGTATGTATTCAAGAGAAACAAAACCATATGTCTACATAAAAATTTGTACACAAATTTTCACAGCAGCATTTTATATAATAGCCAAAACCAGAACCAACTCAAATGCCCACCAACTGATGAATGGGTACATAATGTGTGGTCTGTTCATACGAGGGAGTATTATTCAGCAATAAAAAGGAATAAAGTACTGATATATACTACAACATGGATGCACCTTGAAAACATGATACTAAGTGAAAGAAGGCAGACACAAAAAGGCATATATTAGGAGGTTGGCCAAAAAGTTCGTTCGGGTTTTCCATGTTACGGAAAAACCCGAACAACTTTTTGGCCAACCCAATATGGCTCCATTTATATGAAACGTCCAGAATAGGCAAATCTGTGGAGACAGAAAGTGGTTGCCAGTGGCAGTGGGGAGGGGGAATGGAGGGTGATTGCTGATGGATGTAGAGTTTCTTTTGGGGATGATGAAAATGTTCTAAACTTGATTGTGGTGATGATATCATAACTCTGTGGATATGCTTAAAAACCATTGAATTATATACAGCAAATGGGTGAATTATGTGGTGTGTGAATTATATCTCAGTAAAACTACTACAAAAATGCATTTGGATGACACATTAGAGCGATGAAAGACAAAATATTAAAACTTTTAAAATAAACTTTATGCTTTCTTTTTGGATTGGCCAAAGAATGTGATGAATTTTATCATTAACTTGATAACACATGACTACCACGCCAGATGGGACTGATATTTTATATATATCTTTTTATATTATCATTCTTGATACAGCACAGAGAAAATATACCGTAAATAGTCCAGAAAATTGTCTCAGAACATTCCTGATTTGAAGATAATTAACCATATAAAAATCCTTCGTACTAGTGAGGTTTCATACGATGACTTTTTAAATCATTATTTATTTTTATGTTTTATATATAAATCTTTTATCTTGAGATTTGTCATGCAATCATAACTGACATTCTAATTACAGCATCCAAAATCCACCTTCTGTTTCTTCTATAGATTAATCCCAGAGATACTTAGCAAGAAAGTGGTTTGTAATAGAGCATTTAAATAAAGAAGGCCAGTGAATATCACTGTTCTCTCTGTGGTAATGGCATGATAATAATAACAATAATACCTATATGGCATATATTACCTGCCAAAGACTCTTCCAAGTGCTTATATATATTATTAGAAATATATATATAAATATATATTATCAAAAGCATATATATACCTTTAAGCTTTATAAGCTACTCTGTGTAGAAGATATACTTGTTATCCTCATATTACAGATGGGAAAACTGAGGAATGAAGTATGTAAGCTAACTGGCCATAGATTTTTCAGCCAGAAAGTGCTAGGGCTGAGAGTTCTTGCTCTTAAGCAAAATGCTAGATTACAATTTAGAGGGTTAAGAAGTGTCAGGGTAAGACCAATGTAAAACAGAATCATATATATAAGACTGTGGTATTCTGGTATGAGAACTTTTGCAAACAAGCAAGTAGACAAATGATTTTTCCCTTCTGTCGGGAAAAAGCTAATTAATTTCTAGAGGTGTTTATGTTTTTACAAGATAGAATGGTCAGTTTCTCCGTTAACTTTTAAAGTGGGTCTCCCTTGCCATATGGTTTTGAAAACTTAATTTGAACTCCACTCATTCTTAATTTGAACTCCACTCATTCTGAATTTGTAATCATTTTAATGGGAAGATAAATTACAGTTCACTATTTTGCCAGCTGTGAGGATGGGAGCGGGGTAGGGGGAGAATTAAGAATGTAATGAGGAATGCTTAATTAAGAGAGAAAACACCTCAAGCTTTTCAGTTATGCTCATCTACCTAGACTAAATATGCTAATTACAACAGTCTTATCCAGTCATTAAAGCTGGGTCCCTAAAAGCAATTTACGAGGCAATGAGTTTTAGCTAAGTTGTAGGAAATTGCAGTTCTTTCAGATTGTTTGATGTATTGCCTTTTTGCTACACCAGACTGCCTTTCCAGACTCTTACAGCCTTGCTATTGCCTTTTTCATAAAAACATGTTAAATCAATATTGAGTTGCTTTTCTGAATTTGTTTTGCCAATGTTAATGCAGTATGCAGATAGAAGGTAAAAGTCAGCTTCTGGAACCAAAGGCCAATCTACAATAAAGTAAATATGAGATATGGAATTTAGAGATACAGAACAGAACAAGGAGAAATACAGCTGACCCCTGAACAATGCGCGGGTTACGGCACCCGCCCTCTGCACAGTTGAAGATACGAGTATGACTTTATAGTCAGACGTTCTCTTCATCCCTGGTTCCCCATCCACAGATCCAACCAATCATGAAATATGTAGTACTGTAGTATTTATATTGAAAAACTCCAAGTGTAAGTGGACCTGAGCAGTTCAAATCCCAGTTGTTCAAGGGTCGACTGTAGTTTGTTTTATTGCACTTTGAACTTAAGGAACTTCAAAATTGGCTTAGAGAATGTCTTAGGGGGTAGCCCCTACTGGTGTCCGTTAATATGGAAGTAACCATTGTAACCAAAGGGAATAGAGGGAAAGCTACTGCCCAGATGCTACTACTGAAATGTAGGGATCCAAGCAGGAGGAATATGCTTTTATTCTTCTAATAAGCAGAGAATCGTGGCCTTGGGAAATTACCGCCTGTTCAGATGAAAAAGGGAGAACTTTAGGAAATGGCAAATGACTGTATTTGGAGTCAGTGCAGACAAGCCTCGTGTAGAGTGATGAACTGCCTTTACACCAGAGGCTTTTCTCATATACAGACCCTGTTCCTACGAACATCTTTTCTGCTTCACACATTGGGTGTGGGGACAGCAGGCACAGTCCTGGCACATAGCAAACTCAGTAAAGACTCCTTTCTCCCCTGGAGAGAGAGCCTGGGAAAGTACTTTGTCACTTGCCAAAACCCTCATGCAAATGGAAGACACTGAGTGAGTGCTCAGTACACGATTGTGGAATTATTGTACACCTTCATGCGCTTGTCCTGACGTACACCTGTTTTTGAAATGAGTGCAGTGTTAGTTGTTTCTGAGTAATATGTTTGCGGTTACTTTTCTAAAAGGCCAATCCTGATATTTAGGTTTTGGCTTCTGTCGACTTTGGAATCAATAAACCTGAAAATAAGTTATTAAATAAACACACCTCAAAAGAAGCGAATGAGAGGTGGTGGATGACTGTTCTCCTCTCCTAGAATTTCTAGTATTTATTTGGATCAGGAACTCACGTCCCTTTATTAGGTGGCGGCTCTTAAATGGTTGGTGTCTATGAGTTTAGTGATTAGGAAAAGACAAAGGAAACAATCATCAACCCTCCTTCTACCTAGTACGTCATCCCACTTTTCTCTCTTCCTCATTATCTACCAAGCAGAGATGGGTCCCAGATCTGGGATCCTTGTCCCTGTATTATCAGCTTTAACCAAACTTGGAGGCCTATGTCAGTGACTGTTTTTATGGATTATTAGATGCTGGGGGAACACCAGTGGAGACGGAGTGCGGGGAGAGAGCTTAGCGGATCAGACAGCCTGCTTGTAAACAGCTGTTCCCGTGGCAGTGCCAGCAGGGGCAACAGGAGCTATTTTCATCAGGGCTGGGATGGCCCCAAACTGGAAGAGTTCAGAGAGAGCAGGAATTTACTCTCGTCTGCACAAAGAGTCACTTTTCTGTAGCTTTCCAAATATTTTTAAGGTTGAGTAGGAGAGGCGAGATGGAGAAAGAAAACACACCTGGGAGTGGGGGACAAGATATCCTTTCATCTGTGCAGTTTTCTGATAACAGCTGTTGCTAGGGTGTGGCAAGAGGGGACAAATGCCAGGGCCTCCAGCTGGGGGAAGCCCACGGCAGCTGCAGAGGAGGTAGATAGCAGCTAGTGTCATCAGAGAAAGGCTCAAATCTTTCCACTTGGAACCTTTAGCTGCTTCTGGTGATTTTGTTATTGGTGGTGGTATGTGTTTGTTATTTGTTTTAATCCTGATGACACGGTCTCCCTGCAACACTTGTACCTACAGATTTCTGATTCTGATATTTACCCAGAGGTTCCTTTCATTGAAGTAAACTGTGGCTCAGCACCCACTTAGGTCTTGGCCTTATTTTGATCATCCAGCTCTGTAAGGCTCTCTTTTGGGTGGTGAAACTGTTACAGCCCCAGAGAACCGAACCTTGTGCTTTGTGGCAGATCAGGTAGGCTTCAGAAGGACCAGTCCTAGTACAAAGTGCTCAGTAGCTTCTCTGATCATGACTTAAAGTGTGAGAAACAAAAGAAGATCAGAATGAACATTCTCTCGTTAAGAGAGAAAGCCTCATTTCATGCTATCCTATTTTCATTACAGTTAGGTTAGTCCCTGTGCTTTCATTATGTGTGAAGTTGGCCATTTTCTAACAAGTTGTAAAATTCTGGAGGAATACACTATGAGTGGTGTGTCCACAAAACAAACAAACAAACAAAAAACAAGGGGGATTGGGAGGGGGTTAGTGTAGAGATATATAACGAGGTACTGGTTTAAGAACAACCAGTGTATAAATGTGCAAATTTACAAAAAGGATATGTTAAGAAAGGATTGTTTTTTTCCATCATAGAAAAGGATTTAGCACATTTTCTGTTGAGGATCCTGGGTTAGTTTTCTATTTAAAATGCAGTTCTTGGACTTCCCTGGTGGCGCAGTGGTTGAGAGTCTGCCTGCCGATGCAGGGGACACAGGTTCGTGCCCTGGTCTGGGAAGATCCCACATGCCGCGGAGCGGCTGGGCCCGTGAGCCATGGCCACTGGGCCTGCGCGTCCGGAGTCTGTGCTCCGCAACGGGAGAGGCCACAACAGTGAGAGGCCTGTGTGCCACAAAAAAAAAAAAGGCAATTCTTTTTATGCGGTTTGCACACTATTTTCAGGCACATATACTGAGTCCGGTAAAGCGTGAACTTTTGGATTGTAGAAGTACTGTTTTGCTTCCCGATTCCTTTCCTCTTCCCCAGGAGGAAAGGAGAATGGGGTAAACTTGCACCCTGTTTTCACTGAATATTTTTATAAAAGTTCTACTTAACCTTTGGTCATTAACATTTCCATAAATGATAGTGACTTTCACAGAATGTATTCACTGGAAAAAGCAGTGGTGCTATATGACTATTTTACATCTAGGTGCCAAGTGCCTCTTATATCATCTTTAGTTAAGCTATAGGAAGGTTGATAAAATAAGACTTTACCAAAGCTCCTACTTGTACTATTTTCTTCTTAAAAACAGACAACAAAAATCAGTTTAGAGGTGAGGTTTTAAGGCGGTTATCTGATGCATAACCATGATTCATTTTCCTTCACATTTGTTAAAATTTACTTTCTAAGAAAACCATAATTCAGAAGGACACATGTACCCCAATGTTCATTGCAGCACTATTTACAATAGCCAGGACATGGAAACAACCTAAATGTCCAAGGACAGATGAATGGATAAAGAAGATGTGGTACATATATACAGTGGAATATTACTCAGCCATAAAAAGGAATGCAATTGGGTCATTTGTAGAGATGTGGATGGACCTGCAGTCTGTCATGCAAAGTGAAGTAGGCCAGAAAGAGAAAAACAGATATCGTGTATTAACGCATATATGTGGAATCTAGAAAAATGGTACACATGAACCTATTAGCAGGGCAGGAATAGAGACGCAGACATAGAGAATGGACATGTGGACACAGGGAGGGGAAGGGGAGGGTGGGACAAATTGGGAGATTAGGACTGACATATATACACTACCATGCATAAGATAGCTAGCTAGTGGGAACATGCTATAACACACAGGAAGCTCAGCTCAGTGCTCTGTGACCACCTAGATGGGTGGGATGGCAGGGGGGTGAGAGGGAGGTCCAAGAGGGAGGGGATATAGGTATACATAGAGCTGATTCACTTCATTGTACAGCAGAAACTAACACAACATTGTAAAGCAATTATCCTCCAATAAAAAAAGTAAAATGACATTTTAAAAATAAAAAAAAGAAAACTAAGGAAAAGTGACTACAGTATGAACTTTAGTAAACAATATTGTATCAGTATTAACCAGCTGTATCAAATTTGCCATATTAGTGGTGTGTGGTATATCTTTACGATTTTTCTCTAAATCCGAAGCTGTTCTAAAATAAGTTTATTAAAGAGTAAAACAATAAATGAAGCACACATATACACAACACAGATACAACAAATGAAGTGATAAAAAGATAACTATTAATACATTTTTAAAAATTTGCTCATTACTGGTCTGTACCAAATAGCATGACTTATTTGTGGTTTCTAAGGTTTTCTTGAAATAACCAGAGATCACAGATGAAGTTGCTGAAAAGGATCACATGTTGATTATATTGGATTGAAAGTACAGGGCTGAAGAGTGTATAGACTGGAATCAGAATGCCTCAGCTTAAACCCCGATTCTGTTATTTACCAGCTGGATGACCTTGGGTTACTTATTTCATGAATCTGTGTCTTAGTTTCTTAGTCTGTAAACTGGTGATGAAAATACACTTCAGTAAATTGGTCTTAGAATGATATGTTGATATTTGTATAGCACTTATAACTATGCCAGGCAATTAGTGTTATGTTTATTAATAAATAAATATTGGGGAAAAAAGAATTTACTTTATTAATGACTGTTTTGTAGACTCTGATATAACCTGTCTTCATGAGAGAGGATGAATAGACCTTAGTTGCCATGATAAAGTACACTTATCCTGCTACCATACTTACAAGAGCCAAAAGTTATCACAGAGTATTTAAGGACATTCAAATATAAGGAACAAGAGTGAACTAGAGCTTTTTCCTCCAACATTTTATTACGAAAAATTTCAAACATACAGAAAAGTGTAAATAATTCTACAGTGAACGTCCTTTTCTCCACCTGCTTGGATACCACAATTAACATTCCACCGTGCTTGCTTTAGCACGTGATACAAGATACTGATTATAGTTCCCTGTGCTATACAGTAGGTCCTTAATTATCTATCTTATATATAGTAGTGTGTATCTGTTAATCCCAAATTCCTAATTTATCGCTCTTCCCCACCTTCCCCTTTGGTAACCATGTTTTTTTCTATGTCTGAGTCTATTTCTGTTTTGTAAATAAGTTTGTTTGTATCATGTTTTTAGATTCTATGTCTAAGTGAGATCATATGTTATTTGTCTTTCTCTGTCTGACTGACTTCACTTACTATGATATTCTCTAGGACCATTCATGTTGCTACAAGTTTCTTTTTTTTTTTAAGAGATAAAACTTATGTATAACGAAATGCACCATTTGATGAGTACTGACTAAGACCTACATCTGTGAAACCCAAACCCCTATCTGGATATCTTTGAATGCTTTTGGCTGCAAGAAACAGAAAATCGACTCAAACAATGTATTCACCCCCGTAACTGGAAATCCAGGAGATGTGAATAACCAACTGATACCATGTGCATACGTAATTATATTTCTTCTGAAATAATACTGTATCCTTAGAATTATGATACTCTACTATAGAATTGTCATCTATGGAGTTCTTACCTCCCTTTCCTTTCCAGGACTCAGCAGAAGTGTTACAAAGCTGAAGGAAAGGTTGGATTTTACTTTTTGAAGCCAACACCTGTTTCAACAGCAGAATGAAGGGCTCTGCTGTCCTGCCATGTCCAGGCAGGAGTCCTCTCAGTGTCTCATCACTAGTTCTATGAATAATTTCCAAAGTCCATCTAGATGCCAGACACTGGGTTAGGTGCTGGGGACAAGAGGAGGACCTTCATTTTCCAGACTTCCCTCTGTCATCATCACTTGTATCTCTCAGAGTTTCAAGCCTGCTTTTGGCCTGTTGTGGATCAGAAACTTTATTTTCACTTTTATGGTTTAAGATTTCCAAATCGTGAAATAAATCAAGTGCAAAATAATAAAAAGAATATTAATCTTAAGATAACATTTCTGGACTTGCTTAAGGCAAGAGTCCTTTGTTCCATTTATATTTGTCCTGAAGCAAAATTAATTTCATGAAGGGGTGGATACCTTAGGGGAGTGAAATCTACAAGGATGCCGGGGTGGGAAAGGGCAAGTAAGGTATATTACATGAATTTCCTGTCTCGTATATCTTTGCATAATAAATTTGTTTTAAAATATGGATACATAATAAATATAATTTAATAAATTCATATGTTAATGATGCAGTATAATTCAGTGAGTATAATGATGGAGAGAAATGGAAAAGAAATTATTGAAAATCTAAGGACGGGGGAGTGTCGAAGATGCATTTATGGCAGAGAAGGACACTTAGAAACGGAAGCCATGCTTCTAGCACAGGGGAGATCACTGACTCAGAAATTCCTGCAGGGCAAGAGGGATCAATGACAAAAGAAAGACATAGGCCAGAGACCTAGGACATGAGTCTGAGAGGTGATAAACAGCTTATATCATGGGAGACCTGGCCAGAAGCGGGTCTTCAGGTTCTGGGTTGCCCTGAATATCCTACTCTTCCCTGACAAGCATGGGGCCGTAGTTTGGTGCAGTACAAAGATCTTCTCCTAACTTGTAGGGAAATTTGGTACAAAAGAGTTAGAGATGATGATAATCATTGTAGAGGAGGGTGATCAAGGTTTGTGTTTTTATATGTGGATTGTAAAGTGAGGGACAGCTGGACAGTTCAGGCATTTACTAAACAATAATCATAGCAAAATGTCAGGTCCTGTTCTGTGAGCTTGCATGTATATTGTTTTATTGAATTCTGATGATAATTCTGTCATCCCTATTTTTAACTGGAAGAAACTAAGGCATGAGCAGTTTGACCAAAGTCACATAAGTAGTAAGTATGGGAGCTTGATTTTGAAGCCAGGCCTCTCAGAATTCCTACTAGGTGCAAACAACTAGGGAAATAACTCTGCAAACGAGCAAGCAGTAAGGCCCATCCTTCTTGCCTTCAGGTCACAGCCTAAGCCAGGTAGAGAGGGGAAAAATACATATGCATTTAAATAATATATGGGGGCAGTATATAAAGGGCAACATGTAGAGTGGTTTAAACAATAAAGGGGATTTCTTGGCTTATGTAATGTTAAATTTCAGAGAGATGTAGACTTCACATGAGGTGTGATCAGGATTCCAGGTCTATTTCTCTTAAGTTCTCTTGATTCTACTTTTCTCTGTGCATTAACTTTGCCTTCATGAAGGCTTCTTTTGCAGTCATATGACAGCCACTAGCACCAGTCAGACTGAAAAGAGAGGACTGGCTGCCATCAACCATCTACAGCAGTCTTGAGCGTTCATGTTTTTGGATCATCTTGACTTACAGACTCACAAGATATTAAAGCAGAACAAAGTCCTTTGCTGGTTGCCCTAGGCTTACCCATCTGCAATACTGTGGCAAGAAGGATGGTATTACCCTGACTGCCTTAAGTCAAGCAGGAGCCCCCTGCCTCCTCCTTAGGGGCACAGGTAGGATCATAGCTGCTATACTCTGGTGAAGGGTTCATTGGGTGTTGCAGAGATAAGCCCAGTGTGCTCCACAAATGATAATTTGGGCTCAATGATGAGAAACCAGTGGAAAAAAAATTGTACAGGGTATGGTGTAATTAAGGCCAAATTTTAGGAGAAATAACTTAAAGTTGCAGGGGTGGGGAGCTTATACAGAGAAGAAGAAAGTGCTCACAGAAAAGCCACAAAGAAGATACAATTTGGGAGCGGTTAGGAGACATTGGCATACATCCTGGACCCTAGTGCTTTCAAAGTAATTTTCCCTGTAAACTTCCCCATCATGACGATCACCTGTTCACCATCCATATGCTCCCTCCCTCACCTTTCACCCCTCACTGCCCTCTGAAATGGAAGAGATGCCTCTGGTGTTCAGGGTTTGCTCAGTAATAGAAGTAAAATAGAACTCTCAACAGATGACTAAAATGGCAGGTGGCTCAGGTTCAAATTGCAAAGAATGATTTTTGCATCACTTGGGTTTTGATGTCTTTCCAAGTAACACCTCCACCCAGAAAGACTCCCAGCCAAAGCTGTATAAACGTTATCTCTTTGTTTAAGCAGGCTGCTTTAGGAATCATTAAGATGCAGACTTTCTGAGGAAGTCTCAAAATGTTCCTTACTTACATAACTAAGAAAGGTCTTTCAGGTCATGTGTTTTAATATATTTTGTCAATGTTTTCCCTCCCCTCTCCAGAAATTGGAAATAGGAGCTACCTTCGATTATCAAGAAGGCAGATTTTTCACCACTGTTAGTAAGATTTAAGCTGATATCTCATTGCACCATTGCATTGACTTTACAATAGCAACTTTGGCATTGATTTTGTACCGCATCTTACCATAAGGATAACTAATAGGAATAAATCCCAATTTATTCTTATGGTTTTATTCTCGGAGAACACTGCATGAGTTTAGCCTTTTATTCTTCAGAATGGGTGGTGTGTGTACAAATGCAATAAACCTTTTGTCCTCAAGTACTGACAAGAAACTGTGATTTAAAATTGTGATTTTTTCTTATGCCTGTGTTGGCTACAAAAGAGAGAAGCTCCAGTTAAACCCATTGAGAAGCATCCATGAAAGCTAAGAAGCTGGGCTTGGAGCCAATGCATTTGTCTACACGTTCAGCATTTGCTGACTTGGCAGTAATTGGGGCTTTAAGCCAAGAAGAGCAGAGTCTGATTATTCAGGACTTTATCATAATTTGCAATTATGATACCTCAAGTGGAGGTGTAGTGGTTAGGGCCAGGAATGCCTTAGAAACCACAATTCCAATGCATCAGGGTTTGTCAGGCCATTTTGTTTAACAAGGGACAAAACCATTTGATGGTTTAAAAGCTTAACGAACCAGAGGGCATCTCTTCAGTTGTCTTCCTGTAGCTCCACTTCGGGTGGTTATGTTGCTGCTAGATGATTTCATTTCTGAAAGGGGAACACAGAGGAGGAGAGGAAGTCGGTTTGGCTATTTGTCAGCAGTTCTGAAAGAATGTTTATTCAGGGAGGAGTTTGAACCCTGTGAGAATTGGGGGATTATCTGGACATTTTCAGTTCTTTGATGTTGTGCCTACCCAACTAACGCTCCTCAGCTGACCTTCTAGCCTCTGCCAGAGAAAACTTCTAGTGGCCAGGACTCAGTCACTTCCTTATGAGCGTCTACATGTATGGGTGGTGAGGGCATAGGCCACCCTTAGCACTGCAATCATAATTATGGAATCTAATATATATTGGGGGAAATCATTGTAGTCCTTATTGGTGGCTTATGCGAAAAAAAATTTACTGAAATGTAGCCTGGCATTCCTTAAAAGAACACCCATCTATAATAAAATATGACAGTCTGTTTTACTTTGTAGTCAAAAATGTTCTTCTTGATAGAGCATAGCAGTAGATACTAAATTAACTTGCTTGGGGAATTCTGGGAGATAGGCCTTCATGGAGATTATAGTACAATAGGTAACAAAGAAAAAACACTTATTTAAAACTATTTGGTAGTCTATTCAGAGACGTGTTCAGAGGTTAAATTTGAGATACTCAGTGTGTCACTTAAAACTGCATTTACTGGAATGCACATACTTCAGTATTTCACCATAAGGCCTTGAGAATCGTATCTTATCTGTGTGACCTGCTCCGCCTCCCACAGGAGAAGGATTATTCAAGCGAAGTATGTGTTTTCACAGGGCAGATGTTTTCTTCTCTAAGAGCCCCTGCATCCAGCTTGATGATTCTCCTGGAAGAGGGTCAAGGTGATTGCAGGCCTGACCCCTTTCGCCCTTTAGACTTAGGAATGGGAGGTGTCAGCAAAAGGTAACACCTTCTAAAAGGGAAGTCCAGCTCTCATTGCTGAACTTATTCTAGTGACTTAAAAGAATGGGTGCTTCTGTGGTTTTGAGCCTTCCAGTACCTCGTACAGACGTACATCAGGGCATCTACAACCCTTTCCATTTTTGTCCTTCTTGTGTAGTGAGGGAGGGTGAAGGTGAATACCATGGTTTATGGTGTGGATTAAAGAACATATTTACTGGGGGCCCATCAACACAAAGGGTCAGCAAGAGGGGATATGTGGTCCTCCATTCTCTCATCATTCCCCAGAGTTGGGCATAAGCATGACGCTGCCTGACATACAGTGTGTTTGTGTTCCACCGGAGGGACCCTGACCCCCGGCTACACAACCTTCCTATAATGCAAGCATGAGCATGGCCTTATCTCTGGGTTACAAATAATGTGAACTCAGGCGCCTAAGTGTCCGAGCTGGGAAATGCCAGATGCATCAGCACCTGGAGACCTCCGGGGCTTGTTCGAAGTCACAGCCCCTCCTGCTGGGGAAAGGCGGCCACCAATCCTAGGGGAAGCTGGGTTCGGGTGCAGCCCCTCCTGCTGGGGAAAGACCAGGCTCCCAGTCCCAGCCAGCGCGCTGCCTGTGAAGTCAGGCTGGGCCTCTAAGGTCACAAATCTTGCTGTGTCCCCCCCAGCAGCTGGCGGGTCTGTGCACTCTCCGAGGCAAGGTACGGCACCTTACTGATTCTTAGGTCCAGAACTTCTGTGTCTAAAATCCAGGAAGAGTCATACTGTGTTTCAACGCTACAAGTGCATTTTGACTTACTCTGAAGTTTTGAAACGAGGACTTTAAACTTTACCTTATTTTATAAATGAGGGTATTTACTTCAATGGTCAAACTAGGTTATGTCTTTTAACCTCTGGCCTTGTTTTTAATACCTTAACACCAGGCTTCCTTCTGCCAAGATAGATGGATAAATCATCCCTTGGCAGTAGGTTCTAAGTTTTATAGCTATGTAATTTGTTGCGATATTCACTGGATTGGTGTTATTCTGATTTTCTTTTAGCCTTCTCAGTAAATAATAATAATTATAATAAACTATTTATTTATAATAAACTTGGCACACTTACTGTATGCCAAGTAGCGTGATAAGTATTTTATATGAATTATACCATTTAATCCTTGAGTGGGTATCATTAGTCCCATTTTAGAGATGGGCACACAAAGTCTTAGAGAAATTAAGAAACTTGTCCAGGGTCACAAGGCCAGCAAATAGAAGAGCTGGGCTTTGCAGCTTCACAGTGTCCTGCACAAGTCATGCTCTTAGCGCGTACACGTTGAGGATACAGCTGCGCTCAGCTCTAAGCCATTGGAGCCTGGAGGTCAGAAGCAAAGAACTCCCCAACTACTATGGACATGGAGCCTGGACTTTTAAAATTTGTCTTGTCTCTGAATATTTATTCTGTGTTGGGCAAAAATTAAACTTACATATATAATAATACTTATGTCTACATACATGAAAAAGATGAATAGCACCATTAGTATATTTAAAAACTTATTAAGAGTTATTTAAAAGCTACAAAAACTTGGGTTCGCTGTGTGACTAATTGGCTATTTACACTGCTATGTATGGCTGATTACCAGGAAGCATACTGATGCGCGTGTATACATGCAGTGTGTCAGATTAACTTGTGTTTCACTTGAAGATAATAGTAAATACTCTTCACCTATGGATTAACTGAATTAGAAGTTCTGGAATGTGAGTCCAGTGGGCCATATTTTAGGTTCTAGAAGGAAACTTATTTATTGCCGCTTCTCAGCAACATGAAAGATGCATATCCTCGGACTTACGTTTTGCATGTGAGGAATAGATTAGTCAGTAGAATCTCATGCAAGAAACATTAAAAAATGTTCCAGATATTATTTTGGAGCTTTTCAAGGTATTGCTCAGCTTCTGTTTAGAGCTAGAATAAATTTTTAACTTAGTTAACTGTAGATCCGTGCAATAGACTCTAATATAGAGCTCCTGACTCATTGTTCTCAAAGAGAGGACATTGAAATAGCCAGATAAATAAGCACTGGGCATTTAGTTCAAGATCCTCTTGTTTCCTTTGTAAGAATGCGTAAGGCAATCATTTTATGATTATAATTGAATTTTTCACACCAAGCCTTTAGATTTGCAGGAAAATAGGTCCTGTAGTCTAGGTGTTGATTTTAGGATTAGAAGAATGCAGAACTCTCAGGGTTGGGGAATTTTGGATTCAAAACAATAAGTATAAAAATTTTCTAAGATATCAGGATATTTGGGCATAATGCTAGAATTTTCAAGTATCCTGAGAGAAAAAAGTAAAGACTTTACTTAATTAGCCACATAGAATCTTAAACCGTTTGTTTTCTAATTATTTTTTCCCCAGCATGCATGCCTGATACCTGTTGCACTGATACAGAAGATGACATTAATAATGTATACTTAACTATAGACTAATGTTCTCTGTGCAATGTTGCCAAAAGCCCATATTCCTTTTGGTGAAAACCATGTCAAGACTACATGTTGCCATTTTAACAAGATGTGAAATGCTGACTTTATTTTCTCCCATCTTTGTTTTTCCTTCACCCAAAACCCTCTGTCAGCCACTATAGATATCAAAATAGTGTTGTAGGTATAAGGTCACATTTATTCTTTAATTTTTCCTTTTCCTGTGATATAATGCTTTCTTCATTTTGTCCCACGTTGAGTAGCTGCTTGTGCGTGTGTATGTTTCCAGGCTTCTTCACATCACTAGACAAGAAATTACACTAGAAATTATGGTTATTACTTAGCTGGTTTGCACTTTAACCACTTACAACTCCTCTCACCCCTGTTAATTCTTACTCTTGGTCTCAGGACCTAATCTAGGAACTGAATAAAGAAGGAATTACCTGCTCTTTTCATTCATTTCCATATCTCCTGTTAGTGGGAATAGTTGTCTATCAGATGGGTAAGAAGGCATGCACACATTCATTTAGACACTCAACATGAGCTTATAGAAGTTAACGCTTTAAATCTATGCAGAAATCTGTATATATTTAAATTGTTAGTCAAGAATCTCAGTTCAACAAAGTATCTTCTTTCAGAGTACAAGTCAGCAATTGGAATGGCTTTTGCTTTGTAAAACCTTTAAAAAAAAAATCACAACTCTGTTATGAAACAACAGCAGTTTGTACTCCCTGAATCACTATATAGCTCAGAGAAATTTGCTATCCTATTTCAAGATCTTGCAGTCTCCATCTTCTAGAAGGTCTTAAGACCTTCCCTGGAGGTCCAGTGGTTAAGACTCCGTGCTTCCACTGCAGGGGGTGCGGGTTCGATCCCTGGTCAGGGAACGGAGATCCGGCATGCTGGGCGACACGGCCAAAAAAAAAGTCACCAGGAAATTTCTTGCCTATCTAATTAGAAATCCTTCTAGCAGCCCCCCGTGCTTCCTTAGTGAGAGTCTTAAGCATATTCTCAGAGGAACACAGTTCCTGCGGTTTCTAAGCTTGCTTCTTCAGCCTTCTCTCAAATTTGTAAGAGCCTCTATATCCTTTCAGTAAAATCCCTTTTTGCTTAAACTAGCCAGAATTAGTTTCGGTTTCTCATAACCATCACTGACACAGAAATTAGTACCAGGAATGAGACATATGAATACTACGTGACAAAAATCACAGATACTTATTACACTCGTATTTTTTTTAACCTTTTCTGTTTTCTTTCTTTTTGTGTGTGTGTACTAAAAGCAAAGAGTCAGGGGTATTTATGTAAAATATTGTCTGTTACAAAGTGTAAACAAAGACTAATTCTGCTTGGGATAGAATAATCATCTTACGATCCCTCACATGTGTATGAGCTTTACTTACATAAAAGTGTTTGACTTGTAACCACATTTGTTATATAGAGGGCTGAATGTTGTTCTATTTTTGTAACTCTCGTGGCATTTCCCCTGTTCTAGGAATAGGGTAGAATATAAATAAATGCTTGTTGATTGATCCTTTATGGAAAGTGAAATTGCTTTTGGTTTTCAAGTCATGAAATTTCATTCTTCTTTTTCCTCCTTAACAAATAGGGACACTGAGGTTTGAGGAATTGAACTTATCTACGCTTTAGAGTTGACGTTGGGCATAAGAAGCAGAGCGTCCATGGACAAGGACACTTAGGCAGTTCTATCGTGAGCCAGTTAACATTTTTTGGTCTTTTTATATTTTTAGTCTGTCACTTCAGTGTGCTGTTAAAATTGCTAAATATTTAGGTACAAACATAAAATCCCACTTTAGAGTCAGCTGATTATGCAATTGTGGGTAAGATGACACACAAACATATTAATATTTTTAGCTTTCACAGATACTATTAGAAAGATACGATAATTACAGCCTTGTGGATCCACAGAACCTATTAGTTGATGGCTCAGATACCTTCAGAAAAAATGGGTGGAGGCCATACTGTGAGCCTTTGGTCTGTAAATCACAGAACACTTGCTGGGTGAGATGAATATATTCAAAAATTCCATTATAACAATTCTATAACAGTTTTTCTTTATCTTTGTTTTGTGATGAGTATTTGTGATACCAGTTACAAACACCAACTCACGTTTAAACAGCATCTTTTATTTTCGAAAGAGATTTTATATGTATCATTCTATTGATTCTTAACATTCTGTTGATCCTTAGCCTGTGAGCTAAGAGGAATCAGTGATTCTTTTTTTTATTTAATTGAAGTGTAGTTGATTTACAATGTTGTGTTAGTTTCAGGTGTGTAGGAACAGTGATTCAGATACACACACACACACACACACACATACACACACACACATATGCATATCTATATTCCTTTTCAGATTCTTTTCCCTTACAGCTTGTTATAAACTATTGAGTATAGTTCCCTGTGCTATACAGCAGGCCCTTGTTGGTTATCCTGAGTGATTATTCTGATTCCAAATTTAGAGGGGAAGTGCCTTCCTGAAGTTCTGTCATACTTGGGTACATGGAATAAAAATGTGCTAAGTGACAAAAATAAAAGCAGCTCAGAGAGATTAAGTGACTTGGCCAAGGACACACAGTTGCTAAGTGATGGGGGCAGAACTCAGATTTAAGATTTTTGATTCCAAATCCCACATTCAGCTTTGTAGTGCTGAGGCCCCAGCAAGGGCAACTGAAGTTGTGTTCCGTGGTAAGAGGTAAGGTAAAGAAATATGTTTGAAATCTTAGAATGCATATCTCTTAAATTGAACAGGGATTATTTTACAGCTAATAGTAAGTTCTGTGGTTCTGATGTGTGCGAATGGAATTTAAAAAAGTCAATTGGAGAGGGAGTCTTGAGGGCCATGCTGCTTTGGAGTTCACACTGAATCATCACATTTCAGGGTTTTTAGACATGAAAGAAGCTTTACGTGTTGGAGACAAGGAAAGTGAAGTTTACAAAAATGCATGCTCCGTGAAGGTAGAGTCAATATATATCTTGTTTACTTGTTACTTACAGTTCCCGATGGATACTAGATGTTCAATTAATGTTTGTTGACTGGGCAAGGTCCAGAAAACTAACGTAGTTGCTCTAAGTCACACCTTAGTGAAGGTCTTCCCAAAGGATCGATCATAACATGGTTGATTGACATACCATCTCCGTGTCATCAGCATAATCAAGTGGTTGAACTTTAGGCTGTTGGGACCTTAGTGATAATCTATCGAATCCAGCCTTTTAAATGACTCTTGCTTGGCCATCTGACTTGGTACCAGAGTAAGGATGGAACTGACCATCTTGGTTCCTCTCTACCCCTACTTTCATCATGTCAGCTCTGAAGTATTTATGAGGAATCAAGATAATCTCCTTCTCTGGAGACCAAGTGGCCCCAAGGCAGTTAGGTGGTTAGTGTATGTAGAGCTGAGGCAGAACATGAGCCTTGTGATGCAGTCCTGAGTTCCTTTCCTCTCAGTCGCACAGGCATCTCCGCCAGACTGTTCCGTCTGAACTCAGCATCTCTCTGCGTTTCTGATTTGTTCTTCCCAGCTTTAGCAGTACTTAGTCTCTGCCTTTAATTCAGGATTGAAACTGGCCAGCCCTCACTGGTAAATTTTAAATGCATCACTTTCTCATAGCCCATCTCTAAATTTTCTACTTCATTGGGGAGTCAGGGGTTGTAGTCTAATACCTTGAGTATGAACACACTTCCTCACCTCCACACAATTAAAAGGAAAAAAAAATGTTTTCTTGTGTTTGTTGTTCGTGTTTTTTTTTTTTGGCTGTGCAGCATGCGGGATCTCAGTTCCCCAATCAGGGATCGAACCCACGCCCCCTGCAGTGGAAGCACAGAGTCCTAACCACCAGACCGCCGGGGAAGTCCCAAAAAAGAAAAAAAAAAAAAAAAAAAAAAAGAATAAATTTCTCGTACGCACTGTGAGAGTCCCTTACGTGACAAGCACCAGGGCTAGCCTTTGAGCACAAAAGGTAAACCACAGGACCCCTGTCCTCAAGGAGCTCACGGACCAGAGATTCCAGCCAGTTAATGCCAGAGAGAGAAATGTGGACAATTACAATGCAGCATGATAATTTCTGTGGTAGAGGGATGTCCAAGGTACAACGGGAGCCGTGGATAGAATGGCTCGGCCTCTGAAGGCCTTCCCGAGCAGGTGACAGCTGAGCTGGGTTTTGCAGGAGTTTACTCAGGAAGGAGAACAGTAAGAGGAGGAGGTGCTTTTTAGACAGTGAAAATAGCAAGAAGAAAGACTTGAATATGTGAAATGTCATAGCATGTTCAGGAAAGTCCACATAGTCCTGCAGTCCATTGGTTTTCAAATGTCTTGCTTGCCCATCCATGTCTGTGCAAACATTTTGAGCATAGATTCCCCCAGTATAAGCATATTACCTGTTATACACAGGTGCTACTGTACTGACACATTATGTGTATCCTAAGCACACCCACAAAATAGAAAGTTAAAAGATCCCTTTAGGGACTTCCCTGGAGATCCAGTGGTTAGGACTCCGTGCTTCCACTGCCGAGGGCGTGAATGAAGATCCAGCATGCCACCCGGCGCGGCCAAAACAAACAAACAAAAATCCCTTGAAAGGCGAGATAAAAGAAATATAGACATTCTGATATTTTCTAGCCACACCCCAAAGGATGGTCTTAGGTTCCTCCTTTGTAAGCCACTGTCTAGACCCTCAGCTCCATGAGGGAGGCCAGGTCTGTCAGATTCACTGCAGTTTCTCCCATGTCTAGCACTGTTTCTTGCATTACTAGGCATCCAGCAAGTATTTGTTGGATTGAGTTGATTTTTCAGTATTGCTGGAGGGGAAGCCTAAAGTGATGAGCTGATAGGACAAGTGCTCCCCAGCTTTACTGAAGGAAGACCTTTGTGGATTTTCCCGAGACCCGAAGCAGAACACCAGAGCTTTGAGTTCAAGCTCTGACTCCCACTGTTTATGTTAGGGAGGGCAAGACCCTCACAGAATTTCTCTGTGTCTCCTGAGGGCATTTGCGCTGTTCAGCAGGGGGCAATAATGTTCCCGCATATCACGTGGCGCTTATGGGAGTGACTAATAAAAGTGATATTGTGAAGCACTTGGCACTGATGAAAGACCTATCAAAATGGTAAATAGCCCTTGTATAAGCAGGCAGAGAAAATGAGGGCCATTCTTCCTCCCACCATGGCTCTTATGGATGATGATAGCAACATCAAAAGCATACTTTTCTGTTTGACTTGTGAGAATAAGGGTCTATGATGTTCTAGCCACAGAACTGTCTTTTTCACATGGCAACAAACAAAACAGAAGGTCTGTCACAGGCCTTGCAATTGTTAGATGAATATAAACAAGACTTAAGGCAGTGTATGTGAACCTTTTAAAAAGCGCAATTAACATTTTGTTATAGATTAGTTAAGATTACAGGGTGGGGGAGGGATAAATTAGGAGTTTGGGATTAGCAGATACAAACTACTGTATATAAAATAGATGAACAACAAGGTCCTGCTGTATAGCACAGGCAACTATATTTAATATCTGTAATAAACCGTAATGGAAAAGAATATGAAAAAGAATAGGTATATATATGTATAACTGAATCACTTCATTGTACACCAGAAACTAACACAACATTGTAAATCAACTATACTTCAATTAAAAAAAAAGATTATATACTTGTAGGTATATATAGAATATAGATTTCATCTGCATGTTTCAGAGAAACCTAGATATACCCTTTCTTATCTTTTCCTCCCAGAGAAATTTCTTATGCACATGCCTGCTGATAATGTTTTATCTTTAGTTAATCAGCCTACAAATATTTATCAAGAGCCTGTGGGGCAGCTTTTGTTTGTACTGGAAAAGATATCCAGAAATAAACAGCATGGTTCCTGCCCCCAAGAAGATGACTTTTTAGGTAGAGAAATAGAATAGGAATCCATGCATAAATGGAGGGTAATTGAACAAAATATTGTGAAGAACCCTGGAGAATTAAAGCAACAGTTTTAAAAAGGAGAACTCCCTGTGACCTAGAAAAGAAGGAGATGGCTTCATGGGACGTGAGGAAAGATGAGTAGGTTTTATAGAAGTGGAAGGGAAGAAGACGGAATTCCTGGCACTGGGAATGCCATGGGCAAAGACACAGAAATGGGAGCTCTTCGTCCAAGGTGCCTAAGAATATTGCCTGGGTGGCTGGAGCATGTGGGGAATCATTCCTAGCAATCAGATGTTGGGGAAGAGGAACTAGTTTGGCAGGGAATGATGATGAGAGAGAATGTGTGTGTTTATGGGTAGAGGTGTGGAGGGAGGGAGGAAAGAAAAGTAGGAGCATTGAAATGATTGCAGATTTGTGTCCACCATGTTTTGTGTATGTTGAGTTTGGCGGGGGTCTGGATTTTATTTTTTCACTACATGTTTTTAACGCAGGATGTTCCCCTTTCTTTTCATTCTAAGGTCACCTCCTGACCTTCAGCTCATGTATTCAGGAAATGCAGAATACACATAATATTAAGTAAAAGTTCAATGGATCTACTACAAGATAAGACTCAAATGTAGTAATATATTACAAAAACAAGCAGAATTTATTCTCAGCTGTGATAGCCACACTGCAAGCACATGTAAAGAAGTAATTGTAGGAACTTCCCTGGTGGCGCAGTGGTTGAGAGTCTGCCTGCCGATGCAGCGGACACGGGTTCGTGCCCCGGTCCGGGAGGATCCCACATGCCATGGAGCGGCTGGGTCCGTGAGCCATGGCCGCTGAACCTGCGCGTCCGGAGCCTGTGCTCCGCAACGGGAGAGGCCACAACAGTGAGAGGCCCGCGTAACCCAAAAAAAAAAAAAAAAAAGAAGAAGTAATTGTACATCCAATGTGATGCCTGGACTTCAGTCATTAGTGCAGATTCATTGTGGGAAGTTTCACTGGTTGAGTTTGGTTTGGGTAGGAGCTTCTCCTTTCTTTGTGTTAAATGTTCAGAGATTTAGAGAACTAGATAGTGTGGTCATTGCAGCAAATAAAAAAATAAAGAAAAACAGTAGAAAGACTAGAGGAAGAAAGATTCTTTTTTGTGGAAAATAGTTTATTGAATCAAATAGCAATCCAATCAAATCATATATTTGTCCCTTCATTATGTATTCAGTGGGAAAGTTACAAGTCTGATAAATGGAGACTGATTTGCAGGACATTGTAAGGTTTCTCAAGGAAAAAACCAGATAGTTTAACTTATCAGACGCTCACAGGACAGATGTCATTATGATGTAAATCAGAGTCCCTGCGGAACAGACCCTACACTTAAACAGATGTGAGGGCCTCCTTTAAAAACCACCAATTCACAGAACACGAGTATCATTTGCTTCTTGGTACCTAGAGTGAGAGTTTATGTTGGCTTTGCTTCCTAGCACACGATAAGACAAGTACTGGGATGGAAAGGTATTGGAAACAAATGCAGTAGATGGTGACTTTAAATTAGGAAAGGCCTTTCCAAGCCCCTCTAGAATCTTCGTGATTTCCAAACAGTCTACTTTTGGTAGCTTTGCTACCGTGCCTCGGGTAGTCTAATTAATAGTGTGACTTTTTCGTTGTGGAAATGCCACTGCAGTTCAAATGACAGCTGTCAGGAGAATGTGGCTGAGAGCCGACTAGATCTTTAGGTATCTAGCTATCTTTAGAAGGTACTGTCTTCGGTTTAATGAGTGCTGTAGTTCATAAGTAGCCACAGGTGTTTGGAACCATGTTAATATTTGAGCTTACCCTAGGGTTTGGTAAGTTTTCAGATTCCTTATATAATCGTCAATGGGGTTTAATAGCTGCCTATCCACCATAGCAAACTAGAGAGTTGTAGAGAAGATGGAGTCTTTGGGGTGCTTATAACGTCATGGAGGACCCTTGAAAAGCATAAATATGCAAATAACACTGCAGATACAACCACTAACATAGCCAGCTACAGCCATGCAGAACTATTCTTATTAATGAATGAGATTGGATCTATCCTTACAAGCGTGGAGTCTTGGTAGATGAGATATCTTAAGTTCTAGATTCAATATGTGGCTTCTCCACTTGTAAACTATTAGTGGCCAATTCCGACCATCAGAGTAAACCTTCTGCTCATCTGTAGATAGGGGTTAATCACCTCTCTCCTAACTACCTCACATGGCTGTTTGCAAAATCAAATGAGGTGAAGAGTATGGAAGTCATTTATAAGCCATAATGTGCTCATAAGCACATGGCTTTATTAGTATGTAGAACCCCATGGCGACTCAGACTCAGAGAAAACTGCATATGCTAGAATTACCACCCAGAGCTTTTCTCTCACAGGCAGCGTAGTTCCTTCTTGGCTGTTGTTGATGGTTTTTGCTTCTGCTTTGGCCGCTCTTCTCTCTGATCCTCAAACAGTTTGAGGAACCTGGAACCCAGATAAGTGTGGGTCTAGGTACATAAGGTTATATGTACTAAAGCCTCATTAAATACAAAGAAACAGACACCAGGTGTATTCGGCGACCACAGCGGTACACAAGTAGCCTGAAAATTTAACTGTAAGTGTATCGAGTACCTGCAAGGGTCACTATGTTAAGAAAGGGAAAATGTAAACCTATTGAATAAGCCAATACCTAGATTTCCAGGAACTTTTCTCACTAGCTGTGTCTGACTGTTGAGTCTGTGAAGATTTTCCTGAAGGTGATATCAGGAATAGCATTTTATTATGTAGCCCTGATAAACCTCTTCTGCTTTCTTCATAGTCGTAAGTGAAATACAGATTTTCAGGCTTTTTGAGTTTCTCCCACGGTTTCCTTTTACTTGCATTCTGTTAGTCATGAAAAAGAAAATCATAATAACAAGTGTATTAGGGGTCCCCACGGAGTGCAAAAGGTGACCTAAAGATTTGGATGGAAGTGTATTGAGTATTTGTAAGGGACAGTTAACCTCCCAAGATGCTTATTTTTGAGTGGTTGGATGTTTCTCAACAGCCCTGCATGACCTTTTTTTTGTCATGAAAGTCCATGACCTTTTTTTGTCCCCTAGTATTTGTGTGTGTGTGTTTGCATCACGGCACCTGTGACTCTCAGTATTCCCTTTTTTTACGTCTGTGCTTTGTCACCTTTTCCCCACAGCAGAGCTGCCTCTGGCCCTTGACGTCACAGAACTTGAGTGAACGCAGGACCTTCAGATTTGCCTCCTTGTCCTTGGGGCTGCCAGGCACTGTGGCCGTCTCCCCACTTTCCTCCTCTCTGGGGGTCTAGCTCCTCCGCCAGGCTGCCCGTGGACTCCTGGAGGGCCCCAGCCACTGGCCTGAGCTGTACCTGCCCAGACCCACCTGGATCCTGACAGTAGACAGACCCTGAGCTAAAGCCAGACCCCTGCTGTATACTCATTCTGTGGAGAATGGCGTGGGCTCTTCCTGAAGGAAGAATTACTTAACATTTGTTTCCCCGGGGGAACCAAACACCCACAGATGGTCCAAGTACTCCTTCATATTAATGGAAAGGCAATGGAGAAACACTTTGAAGTACTGCCCAGTAAGAGCAACCAGAGTAGGTCTACAGCCACCAAAGGGCCCAAGACTAGAGACTCAGTTTTATATTCTGTTGTGTGGTCAAATTTCTCTCTGTCCAGCTGAAAACAAAGATGAAAGCCCAGACTCTTGTACTGAGTATCATTTACCATTAGCCTTGTCCTAGACACTTTGGGAAATACGAAAGAAGGAGATAGTTCTTTCCTCATACAATTTGTACTATAGTTGGAGAGAATTAATGCAAATAAGAGTAAAGTAATACAAAATAATACATGGGTAAACATGGGCATTTGTAGAAAATATATCATAGGGGGTCAGGAAACCACATCATATCTGGTTGGTTGTGAGAAGACATTATGGAAGAAGGTTGAGTTAAGCTAGACTTTAACAGATGGATAGGAAAAGAGGGGGAGCATATACTGAAAAGGGAAGAGCATAAGTCTAGGGACAGAGGCAGAAAAGAAGGTGATGCATTTGCTAAAACAGAGGAAATAGAGGAAAAGGAAAACAATGTTGGATAGATTCAGTTTTAACTGAATTTGGAGTATTATGGAGACTTTGGTGTGTGTGTGTGTGTCCTGTACACAGAGGACACGGCATTTTCATTTTGAAGAAACAACACCTGTTTCAGTTATAGAAACTAGTCCACTCTGAGCAGTTGTTTAAGCTATGCCTGGTATGCAGTTGGAGCTCAATAAATGCATATTGGTTGAGAAATCTTTCACAAGCCCCTTAGCTGAAAGCAGCCTCCACTATAGCCACGGATGTCCCCGATAACACTTTTGAGGCCTCTTGGAATAATTTTAACCCCGAAGAGACCTTTTCTATTCCCTGTGATAGACCCGCACACCCAAAGCCTGTAGCACTTGGGCAGCTTCAGCATCTGTCCTGTGAGCTGAAAATAGATGATGGTAACCCTAGACGGTGTTTGGACAGCATGCTTAGCACAGGATCTGCTCTGATATGTTCATCCTTGCTTGCAAGCCCGAAGGAAATGAAATTTGCTGTTTCGTGCTCCCTGGCCTGTGGTTTGTGGCTGATCTTTTCTGTACAAAATGTGCCCCAAATGGCCTGTTCTATTTTTATCTCATAAGTGAGGATTTACCCTGGAGGCTCTTCAGAATGTCCATAAAAAACAGAGAAGTTAGAGCTGAAAGAGAGTTTAGATAAATGTGGTTGGCTTCCTCATATTCCAGATTAGGAAATTGAGGTCCTAAGTCGTAAGGGCCCTCCTCCAGGTCACGTTTCCTAGACAGAGACCGCGCTATTGTTCAGGTGGCCTGACTTCTCCCAGAGACAGCACAGCACCTGGCTTCTGTGGGTCCACCTGCGCTGGGATGAGGGTGAAGTCCACTTTCTGAACCCAACTTCTGCGTTGGGCATCCTTCCCCACCAGCGGGACCAGCTGTTTCCTCTTCTACCCTCGAAATCGTGCACCTTCCTGTTTTAAAACTCCCTTCCAATCAAAATGGGAACAGAGTCAATACTGTCATTTATACTTGCTGCTTAGCTGATTACATTTCATGTGAGTGAGCTTGTTCACTTGTTCCTCGGCCAAAGACCTGTCTTGAAAAAAAAAAAAGACTTTTGGGCTTCCCTGGTGGCGCAGTGGTTGAGATTCCGCCTGCCAATGCAGGGGACACAGGTTCATGCCCCGGTCCGGAAAGATTCCCACATGCTGTGGAGCGGCTGGGCCCGTGAGCCATGGCTGCTGGGCCTGCATGTCCGGAGCCTGTGCTCTGCAATGGGAGAGGCCACAGCCGTGAGAGGCCCGTGTACCGCAAAAAAAAAAAAAACACAACTACTTGAAATGTCTATTACGATCCTTTCACATAAAAGTATACATATATAACCATACATATGGACATAATAGATTTTTGCAAGAATACATAATCAACTATTCATACTGGGTTCCTTTGAAAAGTGGGGGTCAAGGAAAATTTCAAACCTATCCCAAAGTAATAAATACAATAGTGCAGCAACCTCCCATGCACCCATCTCCTAGCTTCAACAAGTATCAGTTCATCACCAGTTACCCAGCTTTGGATTATACTTATTTGAAGTTTTTTAATCTACCAGGAGCATGCATTAGTTTGATAATTTGAAATTTTAATTATAAAATAAATCCAAACGTGAAAAGGAAATGCAGTGTGTTAGGTTTCATTTGTTCCTGTCTTTTTTCTCATCCTTTTAGATTCGGGGCCTTTCAAGGGTAGGTGATTTAGAGTGATTTTCTGTAAGTTCTCCGATCCCCAGGGACAGATATTGGCTGTTGCAGAACATCTGGAAGGGACAATAGCTTTGGTTTAAGTACATCTATGTCAGTGCTGTTGCCCAAATCACAAGGCCCACACTGTCAGCCCCACTGTTCAGCATGCTGTGTTTTTTAATTAAACTGTGTACTTCAGCTGAGATTTATGACGCTGTTTTTAAATGAGAATGTGTGGTTTCTGTCCCCCTTTTGTTTCTTGAGTCCTGCAACCTGCTGCAGTTTTCTACCAGCTCTTTTTTTGAAGAACAATTTCTGCATTTCTTTTCCTACGGACAGTAATTTCTTAAGGATTATTAACACCCTGCACTCAGTAGTGTTTGTTCTCCTAGGGCTGGAAGAGGAAATTGTCGGATGCAGTTTCAGCAGCTGGTTCGCTGGCCACGAATAGAATATTACAGAATCACCTTGACTCTAAAGCCTGTGAACCAGCTGTCTGAAATGAATGATGGGAAGGTGGTTTTTGTACTTAAATTCCTTAGCCAGTGGTGTCGAAAATGTAGCTAAAACAGAGATGATTATTTTTCCCAGGGGTTCAATGTGGATCGATTTGCACTATGTTATTCAGAAGAGTCTTCTGCCGTATGCACCTCAAGGCTGAGGACGTGATATATGCACTAACTGATTTTTCACATCAATGAGGATCTATCCCCTACTATGTGCTAGGCACTAGAATTGCAAAATCAGATAAGCACCTCTCCCTTAGCATCCTTCGCGTCGTCTAGTTGTAATACAGTGGGATGAATTCTTTACTAGTGTCTGTAAAATAGCCACTAGTATTTTAGAGAACAGAGGAGTGAAGGTTGTTTTCTGCCTTTAGAAGTCTGAGAAAATGTTCACGAGCAGGTGCCTTTTAAGCTGAAGAACAAGTAGAATTTGTTTTTAATTATTGCAGGCAGGAGGAGGGAGCATTCTAAACAGAGGGGTCTCTGTCTTGAGCAGGGGCATGAAGGGTGATGGAGAAGAATCCAGGACATCCAGACTATAAGACAGGCACGCTTGTGATTGGAGGTGAGAGAGGGAGAGGAAGCTTGGGAGGCGGCCTGGGGTCAAGGTGAAGGCCTCCCTAGAGCCTGGGTAGGTGAAGTTATTTTGGATCCAGGTAGTCAAGGCTTTTACAGCCACATGAAAGGATTGGTCCTGTTCTGATGATTATTAGAGTGTATGTAGCTTGGAAGAAGAACTGGAAAACTCTGATGAACCAAGGCGCTCCAGGGTCAGGTGTCTCTTGCTGTCTCTCATTTGTGGCTTCAGGGCTCTTTCTCCTGCCCTCTGGCTTCCTGGAGCTGGCCTGCCTCACCCCCGCTCCTTCCTGGTTGCCCAGTTTCCTCAGTGTCTTGTAATACTGAGGTTTTTTAACCTGTGTTCTAAAAACTCCATGTGGATGGTCTGGGGGATGTGGAGGGTATACATGGGAGAACGAAATGGGAAAACCAGGAAACATCCTGGACCTGGGAGCCCTACCCACTTTTAGCCAGGGCACTCCACATTGCTCTGTTTTCTACATTGACTCCTAGGTAAGTTCCACTTGAAGAAAGTGTCCCAGCACAAATAGGGTTTGAACACTTCAGCTCTAGTTTCAGTCTTGGATGGAGCCATTCTGCTTGGCTTAGCTAATTACTGTCACTTGAATCGGGTAGAATCTTGTGGCCTTGGTGCCCTCATTGAACTGCTGGTGGGCGTGTGCAGGGGCCTCTGTAAGTCAAGGGCTCTTCCAGGCAGGCGCCGCCCTGTGCAAAGAAAACAGGCATGGGGTGTTTGAACCCTGCCTGGTGTGGGTAAGGTGTGGAAGGCTGTTTTGCATCGAAGGGGCTGTTGAGCATAGCAGACAAGGTGACGGACTGACGTGTCCAGGCAACACACCATGTTTAAAAGCATGGCTTTCAGCCCCGGTTCAGTATCTTACAGAGTCTTTCTAGAGAATGCTATTCTATGAGAGGCTCAACTACGCAAAATTTCTGTTTTTCCACAAGACTTTGAAATATTGCCTGTCCTTCTTGGTGATCTCCATGCATATTAGTGTATTAGTGTAGTGGAAATTTGTAAGCAGTAACTTGAGTTCAAATAAACGGAAATGCTTTTTTTTTTTTTAAAAAAACACATATACATAGGAATTCCCTGGTGGTCCAGTGGTTAGGACTCCACGCTTTCACTGCTGAGTCCCTGGTCGGGAAACTAAGACCCCACAGGCCACACAGCACAGCCAAAACAAACCAACAGACCAACAGACCACATTTCCATCCACACAACAGGGATTAAAACTTTGGAAATTGATTGCCCTAGAAGTGAAAGCATATAACTAGTTATTTTACAAAAGATGAATTCCATGATATTAGATGTTTACTAAGTTGTGGGGTGGCAACTCCCACTTTTTTAGTGAGAAGCCTCCCTACCTTTTAGAAAGGGGTGTCATTTCTCTTAGTGCCCCTGTATATTCATTTGTTCACCAAATATTTATTAAGTACCCACAGTGCTAGGCAAAACACTTGGTTATTTAGAGTATGAAAATTCTTACCTCTTTATTGGGATAGCTTTTCTGGAATATATCATTTTTAATGCTCATTTTTAGAATTCTGTGTCTCTGACTATCAAAGAAAAACAGATGGTAGCACAGTTATTGAACATTTTTAACCCCTGGTAACATGTCTAAAAAGATCAAGTTCTATGCAGTCTCCCAGATTCAAAGTTCTTTCCCCTCCATCATATTTCTGCTCAGTTTTCTAAACATGGAAATATACCAGGTCCTTGTGGGGCTGCAGGGGTAGTGACCGGTGCTGCTTCTTACTGTGCAGGGTGGGAATCAGAGGGAATCAAGTATGCTTAAGAATTAGCACCAAGCTCAAGGTTGACAGGATAGTAACTGAAAGGTTCTATTCTGTAGTAATTAAAGTTAAACATTACCTAATACATTTTTTTTTTAAGTTGGAAAATTTACAGGAGCTGAAACTTGTCTCTCGGCTCATAACATATTCCTCCTCCACCAAATTATACGGTAGCTTATTCCACATTTCAATTTCTAAATAAATTGGTCTTCATTATTCTTAGATTCCTGACAGACATCCCATCTAAAAATTAATGTTTTGCATTCTGCCACTTTGAGCATGTTAAACAAATTACTCAGTGTCTTTGTCACTGAATTAATTAGAGGGATTCATGTGATGACTTTAGCACACCGATGTGAATGTGTATTTTTTCTTTTTTATTAGGGCTCATTTATTTTTTTATTAATAATTACAACTCTACTTTGGTATCATCTGTGGCTGTAATATTACCAGCCTCGGGGAATTGTCATGGGGGTTAATGCCAATAAAGCAGTCAAGGGCTTCCCTGGTGGCGCAGTGGTTGAGAGTCCGCCTGCCGATGCAAGGGACACGGGTTCGTGCCCCGGTCCGGGAAGATCCCACATTGCGCGGAGCGGCTGGACCTATGAGCCATGGCCGCTGAGCCTGCGCGTCCGGAGCCTGTGCTCCGCGGCGGGAGAGGCCACAGCAGTGAGAGGCCCGCGTACCACAAAAAAATAAATAAATAAAGCAGTCAAAACTGTTCCTGGCACATAGCAAGGGCTCAAATGCTATCTTTATTCTTATTAATGAGCTTTGTGACTGTGACGAGGTAAGCAGGGTAGCTGCCGTTATCCTCATTTTACTGATGCAGATGCTGGTGCTCAGAAGTTTGGTCATCTGGAATTACTGGCAGTGCCAAGATGAGAGCCAAGCCCTGTGTTCCTGACTGTTCTCATAAGTGACCTTTTAGGGTTTAGTATTTCAACGTGTGAATTTGTGCAAACATTCAGGCTATAGCAGTTAAGTCAGCTCATGTGAAAACGCTTAGTACAATACTGAGCATACAGCAACAACTCCATTAAAATGGTTCTTTCCTTTCTATGCAGTTGATATCTGTAAGGACTCTTATCTCTCTTGTCCTCTCCCTTCCCCCAGCTGGGCCCTTCATCCCCAGACCACTCAGGAGCCTCTTTGGCAATTGGTGGTTGTCTTAGCTCAGGCTCCCATAACCGAGTATCACTGACTGAGTGGCTTAAACAACAGAAATTTACTTTGTCACAGTTCTGGAGGCTAAAAATCTGAGATCAAGGTGTTGGCAGGAGGTTTTTCTGAGGCCTCTCTCCTTGCTTTGTAGCCGGCTCTTTCCTCCTGTCTTCACATGATCTTCCCTCCGCATGTCTGTGTCCTAATCTCCACTTCTTTTTTTTTAAGATGTTCATTGTTTTTATCTTTTTTAAAAGAATTTATTTATTTTATTTATTTTATTTTTGGCTGCGTTGGGTCTTCATTGCTGCACACAGGCTTTCTCTAGTTGTGGCGAGCGGGCTTCTCATTGTGGTGGCTTCTCTTGTTGCGGAGCACGGGCTCTAGGTGCACAGGCTTCAGTAGTTGTGGTGTGCGGGCTCAGTAGCTGTGGTGCACGGGCTTAGTTGCTCCGCGGCATGTGGGATCTTCCCGGACCAGGGCTTGAACCCATGTCCCCTGTATTGGCAGGCGGATTCTCAACCACTGCGCCACCAGGGAAGCCCAATCTCCCTTTCTTATAAGGACACTACTCCTATTGGATGAGGGCCTACCCTAATGACCTCATTTTAATGTAATTACCTTTTAAAAGACCCTATCTCCAATACAGTCACATTCTGAAGTACCAGGGATTAGGGCCTCAACATATTAATTTCAGAGGAACCCACTTCAGCCTATAACAGTGGTCTAGAAAGGAAGAGCATCTAGGCCTCAGAGTTCCAGCCCAGCATGCTCCCAACTCATAATCACAACCCTTGGGCTATCAAAACCCATTAAATTCCATTCAGTGCACTCTGTTCAAAAAACAGGCAGGGGGCTTCCCTGGTGGCACAGTGGTTGAGAGTCCGCCTCCCGATGCAGGGGACGCGGGTTCGTGCCCTGGTCCGGGAAGATCCCACATGCCGCGGAGCGGCTGGGCCCTTGAGCCGTGGCCCCTGGGCCTGCGCATCCGGAGCCTGTGCTCCACAACTGGGAGAGGCCACAACAGTGAGAGGCCTGCGTACTACAAACAAGACAAAACAAAACAAAACAAAAACAGGCAGGAATAGGACCTAGTTCCTTCCTTAGGAAATGGAAGAAAGGTGGATGGGACCTGTTATGTGTCAGGTACTGTACTGTGTTGCTGGTACTTAACAGACATTATGCCCCAAATCTCAACATCGCCAAGGACAGGGTAGGCATAGTTGCCTCCATTTTACAGAGGAAAAAAGAGGCATTAAGTCACTTGCCCAGGTCACATGGTTACTGTGTGATTTACTCAGTCAATCCCATTTCTCAACAACACTGAGATGACGAGGTAAGAAGCATAGGAGTCATGTGGGTTGAATAGGAAGAAAACTTACCTCCCGTTTCACCCAACTCAATCCTTCCCTTGAGAATTAAAAAGTAAACATAGGGCTGATAAAAGAAAGGAAGACAAATGGAAGAAACTTTTTTTAAGGCAGGTTTAAGACTCTTTTGGAAAAAAGTCACTGGGTTCTGAAGAGAGCCAGGGAAGATTCTGTGTCACTTACTTTTCTCCAGGATAATCCGGCAGCCTGTAAATAAGTTGTATTTGTCCAACAGCTTTTATCCATCTTTCCTGGATTCTTCAGTTATCCCTACCTAGCGAGAGGCAACATGATGTGGCAGTTGGAAAGCCCAGGCTCTAAAGTGAGACCATCGGGGTTCAAATCTCACTTTCACTCTTTGTTAGCTGTGGGACAAGTCACCTAATCTCTCTGAGGCCTCAGCTCTCTTTGCTGTTAAAAAAAAAAATGGAGATAGTAATAATGACTTCTGATGAGGTCGTTTTGAGCATTAGGTGATTTAATCTACGTAAAGAGCCTCACAAAAGGATTAGCTGTTGCCCCTAGGAAAACAAGGGCAGCAAGGGCAAGGATCTTGCCCATTTTCCGATGTATGTCTCTAATGCTTGCAAGTGCCTGATGGGCAGGTGGTAGACACTCATTCATATTTGTTATGTGACTGAATGAATTCAAATATGGCGGATCCTGAGCAATCTGTGATGAAGAGGAAGTACCTCGTTTCAGCAAGTTTCCAGAGTCTTGTTTGTTAGTTGGTTGAAACCATAAGCCCACTGGTGGAGAGAGAGAGAGAAGGGAGTGAGCCAGAGTAGGGGTGAGAAAGCTTTTCTCAGTGTCCTGAGTGACAGGAGAGGTCTAGGTTGTCCGTGGTTGGGTTTCCCTCCCCTTTACCTGTATCATCTCTAGGTCTGTGGGTGGAATCACTTCCTGGGGCCTCTGGGCTCTGACAGTATGGAAATCACCCACTGACATGAAGGTGTTTGGATGGCACTCTGATGCATCTCAGGCTTCCATTTTGTACTGTTCTCTGGGATTGGCTTAATGATAATGTGTTATCAGAATTCCTCAACTGATTGCCAAATTTTCTTTCCAGGCTCAGGCTGCATGAAGAGAAGGTTATTAAAGATAGGCGACATCATCTCAAAACCTACCCAAACTGTTTTGTTGCGAAAGAACTGATTGACTGGTTGATTGAACACAAAGAGGCTTCTGACAGAGAGACGGCGATTAAACTCATGCAGAAATTAGCAGACCGGGGCATTATTCATCACGGTGAGTGAGGTGGCGACAGTCAAGGTAACTCGAGACGAAACAAAGGACTATATCTTCTGTTTCAGATATGAACCCACCCATTTAAGAAACAGACATTTTACTTTGTCTCTTGTATATCTCTCTCCCTCTCCCTTCCTTCTTCCAAGACGCATTTGGCTTTATTTCCTTGGACTTCTTTATATTTTTTCCTTTCTGTAGATACGTCTCTTAGCAATGTAACATATCGTTTTTAAATGTTTTAAGTCATCATAGAGAGGCATGTTTATTCTTTTGCAACTTGATCAATTTGCTGTTTGTGGGATTCACTCATGTTGATAGTGTATCTTGTTTGCTCATTTTCGCTGCAGTGTATGCCATCACACCTTTATGCATTCTACTCACAGACATTTAAGTTGTTTCCAAGTTCTTGCTGTTACTCTCAGTGGTTCAGTGAACATTCATGAACGTGTCTCCTTGAAATCTCTAATCCTGGCCAAGACCTTAGCATGCTGTTATTGTCTTGGGCTGGAATGCCCTCCGTCTGCATTTCTGCTTGTTTTCTACTCATTCTTCAGGTGTCCACTTACATTCAAACTCTTCAGAGATGTGTACATTCCCCAAAGCTGGGGTACTGGGTGCTCCTTTGGGCTCCCACTGAATATCTCCTCAGCTCTTTCGTAGCCTGATCATGCCATGTTTTAATTGCATGTCGACATTTCTTTTAATCTCGCTAGATTTCATATTCTTTGAGGCTGATGCCTACCCCAATATCATGCTCAAGAAGAGTTTGTAGAAAGCATGATGAATTGAATTTTATGACTCTTTTAACAGATGATGATGATGATGATGATGATAGCTAATAAAACTGAGCACTTTTCTGTGCCAGGTACCGTGCTAAATAGTTTACTCTGTATTAAATCGTAGAGTAGTGTGCTTGAGAAAGTAGGTAATAAAACAAATCTTAATTAGCATCCTCCTTCATTTGAGTAATTAAATAAGAGGTTTTTTTTCTTATTCGCCTCTCTGTGTATATTGCCTTTCAGTGTGTGACGAGCATAAGGAATTCAAGGACGTCAAACTCTTCTATCGCTTTAGAAAGGACGATGGCACCTTCCCACTGGACAACGAAGTGAAGGCCTTCGTGAGAGGACAGAGGCTGTATGAGAAGTATGTTCTGTAATCTTGTAGTGAGAAGCAGGGCTATTTCAGTCTTTTATCATTTTGACTTCAGCCTGGCTCTTCCATGTGGAATGGTTACATAACTATTCCTTTTTTTTTTTTTTTGCGATACGCGGGCCTCTCACTGTTGCGGCCTCTCCCGTTGCGGAGCACAGGCTCCGGACGCGCAGGCTCAGCGGCCATGGCTCACGGGCCCAGCCGCTCCGCGGCATGTGGGATCTTCCTGGACCGGGGCATGAACCCGTGTCCCCTGCATCGGCAGGCGGACTCTCAAGCACTGCGCCACCAGGGAAGCCCGGCAGGCGGATTCTTAACCACTGTGCCACCAGGGAAGTCCTTGCATTCTAGTTGAAGAGGCGGACATTAAGAGGAATGTAGTTTAGTATGGGTGATTTTCAGTATAGAGGGAGAAATAGACTCACTGAGGGTGACGAGGTGTTTTAGATGGGGGGACAGGGAAGATGTCCCTGAAGAGGTGGCATTTGAATAAAGTGGGCCTTGTGTGTATCTGGTGGAACAGCATCCAAGGTAGAGGACACAGCAAGGGTAAAAGCTTCGGGTGGGAATGCTCTACGTAGTTTAGGACAGCAAGGAGACCAGTGTGTCCAGAGGGCCGGAAGTAAGGGGGAGAGTAGGAGATGAGTTGGGACCAAATCGTGAAGGGCCCTTACCGCCACGATATCGAAAATGTTATTTTAAGTGTGATGGGAGGCCATCAGACAGTAAGGAGTGGTAAAGTGGTGATCTGATGTACATTTTGCATATGCTGTTCCCTCTGTCTAGAAGACTGTTCCTGCCACGCTCAGCCCTTTCTCTAGCTCACTCTGACTCTTCCTGGCTTCGTGTTCAATCTCACCTTTTCTGAGAATCCTTCCGCGTCCCCTTAAGACTGAGTTAGGTGCTGCTACTCTGTGTTTACCCCATGAAAGAACTGTGTTAAACTTTCATGTCGTTTTGTTTACGGCATTAGACTAAGAAACTTAAGTGGGGGGACTGCTTTATCCTCCTTTGTATTTCTTATGGTTTCACATGTTCCCGGCCAATCGTAGATGGTAAATATTTGCTGAAAAGGATGACGAAACTTTCTGATCCCTGGACGAATTGATCAATATTGCTGTACTTTTTCTGTGTGCACTGGCTTTCTAGTCATTAATGTTCAGTGTCTCAATTCCAAGTAAATTTATATCTTCAAACTGCTTGTAAAATTAGCACTAGGAGAAGTAATTTCATAAGTACTGAACTTGAACGACCTAACTGCCACCTCACAAATCTTGGCCCCTACCTTTGGTTGCTAGAACATGCGTGGAACAAACTTTAGGGCCTTTGGAATTGATAGTTCAGTTTACCTGTTTGATCAATTTTGTTTGGTATATACACTTATCTATATTTTTAATGCATTTTCCTTGTTTCTCTGGCCATTTTTTCCATGAATCTCAGCATGTACTATTATTTCGTAAGTCTTGGATACTTAAAAAAAATAACATTAAGAAATGAATAGCTGATTTTGTTCATAGCTCATCTTTTCAAGGACTTTATTTTAGAACTGACTTTTTCCCCCTCTCTTATTTCAGCTGGAACCCTTGTTTAGGATATCTCTAATATTAGTGAAAGAAGGTCTTACGAAAGATATATTATTCCTTTAGTTGTTTTCCTTTTAAGATAATAACAATAGATAATATTTGTTGATTGCTAGCTATATATCAGACATCCTGACTGATCTATTTTATTTAATCATCATAACAACCCCTAGTTAGATGCTTTCATTGTTCCCATTTTATGGATGAGAAAAAAGTTGCAAGGAGAGGTTCAGTGTCTTACCCAAGGTCACCCCATTCGTTTTTAAAAAAAAAACCAAATAAATAAATAAATAAATAAACCAGCTGGGATTTGAACCTAGAGCCCAAACTTATTGTTACTAGGCTATTAATAAATCTCTTCTGTTGCCTTCAATGGAGATTAAATGAATGAAACCAGTGTTTACTTCAAAAATGTAACATGGAGTTTGTGAATATCTGGGTATGAGATTTGCTATAAAAATTTACTGAAAATATTCCAGGATTTTAAAGTAGACTTTGGAAAAGGGGAGTAAAATGATTCTCCTTCATGGTAAATCTATGTGGTGTTCTGTAAATATGATAAAAAAAACAACAGGGACCTTTTATTTGTACATTAAGCTTCTCAAAGCACTGCCATTAGATTATTTTATCTGAACCTCCTGAACAGAGTAATAATAGAGTAGTAAATAATAACAGTAATAATAATAGTGATAAGGTAGTAAATAATTATATAATATAGATGGGGCATTACATTATTGTCCCAGAAGGAGGGGAATCTGGGATCCAGAGCAGTTAAGTCACTTCTGCGTCCTGGTGCTACAGCTCGAGGGGGACAGGAGATGCCTGAACCCAGGGTGACAGGTGTGCAGGCCGTGCTTTCCCCAGCCTTCCATCCAGCCCTAAGGGCCTGGTTCTATTGTCAGTATTTCCTTTTTGCTCTCCTCTGGCTTGTTTGTTCTGTGTTATTTATAGGCCTTTGTGAAACTTGGTGGTTTCTGGCTGGGGTTTTGCTGAGATGTACTAATTTGGGGGCACCTTGGCTTTCTAACCCCTGGTGGTGTTTCTCAGTCTATTTTGTAGGACAAATCTGCGTCTCAGGACTAAAAGTCAGTGACTGTGTGTGTTGCCTTTTAGTGTCTACGTCACTTCCGTTACCTTAACTCAGAGGTACTCCAGCGAATGCTAGTTAAGGAGCAGAAGCTGACTTTTTCAAGTTGTCCCAATGCGAGGAACATTATAGGGGAGCTGGTGACATGAGGCGTCTCTCTCACAGTAAGTGGCAGAGGGTGTGGGTTTTGGAGTTGCACGGTCCTGGTCTTCAATCCCAGCCTCACAACTTGCTCACTCCGTGACCTTGAGTAGGCTTTGAACCTTTCTGACCTGTAGTCTTAAATGGAGATAAGTGGGGGACCCACTTGGAAAGGCTGTTGGAAGGATTAAATGAAATCCAGTCTGTACAGTACTTGGCATAGAGTTGAGAGCCCACGAAATCTGAGCTGCTGCTATTAGACTAGTAAATCATAAATAAATGACATTTGTTTTTCTTGTTTTATGATAGTATTTTAAGATACAGCCTTTATCAGGAGTTTCTCTCTCCAGCCACCAGCAGTCTGTTTCTTCTGCTTAGGAGTGTATACCTGGTTGAAGAATTAAAGTGCCTGTATGCCATTAGATCTCTTTGAGTTCCCACTGCTTCCTTTATATTCTCTATTTCATAGAACTGAAGAGAAATATTAGGGGAGAACTATATACAAAGGGGAAAAGCCCTTTTGTGTGTTTTATCTTATCACAGGTTTCTCTACCATATACCCCTGGGATCTTTTTCCTGTTCCCTCCCAGAGGCTGGCACAATAAATATTTGTTGAATAAACAAAGGATTCTACATGCTGTGATTGTTACAAGCTGCTGAGCTGGTACCATGAAAAAGCTAAAGAGAGCTTGCTTTTCATGGTAAGCGACAGGAGTCAGAGGTGTACCTTGTCTTGCCTTTTTAGAGTTTACAAAGCATCTTGTCCATTAACCTGCTTGATGCTCTGTACAGCTCTGAGTTACACCCAGTAGGCACAATTAATCCCATTGCAGAGATGGGGCACCTGAGCTAGAAAGAGGCTTAATGGCTGGTGTAACCTGAGAACATGGAGCTGGAGTTTAAAAAAAAAAAAAAAAAAAAAGCCTTCAAGTTTTTGTCTCTGTCTTATTGCATTTGAGGTATAGAAGTGCTTTCCAAACCGGGATCCTGAGTTCTGCAAATTGATTCAAGTTTTATGTTCAAAGTATATCTTAATTATTTTGCAAACTGTAATAAAAATACTTTCTAATATGTTATATACAGCTTTTCACAGTTTGCTTGTGCTTCCCAGTTAATTAGTGGTTTCACAGGAATCTTGGAGTAAATATTTCCTTCTTGGATGATTTGAAGGGCGTGCTAAAATTGTAGTGTAAATAGAATAAAAGTTGTTACCTTTTGCAACTATTTAGTCTGGGTGACAAGGCATGAGTTTTGATACTGTGTTAACTCACGTTGAGAACTGTCAAGAGTCTTGAGATTTTATCTTACTCGCAAGCTAACGGGTTTGCCTGCCACCATTTCATGGCAGCAGGTAGGAGACCCCTGGGTTGGGAGACAAAGAACAATTTGTTGCTCTCGGCAGTAGCGGTAGGCAGAGCGTCATCATTTTCTTGACAGGTCCTCCAAGGCTTAGCTCCCAAAGAACAGCACAATGAGGTGCAGATGACATCTGCCAGGGTTGGGTTACGGAAGAGGAACCCCAGGCTCGAGGAACCTTTTGAAATGGTCTTCAAGCAAACCTGCTTTCTGACCCAGAAGGAGAAATTATCTTTATCTTCCCGGTCTGTTCATTATGCAGACATTCTTGAAAAGATGGTGAGAGGAGATGAAGGGACGGTGGAGGAGGCCTGAAGATGCTGATGATATTGATGAAAGGAGCAACCACAGGACATTATTGATGCTTATTAGATACCATGCCCTTTACATGTGTTTTCTTATTCAAGCCTCATTCTACACCAATGAGATAAAAAATGTGATTCTCCCTTTGGCAAATAAGGAAATCGAGGCTAGAGTGGTAAATGAACTTGCCTACCTTCACATAGCCAGAAATCAGCGGTGGGGTGTTGGGGGAGCATTTCAAACCGTGGTCTCCAGCTCCAGAGCATGTGAGCCCACGTGTAACTCCTTTTCAACCTGCAGCTTCTAATTCACAAAGTTTCTACGGCTTCTATCCAAGGAGGCTGTAGCAGGAATGAATACCACTAAACAATATTAAACAATATGCAGCTTGTAGATTTTTAAATGGGCCTGAAAGGGACTTTGCACTCCCAGTGCAGGGGGCACGGGTTCGATCCCTGGTCAGGGAACCAAGATCCCGCATGCCGCATGGTGTGGCCAAAAAATAAATAAATGAACAAATAAATAAATGGACCTGAAAAAAGTGTTCATCTCCTGGTTTCTACTAAGTCCTTGAGTCTGGTTTTGGAAATCACATCATTCTTTACTGCTTCTTGGCAATGCCACGCTTTCCCTCCGTATAATAAATATATGGCGATAATATTAGAGCTTTGTTAACATACAGCACAGGCAGGAGGCCAGCTGTGCTTGTCAGAAGTCGTCAGCCCTAGATTGTCATGTACAGATTCTAGCTCTGGTTGATTATTCAGAAATGACTCGATTTAGAGGAAGACACATGTTGTTGCTTCAACAGTAGACGTGATTCCTCGACAGGGATTGGTTGCCGGTCATTTCTGCCAAGTTTTCCTGATCTTGTGTAATTGCAGGACGATGAACCAAGTCTGTAACATCGATTTTGCCGATCAATCTCTGTAGTTACTTTTCAACTTGGTAGAATGGAAAAGCCATTTAAGATTTCTGCGGGTGGAGAAGCGTGTGTCAGAGTTCTTCTCCTGCCACTTATCGAGACATTCAACCTGTCCGAGTCTTGTTTTCATCCATAAAATTGGAAGAACAGACATAGCTCACAAACTTGTCATGAAGACCAAATGAGATAAAGTTCAGCGGAGTCTCACCTCATACAGGACGTGTTGTGTTTCCAATATGTGAGGAAAAATGCACATCGTCCAAAGTATCCTCGTGTGACCCAGGTTGCATTAAAAAAAAACAAAAACGTGCCTTTATATGCAAGAATTAGATTCTGCATGGTCAGATGCCCAGCCTGTATGCAGGACATTTCTGTTTGTCCTCCAGATCATTCTCTACCCTTTTCCCACCTTTCGTGTGCCCCAGGAGGCTGACTTACATGGCCTGAGTCAACAGGCTCCATCGCCATTGGCTGGGTCAGTGGGAGGCACTAGCAGGAAGTAGGTAGAAGGGAGGAGAGTAAGGTCAGAGTACTTATTTCTCTGCTTGCTCCCTGCTCTTGAAGGCCACAGGTCCCATCAGGCAGCCCTCTTCTTAACATCTATCCCCTTTAGGCTCTGGAAACTGCCCTCTCTCCATAATCCTGAGGCCTGGAGTTGTTAATGATCACAGACCGCTAGTCTGGACCTTTGCCATCTCTTTTAGTTTCCCTTAACCCTGCCCATAGCTTTAGTAGTTCTTTTATGCTAGACTGCCTCTTATTAGCCCATTTGTACATTTTTGTAGTTTCCTGCTAGGGGACCCTGATTGACAGAGCCTGTGAGACCCACCTGGGATCTGAAATGAGTTGTCTCCTATCTCCGTGAATGGACAGGCATGAGGAATTGCCCACATTCTATCAATGGAAAAGTTACTTGCTCTTTCTGTTTTTTTCTGAGTGTGTACCATGCATGATGTGATGGTTGGAATTAGCACAGGGTACTCTCACTGTTTATGAGTATAGAGTATGGTTGGATTATAATGAATTTCTTTGGCTCCCTTTCTGACCCTCGTCAACCTGAGTTCTAGCCCGGCAACCACATTTCTCCAAGGTGATTGTGCTTGATGTTTCAGTCTCTCTAGCTTGACTAGAAGCTCTTTGAGGTTATGGACCTTGAGGTCGCACACAACTTTAGAGCCTCAATGTCCAGTACATAGCATATACTGAATAAATGTTTGTTGAAGAGATGAATAGATAAATGAACGCATGGTCATCCTTACTTAGGAAAGAAGTCAGTGGACAGCCCCTTTCTTTCCTAACCTTGGCATGTTCAAATTGGACTAAAACCAGGAGTAGTTATTTGCTAATCTAAGATCACTCTATTCGTATTTACTCATTGTAGGTTCTGATCACAGACATTCAAAGAGTAAGAATAATAATCATACCCATCATTTCCTGAGGACTTCTATGCATTAGGCATCATTCTAAATATTTTCCACATATTATTTTATTTAATTCTTCCTGTACTTATAAGAGGGAGAGATTTTCCCCATCAATTTACAGGGAAGGAAAGCAAATTTGAGGTGGGCTAAGTACCATGCTTTAAGCCTCCAGTTGAGTGAACCTGTAGAAATGGCATAATGTCTCTCTCCAGTATGCTTTGAATCCAACAACTCTGGTTCACATCAAGTGTCAGTTTATTCCATCTGGAAGAGATGAAGAACTCAGAGTCTTTTCTAGAGGAAATGGCTCTTGTGTGTTTTTAAGTGTTGAGATTCTAGAGTGAATGGATCTAAGGTGGGTGGGGCAGGGTGAGGTGATGCCAAACATTCTGCAACAAAGGGGAAGAAGAACACACAGGGAGTAGGAGAGAAGGAAGGACCTCCTGGGAGGAGAGACACTTATTGGAGCAAAATAAAAGTAGACCTTCTAGGAGCGATACCAGGGGAAGGCTTGACTCGTTGGGGTTTTTAAAGTTGGAGGTTATTCCTCCATTGTTAGAAGCTTTGTGTGGAGACTTCTTGGGTAGGCGGCTTTGTCTTTTAATGCAGAGATGATTCCAAGAGGTATACAATTAGTCCCCCACATATACAAATGAGTTTTGTCCCGAAAGCACGTTCGTAAGTCCAACAAAGTTAGCCTAGGTACCCAACTAACACAATCGGCTATATAGTACTGTACTGTAATAGGTTTATAATACTTTTCACACTAGTAATACTTAAAAAACAAACACACACACAAAATAAAGAAAACATTTTTAATCTTACAGTACAGTACCTTGAAAAGTACTGTAGTACGGTACAACAGCTGGCATACAGGGGCTGGCATCGAGTGAACAGGCAAGAAGAGTTACTGACTGGAGGAGGGAGAGGAGGTGGGAGATGGTAGAGCTGAAGGATTCTCAGCAATAGGAGATGGAGGGCAAGCTGCAACGTCACTCACGCCTGATGTTGATGGAACACACGTTCACGTCTTTGAAAGTTCGCAGCTTGAAGGTTCTTATGCAGGGGACTTGCTGTAGTTGCTGTGTTGTTTTTCTTGCTTTGTTTGCTAAATGAAAACATCCTTGCTGAACCACAGTCTCTTCACACAGAGCTGGGGAGTGTAAACAATGGCCTTGTTCTACCAAATCTACAGAAAGCATTTATTAATTTTAGAGCCCCTAACAAAAGAGTCTTTCAGACCAGAAGGAAAGAAAATCAGATAACATTTTAAACTTTATTAAAGTTAAATATGTAGTCAAACTTTAACTATAAAGTTAAATGTACTGAAGTATAGTATATCATTATATACAGCACACATATCGTAAGTGTGCAGCTCTCTCAGTGTTCACAAACTTAACACACTTATGGAACAACCACCCAAATGATACTTTTTATAAAATTGTCCTCTGTATTCTACCATGATTCAACCTCCTAAATAAAATTAACTTTTGCCTCAGTGTTAGCACTCTCTAGAGTATAAAATTTCCTTTTAAGTAATTAAACTTTGGTTTTTCTATGTTTCATCTGTCACCTCCTCTCCCCAGGTGCTTGGAATTGGTTCTTCTGGCTGGTTGGGACTATTGTCCAACCTGACAAGGATTGATAAGAGTTGATAAGGGTCAACTCTCAGGGGTGTGTGTGTGTGTGTGTGTATCATTTGTTCACTGCTGCTTTGTGCCAGACAATACGCTAGATGCTTTACACAGATTACCTCTAATTTTCACAACCCCACTGAGGTAAGCATTATTACCTTCATTACATAAGAGAAGAAACTCAGAGGATCATAGAGCCCAACCCCAGCTTGGAAATCACAGTTCAGAGATGGAAAGCTAGGGCTCCCTCCCCTTGCCACTGTCACCCTGGAACTGTTTGTACTGATGGGAAAGAGCAGAGGAGAAGAAAATCATCCAGATCAGTCCCAGATTGCTTTTGCGTGGCACGGGGATATTGTTTTGTATTCATTATATCAATATTTCCTACCTGCGCTAGGACAGATAGATTCAAAAAGACTGTGAAGTCTCTCCTTGCCATCACATTTCACTCTTCAGACCATGCCCTTCCCTCTAGTGCATGCTAAGAGGTGGCTGAGAGGCTGTTAGCATCTCCATGAGCACCAGTGGCTCCAGCTTGCTGAGTGTTTCTTTATCCCATTACTCCTAGACTGAGGTTAGCGATTGGTCCTTTGCCACCGATGACTTCCTGCCGGTTTCTAGCAGGTGGGTGAAACCAGAGTGTACGAGAGCAGTTTCAAGCTTTCAAGAAGTTTGGTAACTTTGCTTCCTCCTGGTCTTCCAGAGTAGGAACTTTGACTTATTCTTTGTATTCTAGGGACCAGTGCAGGGTGGGGTATCCAATAAGTGCTGATACATTTGTTGAGCTGAAAACACAATTGTCATAATGGAAAGTGAAAGGTGACCATCACATGAAAGGATCACTGTGCTGTCATCTTTGTTATCTTCATTGACAATCCTGAGCTCAGAATTCATCCACTCTATCACCTATAGGATCAGAACCTTTCTGGCCTAATGGCGTCCCATTGCCCATGCTTATCTCCTTCTGCTTTGCCACCTACTCCCACCACCACCCCCATCGTGCTGCTACTTAACATTGAACTGCTTGTCCTGATCTCTCCTCATACTGTGCATCTGTACTTGCTTCTCCTTGATCCTGTATCCTCTCACTGTCTCTTTTTTTTTAATTTTTTAAAAATTTATTTATTTGTTTTTGGCTGCGTTGGGTCTTCGTTGCTGCACACAGGCTTTCTCTAGTTGCATCGAGCGGGGGCGTCTCTTTGTTGTGGTGCCCGGGGTTCTCATTGTGGTGGCTCCTTTTGTTGTGGAGCACAGGCTCTAGGCGCACGGGCTTCAGTAGTTGTGGCTTGCAGGCTCAGTAGTTGTGGCACACACTTATTTGCTCCACGGCATGTGAAATCTTCCCAGACCAGGGCTCAGACCTGTGTCCCCTGCATTGGCAGGCAGATTCTTAACCACTGCGTGACCAGGGAAGTCCCCCTCTTACTGTCTCCTAAGGTCAACTCCTGTTTCGTCAAACAGGAGTTGACCTTAAGAGACTCTGGTAGACTTGGGTATTTTCTTCCTTACTTTCCTTTCATTCTATGGTAGACTTGTGTATTTTCTTCCTTACTTTCCTTTCATTCTATATATACTTATAACTCTATTGTAGCATTTATCTACCTTGTCCATAGGTTTTTTTATATATTATTTATTTATTTATTTATTTGGCTGCGCCAGGTCTTGGTTGTGGCATGCGGGATCTTCGTTGCAGCATGTGGGCTCTTAGTTGCAGCATGCATGCGGGCTCTAGTTCCCTGACCAGGGATCTAGCCTGGGCCCTCTACATTGGTAGCACGGATTCTTAACCACTGGACCACCAGGGAAGTCCCACCCATAGGTTTGTTTTTGTTTTTTTTTCTTTTTTTTTTGCGGTACACGGGCCTCTCACTGTTGTGGCCTCTCCCGTTGCGGAGCACAGGCTCTGGGCGCATAGGCTCAGCGGTCATGGCTCATGGGCCCAGCCGCTCCGCGGCATGTGGGATCTTCCCGGACCGGGGCACGAACCCGTTTCCCCTGCATTAGCAGGCGGATTCTCAACCACTGTGCCACCAGGGAAGCCCTACCCATAGGTTTTTAATGTTTGCTTCCCACTGGATGGTAAGCAAAGTTAAGGACAAAGTCCATGTCTTTTCATTTCTGCATCTCCTAGGATAGAAAAGATGCTCAGTAAATATTTATTGAATTAATGAATGAATAAATGAAATGTCCAAAGTAGTGATTTTTTTTTAAATAAAAGTTTGGATATCCTTCTTTTTTTTTTTATAACAAAGTGAATCCGTTATACATATACATATATCACCATATCCCCTCCCTCTTGTGTCTCCCTCCCACCCTCCCTATCCCACCCCTCTAGGTGGTCACAAAGCACCGAGCTGATCTCCCTGTGCTATGTGGCTGCTTCCCACTAGCTATCTACCTTACGTTTGGTAGTGTATATATGTCCATGCCTCTCTCTCGCTTTGTCACAGTTTACCCTTCCCCCTCCCCATATCCTCAAGTCCGTTCTCTAGTAGGTCTGTGTCTTACCCCTAGGTTCTTCATGACATTTTTTTTTCTTAAATTCCATATATATGTGTTAGCATACAGTATTTGTCTTTCTCTTTCTGCCTTACTTCACTCTGTATGACAGACTCTAGGTCTATCCACCTCATTACAAATAGCTCAATTTCGTTTCTTTTTATGGCTGAGTAATATTCCATTGTATATATGGGTCACATCTTCTTTATCCATTCATCCGATGATAGACACTTAGGTTGTTTCCATGTCCTGGCTATTGTAAATAGAGCTGCAATGAACATTTTGGTACATGACTCTTTTTGAATTATGGTTTTCTCAGGGTATATGCCCAGTAGTGGGATTGCTGGGTCATATGGTAGTTCTATTTGTAGTTTTTTAAGGAACCTCCATACTGTTCTCCATAGTGGCTGTACCAATTCACATTCCCACCAGCAGTGCAAGAGTGTCCCCTTTTCTCCACACCCTCTCCAGCATTTATTGTTTCTAGATTTTTTGATGATCGTCATTCTGACTGGTGTGAGATGATATATCATTGTAGTTTTGATTGAGATATAATTGGGTCAATACCATACAATTGACCCATTTAAAGTGTATAATTTAATTCTTTTTAGTATATTCACAGACATTTGCAACCATCACCAGAATTTTAGAAAATTTTTGTCACCTCCAAAAGAAACCCTGTACCTCTTAGCTATCACTCTCTATTTTGCCATTCATCCTTAAGCAATCACTAATTTACTTTCTGTCTCCATAGATTTCTCTGTTTTGAACATTTCACGTGAATGGAATGATATAATTTATGGTCTTGTGTGATTGGCCTCTTTCGTTTAGTATAATGTTTTCAAGGGTTGTCCAGGTTGTAGTGTGTTTCAGTACTTCATTCCTTTTTATAGCCAAATATTGCTCCATTTTTTGTTTATATGACATTTTCAACTCCATCAGTTGATAGATATTTGGGTTATTTATACTTTTTGACAATAATGTATAATGCTGCCAGGACATTTGTGTACAAGTTTTTCTGTGGACATAGGTTGTCATTTCTCCTGGCCATATACCTAGGATTAGAATGGCTGGATCACATTGTAAGTTTGTGTTTAATGGCTTGAGGAACTGAGAGAGTATTTTCTGAATCGACTGTACCATGTTACATTCCCACCAACAAGCTTCCAGTTTCTCCACATCCTTACCCACAGTTGCTATTATCTGACTTTTTGATTTTAGCCAACTAGTAGGTGCGAAGTGGTATCTCAGTATGTTTTTTTTTTTTTTTTTTTTTTGCGGTACGCGGGCCTCTCACTGTTGTGGCTTCTCCCGTTGCGGAGCACAGGCTCGGGACGCGCAGGCTCAGCGGCCATGGCTCATGGGCCCAGACGCTCCACGGCATGTGGGATCCTCCCAGACTGGGGCACGAACCCGCGTCCCCTGCATCGGCAGGCAGACTCTCAACCACTGCGCCACCAGGGAATCCCCTCAGTGTGGTTTTGATTTGCGGTTCCTTGATGACTGATGATGCTTAGCATCTTTCCATGTGCTTATTGGCCGTTTGTATATCTTCTTTGATCTATTGAGATCATTTGTCCACTTCTAAACTGGGTTGTCTTCTTATTTAAGTGTTCTTTATATATTCCAGATGCAAATCCATTATCAGACATATGATTTGCCTTTTCTCCCATTCATTGAGTTGTCTTTTCACTTTCTTGCTGGTGTCTTTGAAGCATAAAAGTTTTACATTTTAATGTAGTTTAATTTATCTATTTTTCCTTTTTTTTCTTGTGCTTTTGGTGTCATATCTAGGAATCCTTTGCCAAATTCAAGGTCATGAAGATTTATGGTTATGTTTTCTTGTCAAAGTTTTATGGCTTTAGCTCTTACATTTAGGTCTTTAATATATTATGAATTATTTTTTTGTATAGGGTTTGAGGTAAGGGTCCAACTTCATTCTTTTACATGTGGTTCTCTAATTATCCCAGAACCATTTGTTGAAAAGACTATTATCTCCCCCATTAGATGGCCTTGGCACCCTTGTTAAAATCAGTTGGCCATAGATGTATCAAAGAAGTGGTTTTAAAATCTGTTTTAAGAGAGGGAGTCTTAGGATTGTACAATGTAAGACCTTGGTTGAAAAAAAAGAGGAAAGACTGTTTCGCATTCTTTTTCATGTAACTTCCACAAATACGCAGGATAAAGTGGTCCTTCTGTCACCTAGCCTGTTAACCTGCAGAAAAGTAGTCCCTACTTGTCACTGTGTTGTTTTTTATCATTTTTTCTTACCTCTTTAAAATATGTTCATTTTATTTTCCCTTGTTGATATTATCTTTAATTTTTCTTAATTACTTCATCTTACCCCTCCTAACCTTCTTTCTTTACCTCCTTTTTTTTCCCTTTGTTTTTGGCAGCAAATCCTTCTATTTTCTAATAATTATGGAAGCATCCAAAATAAATAATAACCATTCCGTTAAAAGGAGCCTTTATAATATGTTTGAGAACCCAGCTTCCCTTGACAGTTGTTTGAAAGGGTTCACAGAGGTTTGAATTGTTTTGAATTCAGTGCAGAAGTGCTTGGTTTCTCTCCTTCTTGTGTAATTTTATGGTTATGAAACCATAGCTGAATGTAGCCTTTTAGGACAGCCATGGCCTTGGAATCCACACTCAGCTTCTATCTAAAGCTGATTCAAGTTCAGTAACAACAGCTGAAATGTTTAACACAACCACACTAAAAAGCTGAAAATGTTTAGCACAACACTAAAAACTGTGGGCAATGTGAAAATTACAACTTAGGTTCCAGCATATCCGTCCCTTCAGAGCATGAAACCAGCACTAAAAAAGTTCTTGCTTTTTTTCCAGCAAATCTAAAATAGCAAGCAAAGAGGAAGGGATTTTAACTTCAAAGACAAATAACACTCTCCATTACTGTTGTTTGTGGTGTTCTTAGTTTCCAGTCAGTTGATTAACAAATATTTGTTAAGCACCTAATTTATACTGCCTCCCGGGGCTGGGTTCTCACCAGCATTGAAGGCATGGTGTCTATCCTTCAGAAGCTTCTAGTTTAGCTGAAGGGGTAAAAATAGTGTGTTAAAAATTGAGAGAATATATACAAAACTATGGTACTGGCTCAGAGTTCAAAAAAAAAAAGGAGAGATCTGTATGAATTGCTTTTTAGTTGGGATATTTTCAAAGAGAGGTTAGTACTTTAGCCCTTCAAAGCAGAACCCCACTATCTCACTTAGCACCTTTGTGCGAATGAGAAACAGACGCCCTTTTGCCCTTCCCTTCAAGCTCCTACAGTACCTCTCCTCCACAGGGACTGCTCTTGAGGAGTGGGCACTGGATTTTAGACTTCATTTGTCACTGAAGCGAGGTTCCCTTGTGCAGTGAACAACCTGCACCAGTGTACAAGGAGCGCCTTTTTTTTTTGAAGAATAGTTTGGATTTCTCCAGGGAAGGGGAGGAGGGAGGATGTGAGGGAAGAACATGAGTAAGGAAAAAAGATGAGAAAGAGTATGTTCTGTTCAGTGTATGATATGAAGACAGCTGAAGGAAGGTGAAAGGTATTTGTTGGCAAAGAGTGTAAAATGCTGTTTTTCTTCCCTTTCCCTCACTTTTTAAATATACAATAGTTTTACTGCCAAATATTAACCAAACAGCTCTCTGTTTACTAGTTCCTAACCAAATTATTATGAAAATTGTATCAATTTATGCCTGTCACATCTATTCTATAGATAATAGCATAGTATTATAATAGCATAGTATTCAAAAATATCAATGCTCATATAAGCATTTCGCCATAATTCATACATTCTTCCTAATCACACAAGTCAGTGTTACACATTCAAACTGTATTTTGGAAGCATACATCTATATGTATAATTTATACATTGGGAGCAACTTGATTATATTGGGCATTAATATAAGCATTTTGTCAGGGACAAGTCATCTGGTGAAATATAAACTTAACCTTAATATAACTTCTTTATTGATAACGTTTTTCCCAGTTATAAACATAGTATACTCTCTCTGGGGAATAATTTGGGTAATAGAGAATTCTATTAAGGTGAAAAGAAAAATCATTCAGAAACTGCTCCCAGGGGTAAGTAACTCTTTTAATATTTGGATGAATGAATTTTTAATTTTTAATGGTTATCATGTATATAATTTTATGTTTTGCTTTTCAAAATAATTTATCATTACACTAACACTTTTTAGTTTTTTAAAGCTCTTTAATTTCTAAAGCATCTTTCCGGCCTAATAGCCCATGGGTCATTTTGGCTTCCTCCCTAGCTTGTGCCCTTGTATACCATTCACATATGTTCCCACGTTATATAGGGCCTTCTCAGTTCCTTTGAATGTTTTTTTCAATGCACAAGGAGATTGCTATCAGCTTATTTCTATTCCTGTACTGGCTCCTAAATGTAGCAGTTCCTTCTATTGTGATGCTGCCTTTCCCCTGGGTTAGAGTGAGTCTGGGAAATATGACTCAGATATATATCCAGGAAAGGTTGAACTCAGTCACATGCACAATCAAAATCTGGTGAGTACTTCCAGGAGACGAATATTGTTAATGCCTAACACCTTATAAGGTGTGTGGCTTTATATCATGGTTATAGGCCCACACAGGACCATTTTGACTGAAGATGAATTTGTTCTATAAAAATAAGACTTTCAGAGCATCATCCCCATTTCTCATTACTAATTAAAATGGAATTGTTATTCTTGTCTATAGAAATATGCACAGAATCTTAGTTCATTTTGCCATAAAGAAAGGGGTTTGATCTTATGGCTCCATCTAGAAAATTTTTATCATCATAATCGTTATCATCATCATTATGGTTAAAATGTATTCAGTGTTTAAGGTGTATTCAACACCACGATTGAAGCATTTCGTGCATTACCACACTTAAACTGCACAGCAGCTCCCCAAGTAGGCACTGTCATTATCTGCAGTTTACACTTGGGGAAGGAGAGTCACGTAGCTAACAGGTATGCAGAGTTAGGAATTGAAGCTACATTTGTCTTTAATTTCATGCTTTTAAACAAGTATAATTCAGGGCAATTGACATTCTGTGACTTCTGAGCCTAAGCAGTTTAAGAAGGCCTGACATGGTTGATCGGTTTTGATGAGTCAAAAAGATAATTCAATGGAGGATGAATAGTCTTTTCAACAAATGATGCTGGGATAACTGGATAGCTGCATACAAGCAAACAGAGTTTGACCCTTGCCTCATGCCTTCTAGAAAATTTAACTCAAAGTGGATTATAGAGCTAAATGTGAAAACTAAAACTTTGAAACTCTTAGAAGACAACATAAGAGTAAATTTTCATGGGCTTGTGTCAGGCAATGTTTCTGACATGTGACACCGAAACCACAAGCAGCAAAAGAGAAAAATGGATAAATTGAGTTACATAAAAATTAAAAACTTTGGGGCTAGAAACAGTACCGTCAAGAAAGTGAGAAAACAGCCCATAGAATGGGAAAAAATATCTGCAAATCATATGTCTGATTAAGGACTTGCATCAAAGAATATATAAAGAACACTTAAAGTTCAATAGTAAAAAGACAAGTAATCTAGTTTTACAATGCGCAAAAGATCAGAATAGACATTTCTCCAAAGAAGATATATAAATGGACAATAAACACAAAAACATGCTCAGTATCATTAATCATCAGGGAAATGCAAATCAAAAACACACTCACATACCTCTTCACACCCACCAGGAGGATCCTAATAACAAAGAACAGATGACAGATGCTGGCAAGGATGTGGGGAAATTAGAACTCTCATACTGTACTGGTAGGAATGTAAAGTGGCACAGCCACTTTAGAAAACAGTCTGGCATTTTCTCAAAAGGTTAAAAAGAGTTACCGTATGACCCAACAATTCTACTTCTTGGTGTATATCCAAGAGTAAAAAAACATATGTCCACATAAAAAATTTGTATATAAAATTTCAAAGTAACATTATTCATAATAACCTAAAGGAAACAACGCAAACGCCCATCAGCTGATGAATGGATAAACCCAATGTGGAATATTCATACAATATGTGGAATATTATTTGACAATGAAAAGGAATGAAGTACCAATACATGCTGCAACATGATGAATGTTGAAAACATTATACTAAATGAAAGAAACCAGTCACACAGGATCACATATTGTATGACTCTATTTATATGAACTGTCTATAAGAGGCAGATTCATAGATGTAGGAGGTAGATTAGTGTTTGCCTAGGGCAGGGGGAATGGGGAAGTGGGGGATGATTATTAATGGTACAGCATTTCCTTTGGGGTGATAAAGTATTTTAACATGGATGGTAGTGATGTTTGTACAACTCACTGTATATACCGAAAACCATTGCATTTTACATGTTAAATGGGTTAGTTGTCTGGTAAGTGGATATATATTAATAATATTGTATTATTATTAATATCATAATATATGCTAATAAAAGTGTGAAAAAATTCTGGCAGTATCTGCTTCTTTCCTCTTGAGCTCTGTATCTCAATGTCCAGGCTGTCTCATGGGAAGGAAAGGCTGTACTGACTTAGGAGCACCGCAGGGCCAGACATCCAGCTCTGGCCCACTGTCTGCCTGCAATTGCATGAATGATCCCAAGCAAAGGTGGCAGAGGAACTGCCCAGTTGAGCCCCAGGCAACCCACAGAATACTAAGATATGATTAAATGGTGGTTGGGCTTTTTTTTTTAATTTGTTTTATTAAATTATAGTTGGTTTACAGTGTTGTATTAGTTTCTGATGTAAAGCAAAGTGATTCAGTTATACAAACATATAATAGTTTGCATCTGCTCATCCCAAACTCCCAATCCATCCCTTCCACACAGCCTCCCCTACCCTTGGCAACCACAAGTCTGTTCTCTATGTGTGTGAAGTCTGTTTCTGTTTTGTAAATAAGTTCATTTGTGTCATATTTTAGATTCCACATATAAGTGATATCATAAGGTATTTGTCTTTCTCTTTCTGACTTACTTCACTTAGTATCTTCACTTAGTATAATGATCTCTAGGTCCATCCATGTTGCTGCAAATGTTATTTCATTCTTTTTTTTTTTTTTTTTGCGGTACGCGGGGCTCTCACTGCTGTGGCTTCTCCCGTCGCGGAGCACAGCCTCCGGACACGCAGGCTCAGCGGCCATGGCTCACGGGACCAGCTGCTCTGCGGCATGTGGGATCTTCCCGGACTGGGGCACGAACCCGCATCCCCTGCGTCGGCAGGCGGACTCTCAACCACTGCGCCACCAGGGAAGCCCCTATTTCATTCTTTTTCATGGCTGAGTTGTATTCCATTGCATATATATGTACCACATCTTCTTTATCCATTCATCTGTCACTGGACATTTAGATTGTTTCCTTGTCTTGGCTATTGTAAATAGTGCTGCTAAGAACATAGGGGTGGGACTTCCCTGGTGGGTTAGTGGTTAGGACTCTGTGCTTCCATTGCAGGGCGCCAGGTTCAATCCGTGGTTGGGGAACTAGGATCCCACATGCTGTGGTGTGGCCAAAAAAAAAAAAAAAATTAAAGAACATAAGGGTGCATGTATCTTTTTCAATTATTCTTTTGTCTGAATAATGCCCAGGAGTGGGATTGCTGGATCTTATGGCAACTCTCTTTTTAGTCTTTTGAGGGACCTCCGTACTGTTTTCCATACTGGCTGCACCAATTTAATACATTCCCATAAATGGTGGTTGTTTTAAGCCACCAAGTTTTGGGGCAACTTGTTACATAGCAAGAGATCATTGGACCGAGTAGTGAGTCAAATTATTGTTTTAACACTGTGACTACATATTGATACTAAAATCAGTCCCAGGCAAGCCTTTGTCCTAAGGAGAGGAATCTGGGTAGGAATAGTATTATGCTTGATTTTAAGGGAAAATGAAATATGGAAGAGCTAAGGGTTGTGGAGCATGTTTTAAATAACTAGCTGAGCCGATCCAGGCAGGCCTGCCAACTGGTCTCTTGTCTAAAGCTCACATTGGCAGCAGCAGCTAACCAGTCGTTTGTCCAGGGGCCAGGAGTTACTTAGCAGGAGCTCTAGAGGGCTGGCAGGTCATTTTTCTGGTTTCAAGAAGTGACACAAATAAACCGCTATCCACTTGTCCTCCCCACACCCTGAAAGGAAAATTGCTAAGCTGGAAGGGACAGAGTGGTTTGACAACAGACGTGAAGGCCAGGCGTTTGTGTCTGTATCTTAAATGGAGTATCAGTAGGGCAGAAACTCTTTTTTTTTTTTTTTTTGCGGTTCGCGGGCCTCTCACTGTTGTGGCCTCTCCCGTTGCTGAGCACAGGCTCCGGACGCGCAGGCTCAGCAGCCATGGCTCACGGGCCCAGCCGCTCTGCGGCATGTGATCCTCCCGGACCGGGACACGAACCCGCGTCCTCTCCATCGGCAGGTGGACTCTCACTGTGCCACCAGGGAAGCCCCAGGGCAGAAACTCTTGATTCATCTCGTCTCCACACAGGGTCATTCTAAGGGGGCCTTTTTTTTTTTTTTTGGCCACTCTGCAGCATGTAGTATCTTAGTTCCCTGACCAGGGATCGAACTCATGCCTCCTGCAGTGGAAACATGGAGTCCTAATCACTGGACCACCAGGGAATTCTAAGGGGGTTATTTTTTGTATACTCTTGGATAATGATGTGTAGCAGGGGAATGCAGAGAAATGAGCTTCATTTATCATTCAGAAAATACTTTTCTCGGACCTACTGTACTAGGAAGCAGCTGTCAACCACATAGACGGGATCCTGGTCTCAAAAAGCTTATAGTTAAGCGAGCAGGCCATTTCCCCAGGGCTCTGAGAAGGCCTTTCAGGGACTCTGGGAGCTCTTAGAAGTGGCACGTGGTCTAGATTTGTGGGATGGGAGATTTCTTAGAGAAATAACAACTAAAACTGGAAAACTGAGGAAGCTCATCTTCACTCTAAAATGCCTTATTTGGGGGCTTCCCTGGCGGTCCAGTGGTTAAGACTCTGTGCTTCCAGTGCAGGGGGCATGGGTTCCATCCTTGGTCGGGGAACTAAGATCTCACATGCTGCTCGGAGCGACCAAAAATAATAATAATAATAAATAAATAAAATAAGATAAAATACCTTATTTGAGGGTGAAAAGAAATGAGGAAATGGTAGTACTCCTTATTTAGGCACCTTGTTTTCTAGATTCCTATCACTGATGCAGGCTCCCAGGTCTAACTCCATGTGGCTTTATTTTATACAGTTTATTTCCAGGACCTTCCAGTATTTATTAACTGTTCTTTCAGTACTTTCCAACTGATGTGACATGTTCCTCTTTGTGGGTTTCACATCTTTTTTGCCATTTCTCATTGATATGAATATATTCTAGTTATCTATTCCTACAAGACAAATCGCCTTAAAACCGACTAGTTTAAAACAACAGTGATATATTATTTCTCCTGATTCTGTGGCTTGCAAGGCGATTCCTGTACTGGTTTCAGCTGGGCTCATTCATACGGTTGCCGGAGGGTCAGCTGAGCTGGAACGTCCAAGATGGCCTCATTCTCATGTCTGAGAGTTGGTGCTGGCTGTCGCCTGGGCCTGTGGCCTCTTCACCTCCAACAGGCTGCACTTGCTTCCTTACACCGCGGTCTCAGTATGGCATTCCAAGGGGACAACGGTGGAAGTTGCAAGGCCTCCTAAAGCCTTGCTTTGGGAGTCAAATAATGTTGCTTCTGTTGCATTTGCTTGGGTAGTGGAATTCACAAAGGCAGCCCAGGTTCAAGGGAAGGGGAAATAGACTCAACCTCTTGATGGGAGAAGCAGTGAAGTCAGTTGGAAAGAAGCCTCGGGAGCTGTTGCGGCCATCATGGCGCATAGTCTCCTGTGGGACGTCAGGGTTCTGCCCCTTGTGTTGAGGTATATGTGGCAGTTGTCCCTTCCATCTTCTAAGAAGGGCCTGGTCATTATTATATTAAGTCAAATTCTTATGGCTCATGCCAACTCAGCTGCTACTAAGCCTCTGAAAGCAGTCTAGTAGCTATTTCTAAGGATGGATTAAAGTACAGAAGAGGGTTTACTTAGGAAGAGGTCTAAATAATATTTTTTTTGCAGATTTAATTTGTTTAATTGAAGTATAGTTAATTTACAGTGCTATGTTGGTTTCAAGTGTACAGCAAAGTGATTCAGTCATGTATATATATGTGTGTGTGTATATATATATATATATACACATATATGTGTATATATATATACACATATTCTTTTTCAGATTCTTTTCCATTATAGGTTATTACAAGATATTGAGTAGAGTTCCCTGTGCTATACAATAGGTCCTTGTTGTTTACCTGTTTTATATATAGTAGACTGTATATGTTAATCCCAAGTTCTAATTTATCACTCCCCTGCCAATAAGATTTTAAAGTGAGTTCTGTTACAAGCTGAATAAGGTTTTTGATAAGTTCAGTTATATGCGAAAAGCTTTTATAAATACTCTTAATTACTTCTTAGACTTTTGGCTAAGATCAAGTATGGTATCTGTTCTTATCAGTTTAGTGTAAATACTCTTAAATATAAAAGCATACACTTACATCCTTAGAACTTTCTAATAAAAGTTTTTAATGATAGCAATCCAGCGAAGGCAGTAGAACATGTATTATCTTCCTCATTTAATATGAGTTTGGGGACACTTGAAGTAGTGAAAAATCATGTCATTAGTTTGTGGCAGAGTTGTATCTGAGTCCCAGGTGTCCTACTTCCCAAGGCTGTGCTCCTTCCATGGCTTCCAACTAGTAGAACTCTGAAGATTCTGGGAAGAGTGGAGGTGTCCCACTCCAGAGGAGTCCCTGTGTAGCTACGGGCACAAATTCATCACGCCCTGAGGAACGCACCATGATTAGTTAAGTTTAACGCTTTGTATATACATTGTCTTTTGTATTGTTAAGTTGTTTCATTCATACTCACTCTATCATTCACAACAGATGGGTGAAGCTATCATTATACTCTTGAGAAAAAGGAAGGTTATAAAAAGAAAAGTGGCTTGCTTTTCATCTCACAGCTACCAAGTGACCCATTCTGAATAAAACTTAAGTCTTCAAATTCCTAGTTGAATATTCTTTCCACAGCAGGATTGGGCTCTAAGTCTGAAAGCACTGAAAATGAACATCATATGAGTGGACATTGAGGTACGCAGGTTCAGTTACCCACAAATGATATGATTTATAAACGTGTAAAGTGCTCTCATTTGTATGACCCTGAGCAGGTTTCCTCCCCGCAACACTGAACGCTGTCATTCACTTTTTCTCCTTTGGATGAGAATTACATTTTTCTCATATGGATGAAGAGGGGGTTGTATCGTAATAATCTCTAAGGTTTCTTCCTGCTCTAGAATGAAATGGTACAATTTGTGTTGCATACTGTTGTTAGTTTGAGAAGACCTGAAGGTTTTTAAAAGAGAGAAATGAACTTTCATATAGAAGACAAGAACTCATCAGGAACAGTTCTAAAGAAAGATGATACAATGATTGTGACATTTTATGAGGTTCTGATTTCATTGTACAAGGTTTTGTGGACAAACATGGACTCTATCTATCCTGTTGGAGCTTATAGTTGAGTAGGGAAGGTAGTCTTTAATCTGATAATTACGTAGACTGTATAGGGAGCAATGGAGATCTGATAATGATTGAAATGCAAAGGATAAGGAGGTAAGTAGGCTTGAGGGGTAGAGGAATAGTCCAGAGAAGTGAGGAGGAATGTTCCAGGTTTGGGAATGACATATTCAAAGGCCCTGTGGTAGATGGGCATGATATGTTTGAACTGAAAGAAGCCCAGCCTCTCTGGAGCACACAGGGGCCAGAGGTGAGAATGTTCCAAAGGGGACGGGGTCAGGGCCATGCATGCATTATAGGCCATATAAAGGATTTTGGTCTTTAGCCTAAAAGCAATGAGAAGCTATTAAAGTGTATCTTCAACAGGGGCAGGACATTTTCAGGTTCAAATTTTTAAAAGATCATTTTAATTGCTGTGTCTGGTCTTGGGTGCTTGAGGTTGGGTTGAGAACAAGAGTGGGTGCATAGTATAGTCCAATTAAGAAACCAATGTAATTGTCTAGGTTAAAGGTGTTGGTATTTTGGGCCAAGGCAGTGGCAGTGCCAAAGATGGGAAGACTTAGACATATATGAGAGCTATCTGGGAGGTAAAAACCACAGTTCAGACTGATAGACTGGGTTGAGGAAGATGAAGGCATCACGGATGAAGCCTTGTTTTCAGGCTGCATGGTGGAAGCTCTCACAGGCACAGGACCTCAGATTTGGAGGGAAGAACCTGAATTCAGTTTTGGGCTTGTTGATTTTGAGGTGTCTTTGGGATGTCCATGTGGATGCAAAGGTCTGGGGTTGGGAATATAGCCCTGGTCTAAGGATATAAATCTGAGAATCCTTGGGGCATGGATGGTAGTTGAAGCCATGGGGATATAAGAACTTGCCTGAGAGACGAGAGAAGAGAGATATTTGGGGAAATGAATCTCAAGGGATTCCAGCCTTCAAAGCCCATGGAGATGAAGTGGCAGTAACCCACAATGGTCACTGAGAAAAGGTAGGGACAGAGGGAAAGCAGTACAGTGTGTGACGTCCTTCTAACTGAGGGGAGTGCTCAATAGCATCTGATGCTATTAATGTCAACCACATGGGGGACCTACAAGATGTCCATCGTATATGGACACGAGGGAGAATGCTTGTGCCCCTAGTAGTAAAGGCAGAAGCTAGAGCAGTGAAGAGTGCATGGGAAGGTAGGTGTGAGACAGGATACGTGGGGCTAGGGGGGTGGTAAAGGAGTGACTTATGTAGTTGTCTTAGTTCAGGCTGCTTTAACAAAAATACTATAGACTGGACGGCTTATACGATAGACCCTCATTTCTCACAGTCTGGAGGCTGGGGAGTCCAAGATCAAGGCGCCAGCAGACCTGGTGTATGGTAAGGCACCTTAGTTTGCAGAGGTCTGCTCATTGTATTATCGTCACAAGAGAGAAACAGGAAGCAAGTTCTCTTCTGTCCCTTCTTATAAGGACAGTAATCTCATCGTGGGTCTGTAGGGGAACAAAGTTTGCCACCCCAAAATGTCTCTTTGGTGTGTGGATTACTTCGAGCTGAAAACAATCAAGGCCCGAAAGATTCTGGAAGAACCTTTGACCTGTGACCTAACTGCCTAAAAAATTTTAGATAGAGGACCTGTTCTAGGAGGGGAGCTATCAGCATAGATAACTATAGTATGAGCTAGGTGTGTAGGCAAGGAGAAACCTGGGAGGTCTGTTAAAATTCCCCTCTGTGTCCCATTGTCTCTGCATGACACAACAAACATTTATTTACCAAACAGTTGCCTTTACATCTCCATGTGAATTGCCTTCCTCCCCTTTGAAGTCCTGAACCACTACCCCAACATCCTCTTTTGTCTTTACCTGAAGGTAGTATTTAAAGTGAGGGTTTTGACTCTCTGACACACATCACAGCAAGATCCTTTTTGACCCACCTCCTGGAGAAAGGGAAATAAAAACAAAAATAAACAAATGGGACCTAATGAAACTTCAAAGCTTTTGCACAGCAAAGGAAACCTTAAACAAGACAAAAAGACAACCCTCAGAATGGGAGAAAATATTTGCAGATGAAGAAGCAACGGACAAAGGATTAATCTCCGAAATTTACAAGCAGCCCATGCAGCTCAATATCAAAAAAACAAACAACCCTAACCAAAAATGGGCAGAAGACCTAAGTAGACATTGCTCCAAAGAAGATATACAGACGGCCATCAAACACATGAAAGGATGCTCATCGCTAATCATTAGAGAAATGCAAATCATAACTACAATGAGATATCATCTCACACCAGTCAGAATGGCCATCATCAAAAAATCTAGAAACAATAAATGCTGGAGAGGGTGTGGAGAAAAGGGAACCCTCTTACACTGTTGGTGGGAATGTAAATTGATACAGCCACTGTGGAGAACAGTATGGAGGTTCCTTAAAAAGCTACAAATAGAACTACCATACGACCCAGCAATCCCACTACTGGGCATATACCTGGAGAAGACCATAATTCAAAAAGAGTCATGTACCACAATGTTCATTGCAGCTCTATTTACAATAGCCAGGACATGGAAGCAACCTAAGTGTCCATCAACAGATGAATGAATAAAGAAGATGTGGCACATATATACAATGGAATATTACTCAGCCGTAAAAAGAAATGAAATTGAGTTATTTGTAGTGAGGTGGATGGACCTAGAGTCTGTCATACAGAGTGAAGTAAGTCAGAAAGAGAAAAACAAATACCGTATGCTAACACATATATATGGAATCTAAAATTTAAAAAAAGAAATCGTTCTGAAGAACCTAGGGGCAGGACAGGAATAAAGACGCAGACGTAGGGAATGGACTTGAGGACATGGCGAGAGGGAAGGGTAAGCTGGGAGGAAGTGAGAGAGTGTCATGGACATATATACACTACCACATGTAAATTAGATAGCTAGTGGGAAGCAGCTGCATAACACAGGGACATCAGCTCCGTGTTTTGTGATCACCTAGAGAGGTGGGATAGCGAGAGTGGGAGGGAGACGCAAGAGGGAGGAGATATGGGGATATATGTATGCATATAGCTGATTCACTTTGTTATACAGCAGAAACTAGCACACCATTGTAAAGCAATTATATTCCAATAAAGATGTTAAAAAAATAAATAAAGTGAGGATTTTGGCCATTTTGGTGAGTTACTCAGTTTCCCTGGGTCTCTCCCCTGTACATTTTATTAAACTTTTGTATGATTTTCTCCTGTTAATCAGTCTTATGTCAATCTACTTCTTAGACCAGCCAGAAGAAACTAAAAGGGTAGAGGAAAACTTCTTCCTCCCCAGTAGGGCTCCACCCTCATGAAATAATCACCTCTCAAAAGCCCCATCTCCAAATTTTATCACGTTGGTCTTTAGTGTTTCAGTATGTTGCAGAAAGGGGGGCCCCTTCTAGGGCCCTAGAGAGCCTAATAGGTGGACCCTCTCGTATCAGATGTATTTTACGTGGAAATACATTTAGAGCATACTATGTAGTTGTTGCCAATATACTGAACTCTTAAATCAGATCCTGTCATACTTCTGCTTGAGACTTCTCAATTATTTTCCATTGCACTTAGAATTGAATCCTCAGTGGGGCCCATGGGATCTGCTCACCTGTTCCCTACCAACCCCCCCCATTATGTCAGGGCACACCTATTTCCTTTCACACCCTCACGTATCCCAAGATCTTTCCCACCCCTAGTCCTTGTGTTGCAGGAAGGGACCCCTTCCAGGGCCCGAGAGTGGGCTCTTGTCTAACACTCGGAAATGAATTGTCCGAGGAGACACACGTGCTGACAGTGCAAGAGACTGTATTGGGAAGGGGCGCCCGGGGGGAGAGCAGGAGGGTAAGGGAACCCAGGAGGACTGCTCTGCCACGTGGCTCGCAGTCTCGGGTTTTATGGGAATGGGGTTAGTTTCTGGGTTATCTCTGCCCAATCATTCTGACTCAGGGTCCTTCCTGGTAGTGCTTGCATCAATCAGCCAAGATGGATTCCAGCGAGGAGGATTCTGGGAGGTTGGGAGGACATATGGACTGGCGTCTCCTCTCTCCTTCTGACCTTTCCTGAATTCTTCCAGTTGGTGGTAGCTTGTTAGTTCCGCGTTCCTTACCAGGACCTCCTGTTGTAAGATGACTCATGCAAGTGGCTACTATCCAGCCTGGCTAGGGTGGGTGGTTTCAATCAGTGGTTCCCCTAACAACAATGTGAATTTGGGGAAGACACAAACATTCAGTCCATAGCAAGTCGTCATCTTATTAGCCCAAATGACTTGGGAAAAGGAAAAATGCCTTTAGGAAAGAAATACGAGAGTTTTTTAGGAAAGTAGGGTGGGGTTTGGTCAGGAACTCCCTCTCAAGATGGCTAAACTGAATACAGTTTGCTAAAGCTAGAGTTTTGGATTGCTTTTTCAGTTTTTTTCTAATCACCAGGAAAAAATGCATCTTATTCACTTCTGAAGCAGATCCTTCTCTTGACAATTGCATTTGGGGCAACACATGACAGCCACATCTGTCTGTCTGACAACCTTGCGGTGATACTTCACAGAAGCTAGGATGTGGGATTTCAAATGAGTAATTTTCCTTTTGTGTAGGTTTCTTTTTCTTTCTTTCTTTCTTTCGTTTTAAAATTGAAGTATAGTTGACTTACAATATTAGTTTTAAGTATACACCATAGTGATTCCAAATTTTTATAGATTATACTCTATTTAAAGTTATTATAAAATATTGTCTATATTCCCTGTGCTGGACAATATATCCTTGTAGCTTGTTTATTTTGTACGTGGTGATTTGTACCTCTTAACCCCCAACCCTATCTTTCCCCTCCTCTCTTCCCTCTCCCCACTGGTAAGTGTAGGTTTATTTATTTATTTATTTATTTACTTTCTTCCTCCAGGCTGATGAGCCCTGAAAACACACTCCTGCAGCCCAGGGAAGAGGAAGGGGTCAAGTACGAGCGCACCTTCATGGCGTCTGAATTCCTGGATTGGCTGGTTCAGGAGGGTGAGGCCACCACAAGGAAAGAGGCGGAACAGCTCTGCCACCGGCTTATGGAGCACAGCATCATACAGCACGGTGAGTGTATGGTCAGCTTTTGCTAAACCCTAAAATCTTGTGCTACAACTACAGGCTTTTATTTCTCAGTCATGGCTCTGTAAGTCAACTGTGCCTCTGCTTGGGCTCCGCTTGGCTTGTCTCCAAACTGGGGGTCACATTCAGCTATGTGTTTCATGCCTTCTCATTCTGGGACTCAGAGTAAAGGAGCATCCACTCTCTGGACTCTATTGTTTTGACAGATGAGGGCAGAAGCTAGAGAAGGCAGGCAGATTCTTGCAGCGTCTCCAAACACTTCTGCTTGCGTGTGATTTAACATTACATCTTCATGTCCAGCTGGCTATAGCAGGTCGTCTGGTCAAGTCTGGATGGGAAGGAGATGGCTCTCGCAAGGTTGGTCGCATTGGGAGAATGAAAATTCGCTGAACCATGGTTCAAGCTGCCACACTGAAGAAGTATCCAGAGGCCTTCAGATTTTCACGTTTCTTTTTAGAGCTGAATCATAATGCAATATAATGTACTGTTCAGGAACTCTATTCGTTATCTGTTGCTACATAAGAAATTACTCTAAAACTTAATGGTATAAAATAGTAATAAATGTTTATGATCTCACATATTTTTGTGGCTCAGGAATTTGGGAGGAGCTTAGTGGGTGGTTTGGCTTGGAGGTCTCTTACGAGGTTGCAGTCAAGACATTGGCTGGGATTACAGTCATCTGACGGCTTGATAGCCTGGAGGATTTGCTTCCACAGTGGCTCACTTCTGTGCCTACCATAGAAGTGCTGGTGCTGGCTGTTGGCCGGAAGCTTCTGTCCATTGCTCTATGGACTTCTTCATAAGGCTGCCTGAGAATTCTCATGACATGGCAGCCTGGCTTCTTGCAGAGGGAGTGATCCAAGAGAATGCAAGACAGAAGCTACAGTGTCTTTTAACTGAGCCTTGGGAGTCACACACTGTTGTTTCTTCAATACGCTCTTGGTTACCAGGTCAGTCCTGTTGAGTATGAGAGAGGACTATGCGTGTGCTAACCAGGAGGCAAGGATCACTGGAGCCATCTCAGTTCTTATGAGGCTGCCTATTGCAAGAACATAGGCTCTGGAATCCCAGCTTCACCAGTGATTAGCTACTTACCTTCTCTCATCTGTAAAATGGGCATACCTGCATAGGTTGGTTGTAGGAGTACAGGTGGTAGATATAAAGCACTTGGCTCAGTGCCTTGCTCTTAATAAGTGCTCAGTCAATTTACTAATACAGCTGCAAGGTGTAGGCTTAGAACAGTGAGGAAAGGGCTGGGAACCAGATAAGCATTTCAGCCTAGGAGTCAATATGAAAGGTAATAACTTGAATCATTCTTACTGTAAACCCTCCTACCTCCACTTCTACACAGGCCTAGAATTTCTATCCCAGTGTTAGGGAGATAATAATGGAATTATTTGAGAAACTTTTGAAATTATTGGGAGCAGTGTTTTACAAACTGCAGATTGCAACCCTTTAGTGGGTTTAGGGAAATAAGTTTAGGGAGTCATTCCCCCAGCGTTAAAAACATTTTTTTTTAGGACAGGGAACTATATTCAGTATCCTGTGATAAACCATAATGGAGAAGAATATGAAAAAAAATGTATAAATAACTGTCACTTTGCTGTACAGCAGAAATTAATACAACATTGTAAATCAACCATACTTCAATAAAAATTTTTTAAAAAATGAACTACTAAGAAAAAAACTTTTTTTCATAGACTAGACTAGACTCTTAGTACTCAAAGTGTGGTCCATGGACCCACAGTGTCACCTGGGAACATGGTAGAAATGCAGAATCTCTGATCCCACTGAATCTGATCTACATTTTTGCATAACCCCGAGTGATTCGAATGCACTTTAAAAGTTTGAGATGCAGTGGATTGGATTTAACTAGAATAGAAAATTTCAGAGCATAGTTTATGTAATAAGGTCAAGGATTGTTTTGCAAAACATTTATTTCAGTTAGATATACACTATATAAACATATGACCATAGTCATGTGTGCACTGATTTGTAACATAAAAATTAGTACTCTGCATTGTGGTCAAATATTTTGAAAAGCCCCTGATCTAGAAGCATTGGTTTGCAAGGCACTCAAGCCACTGTTATTTTGGGGTGTTTTCTCCTAACTGATGTTGCCACAATGGCGCTTACAACTGTTTATTGACAGTCTGATATGTTTCCTGCTGGGCTATTGATTGAGGTTTGGAAGGTGGATAGAATTGTAAAATACCAGTATGGTTCCTGGCCTTAAACAGCTTATAGTCTTGTAGAGATTATAAAACGGATATAGAAGCAATTAGAGAGCAATTGAAGTTGTAGGATATAGTTTATTTATTGGTTATTTATTTTATACCAGTGCCACGCACTGTCCTAGAGATTTTACATATTAACTTATTGAAACCTCTTAAACTCTTTGAGTCAGATATTCTAATTTTTGTTGTTGTTAAATTTATCTTATTGTGGTAAGAACACCTAACGTGAGATCAACTCTCTTAACAAATTTTTTTTAAGTGTACAAAATAGTAACCATTAATTACAGGGCAGGTATTTTTATTATCTCCATTTTACAGATAAGGAAACCAAGGCACCAATAGGTTAAGTAATTTGTATGAGGCCACTCAGGTGGTAGTGTCCAAATGGATATTATCGCTAATAAGTGTGAACTCAGAAGCGGTTGGAGTGACTGGTGCTTTCCACCATGAAAAATGGTGTGTTTGGGTTAGAGTTAACGCTGTCATCTTTGCTCCAGACAGAAAACTTGGTGATACCAAACTCTAGAGAAAACCAGAATTTTATACTACCGTTTACTGACTGATAATGTACATCTCAACTTCACAGAGAAGATAGAGGATGCCACAAATTGTTTCCAAATGATTTCCAAAGAGTGAGTAATTATACCTCAATTACAGTGTAATTATTATTATTTTTTTGGCTGCGTTGGGTCTTCGTTGCTGTGCGGGCTTTCTCTAGTTGCAGCGAGCGGGGGCTACTCTTCGTTGCGCTGCGCGGGCTTCTCATTGCGGTGGCTTCTCTTGTTGCGGAGCACAGGCTCTAGGCACACGGGCTTCAGTGGTTGTGGCACGTGGGCTCTAGAGTGTAGGCTCAGTAGTTGTGACGCACAGGCGTAGTTGCTCCGTGGCATGTGGGATCTTCCCGGACCAGGGCTTGAACCCGTGTCCCCTGCATTGGCAGGCAGATTCTTAACCACTGCGCCGCCAGGGAAGCCCCTACAGTGTAATTTTATAATGCTTTAAACATAAATGCCATAACGTTGTGATGTAAAGGATAAAATAAGGAATTATTGTTAGCAAATCTTATCCACGGAAATTTGTTTTCCATGGTTTTAGGAGGATTGAATATTCTCTATATATACAGAGTCAGAGTTTCCAAGGGAGTTCCAGTTTCCCAGCAACTCATTGCTAGATCACAGATTCTAACTTTGAGTTATGAAAACATGGCCACCACATATGTGTACATTAGAGTTAATGATAAATACCAGCTAGTATCTTAAGCAGAGCTCTGAATTGTCCAGCTAATAATTAATTTCATAAGTTAAACATTAAAGAAAGTCAGCCTCTAGGCTTTGAGCAAAAGGTTGCTGGATAAAAGTGGTTCCCTAGCTTGAAACCAGTAGGCATAAAAATCAAGCCCACTTATGAAATCCTAACCAGCTTCATTTATGAATGGTTAATGGTGCTCTGTAATCAGGACAGAACTTGTTAGCTGAGTAATTAACTTGCATGCAAATGTTTATGTGTATGTATGTATATATATATATATATATATATATATATAATGATATTATTATCATTATTACAGTTTTACAGTGAAGAATTCTTGAATTCAAGCCTTTAAGATATTTTTCCAAGGTTGCATAGCTAAACGGTAGCTACTAGGCATTGTGCCTTAGAAAGGAGTTTCCGTTGGTCCAGGATGTATGTAATCGGGTGTGGTTTGCCGGGCACTGTGAAATGAACATGGTCTTTGGAGGGAAACAGGCAGGATTTACATCCCATCTCCTTCACCTACTGAGTGACATTGTTGACATCTCAACTCTTCCATTCCTGAGGTTTTAAAATTTATTAAATTAAAGTCATATTATATACCTTTGAGAGTTATGTTTGGTTGGTTCGTTGGGTTTTTGGTTTTGCTTTTTGAAATCCTAGGACTACCCACATGTACTAGAAAGACTCAACATATGATTGGACTCGTGGCTAAGATTTTTTAATCTTAAAAAGACACAGAGAAGGATCAGCAAGAGAAAAAGACACATTGGGTGTTGTCTGGAGAAATCCAGGTGCAGGATTCCTCTGTTCTCCCTTCCAGGGCCGGGCAGAACTGGTTCCTTCTTCCAGCAGGGACATGCAGTAACACGTGTACAATATCTCTGCCCAGGTAAACCCACTTGAAACTCAGAGGGCAAGATTTTTATTGGGGGCTGCTCATAGAGGTATACTCTGCCTGCCAGACAGCCACAGTATACTCCGTGCCTTCCAGCCACAGTATACACACGGTATACTCCGTGCCTTCCAGACTCTCAGAAGGAAAGCACGTATTCTCCATTAATTGCAGTGTTTGTGCAAACAATCTGGGCAGGCTGGTGCAGCAGAATTCAGTGTCGCAGGTAAAGCAAAGTTGCCTTATCAGACGGTAACTCAGAGAACCTTTCAAAAGCCAAGTTCCCAGAAGCTAGCCACGGGCCAGCCCCACAAGCAGGCTCTTCTGTTTCAAGGCTGCTATGGTAACTCTTTCCTGCCCAGAGCTGCTGTGAGGATTAAACGATAAAGGTGGGCAAAAGCTTTTAGCAGAGTCTACCTCTTATGGCCCTCAAATGCCAGCTATTGTACTTGATCTGATCAATTCTAAATAACAGTTAAAATGTACAGAGTCCCTGCTATATGCCAGACACTGTTCTAATCACTCTACATTTACTCCTTTAAATAACTCTATGAGTTAGGTACCATAATAATTCTCATTCTTAAAATGAGGTTAAGTAACTTGCTGAAGACAAGAGCTAGTAAATGGTAGATTCAAGATTCACATCAAGGCAATCTGGCTCTTAATCAGTAAAGAAGATTGGATGCTAATTATAAGCTTCCCTAGACTAGGAAAAAAATTCTCAACTTTTATTGCATCAGCTCACACAGCCTGTCAGATATTGCAACTATAATCATTGTTAGCTCATGAAATATTACAAGATTCCTTTTTCGCAATGACTGAGTACCTTGAGATTTTTGTGTGACCTTTGCCAACGCGATGAACACATTTCTTTACTCACGTAAATATCTCCCTCAACTGCTGAGCTGCTCTCCAGCTATCTTTTCCTTAAATGGAGGGTAACAGACAGCAGAGTCACGTGGGTAAATTGCTCACAGCTGCAGCAGCTGACCCTGGATAATCAGGCTACCGCTGCTGTGTCCAGGCGTATAATTTCCTCTTTTAAAGATTTAGTCAGAGCATTTTAACAATTTCAACACTTCATCAAGCCCTCTTTCTTTTTTTTTTGTTTTTGAAAAATATAATTATATAAATTTTGCAACACACAAAGCAGTTTTCCATGTATTATATTTTTAATCCTCCCAGCTGCTCGAGGGTAGTTTTGATGATCCCATTCTCCAGTGGAAGACAGTAGCTGAGACATTCTCCCTGGTAGCCACGAAGAGAGAATTTGGGATCTTCTGCAAAGGAAGTTAGATGCCCGATCCAGACAGGAATTAACCCCATCTTCTCAGTAATTAAGAGCACTTGACAGAGTTCGGCCCAGCCTGGAATAGTGTAGCCAAAGAAGAAGAGAGGGAGGGAAGGAAGGATGGGAGGAAGGAAGAACAAAGGCACTGATGATTGAGGAGTTTGCAACTTGCCCAAGACCATATGATATTACAGAAAAAAGTTATTCTGACACTTGTTAAAATGGTAAGGAAGACTTTAAGACTAGTGCAATAGGAGTATTGTAGCAAGGGAGGGAGATGGGGCTCAACTCCAAGAACAGCAAGGACAAGTGGGGATTTATAGCCATGGAACAGGGTGAGGGGGTCAATGGATGGAAATTTATTAATGGGAGACACCAAGGGCAGGGGGATTTTGAGGCCAGGGACTTAGACGTCAAAGATGGAGGATGAGGAACTTGATAAAATAATAAGAGTGATCAGATATCACGATTTGGGGGATCCTGACTTAGCAGGATTCTTTGCTAAGGCTGGGCTGGGTAGGTCAAATCTGGCTGAGTCACATGCCTACCTCCTGACCCTGGATGTGCAGGGCCCTTTGACTGACAGACTCGCCAAGTCAGGGAGGGGCATTCTTCCACCAAAAAAAATTTTATTTTGAAAGTTCTGTTACCACAGGATAGGGGCCAATGTCAAGGCCTAGTAGAAATGAGGGCTCAGGGACTTCCCTGGTGGTCCAGTGGTTAAGAATCTGCCTTCCAGTGCAGGGAACTTGGGTTCCACCCTGGTCGGGGAACTAAGATCCCACATGCCGAGGGGCAACTAGCCTGTGCTCTGCAACTACTGAGCCCGCGCACTCTAGAGCCCCAGCACCACAACTGGAGAGAAGCCTACACACCTCAAGGAAGAGCCCGCGCACTGCAACGAAAGATCCCATGTGCCGTAACTAAGACCCAAGCAGCCAAATAAATAAATAAAAATATTTTTTAAAAGAAATGGAAATGAGGGCTCAGAGAAACCTGACTAAAGTCTGGAAAGGAGAGAGTCTTTGTCAATGGCACCCTACCCTTGCTTACCTGCCCTTTCTTCTTCCCTATCAAGACTATCCTCTCCTGCTTTTGCTTTTGGTAACTCCTTGTCACCAACAAAATGAAGATTTTTCCATTACAGGTGGTACCCAGTATCTTAGTGTTTCTTTACCCTTAGCTGGAATATAAGTGCTTTGAAGACAGATAATCTGTTTTCTGGGAACTTCCTTGTGGTCCATTGGTGAGGACTCCATGCTTCAATGGCAGGGGGCACTGGTACCATCCCTGGTTTGGGATCTAGATCCTGCATGCTGCTCTGTGCGTGCAGCCAAAAAAAAAAAAAAAGGATTTGTTTTCTTGTCTCTGTATCCCCCATGGCTTAGCACTTATATATTAGCTATTCAGTAAAAAATGTGTAGAACGAATGAACGACAGTAGTGACCACTTTTTGAGGATTTGCCATTTGCCAGGCATACCGTTGGGTGTTTACACCAGCTAGAGTTCTTTGAACATAAGCAGCCTCAATCATCATTTGCTTCAAATATATGGCAGAGTGAACTGATAGTTAAAGCCCTGGAAAGCCAAGCTGCCTGGAGAAGAACTGGAGCAGCTCTTGGGGATCCAGCTGCGAGGAACTAGTGATGAAGGGCAATCCCTCTCAGACACCTACAGCTAAGAAACCAGTGCTAGCTATTTTCTGCCTATGCTGGCCCTCTCTCCGGAGACTAAACTCTAGAGAACAACTCTGATTGGCTGAGTCTGGGTCACATGCCCACCTCTTGCCCCCTGGATAGGCAGGGCCCTTTGACTGACAGACTAACCAAGTGGTGGTGGGTCATTGTTCCACCCAAAGAAAAAAAAATTTTTTTCTTGAAAGTTCTGTTACCACAAAGCAGGCTGGGCAGGCGAAAGCAACAGACAAGCTGTCCTTTACTGCTATCAGTTCATTTAATCCTCCCCCCAAATCAATTCACTTGATATTATTTTCCCTGTTGCTTTAGATGACAATATTTAAGCATTTGCCATGAGCCTAATCATTCTCGGCTCCTAAATTTTATACTCTGAATAGAAGAAAATACAGATTGGGTAGGATAGTTCCATAATCTGCTTTCAATAATTAATATTTCAAGTGTCATCTTTATCAGCAGCTGTTATCTACTGTAACTTTTTCCTTTCTCGATTTAAAATTTCTTGGAATTTTCCTACTGTGCCCTCTGATAGGCTTTGGCTCTGTTTTACTTTTTATTATAGCTGAATCCAAAGCAGGAAGAAAAACGGACACAGCCAGCCTGCTGTCACAATGCAAACAGAAGGAAACAGGTTTCCTTGGTAAAGTCACGGGCTAATACTTTGGCACACAATATAGTATTGGTTTTGTTGAAGGACAACAGGTCTGTAGCTACACAAAGGCTTGACTTTGAGAAGGTATGAAAGGAGTGAGATATGCCTCTTCTTACGTAATCTTCCAAAAGAAGGGTGTTATGTGCAAAGAATAGAGGTCTTTTGTGAACAGTGTCATAACCGTAAATATTTCTTTCCTCAGTTGACATCAGTATAGCTTTTGTCAGGTGTCCAGAAACTGATCCTCTAGATACAGACTGTGGCTCTGTAGCCTGGGCCCCTACCGACTCCTGCCTTGCTTCTGACAGCTTGTGGGCCGGTGGCCGCTGCAGTACGTGGTCTTCAGTTTGCCCAAATGTGACCTTGTTAAAGCGGCACAAGGAAGCCTTAAAACACATGCACACAATCTCTGTGCAGTTGAAGTTTATGAAAGTATGCAGTCTCCTGGCCTTACATGGTAATTTAAGGACTCAGCTGGGTTTCGGTGGTCATTTTTGGAGGGACCTGGAGGCTGGGGTCTCAAGTTTATTAAAAGAACAATATGTCAGGATCTCCTGGGTGGAATGGACAGTTCAGACTGCTGATTCTAATGTGCCCCTTCCTTCTCCTCCTGGTCAAGAAGCACGGTGGTGTTCACTCCTGGTTACTGATGGACATGAGCTTGACCACAGCCCTCAAGGGGAGATTGGGGGTGGGGGGGGAGCAAAAAGTTAAGAGGTTCTCCTTTAAGGACAAACTGCCTCCATTCTCTTTTTTCTAGCTCTGACCCTGTGTCAATCTTGAGAGAGCCCCTTTCTCAGCTGGGAGGCTGGGAGTTTGGGCAGGGATTCCTGTGTGGGACCCAGGCTCTCCTTGAGCAGTTATGACGATTATTCTCACGGCCGTTTCATCTTTGCCACACTGAGGTCTCTCTTAGTTCTTCCTCTAGAAAATCTCTCACCTGCCACTTAGGGCTCTCAATTCTTAGCCACTCACTTTAACTCAGTTTTTCTTAGCTGATAACGTTTGTCTCAGGCAGTGTGACTGGGTTGTCTTTTGTGTTCTGGCCTGTAGTCCTTTGGAGACGCTCCTTCTTTCTAGCTGCCTCCGCCCTGCTCCCTCCTCCCCCCTTCTGCCAGAAATGGATCAACAAGCTGAAGTCCGTTGATACCATGGAGTGATTATCAGGTATAAAACTGACCATATGTAAAACTACAGTGAGGTATCACCTCACACTGGTCAGAATGGCCATCACCAAAAAGTCTACAAATAAATGCTGGAGGGGGTGTGGAGAAAAGGGAACCTTCCTACACTGTTGGTGGGAATGTAAATTGGTGCAGCCACTATGGAGAACAGTATGGAGGTTCCTTAAAAAACTAAAAATAGAGTTAGCATGTGATCCAGCAATCCCACTCCTGAGCATATACCCAGAAAAGAGGAAAACTGTAATTTGAAAAGATACATGCACACTGATGTTCATAGCAGCACTATTTACAGTAGCCAGGACATGGAAGCAACCTAAGTGTCCACTGACAGATGAATGGATAAAGAAGATGTGGTACACACACACACACACACACACACACACACACACAGACACACACACACAGACACACACACTGGAATATTAGTCATAAAAAAGGATGGAATATTGCCATTTACAGCAACATAGTTGGACCCAGAGATTATCATACTAAGCGAAGGAAGTCAGAGAAAAACAAAAATTATGTGATATCACTTATATGTGGAATCTAAAAAACAATACAAATGAAATTCTTTACAGAAAAGAAACAGACTCACAAATATAGAGAACAGACTTGTGGTTACCAAAGAGGGAAGAGGTAGGGAGGGTAAAGGATAAATTAGGAGTGTGGGATTAACAGATACACACCAATATAAATATATAAAATAGATAAGCAATAAAGATTTTCTGTATAGCACAGAAAACTATATCTTGTAATAACCTATAATGGAAAAGAATCTGAAAAAAAATGTGTAACTGAATCACTTTGCTGTACACCTGAAACTAACACAATGTTGTAAATCAACTGTACTTCAAGTAAAAAGCAAAACAGGACTTCCCTGGTGGCACAGTGTTAAGAATCTGCCTGCCAATGCTGGGGACACAGGTTTGATCCCTGGTCCTGGAAGATCCCACTTGCCATGGAGCAGCTAAGCCCGTGAGCCACAACTACTGAAGCCCGTGCGCCTAGAGCCTGTGCTCCGCAGCAAGAGAAGCCACAGCAATGAGAAACACTCGCACCTCAACAAAGAGTAGCCCCTGCTCACCGCAACTAGAGGAAGCCTGCGTGCAGCAACGAAGACCCAATGCAGCCAAAAATGTAAATAAATAAATTTTAAAAATTTTTAAATGAATTAAAAAATTGTAAAAAAAAAAAAAACTGACCATATGTAAACTCTGATCAATGTGACTATAGAACAGTATTAAGTTAAAATTTAAGAAGGGATTACACACACACACACACACACACACACACATCCTTATTTCAGTTGGAAAAATACTTTTATTAATATCATAAGCAATTTTAATCTAAAATGGAGAGTAATCTTTTTGTAAAATTGCTTATATATATTATTTTTAACCTGACATAACATTTTAAAGACTCTAACATTTTATCTAGCTTTATTCTGAAAAGGTCCCCTTCACTTTCTTTCTCTCTGTCCCAGTAATGACATTTGACCCAACAAGGAGCCCAGCCCCTCTCCTCTCTCCTTTCCACCCGAGGAAAGCCTGCATATCAGAGTCTATATTCCTTCCATTTTATTTTAGCCACTCCCTTAGCTGTGGCCTAGGTTTCAGTCTGATTGGAAATGACCAAAGCCACCAGGCCAAAGAAGGGGGTCTGGGTATTGGTTTTGGCCACTGGCAAAACCACTCCTGTCTCTCTGAAGTCCTCTTCCACAGTTGCTGGGAACTTAACCTCAAGCAAGGATTCCTGTCAAGTGGGAACATAATGTACTTCCTCATCAAAATGAAGGAAATAGGATAGGGAGATAGTGTGTGTGGGGGGGAAGCAGACAGCAATACCAACAACTTTTGACCACTTGGCTGTCAAGAGCTCAGGATAAGAATTACCTTCTAGGACAAATGGCTCTCAAAGTGCTACACTTAAAGGGATGAACTTGTTTGTTAGCTGATCTCTTCCTATGAGGTACCAGCCTCTAGACTGATCCTATTTTCCATGGAAATAGGATAAAAGCCACAAATGCAATCCATATATGTAATTTTAAATTTTCTAGTAGCCGCAGTGAAAGTAAAATAGAACAGATGAAATTAACCTTAATAATATATATTTAACTCATCATCTCCAAAATGTTATTTCAAAATATAATCGATATGGAAAATAGCGATCAGCTCTTTTATGTTCCTTTTTTTCATATTCAATCTTCCAAATCCAGTGTGTATTTTACACTTATAGCTCGTTGCCACATTTCTGGTGCTTGTCAGCCATTCTGAAGAGCAAAGCTCTAGACCTTTGAGCAAAGCACAGAGTATGGTGGTATCCCAGTGAGTGTGTATTCCACTTTTCAGCCCCTTAGCTCAGAGATCTTTGTTGAGATCTTTGTTCCCCGACAGCTGAAATGCCTATAAGTTTGTGTTGAGGAAGCACCTTGGTATCTCTATTTTGCTGTACCAGTTTGGACACCCAAGTAAACCTGGGTGCCAGCCACACAAGTTTCTGGAATGGCAACAATTCTTCTCTCTCTCTCTCTCTTTTTTACTTTTTTTCCTATTTTTTGCTGTGCGGCATGTGGGATCTTAGTTCCCCGACCAGGGATTGAACCCGTGCCTCCTGCAGTGGAAGTGAGGTGTCTTAACCACTGGACTGCCAGGGAAGTCCCTCTTCTCTCTTCTTTAGCTCAGTGATTTCACAGTCATGTTTTCTTTTTTCTCTGATTTTTTAAATATTTCCTTTGACTAAATATTTTTAATATTTCCACAAGTCAGAAATTGTTGACTGAGATCATTTGGACTGGATCTGAACTCAGCAGTTCTCTTTTTTTTTGCGGTACTCGGGCCTCTCACTGTTGTGGCCTCTCCCGTTGCGGAGCACAGGCTCCGGACACGCAGGGTCAGCGGCCATGGCTCATGGGCCCAGCCGCTACGGGGCATGTGGGATCTTCCCAGACTGGGGCACGAACCCATGTCCCCTGCATCGGCAGGTGGACTCTCAACCACTGCACCACCAGGGAAGCCCCAGCAGTTCTCTTTTTGCTCAGAATGGGCTTATCCAGTATACGAACCCAAATTCAGGAGCACTTTCTTAAATTCCTAGTCTTTGTCATGGGATCCTTTCGATTTTTGCTGACAGCAGAACAATATTATTTATTCATGGTACACGGGCATCATTGCAGCCCTGTCTTCCAGAGAGCTGTGGCTTCCCATATATTTATTAATTTCACTTGCTTTGGTTAAAAGAAGTTATTGTAATTTATTTTCCACAGATGGAAACACTGAGACCCAGGGACTGTCCATAACCACTTCTGTCACCAGGGAATCAGAGCCGAGTTGCTGGAAGGCATATCTTCTGCCTGTAAGACTTTCTGTCTAATCGCTCTTGGCTTCCGAGTAAAGCATAGCTTGTTACAAGGTGTGGGCTGCAGATAAACAGAAAGTGTTTGTTTTCTAAGCCTTTGATTTCTGTGTCCAGACCTGAGTTTGGAACAATAACAGAATTGTGTTTTGCTACAAATAAGAGAAAATGTAGTAATGCCTGCTTGAACAGAAAGGTTCCTCTTTATTTAGGAAGAGTCACCTTTCCCAGAGATTTCTACTGACATTACATGGGCCAGATCTGTGTCAACATGGACTCGTTCGCCGGATGGCAATCAGTGAATCTAATGCTGTTAGCCGGGCACACTGCTGCCCTGTACAAATAATAAAGGAGGAAGAAAGGGAAAATGGGTTTTGGACAAGCAGCTAGTATTGTCAGCCACGAGGACAAGTGTCTTTTTCATTAAGTAACTAAGTGACCTTCCCTCTGAAACATGGGCTTCCAAGGAACAGTTTGTTTCCTCTGTCCTCAGCCTGAGCTCCTGGTAGCTCTAAGCTAGATTTAAAGCTGGTGGATGTACAAGTGTTAATGTCTTAGTTTTGACCTAGTTTTGTCTTAGTTTATATCATGGTTATATTAACGTCAGGGGGTGCTGGGTGAAGGATATATGGGAACTGTCTGTACGGTCTTTACAGCTTTTTTTTTTATAAATCTAAAATTATTTTAAAACAAAGTTTACTGGGAAAAAAAGTAGGTGAGATATTTCCTATTTTCCTTTTTTGTTTAAGATGAGTACAAGTATAAATAATATAGAAATATATGGAGACTTATTTTTTTAAAAGCTACTAAATCTCACCACTGACATCCTCCTTTTCTGAACGTCTGCATCTTCCTCCTTCAAGGGTCCTAGTCTCTCCGGTCTCATATGGAATACCTGATAAATTACTGTACGCTAAAGCATGCAAAGGTAACCTTTCTGGGAATGGTAAGCAGATGTCATCTGGGAATAAGGCTTTGGTGGGCTTTCATAGCTAGTGGTTTTGAGTAGGATTTATTCTGATACCTCCAGCATCACATTGGATGTCCTTCTCTACGTTGCTGGCCGTGCTGAATTTATCTGGTTTAGGTAGGATGCCTTCTTTTCCCACAGACCACCTAGAGTTGCTGCCAGAAGCTTTGCTTACATAGGTGAAGTCTGAAAAGGATTAGAAAGGTATCCTTTGGGCACTGACACCTGGGTGGGCCCTCAATTGGAAGCCCACACATGGCTAACATTAATTGAATGCTTCTACGTACCAGAAACTCTAATAAGCCTTTTACCTATGTTGTTTCATTACCTCTTCAACTCATTTTACGGATGAATAAAATTGAAGTTCAGGGGCGTTAAGTAACTTAGTAAAGAGTGAAGCCAGTGTTCAACCCAAGACCATCTGTAGGCAGAGGGGTGTTTACCATGCTGTCTCTTTGTCCTTTTAATAAGCAATTCCAAGGTAATCAACATTTTACCCTGGTGAAGAATTTTGTAGAAAACATGCCCAGCCAAGTTGTCTTCTGTTACCTGGCGACAGGAATAAATGAGGAAAAAGCAGACTGCTTTCTGGTGTTTGTAAGCTCATTGCCTCCTCATTTGGCATTATTATGGGATGGGAGACAGTCTAGGGAGGAGATTAAGGGATGGGGTTTCAGAGTTAATCTGTCAATGCTTCTGTCTTGGATCTTCCAGTTAATGACTATGGGACCTTGGGCAAGTTGACCTTGTGTAATCTCATCTGTAAAATACAAATAATTACAATAGCTCTCTCTGCTGCTTTGAGAACTGAATGATATAATCATGCCATGTGTACCACTTAGTAAATGTTAGCTGATTGCTACTCTTATTATTGTTATCATCAATATATCCTCATCATCAGATGCCTTGGTGGGTAGAGATTAATATACGTTTAATGGCCTCATCCATTGCTGGTCTTAATATCTTATACATACTCTATGCTGAATATATACTTTTAAAAATAAATCAACACTGAAGGCCCTTGGATTTATGCCAACAATTCCAAAGGCTCTAGAACAGAGTTACAGATTTCTTTCATTGAATTACGCATATGAAGGATTTCATTTGCCAGACAAAGTAAATTTGTTTTCAGACCTCTCTGCACTTACAATATGAATTAGTCTCTGAAAAACAACCTCATTTTTGAAAAACATACTCTTTGTTCTGAATTTTATCACTAACAACATGAGGTTCTAGGCTTTGGAATGCACCCAGCTGTTATTTAAAGATGCATAGAGAAGAATAAAATATAATTTGACCTTGCATCTGTTTATTACCTTTACTTTTCTCGCAGTAAGACACAGAAGCAGCAGAAACCCGTACAATTACAATGTCATGTTTTGATTTTCATCTTTTCTGCAATCTTACTGAAGTTACTTGGATCCTTTTTCCTCTTTTCCATCTCCTTTCCTCCCTTCAGCCAATTAAATAAGTGTAATTGGGTTCTAACTTTGTGTATATGAAGTGTTTTGTTTTAGTAATATCAATTCATAGAACTTTATGCCCTAAAATCAATTTTCTGCTCTCATATCCTCTTCTTAATATTGTCAGTACTCAGGAAGTAATTATTTTAGTTCTCTGACTGACTGTTGGTATTGCCTTTTGAAGAGTTTTGTATCCCAGGCACCTAACTGTCCTTGTGTGGCATAATTGCCTAACCTCGAATCAAGGACTTGTGCTGCTTTGGAAAACAGAGCTCTTTCAACTCCTGCATCCCTTTAGGATGGTTTGAGATGGGTAGTTATGGCTTTAAGTACAGTTTAGATTTTCTTGAAAGAATAGCTTTCATCTTCTGTTGTAATTAATGCTCAATTCATATTTTCCAACAGACACATGATTTAAAAAGCATAATATTTATGTATTTTAGTTCTGACAATTTTTAAAATATGCAGCGTACTAAGTGACATAAAATGCTTGGACACTGTAGGACTGTGATCTAGCAGGAGCAGGGAGGCAAAAGAGTGCAGATCCATACTTGGACGTGTGAAACAACTGAAAGCTTTTGTTGGCAGGGAAGGTGCAGCAGTTTCATAGGCAGAATTTATTTGCCTTTTATTAACGCAAATGTCTGAGGACTAGATCTGCCACCTCTTAATCCTTAAAGTTTGTCAGTCCTCTTAAGCAATGTCTGTAGGTGCTAATGTCCTTTCAGGAGGAGCTATAAGGGTCAGTAGGATATAAAAAAGAAAACAAGAGGAAATGGAGCCAGTGGTAGGATGGAGTGACATCCTTAATGGCCCAGAAAGATCCTTCACCCACCATCGCACGCTGGGTGAAGTGGTGAGCCATGCCCACCTTTGCTGCTGTGCGATGTTCTGATGATAACGATGTTAATCACAGCCAGGGAGGGCCTTCTGCCTGGAAGGTGACCTTGAAGACGTTTTAGCTTTGACACCAACTTGCAGGACTAGTCACAGCCCCCCCAGCCTCATCCTTTGCTGGTCTTTTTTCTTCCCCATTATAATAGTCATTATCCTTATTCCCCTGTCTAAGCCCTCTTTTGACTCTTCTAAATTCTAAAACTTTTTAAAAGTTCTGATGAAGTGCTATTCAGGGGACAGTTGATGTACACACATTCTTTCCCCCTCCCCCTTCCTCACCACCACCTTCTTACTTTCTTATCACACTGCTGGATTCAGTTACTTATTTCATGATGTCTGTTGTGTTATGTCATCTGCCAGCAAACACTTCAAGGATGGATGAAGGTATATGATCTTCCTCTCTCCAGCTAGATAAGTAGCCTAAAATGTCTTATATTCAACAGAACTTATAGGGCTTAAGATGATAAGTTTTTATATTCATCTTTAGAACAAATGTGTGAATGGAATAGAAGCCAATTCTCCTTCTTTCAGATAATCAGCTTTTAAAAATTCCTTTCTTTGCTAACTCATCCTAATAATTTATAAGAGAAAAAATGTAGCCACATTATCCACCAAAAGAATATATCTGAACTGTGTCACTTTATGATTTTGGTAGACTCCATGACGTTCCCCTCATGCTTTCTGAAAAGTGAAGGCAGACTTCCCTGGTGGCGCAGTAGTTAGGAATCTGCTTGCCAATGCAGGGGACACGGGTTTGAGCCCTGGTCCGGGAAGATCCCACATGCTGTGGAGCAACTAAGCCCGTGCGCCACAACTACTGAGCCTGCACTCTAGGGCCCGTGAGCCACAACTACTGCGCCCGCATGCTGCAACTACTGAAGCGCCTAGAGCCCGTGCTCCGCAACAAGAGAAGCCACCGCAATGAGAAGCCCACGCACCGCAACGAAGAGTAGCCCCTGCTCGCCACAACTAGAGAAAGCCCGTGTGCAGCAACGAAGACCCAATGCAGCCAAAACTAAATACATAAATTAATTTTTTTAAAAAAGTGAAGGCATACAGTGAATAGGGATCTGTTTTCTTTTACCAAATATGAACATTGGGAGTTTAGTGCTTCTAAAGCCCCCATTTCCCTAAGCAATAAGATTGTCTTATATTTACATTGCTTCAGCTTTCTGGCTGTTTCTGCTTTTCCTCTTGTTTTATGTCTCACTTAATACTAAGCCAAGCCAAGCCCCTGGAGAATTCCACCAATAAAAAGAGAATGCTTGGAAAGTCCCAGAAATTATAAATTGGATGAGTAAGAAGTTGTCAGCTTTCAATTACAGCTGTGATAAAAGCACAACTAGAACAGTAGATACTGAGTTGAATATTGTCTCTCCTTACTTCCTCCTGCTTAGAGATTAATCTTCTCCGGGAGCAATTCAGTCAACTATTCCTCTATTGCTAGGCATCAACTTTGGTTCCAAATTTGTATAGCTGCAAACAATGGTGATGTGCCCATTAAAAAATATATATATATTCTCAAGGAGCAAAGAATGAAATCTGTTAAATTATATATATCACAACATTTACTCTAATATATAGGTCCTGTATAGCATTGGGATCTAAGAAATGAAGACTTGGAATGACCTCAAGATTTAGAGACTCCAGTCACTGTTCTCCTCCTTGATTTTTCTTTCCTTCTCTTTACTTCTTTCCCCTTAGCTCTTAGGGTATTTCTTCTGTGTTTAACAAAGAGCAACTTGCTTATGTAGCAAATGATTTTTGCATTTCATTTGGAGAGTGTCGTGTTAAAGTGTAGAAAGAATCAATGCATCTCTCTCTCTGGAATATAAACTGTATGCCCTTTAGCCATTTTTATTTCTTGAGACTCTACATATGTAATTTATGGCGAAACAAAAGAAATCTTTGGCTTCCTTAAACTAATTCTTAAAACTTCCTGTGTCTTAATTCACTCCTTTATTTCTCGCTTTTCTTTGACTTCTGAGATTTAATTATTTTCCAGTGGGATACTTGCCAAGCTTGAACTGGACATCTGGTTAAGATTTCATATTTTTCTCAAGTGAGAGATGACAGAACTGCTCGTGGGAGCTGGGCAAAGTGTTCTTAAAAGAAGGGCAGAAAAGACAGAAGAAATGGGTTCTGTGCAAGAACTTAAGTGACCAAAAGCTAAAGGCAATCTTTAGGAATCTGAGAAGAACACTTAAAACACTATATGTCAGATACCATTTCAAATCTCTTATGTAAATTATCCCATTTCTTCTTCACAGCAAAACTATGCAAAAAATTTGAGGCTTAAATTTAGTAAGTTGCCCTAATCACTCAGTTCATAAAGGTGGCAGAACTGGGAGCAAAACCGAGCTTTTCTGACTCTAGAACCTTTGCTTGTCATTGCATGATACTGTTTTCTAAAAGTTATTTAGCATTAAGAGAGTTTTCAGAAAAATCCCAACTTAACTGCCTTCTTCTCATGTGAAACAATGTCTCTTTTAGAAGACTTTGGTATTGATGAGCTTGAAAGGATGAGCAGACGAGGTGTCATATTCCAATCAGCATGCTAGGATAGATGGCTGGGATCCTGCGTGTCACTTACTAGGTACTCGGTTGAATAAATGAATGATGTCACGTGTGACTGATTGATGCTGTTATATGGCTGTCTACCTGCACTCTTAGCTTTTGTAGCTACGATTATCTTTGTTATACCTAGGGCTACACTCACAAACGAAGCAAATGTATGAAACTCTGTTCATGTTATTAAACTTTTAATGAGAGGGTAAAAAATAAAGAATCCTTTTAAAAGTCAAATAATTCATTGAAAACAATGCAAGTAACACATGCAATTGTCACTTCTCTCTTCTGAGAGAAGAATTTGACTCCATCTGTGCCAGACACACAGCTGGAGGATGAACACATGGAGACCTTCATGTGGCTGCTCCCGAGGCCCTAACATCCAAATAAGTCCTTGAAAATTGAAGTGGGGCGTTAAATGTAGCGTCTCACAAAATTGAATTCCCATAAGTCACATGGCAGTATATCACCAGCAAATGATGGTCACAGTAAAGACAACAACAGTCGTTGTAAAATAACAAAAGTGCAATTTTTTTAATTGAATGTTCTTATTTAGTTATTTTTCATGTATATTTATTTATTTTTGCCTGTGTTGGGTCTTCATTGCTGCGTGCGGGCTTTCTCTAGCTGCACTGAGCAGGGGCTACTCTTCGTCGTGGTGCACGGGCTTCTCATTGTCGTGGCTTCTCTTGTTGCGGAGCACGGGCTCTAGGCCTGCGGGCTTCAGTAGTTGTGGCACACGGGCTCAGTAGTTGTGGCTCACAAGCTCCAGAGCGCAGGCTTCAGTAGTTGTGGCACGCGGGCTCAGTAGTTGTGGCTTGCGGGCTCTAGAGCGCAGGCTCACTAGTTGTGGTGCAGGGGCTTAGTTGTTCTGCAGCATGTGGGATCTTCCCAGGCCAGGGCTCGAACCTGTGTCCCCTGCACTGGCAGGTGGATTCTTAACCACTGCGCCACCAGGGAAGCCCCAAAAGTGCAATTTATTGCCTTCTTACAATCTGCTTGACATTATGCTTTACATGGATAGTCTGCTATCTCATCCAGTCCTGGTTTTCCCTGATTTGGTCATGTTTAGTCATGTACACTACTGGAAAGAGAATGTGATGAGTAAAGCCTATTTAAACTTAGTCCTTGTATCTTATCTTAGATAGTATGTTTACCCTTTAAGATAGAGGTGGTACCATGCTGGGGAGGTGGGGAATGGGGGTGAATTAATCTCTGACTCAGTAGTCAAAGCCTGAGGAGGTTAACTTAGTAGTCAAATTTCCACTTCAATTAAAAATATTTTTAAAGTACTTTTATCTGTTATGGAATTTGTTTAGATTCAAATGCTTTTCTGGATTTATTTATACCAAAGCCAATGTTTTGTGTAATTCACTGTACAAAGACAAAACAATAGGTGTTAATAAGGCTATATACAGTACCATGTATTTTCAGGTTATAATTTAAGATACTGTTGCCAAAGTCACCTTGAGGATTTAAAAAATCATCCTAAACTCAGAACAGGTTGCCAGAAATAAATAACTTATCTATAAAATTGTATTATAGCATTTTTAAAATTTTATTTATATTTCATTTATTTATTTATTTTGGCTGCATTGGGTCTTCGTTGCTGCGCGGGCTTCTCATTGCAGTGGCTTCTCTTGTTGCAGAGCACGGGCTCTAGGGGGCACCGCCTTCAGTAGTTGTGACTCACAGGCTCTAGAGCTCAGGCTCAGTAGTTGTGGTGCATGGGCTTAGTTCCTCTGTGGCATGTGGGATCTTCCTGGACCAGGGATCGAACCCATGTCCCCTCCATTGGCAGGTGGATTCTTAACCACTGCACCACCAGGGAAGTCCCGTATTATAGTATTATTGAATGTAGTAATGTGCTAAATTTATGTAAAAACTTGACTATTGAAAGAACTACTATTTGTAGATATCATATCAAAGTGTAATTGGCTTATCTTTTGGTTCAAGGTGCATTTAGTATCTCCTGAATGCAAGAATGTATTATTTACTGAGAACATGCAGAATTATCACTGAATTAGATGTGTTTGTCTTTGTGGCCGACATCATTCATTTAGCTGAAGTGAATAGTTTATCACCATTTAAAGATCGTGAAACACCTATATGAATCATTAAGTTAAATTTTAGCAGGGTGTACTCTCTTGATAGGGACCCACATTTCTGAGACTCTGATATTCATGTAACCAGAAGAGTTATTCATTAGCAAATGTGGATGATAAATACAGTCGCAACCCTAGATTGCATTTGCTGGTGTTGACCTAGAAGCGATGTGATTCTGTTTGTGAAATACCCGAGGAGGCTGTTGAACCAGTAAACATTATTGATAAAAGGGTTAATGTGATTCTTAATACATTGTATTAGATTATTTTCCCAGTGGTTTATAGAATTTTTGAATTTCACAGTCCAAAAAAAAATTTTTGCCAAGAATGAATACTTAAAAAAAAGAACTTCTGTTTTTACCATAATTTCATAAAACACTGGGCAAGAAAAATACCTGGCATATAGTCATCCTGACTCAATAAACGTTAGTTGAATAAATGGGCGGGTGAATGAACAACAAAAAAGTTGTGATGATATAATTTTAGAATAAATGAAAGCCTTTAAATGGAATATACTTATTTTTAGGAAAAACTAAATCCATTGTCCTTAATGTTGCAATTTCCCCATGGCCCAACACACTCTTCATGACATACCATGAGCCCACAGGTTGACTGGTTGCTACATAACTAGCCACTAGGTAGTTCAAAGTTAGCTGTATTCTGGATGTGCTTCATATCCCTTTGTCTACCCACCATGGACAATTCACTTCTAGCCATTTACAGAGCACCTACTCTGACCCAAACATGTAGTAGTCTAGGGTTTGAGGATGCCACAATGATTAAGACACAGCCCAGGCTCTCAAGCAGAGTGACTTAGTTGGGGAAAGAGATGTGCTCCCCCAAGCAAATAAACCCATATTACGCTACAGTGTGGTGTCACAAAAAGACTGCCGATCGCTAGGTGTATGGGTGACAGAAAGAAAATAAAAAATGTACTCTGTGATGAACATGGAAGTTGAGTGTTGGAGAAGGTGACATTTTACTATAACTTTAGAGTCTTTTCCAATCTCTTGTGGCCTGTGTTTCTAAGTAAACATGTTGCTTTTGGATCAGAAGCCAAAGTTGTGTGGCCTTGGGGAAGTTACTGAAGTAACTTCAGTCTCAATTCTTGCACTGTAAATCACTTACAGAGTGATTGTGAGGACAGTATTGTATAATATTTGTAAAGTTAGTACAGTGGCATATAGCAAGTAAGCTACTAGCATAGCTAGTAGAGCCTGTTTGAACAGCAAAAATAGTCTGTATGATACTATATACCATAACATCTTACAGAAAAAACCTGAATGAACTTTTTTGGCCAACCCAATATAATGGTAGATACATCTGACAAAATCTGTGGAATGTTCAACATCAAGGTGAACCCTAATGTAAACTATGGACTCTGGATAATAATGATGTATTAGTGTACATTCATCAATTGTAACATCTGTTCCTTTCTCGATAATTGATGGTAGAGCAAAGTTGTGTGTTGGGGGGCAGAGAGTATATGAGAACTCTGCACTTTCTGCTCAGTTTTGCTGTGAACCTAAAACTGCTTTAAAAAATAAATCTCTTTTTTTTAAAGACGATCCAATTAAAAAATAGACAAAGGATTTGGATAGACAGTTCTCCAAAGAAGATAGGCACATAGACAATAAGCGCGTAAAAATATGTTCAACGTTATAAGCCATCATGGAAATGCAAGTCAAAATCACAATAAGATACCACTACACAGCCATTAGGACAAGTGTAACAAAAAAGATAGAGAATAACAAGGGTTGCTAAGGATGTGGAACAATTAGGACCCCCTACTCTGTTGGTGGGAATGTAAAATGGGGCATCCTCTTTGGAGAAGAACCTGGCATACAGTATAGGGTTACCATGTGATCCTGCCATTCTACTCCTAGTTGTAAACCTAAGAGAAATGAATACATATGTCCACACAAAAATTTGTATATGAATGTTAATAACATTATTCATTATAACCAGGAAGTGAAAACAACTCAAGTGTCCATCAACTGATGCATGGATAAACAAAATACAGTATGTCCATACAATGGAATATTATTTGGCAGTAAAAAGCAGTGAAGTACCGATACATGGCATTACGTGGATAAACCTTGTAAACATTATGCCAAGTGAAAGAAACAAGTCACAGTGGCCCATATCTTATATGACTCTATTTATATGAAATGCCCAACATAGACAAATCTACAGAGACAGAAAGTTGATCAGTGCTTGCCTAGGGGTTGCCTCGGGGTTATGGGCAGATTGGAAGTGATAGCTAAGGAGTGTAGGGTTTCTTTTGGGAGTGATGGACATGTTTTAAAATTGATTGTGATGATGGGATGCACAACTCTGTGAATATATTATAGACTAGAATATATATAGAACTATGCACATTAAGTGGGTGAATTATACTATAATAGGACCACTCCTTTCTGAGACTGACCATATGCCCAGTGGTTAATAGCCAAATGATTATTTGGGCATTAACATTATGTAGCATCTTATATTGGCAATGTGGGTTTACAGTGTTAAGCTCTATTTTTTGTTTTCGTTTTTAATTAATTTATTTTTTTTTGTCTGTGTCGGGTCTTAGTTGCGGCATGCGGGGTCTTCGTTGAGGTGCATGGCCTTCTTTCTAGTTGTGGCCCGCGGGCTCCAGGGCACGTGGGCTCTGTATCTGTGGCACACGGACTTAGTTGCCCGCGGTATGTGGGGTCTTAGTTCCCTGACCAGGGATGGAACCCGTGCCCCCTGCATTGGAAGGTGGATTCTTTACCACTGGACCACCAGGGAAGTCCCTGTTAAGACTCTGTCGTTCCTAGTCTCCCAGTCCATTTATAAGATTTGTTGTTGTTGTTGTTTGTTTCCTTTTTATTAACATACATATACTTAACCTACAATGAAATATACATATCTTAAATGTTTAGTTTGATGCATTTTGACAATGTATATATTCATGTAAAAACAAGATATAGAACATTTTCATCACCCCAGAAAGTTTCCTCCTACTCCTTTCCAGTCAGTCCTCTCCCCTTCCCCTTTCTGATTTCTATCATTATAAGTGAATTTCCTCTATTCTTGAACCTCATGTAAATTAAGTCACTCAGTGTATGTTTTTTGTGTCTGGCTTTTCTCACTCAACTTAATGCTTTTGATATTAATCCACGTTGTTTTATGTGTCAGCAGCTCATTCCTTTTTATTGTCAAGTAGTGTTTCACTGTATCTACAATTTACTTATCCATTCTCCTGTTGATGGACAGGTTGTCCCCAGTTTTTGGCTATTGTGAATAAGACTGCAATGAACATTTTGGGCGATATATGTTTTCATTTGTTGTGGGTGGATCCCTAAGAATTGTGGGGACATAGGGTAGATATGTGTATAACTTTATAAGATCTGTCAGACTATTCTCCAACCGGGTTTTACCATTTATATTCCTGCCTGCAAAATGAGAGTTCCAGTTGCTCCATATCCTCACCGACATTTGATGCTGTCATTCTTTTTATTTTAGTGATTCTAGTGGGTGTGAAGTGGCATCTCATTGTGATTTTAATTTGCATTTCCATATTAACTAATGAGGTTGAGCTTCTCACGTGCTCATTATATATATATTTTTGTAAAATCTATTCAATTGTTTTCAATTTTGGGGGGTTGGGACTTCAGCATGACGCTGGCCAGTTTGCAGGGTTCCTGGTTACTTCCCAGAGACAAAATGACCTAGGAACATGGCTTTTGGAGCTTGATGTCATGCCTGTCTCACAACTCCACGATTAGAACTCAAAATATAAACTTGCGAATAGACCACAGTAGCTCCCCGAGATATAAATGGTAATGTAGAATTGGATGTAAATTTAGCCTGGTAGCCATACATTAGCAGTTTTATGTAACATTACTTCAGTTCTTTATGAGAACCTAAAGAAGCCCAGGAATTGTTTTTCAGAGAGGCAGTTGAGAGTAATAATTTGGAACTTGAACTCTGGAGTCAGATACTGTAGTTATATTTCTACCTCTGCCATTTACTGTGTCTTCTCTGGGTCTTACTCATATCTCTGGGCTTCAGTTTCTTCATCAAAAAATAAGGAAGAAAGTAACAGTAACTATACCCAAGGCTGTTGTTAAAATTAAAGGAATTAATACAAATGAAGCATTTAAAATAATGCTGAATTCATAGAATATGCTGTATGAAGGTTAGCTATTGTTATTATTGATTTTGAGTTGATGGCCTGGCGTGATTAGGTGCTCAAAAGTGTAGATTTTCCTTGGCAAGTAACCAGCCTTTATCTGGATAGCCATTCATTCATTTAGCATCAATCTTAAACAGCTGCATAAAGTTTGATTCCATTTCTATAAAATTATCTAAGTGGTAACATTGCAGAGGTGGAGAACATACTAATGGTTGCCAGACATTAAGGATTTGGAGTGGGAGGCTATCAGGGGTTAGCATGAGGGAGTCCCTTTGTCATGATGGAACAGTCCTGTGCTTTGAGTGTGGTGGTGGTTACAGAGATCAGTACATGTGATAAAATTGCCTAAAAATACACACACACACACACACAAATGAGTGCACGTAAAAACTGGTGAAATCTGAATAAAGTCTATAGATTGTACTAATGTCAATGTCTTTGTCTGATATTGTACTTTAGTTATTTCTGTAGGATGAAACCACTGGGGGAATCTGGGTGAAGAGTACACGGGGACTCTCTACTATTTCTTGTTGCTGTTGATTTTTTCAGCAGCTTTGGTGAGATATAGTTCACATACCATACCATTCACTCATATTAAATCATACCATTCATTGGTTTTTAGTATATTCACAGATATATGCAATCATCACCATGGTCAATTTTAGACCATTTTTATCACCTCAAAAAGGAATCTCACACTTCAGTTAACATCCCCAACCCCCTAGATCCCCTCCAGCCCCTGGCAACCACCCAGTCTACTCTGTGTCTGTACATTTCCTTGTTCTGGATATTTCATATGAATGGAATCATATACTATGTGGTCTCTATATTATTTTGCAACTCTCCATGAGTCTATAATTATCACAAGATAAAAAGTTTAAAAATGAATGGCCGTGCTGCTCTGGGACAAGCAGTGTGCTGGGCCCAGTGGACACATGACTAAATGAAGCCACGATCATTGCCCCAAAGAGCCTAGAGGTTAGTGGGAAAGACAGAGAAGTTGAGGGACAATGAGAGCGTGTGTGACAAGTGCTCAGATGGAGGTAAAGTAGGAGCCTGCACAATACCAGGAGGAGTATAGCTTAGATTGGGGTGAGATCAGGCAGAGTTCCCCCAGAGGAATTGGTTAGCAGATTTTTAAAATGCATGACATGTGGAAAGAATCTGGGACCATGTGTGGACTGCAAGCTCCTGGGACATCTGTAGAACTAAACCCTTTCTCAAGACTTTTCCTCCTGTTGGCTGGAGTCTCCTGGCTACAGTGCTTAGTGGCCAGGCAGCCCTCATGTACTGTTTCTTCTCCCCAGTGTCCAACAAGCACCCGTTTGTGGACAGCAATCTTCTCTACCAGTTCAGAATGAACTTCCGGCGGAGGCGAAGACTGATGGAGCTGCTCAATGAAAAATCCCCCTCCTCCCAGGAAACTCATGACAGCCCCTTCTGCCTGAGGAAGCAGAGCCATGACAATCGGAAATCTACCAGTTTTATGTCAGGTATGTCAGTTCCCTTGTTTGTTTGATCATATAGATCTGTCTTTTGAGAAATAGCATAGTTGTAACTCACCTTTGTGAAATTCTGTTCTCCAGCAAATTTGTATTTATTGATAACCAAAATTTTATTTATTTATTTATTACTCCCCCCAAAAGAAACCATACACACATACAACCAGATTGTTCCTGTGCAGCCAACATACATGCTAAGAAGTCTGTTTTATAACACTATGTATTTGAATTATAGAAGACCACTCAAGCTCTCACTCCTACCTTATTTACTTTTCATTTACAAACAATCCTTACATATCGTTAATTATCCAGTTTTCTAAGTCACAGCATTGAGAAGCTATATATTTTAAGGATGAATGAAGTCTTCTTAGGGCATATACAACTAAAAGGCAACCGATTATCATTCCATCACACAGAACAAATTAAAACTGTGAAAGGTAGACACGGGTGCTCAGAAGGCACAGCCTGGGACATTATATGTTAGGTCAGTCTGTCCCATATTGACAACTAACCTGGACAGAAATGATGACTGATGTTCGCAAAGATAACCCCATTTAAACAAAATATAAAATAATCCCATTCACCCGGAAAAGGTTAACTTGATGTGTCATTCTGTGTAAGTGGGTGAGGTGCTTAACAGGATGTCTTCAACTCCTCTGAAAACTTGACATTGACTTGAGAAACTGATTGGCCTAAGGTTTGGAAGTTATGGCCTTCACCCGAAACCCAGAGCAAAATGAAAATGTGTCTTGGTTATGAATAGGAGCAGACCGTGAGAACACTTACAACTAGATGTATTGAGAACGTTCTGTGCCCTTGGCACAGACCCAAGCTTAGTTGCGTACATTTTCTCGTTTAATTCTATTACTCTTCGAGGAAAGACTTTTCTTATCTCCATTTTACAGATGAAGAAACTGAGGCATGGAGAAGTTGAGTGGCTTACCCAAGGTCACATAGCTAGAAAGTGATGGACAGGGCTGGGTCTTGCACCAGTTCTGTCTTATCCCAGTGCTTATATTATACCGGCTCCTACCCAACCTTCTACATCCCAGGTTCCTCAGACACAGCTGGGATGGAGCAGAGAAGGAGCCAATAGCCACTCCAGGAAAGTAAACACTAGCCAAGGGTCAGGAGCCTAGGCCTGTGCTTAGATGCGCACCAGCTGTGTGTCCCTAAGGCTGCCGTCTCCTGCAGATGCAGAGGAACCGTTCACGTCTTCGCTGGTACTGAGGTTTGCCTGTTTTTCAGTGGGCCCCGTAGACGTGAACAAGTGATGATGATGAGAAGGATACAGTAACCATGGTCACCATAAAAGCCAGCCTTGATTTTATGCTTCCCATGTGCCGGGCACTGAGCAGAGCACTCTCCATGGTTTCTTTCATTGGATCATATGCCTTAAGGGCTCTCTTTCCCTCGTTGAGAGCCAGCCAACTCCATAGTGGAGAGAACGAGATCATATCACTGAAGCTGCTGCCTCACATACACCTTCAAAGCCTGAAGTTGTGCTCTGTGTTTTAATCTCCTTCTGTGGCTCTGGGTGATTAAAGATTTAATCTTCAACCAGGAGGCACTTATCATCACTGTTAACTCATTAAGCGTCTCGCCAGCACTTAATTTACATCCTCTCAGGGATGCTTAGTGTGGACTCGGTAGTTCTTAAAATAATATTTTATGTAACTGAGTACTTTTAAATATATAATCCACTCCTTGCACCAGTCCCATGAGATGGCATTCTGCCCACTTTACAGTTGGGGAAACTGTACGTTTAGAAAACCGGAGGGAATGGCCCCAGGCTGTGCTATTCGTCGGGCAGAGCTGCCACTCAAACCCTTGCTTTTCCGACGCCAAGGCCAGAGTGCTTTATCCCGGCACACGTGACCTGCCTCACTGTACCTGGCAGCTGAAAGCCGGCGTGCATGCTCTGGGGAGCCGAGACCATCACCGTCGGTGACTCTGTGTGTTCCCGGCCCACAGTCAGCCCCAGCAAGGAGGTCAAGATCGTGTCTGCCATGCGGAGAAGCAGCATGAGCAGCTGCGGCAGCAGCGGCTACTTCAGCGGCAGCCCCCCCGCCAGCGGCAGCCCCCCCGTGCTCTGCAACCCCAAGTCTGGTGAGTGGCTGACAAGCGGCCCCGTCTCTGACCGTGACTGTGGGGGACCTGGGCCTGTGTGCAGGCGGGGCTCCCCGGGAAGCGGATTCTCAGGCAGAGGGAGACTAGCGTGGGAGCATCTTGTTACATTGTGCTCTTGGGGGACAGCACCCCTTGGATGCAAGGGAAGGACGTGGGTTTGGGCCGAGGGAGAATTGGGCTGCAGTGCAGTCCCCGTGAAGGCTGCGGCTCACCCCAGGTGGAGCTCTGGAGTTGGGATGGTCTTTGAGAGTTGTCCCGATTTGGGGTGAGGTGGCCAGGCTTTTATACCCTCACCTTGATCAGTCATTGGATGTTGGCTGCCCCTGGGAGGAAGGCGTGACCTGGGGAAAGCGGCTGTCTTTGGAGAGAGAGTTCCAAGGACAGTTGAGAACACTGGCTGTCTGAGGGCTGTCTGCTGTTAGCAGTCCCAGCACTGGGAGGAAACACTCAGTCCTGAAGGAAGGTTTGAGCAGCAAACAGCAGGGGAGATAGCGCTGTCCCAGACTGCAACTGATGCAAAGATCTGTTGGGTCTCTGCACCCCTAAGGAAGAAGCTTGGATCTCTGCAAACCTAGCCATCCCTGCAGTGGACTGTTGGTGCCTTGTGGTTTCAAACTCTACTCACCAACCTCCATGGCTTTTACATTCCAGAAAAAAAACCTAGGCACAAAGATTGTTAATGAACTTGTACTTAGATCTAATCAGTTCTTCAAGCCCCACAGGAACCTGTAACCCATCGATACCACCACCTTCTCACTGTGCTCACCCACCTCCTTTCCAGGATTAGCTTGCCTGGTCCATCGTGATAACCATGGCCGTGAAAACACCTTCCACTCCATTTGTTTAGTGCCCTGTCTACCCTCAGTTCCATGTATCACCTTCAGGGAAGGCACTTTGTTCCTTTGTTCATGCCGTTTCCTTATTACCAGATGTTGGGGATACAAAGATGAGAGGTCATGACCCCATCCCTCAGTGAGCACATCATCTCTTTGAGGAAAAAAAAATGCACTCATGAGAATAAGGACAAATAGATGTTGTTGAAGGGCTTTGAGAGAAAATAGTCATCTAATGCTGTTGTCTAGGTATTTTTCTTCATCTAACTTTTTCTTTTCTTCTTTTTTTGCTGTCTTCTGGAGGGTTAGCTCTAAGAATAAAGTTGTAACCTGCAAGTAAATGAAGAAATTTGCTTCCACACTGTCTCTGGCTGGAAAATCTTCCAGAACCCATATATTACCAGGTTTTTCAATTAATAGAGCACTGCTGATAAGGTAGAATGAGAAGAACTATATTGTTTGAAATAGCATGTTTGAAGCCCTGGTAGAAATCTGATACGTCCAAGTTAGAATCAGAAGCGTTCAATTTCAGGAAAGGGTTAATTGTGCTAAAGCCATTTTACATGTTTTTGATTGCTTACCAGAGTAGAAGGAGGAACAAAGTGTTAATTGCTTAAATTACACATTCATCTTCCCTGAGGTAGGTTTGCATTGTTTCCTCTTTCTCCTTAGCCCTCCACTCAAAGGGAAAATATTACTGATATGCAGACAGAAAAGAAAGGTCAGGTTGCCTTTTTTGGGTCTCTAAGGACCAAAGCTGTCAGGACTTCATTGTGGTTCATAAGTCCTACCTCTTACCTGTATTCTGACAAGCTTCTCTTTCACTCTAAGAGGGTTCCCAAGATGCAGGGAGCTCATCTGTGATTTTTTTTCTCTCAAGCAGGTAAGCAGGCTTCACAGTAAGGCATTTAAAATTAATCATTAGATATCCATCAGGATATATTTTTTAACACTGTATATAAATGCCCTAATTCAGATAAAGAAAGTGCTACAGAAAGTAACATGATCAGTATCATTGTGATGAGTAAATAAGTTCCCAAGGATATGAAAAGAGTAAGCTAGAAATAATTCCCTAGGTTTCAAAGTTTCTACATTTTTTAACATAAGAGAGAAAGTGTATTAAATGATCAGTATTGTTGCCAAATATTACAATATAGTGTGATTCAAAACCACAATGAGATATTACCTCATCCCTGTCAGAATGGCCATCGTCAAAAAGAACACATATAACAAATGCTGGAGAGGGTGTGGAGAAAAGGGAGCCCTCTTGCACCGTTGACAGGAATGTAAATTGGTGTAGCCACTATGGGAAACAGTACGGAGGTTCCTTAAAAAAGAATTAAAAGTAGAACTACCATGTGATCCAGCAATTTCACTTCTGAGTATTTATCGAAAGGAAATGAAAACACTAATTTGAAAAGCTCTCTGTACCCCATGTTTATTGCAGCATTATTTATAATAGCCAAGACATGGAAACAACCTAAGTGCCCATCAATGGTTGAATGGATAAAGGAAATGTGGTACTTTTTTTGTATGTATATAAATACACACACACACACACACACACACACATACATATACACACGTACACAACGGAGTATTATTCAGCTATAAAAATGAAGGAAATCCTGCCATTTGCAACAAAATGAATGAACCTTGAGGGCATTGTGCTAAGTGAAGTAAGTCAGGCAAAGAACAACAAATGTCATATGATCTCACTTGTATGTGGAATCTAACAAAAAACTCATATATACAGAGAACAAATTGGTGACTGGCAGAGGGGGGTTGGTCGGTGGGCGGGGATTGGTGGTTGGGTGGACCAGATGGGTGAAAGGGGTCAAAAGGTACAAATTTCCAGTTTATAGGTAAGTCCTGGGGAATGTAATGTACAGCAAGGTGACTATGGTTAATGATACTGGGTTGTGTATTTGAAAGTTGCTAAGAGAGTAGATCTTAAAAGCTCTCATTTCAAGAAAAAGAAAAGTTTGTAGCCATGTGAGGTGATGATGTCAACTGGAGTAGTTGATCATTTCATAATATATGCACCATTATGTTGTAACCTGAAACTAATATAATGTTATATGTCAATTATATCTCAATAAAAATAGGGAAAAAGTGTAATAAAAATAAATGGTCGATATTGTCAAATATCACAAGTACAGTGTGATTCCTACATCCACGTTCATAAACCCCAGAGGGGCTTGTGTGGGTAGGGGCCTGGAGGCAGTTGAGTGACAGGGAATAAAAAGGTCAGAATCCTCAACCATGGACCCCTTCTCTTTGCATTGGCAGGCGGACTCTCAACCACTGCGCCACCAGGGAAGCCCGAGTTTAAATCTTAATTCTACTTCCTGTTGACTCTGAGGCCTTGGACACAAGCTATTTAACTTTTCTCAGATTCTGTTTCCTCCCGAATAGAATAGCGATAAGGATGAAATGAACCCATTAGTTCTTGTGATGATTAAATAATAGAATATATTTAAAGCGCCTAACATAGTACCTAGCACATGTTAATTATGCAGAAGAGTTCCCCAGTGTTACGATTCAAGGCAAAAGGCTGTGCGTACCCGCAATCTGGGGTATTAATAAGGAAATCCGTGAGGCTTTGGTGAATGGGGCGTGTATGGTATGATGGGGGAGGGGTTTGTATGGAGTGGAAACGGTTATCAGACGGCCAGAGTCAGAATTCCTTTTTTTTTTTTTAACATCTTTAAGGATTTCTCGTAATTTTGACATGTTGAATGCACATCAAGGTCTAAGAGAAAGAAATTCAGGAACTAGAAAACGTGGTCTTTTCCTTTATAGAAAAATGTCAAGCCACTGCTTACCCCACCCCTGGCACTCTTGCTTCCCCTCCCCCTGCTCCCGTCTCTGCTTTCTGTAGCTCTGTAAGTTAGGTTTAGGGTTATTTATGTTTGCTAATATTTTCTGCCTCTGTGCGGCTAGAATATAAACTGGGAGGCAGGGATCTTTGCCACTTTTGGTCACTGATGTCACACATGAGGCATTAAGTAAATATCTGCTGAATGAAAGAACAGAGGGCTCAGAAGGGTCTGTACCTTGACACTGTGTCTGTCTTACAGTGTTAAAAAGACCCGTCACTTCTGAGGAACTCCTGACTCCCGGGGCTCCGTATGCGAGGAAGACATTCACGGTAGGCTCATCATTTGGTTTTTCTCCCGTGCTGCTCGTTTGTCTGGGCCATGTCAACATGGCAGTGTGTCCATATGTAGCTTAGGGACGGAATTGAAAAGCTTCTCCCAATTTCCCTTTTGTTTTGAGCATGATTATAATAGTAGACTTCCTTGACCTTTAGGCACTAAAATGCATTAGGACTTGATATAATTCATTATTAATACAGCATTTAAAATTCCTTTTGATGTGTCCTTAAAAAAAGATTTCCATTATGTACTTATTCTAATATATTGACAGATTCAAAGGCAGATGGTAGAACAAATAATGCTAATGATCCCTTCTGCATTATAGTTAATTCTAAAAATTATTTAAGACATGAGGGAAGTCTTAAGATAGAGAAAACGATGGCATAGATTGTTCTACCATAAGGAATGACGTTTTTGACAACGTTATCGTGCCTTGAGTTATACAAGCACCTGATTTGGGCGCACTGCATAACTGTGATCACCTCCTGACCACCTGCCCTTTCTTGGAGGTCCTTCAGCCTTCCTTCTACTCCTAGGGTCCCACTGGTATTCTTTTCTTTTCTTTTTTTTTGGCCGCACCCTGAGGCATGTGGAACTTCCCTGACTGGGGATCGGACCCATGCCTCCTGCAGTGGAAGTACGGCGTCTCAACCGCTGGACCACTAGGGAAGTCCCCCACTGGTCTTCTTCAGACAGAATCCACGTTCTCTGCTTGACATCACCTCACCCACTTCCTGTCGACTTGACTCTGTCTCTTTGTCTCCTCACATCTACATTGACGTCTTCTTTAAAATACTGGTCATCTTTCCTGTAGTCTTCTAATTTTTGTTTTAATACCTCAGGGTGGGGAAAAAGCTTTCCACACTCATTTGTGCTAGGAACATTTGTCGAGGACTACTTCACGTTCTGAGCACTAAGGAATTAAAACAGGATGGGTCCAGTCCTAGCCAGTCAATATGAAAAAAGCACTGGTAATATGTCTGTATCAGGGAAAAGGTAAACTGGACATTTGGAAGTGCAATTAGGTATAATGAACTAAGAGCAGCAAAGCCTAAAGCCAATGAGGTACCTAATAAAGAACTTCTCAGACAAGCAAAAACTAATAAGAGTTCAGCGACACTAAAACCTGCCCTAAAAGTCTTTTTGAGAATGGTCACAAAAATTTCAGTTGCTTCCCTACTTTTCCTCAGTCTCCAGCATTCAAGAGACGTTGGATTGTATTTTTTAGCTGTATTTCTTTTTGGTTTTAAATATCAATGCCAGCATTGCTAGTAATTGACTGTGAATGGCTGTCGTCTCTATTTCAGTTGGGGTATGTATTAGAGACGTGTCTGGGAGCTGCCCAGAGAATGTAACTGGCAATTCTAATTATGATTCTATAAGGAAAGTCACCCTCCAGTTTCAAACAACTTTTGGACCAGAGTGAACTGGTCAACTGGAAGTGAACTGGACCAAAGTGAACTTTATGTACTTTTTCACTGTCTTTTCTTGGTACAGAAAATTGGGTTTCAAGAGAGCCAAGACTCTTCATGGTTTCCCCCATTAGTAATTTAAATGGTTACTTTAAACTTCAATGATTGTAAAGCAAATATACTCCAATAAAAAAAAAAAGTTCAGTGACGTATCAAGAGCATCAGGAAAGAATCCTTTGGATGCAGGGGAAGAGAAACTGGATCCGGAGGGAAATTTCAACCATATTTTTAAGATCTTCAGACTTCTCATTTGAGTCTGATATTCAACGGCATAGCAGCCTAAGAAAGAGGCCATCTGCCAGTTATTGATTGAGTAGTGACCTCACAGAAGAAGCTTCTTTCTGCCAAACAGGTGTTTCATGACCATGTTTTCCACACAGAGATATAAGCCTGTGTTTGTGATAGAAGAGTCCCGTTCCCCTGACAGGGTAGAGATGAAGTGGAGAAGAGGTATCTCATGGCATGCCTTTAGTCTTGGCTTTTCTCTGTCTTGGAAGGGCGGGCACACTGCCAGGGACCGTCTGCTGATGGCTAATTGTGGTTTTCCTCTCTAGATTGTTGGTGACGCAGTAGGCTGGGGCTTTGTGGTGCGAGGCAGTAAGCCATGCCACATCCAGGCCGTGGATCCCAGTGGCCCAGCAGCCGCTGCAGGAATGAAGGTACCTCCAGTACAGCAGTGTCTAAATACTTCACGCTTTATTTCATTGTTTGGTGCCATCTGTACTTTCTCTCCCTGTGTGTTTTGGTCCCATTTTTGTCATTTCCTTTTCGCTTTCTGAATGGGGGTGAAATGAAGCCAAGAGCGTACGAGGTAGCAGCTAAAAGGATAAGTTTTTCTGTCGCTTGGACTATTGCCTTCTTGGTCTCCAAACCTCCCTCGGTATTTTACATTTCTCTCCTGAACCAATACTGAATTTGAAAAAAAGTTTCTTTTTGCTTAAATCTTATACAGTAATTCTACTGCTTTTGTTCAAAGTATATACTTGTGGCGTTTAAGCAGCCAAGACACAAGAAACAGTAAATAGTGAGAAAAAGAGAACAAAAGTCGTGGAGTTTGGAAGAGGAGATCTGGATTCTTTTATTGGTTTTTACTACTTACTAGCTCTTTGAACAAGTTCTGTAACATCTCAGAGCCTGTTTCCTCCTCTCTGAAATGATAATCATATTTCATTCTGCTGTTTTATGGATTAAATATGTCGAAACACTTGATAAAGTACAAAGAACTACACAAACATCAAGAAACTGAGTGAATTGTGTAAGATTTTTGAAAATAATTTTTACACATTTTTAGTATTAAAGTAATGAATATAGAGTCAAGAAAATTTGGAAAATACACACAGGCAGAAAAAAAATGGTAACTGCCTATAATCTTTCCTAGCTTAGAGATAACCACTCTTTACATTTTTAAGCAGCTCTTTTGAAGTATAATTGACATACATTGAAGTGTATCACTGTTAACATTTTGATTTATATTCTTCCAGACTTCTATGTATGTGTGTGTGTATATATATATATATATATATACACACATACATACATACACATATAAGTATATATATACACATTGTTTTTATTTGTAAAGAAATATGGTATAAGAGGATATTGAGAGCACTGGTTTTCTGCTTCAAAACACCTTTATCTAGCACAGTTTTGTTCTGTCATCTGTAAAATATTTCACAGAGGGTATTTATCTCTTGATTGTCTGGGACCATGGGGGGATGCAGGAGACTTGAAAGCCACAGATTATTCCCCCCTTTATTTCTTCAATACTTTCACCCTCTCCCCTCAGTCCTTTTCCTAGAGCAGTAAACCAGTGAAGCAATGGTATGGTTTGGATCTCCACAGCTCTGGTTTCCAGCACTTACCTTCTGGCAATGGTTTACCTACTAGAAAAGAGAGGTGGGCAGCTGAGACCAGCTCAAGGGAGCACAGAGCAGAGATTATGGCCAGTCCAGGTAACCGATGCTGGTAGGATTCAGGATAGACTCTGCCCCCTGATTTGAACACCTCCTTCACACAGGGAGGCACAGGCTTCCTGTGTCTTGTGCTCTGGGTAGGTTACAGAAGCCTCATTGGCTAAGTCCATCTGTATTAGAGGCCCTTCCTACATCCTCAGTATTGCAGTGGGCACAGCCCCAAAGAAACCCAGAGCAGGAAAGTTGGCCAGGAGCATTTGTATCTGCGCCGAATTTTTCATTTTCTAATGGAACTCTTGGCTGTGGGAAGAGTTTTATACTTTATTCCCACAGTAAAGTACCTCAGTATAAATTATTTCTGGCAGCGTGCTTTGGTTGTGAGCGTGCACTCACTCGCATGGGGCTTGAAGCATACTTCCTTTGGGGAAAACAATGGATTTACATTGCAGCTAAAGAGGTTGTTTTGCTTAGCCAGGTGTCTTTCATTGATTCTAGTCCATCTTTATTGATTAACATGCATAACTGTTCTAGACATTGTCAGTTGATTTCTTAATTAACTTCTGAATGTACATACCCTGATAGATGGGTAACCTGATACACTTTTGTCAATTTCAGAAGCTAACACTTCATATGCTTTATATTCTTAGTTTCTCAGGGGGTTGTACAATGGTTTTCATATGTTATAGGGCAGTACAACATTCAGTAGAACAGCGTTTCCAAAATTGTATTATACAGCTCTCTGGTCCAGCAAAATATCCTGTCCTGAGGTTCTGTGATCAAAACAGTTTTCAACTGCTGCACAGTTTATTCCCCTCTTGGAAATCTACAAAAAGCACATTAGCATACTAAAAATGCTGGGAAATCCATCTGGGGGGAAAAAAAAATCTGTTTAAATTATCTAACACAACATTTATCACTGAAATGAAATCTTAAAATATAGCCCTGTTCTAAAAACCTGCTTTTGATGAAATTCTGTATTAGAATGACTGTATTGAGATATTTTTGAATTGTACTATTGGTTGAATGAAAATGACAGGGAATAACATTCTCTTCCATGTAATCTACTTGTGTATGTTCATTTAAATCCATTACCTTGTTATGGAAAACACTGAATGAATTATTTCGTATATTTACCATATGTATTTGTTATAGAATAACTTATATAAAAAGCCCTTTGTATAACCCAGGGGTCCCCAACCCCCGGGCCGCAGACCGGTACTGGTCTGTGGCCTCTTAGGAACCGGGCCACACGGCAGGAGGTGAGCGGCGGGGTGAGTACGCAAAGCTTCATCTAACGCTCCTCGCCGCTCCCCATCGCTAGTGTTAACACCCCCGCCCTGGTCCAGGGAAAAATTGTCTTCCACAAAACAAGTCCCTGGTGCCAAGAAGGTCTGGGACCGCTGGTATAACCCAATCCTGGAAGATTGTTACCACCAACCTGTCACATCGCTGCTGCTCTTGAACTGCAGGGCAGCGTGTCTGGTTGTGTGGAGCTCAGCTGGGGGGAAGGGGGTGCACAGCGGGGGTGACCGTACAAGAGCCTGTCCTGGGGAAGGATCTGGTGACCTGGGCAGTGACCAACCTGCTTGGTCTGGGTGGTAGAAATTGCCCATCTGGTCAGAAGCCTCCTTTTAGCACCTCTGACTGGCAAGAGCTGACCCAGGACAGTGAAAAGTGTGCCACTTTGCCTTCCATGGCAGTGTCTACACAGAAGACCAGGCTCATGTCTCAGGTCTCAGCCCTCGTTTTCTCCTACTTTCCAATGTAGACAAAGCTTTACATCTGGGCCTTTGTGACCTTTCCATCCAACGGAATTTTTCTACTTTTACTGTGGCTGCTTAATTTCACTGCTTTCCTTGCCAAAACAGAAATCGTTTTGTAACTAGTTTCTGTATGTTGCCCATTTCTCGCTTTTTAAAAAAATTTTTGAATTCTATTTTTTTAATTAATTAATTTATATATATATGTTTCTTTCTGCAGTAGGCGGGCCCCTCACTGCCGTGGCCTCTCCCACTGCGGAGCACAGGCTCTGGATGCGCAAGCTCAGCGGCCATGGCTCACGGGCCCAGCCGCTCCGCGGCATGTGGGATCTTCCCAGACCGGGGCATGAACCCGCGTCCCCTGCATTGGCAGGCGGACTCTCAACCACTGTGCCACCAGGGAAGCCCCTATTTTATTTACTTTTTTATACAGCAGGTTCTTATTAGTTATCCATTTTATACATATTAGTGTATATATGTCAATCCCAGTCTCCCAATTCATCCCACCACCAACAGTCCCCCCCCCCCGCCACTTTCCCCCCTTGGTGTCCATATGTTTGTTCTCTACATCTGTGTCTCTGTTTCTGCCCTACAAAGTGTTTCATCTGTACCATTTTCCTAGGTTCCACATATATGTGTTAATATACTATATTTGTTTTTCTCTTTCTGACTTACTTCACTCTGTATGACAGTCTCTAGATCCATCCACGTCTCTACAAATGACCCAGTTTCATTCCTTTTTATGGCTGAGTAATATTCCATTGTATATATGTACCACATCTTCTTTATCCATTCATCTGTCGATGGGCATTTAGGTTGCTTCCATGACCTGGCTATTGTAAATAGTGCTATAATGAACATTGGGGTGCATGTGTCTTTTTGAATTATGGTTTTCTCTGGGTATATGCCCAGTAGTGGGATTACTGGGTCATATGGTAATTCTATTTTTAGTTTTTTAAGGAACCTCCATACTGTTCTCCATAGTGGCTGTATCAATTTACATTCCCACCACCAGTGCAAGAGGGTTCCCTTTTCTCCACACCCTCTTCAGCATTTATTGTTTGTAGATTTTCTGATGATGCCCATTCTAACTGGTGTGAGGTGATACCTCATGGTGGTTTTGATTTGCATTTCTCTAATAATTAATGATGTTGAGCAGCTGTTCATGTGCCTCTTGGCCATCTGTATGTCTTCTTTGGAGAAATGTCTATTCAGGTCTTCTGCCCATTTTTTGTTTGTTTTTTAATATTGAGCTGCATGAGCTGTTTATATATTTTGGAGATTAATCCTTTGTCGGTTGATTCGTTTGCAAATATTTTCTCCCATTCTGAGGGTTGTGTTTTTGTCTTGTTTGCGGTTTCCTTTGCTTTGCAAAAGCTTTTAAGTTTCATTAGGTCCCATTTGTTTATTTTTGTTTTTATTTCCATTACTCTAGGAGGTGGATCAAAAAAGATCTTGCTGAGATTTATGTCAAAGAGGTTCTTCCTGTGTTTTCCTCTAAGAGTTTTATAATGTCCGGTCTTACATTTAGGTCTCTAATCCATTTTGAGTTTATTTTTGTATATGGTGTTAGGGAGTGTTCTAATTTCATTCCTTTATATGTAGCTGTCCAGTTTTCCCAGCACCATTTATTGAAGAGAGTGTCTTTTCTCCACTGTATAATCTTGCCTCCTTTGTCATAGATTAGTTGACCATAGGTGCGTGGGTTTATCTCTGGGCTTTCTATCCTGTTCCATTGATCTATATTTCTGTTTTTTGTGGCAGTACCATATTGTCTTGATTACTGTAGCTTTGTAGTATAGTCTGAAGTCAGGGAGTCTGATTGACCAGCTCCATTTTTTCCTCTCAAGACTGTTTGGCTATTCGGGGTCTTTGTGTCTCCATACCAATTTTAAGATATTTTGTCCTAGTACTGTAAAAAATGCCACTAGTAATTGGATAGGGATTACATTGAATCTGTAGATTGCTTGGGTAGTATAGTCATTTTTACAATGTTGATTCTTCCAATCCAAGAACATGGTATATCTCTCCATCTGTTTGTGTCATCTTTGGTTTCTTTCATCAGTGTCTTATAGTTTTCTGAGTACAGGTATTTTACCTCCTTAGGTAGGTTTATTCCTAGGTATATTATTCTTTTGGTTGCAATAGTGAACGGGATTGTTTCCTTAATTTCTCTTTCTGATCTTTTGTTGTTAGTGTATAGGAATGCAGGAGATTTCTGTTCATTAATTTTGTATCCTGCAACTTTACCAAATTCATTGATTAGCTCTAGTAGTTTTCTGGTGGCATCTTTAGGATTCTTTATGTATAGTATGTCATCTGCAAACAGTTACAGTTTTACTTCTTCTTTTCCAGTTTGTAATCCTTTTATTTCTTTTTCTTCTCTGATTGCCATGGGTAGGACTTCGAAAACTATGATGAATAATAGTGGCGAGAGTGGACATCCTTGTCTTGTTTCTGATCTTTGAGGAAATACTTTCAGTTTTTCACCATTGAGAATGATGTTTGCTGTGGGTTTGTTGTATATGGCCTTTACTATGTTGAGGTAGCTTCCCTCTATGCCCACTTTCTGGAGTTTTTATCATAAATCGGTGTTGAATTTTGTGAAAAGCTTTTTCTGCATCTATGGAGATGATCATATAGTTTTTATTCTTCAATTTGTTAATATGGTGTATCACATTGATTGATTTGCATATATTGAAGAATCCTTGCCTCCCTTGGATAAATCCCACTTGATCATGGTATATGATCCTTTTAATGTGTTGTTGGATTCTGTTTGCTAGTATTTTGTTGAGGATTTTTGCATCTCTATTCATCAGTGATATTGGTCTTTAATTTTCTTTTTTTGTAGTATCTTTGACTGGTTTTGGTATCAGGGTGATGGTGGCCTCATAGAACGAGTTTGGGAGTATTACTTCCTCTGCCATTTTTTGGAAGAGTTTGAGATGGATGGGTGTTAGCTATTCTCTAAATGTTTGATAGAATTCACCTGTGAAGCCATCTGGTCCAGACTTCTGTTTGTTGGAAGATTTTTAATCACAGTTTCAATTTCATTATTTGTGATTGGTCTGTTCATATTTTCTATTTCTTCCTGTTTCAGCCTTGGAAGGTTATACCTTTCTAAGAATTTGTCCATTTTTCCTAGGTTGTCCATTTTTTTGGCTTAGGGTTGCTTGTAGTAGTCCCTTATGATGCTTTGTATTTCTGTGGTCCATTGTAACTTCTCCTTTTTCATTTCTGACTTTATTGATTTGAGTCCTCTCCCTCTTTTTCTTGATGAGTCTGGCTAAAGGTTTATCAATTTTATTTTTTGTCTCAAAGAAGCAGCTTTTAGTTTTATTGATCTTTGCTATTGTTTTCTTTGTTGCTATCTCATTTATTTCTGCTCTGATCTTTATGATTTCTTTTCTTCTACTAACTTTGGGTTTTCTTTGTTCTTCTTTTTCTAGTTCCTTTAGGTGTAAGGTTAGATTGTTTATTTGAGATTTTTCTTGTTTCTTGAGGTAGGTTTGTATTGCTGTAAACTTTGCTCTTAGAACTGCTTTTGCTGCATCCCATAGGTTTTGGATCATCATGTTTTCGTTGTCATTTGTCTCTAGGTATTTTTTGATTTCTTCAGCGATCTCTTGGTTATTTAGTAACGTATTCTTTAGCCCCCATGTGTTTGTGTTTTTTACATTTTTTTCCCTGTAATTGATTTCTAATCTCATAGTGTGGTGGTCAGAAAAGATGCTTGATATGATTTCAATTTTCTTAAATTTACCGAGGCTTGATTTGTGACCCAAGATGTGATCTATCCTGGAGAATGTCCCATGTGCACTTGAGAAGAAAGTTTAATCTGCTGTTTTTGGATGGAATGTCCTATAAATATCAATTAAATCTATCTGGTCTATTGTGTCATTTAAGGCTTGTGTTTCCTTATTAATTTTCTGTCTGGATGATCTGTCCATTGGTGTAAGTGAGGTGTTAAAGTCCCCCACTCTTACTGTGTTACTGTCGATTTCCTCTTTTATAGCTGTTAGCAGTTGCCTTATGTATTGAGGTGCTCCTATGTTGGGTGCATATATATTTATAATTCTTATATCTTCTTCTTGGATTGATCCCTTGATCATTATGTAGTGTCCTTCCTTGTCTCTTGCAACATTCTTTATTTTAAAGTCTATTTTGTCTGATAAGAGTATTGTTACTGCAGCTTTCTTTTGATTTCCATTTGCATGGAATATCTTTTTCCATCCCCTCACTTTCAGTCTGTATGTGTCCCTAGGTCTGAAGTGGGTCTCTTGTAGACAGCATATATATGGGTCTTCTTTTTGTATCCATTCAGCTAGCCTGTGTCTTTTGGTTGGGGCATCTAATACATTCACGTTTAGGGTAATTATTGATATGTATGTTCCTATTACCATTTTTTTAATTGTTAATGTGTTTGTATTTGTAGGTCCTTTTCTTCTCTTGTGTTTCCCACTTAGAGAAGTTCCTTTAGCATTTGTTGTAGAGCTGGTTTGGTGGTGCTGAATTCTCTTAGCTTTTGCTTGTCTGTAAAGCTTTTGATTTTTCCATTGCATCTGATTGAGATCCTTGCCGGATAGAGTAATCTTGGTTGTAGGCTTTTCCCTTTCATCACTTTAAATATATCGTGCCACTCCCTTCCGGCTTGTAGAGTTTGTGCTGAGAAATCAGCTGTTAACCTTATGGGAGTTCCCTTGTATGTTATTTTTCATTTTTCCCTTGTTGCTTTCAATAATTTTTCTTTGTCTTTAATTTTTTTCAAATTGATTACTATGCGTCTTGGCATGTTTCTCCTTGGGTTTATCCTGTGTGGGATTCTCTGTGCTTCCTGGACTTGGGTGGCTGTTTCTTTTCCCACGTTAGGGAAGTTTTCGACTCTAATCTCTTCAAATATTTTCTCGGGTCCTTTCTCTCTCTCTTCTCCTTCTGGGACCCCTATAATGTGAATGTTGGTGCGTTTAATTTTGTCCCAGAGGTCTCTTGGGCTGTCTTCATTTCTTTTCATTCTTTTTTCTTTATTCTGTTCCACAACAGTGAATTCCACCATTCTGTCTCCTAGGTCACTTATCCGTTCTTCTGCCTCAGTTATTCTGCTATTGATTCCTTCTAGTGTATTTTTCATTTCAGTTATTGTATTGTTCATCTCTGTTTGTTTGTCCTTTAATTCTTCTAGGTCTTTGTTAAGCATTTCTTGCATCTTCTTGATCTTTTCCTCCATTCTTTTAACAAGGTCCTTGATCATCTTCACTATCATTATTCTGAATTCTTTTTCTGGAAGGTTGCCTATCTCCACTTCATTTAGTTGTTTTTCTGGGGGGTTATCTTGTTCCTTCATCTGCTGCAAAATCCTCTGCCTTTTCTTTTTGTCTCTCTATCTGTGAATGTGGTTTTCCTTCCATAGGCTGCAGGATTGTAGTTCTTCTGCTTCTGCTGTCTGCCTCTGGTGGGTGAGGCTATCTAAGAGGCTTGTCCCATTTCTCGCTTTTATTTTACCGTTTAATGAGGCTTGGAAAATTTTAAGAAGTGGGCCACCAGTGTGTGGACAGGTCAGGCCCCAGAGTGAAGAGACTGAGTTTCATATTCTCCTCTTAACACTTCTCGACCTTTCCAGACCCAGAGAAGAGCTCTTTGCCTGGTTTAAAGGGAGCCCTTCCCCCATGACGAGGGGAGACTGTCACACCTGTATTAAAATTTCCTTCTCTAGAAGTTCTGGAAGAACTCCAGAGAAAATGTGTCCTTAGGGAGAGTGATAAGATCCACCTAACTCCTTTTCTGGATGGGATGGAGAAGTCTGTGATCTAGCCCCAATTCCCAGAACTCTTCGTACTCACAACCTCTTCGTCGCTGACCCAGGCTGCTGGAGGTGGGTCAGGCAGCTAAGTTGCTAGAGGGGATTGCTGAGATGTAGGCCAGGGAAGGTTCCACCTTGACTTCAGTTGTAAACTGAATTGAGTTTTAAGTGTTTTGGTCAAAAGACTTTTGCATCATCTCCAGCTGGTTTGAAAATTTTATTTTTACTCTAGTCCATTTCCCTTCTTCCCTTCCAATTACCTTCTCCTCCTCATGCAGTAATAGCGTATTTGTCCCCAGAGACCAAAAAGGGAACAGATGTTACCAGAGGCCCCAAACTATAATCTTACTTTTCAGTTTTGTCTCAATCGAGATGAACATAAAAAAAGAACAATTAATTACACCTTTGCTGGTAAGTTTCTATATTATTTCATATTCCTCTCCACCCCCTTACGGCCTAGAGAACAACAGCAGTAGTATCATTGGAATTCTCACTTGATCCACCATTTTTTAATTTGGAGTTATTTTTATTTTGAAGGTTCTTTTACCTAAAAAATGAAATCTGTAAACCTCTGGCTTAGAAGACCTTTCCTTGGCATTGCAACTCTAGAATGGAACATGAAATACAGGACCCATCAAAGTTGAGTCAACCCATGCAATGCATTTTCATCTGAAAGAGGTTGTTCTGTACATTTTCCCTCTGGCCACCCTTCACTCATCCTTTAGCAATTCCATACCAGTAACTTCTGGTTCATTTCAACACAATGGGGAAAGGAGGAAAGAAGAGAAAAAAACAATAATTTATTGAGTGTCTTCTGTATGCCTGACCTTGCACCATGCTAGCCCCTTTCTGTACATGAGCACTTCCTATCAGCAGGTAAATACTAAAATCCTGAAGGAAGAAATATTTCCAGGAGGAATACTTCTATTTCTTACCTCTTTTTGTCTACTTTGAAAAGGCATAAAGTTCCTTCCCCAGAATAGTCTACTGGCTACAGTCTAGTGAATATCACTTAAACTTGGCTTCATGTCGCAACCTTTAATGACATCCTCTTTTCTGATTTTATCACATCAAGTCTAAACCCATTTCTGGGTCACATTCTCTATCATAACTTCATTTTCCCTGATCCTCTAGTAGCTATCTTTCACTCTAGTCAGGGCAGAATTTTTACATTTCACAGATACATCATGAGTGTGCCTAAGTCTGCCCCTCAAGTAAATCTGATTACTTGACTCTGATTGTTAAAACCTTATTGGCTTCCCATGACAATGAAAATAAATTCCAGACGCCTTCTATGGCCCTCAAAGTACATGATCTGGGCCTTTTTGATTAGAACATTATCTTTAACCCTGTTTTGCTTGCAACCCCATTGGCCTCAGGCTGAATGACTGGTTCCATTGTTGTCATTCCAGTCTCAGATTCAATGTCAATTTTTCAGGGAAGACTTTCTTAAATACCCTATCTCCCTCCAGTTACTCTTTATCATATTACCCTGTCTTATTTTTTCAAGACATAACATTTATCAGAATCAGATAATAGTACTTAACATTTATTATTTATCTGTCTCCAGTAGCTCCATAAATGTACGGACCTTGTCTGTCTTAACTACTATATTCCCAGTACTCAGCACAATTCCCGGCATTTAGTAAGCACTGGAAGCAAATTTGTTGAATGATCCAGTGAATCAGTGCTTCTATAGAAAGGCTAAGGAATTCACTCATTGAACACCTGCATTGTGTTCCCATGCATTTCACACACATTATCTCTTTTATTGTTCTTATACCTTTTGAAGTGGGGGTGGGTCGTGTTCTCCCTTCCTTGCAAATGAGGAAACTGAGACCCAGTTAATCCTTTTCCCAAGGTCACCCAGCTTGTAAATGTTAGAGCTTGGTTAGAACCTGGTCTCTCCACCCCAAAGTCCTCATAATGCTTCCTATTGCATTACTTCAAAAAATACAAACCCAGGAGGCAGAGCCCCATAGATGATATAGTCCAATAAAACCTTAAACCCTTTGTGAACTGCTCATGGATGCATGACTTTTCATGTCTCTTGAGTGGAGAATTTGTATTCAATTCAAGACGAATTGTTGCGGTGGTCACATGTTCACCTGCCTTGGCTTGAAGAAGATCAAATACATGATGTTTATTCTTAGCACCAGCCCCTCACCTAGGTCAGGGCTAGATCTTGCAGGGTCATCCAAGTGAAAGATGTAACAAAAAATCCACTTCTGTTAGTTTAATCAAACACTTACCAGAGCAAACCATTCAGCCTTCAGACTGTGAAGGAATTTGAGCCGTATTTACAAATAAGAAACAAAAGATATCCTTGCTCTTTTCTGGAAAGTTTATTTTTTTCTGGTGAGAATAATTAAATCCTGTGAGAAATGGTATTCAAGTTCACGCAACCCTATGCCAACTCTCAGAGGGATTTCAAGACTCCTGGCTTCTTTTCTTGTTTCCTGCTGTGATGAATTGATGGATGTGGACGTATGAGGCCTTTTTGCCCTGTTTGTTTGTTTCTTTGTATGTTTATATGGAGACAAAACCATCTGAGTCAGAGTAAGGAATTAGTGGCCATTGTGTTCTTTTTTTCTCCTCTCAAAAATCCCTGTTTCTCTTTTAGAAGAAAAATGTCAAAATCCTGCTTTTTGATCTTTCCTCCCCATGTCCACAAACCTGTATATTCCATGGAATTTTCCTCCTGAACCAAAAGAGGCCAGGTTGGGCAAACCATCCCACGTCCCTAATTAATTTAGCCAGGACAGTTTGGGCACTGAAGTAGCAAATGGTGGGATGATAATCAACACATATGAAAAAAATGGCTTACTGTGATATTTTAAAAGTAGTTCCTTTCCAGTTGAGTTCAGAAAAGTCATATGTTGGGATAAAAAGGGTTGTCTGGGGGGCTTCCCTGGTGGTGCGGTGGTTGAGAGTCCGCCTGCCGATGCAGGGGACACGGGTTCGTGCCCTGGTCTGGGAAGATCCCACATGCCACGGAGCAGCTAGGCCCGTGAGCCATGGCCGCTGAGCCTGCGCGTCCGGAGCCTGTGCTCCGCAACGGGAGAGGCCACAACAGTGAGAGGCCCGAGTACCGCAAAAAAAAAAAAAAAAAAGGGTTGTCTGATGCACTGTGCTACGTCTTATTCTAGCGGAGTTGTCAGTTTCTCAGTCAACAGGAAGTGGAAGGGTCAGTGTTCCTTTGCTCATCATTGGGCATGGTGGGCGGAGAGAGATGACCAGTCTCTCTGTGGGGGGCCCTGCCAGCACCAGAGGCCACTTCTCAGGGCCTTAGCTCAGACCTCTTTTCTGCTCCATGCCCTTCCTTGGCGGAGAACCATCCCTCATGTCAAGCGCTGGCAGCCCTGGAGAAGACAGGGCAACTCTGCACAGTTCTTTGTTCACTTAGTATTTCTTGACCACCTACCATGAGCCAGACATCATGTTAGGCCTTCATGGGATTTAAGGTCTAAAGAGGGAGAGAGACATTCATCACATAATTCACACACACACACACACACACACACACAGGGTTTATTCCATATAGAAGAAACCCAGAATGGAACATAGTTCCTTGGAAGAAAAGAATGACAGCTAAGACTTGACTGCAGTGTAAAGAAAATTTTGGAAGGAGGGGGTAGCAGTGAGTTTGAGCAGTGTTTCTCAACCTATTTTTTATTATCTTTCCCTTAAGGAGCCTTTTCAAGACATTTTTTTTCCCTTACTCATCTCTCCCCCATGAAATGTGGACACCACAGATAACTATATACCTGTTTATATGTATGTGCGTATATGTATGTATATGTTTTATACATAAAAAGAGGAAGATTGTTTTTTCATCTGCTAAGAGGTAGGAAAAAAACGACCTAGGTCACCCCCAATGAAAATGCACAAGTTAGGGGAGGAAAGCTTAAGAGATTTATAAAATTGTGTTCTGAATTGAATCATAATTTTCGTATGACAGAATACACAGCTTTTTAAAATTTATTTATTCGTTCATTTATTTATTGTGGCTGCACCGCGCAGCTTGCGGGATCTTATTTCCCTGACCAGGGATCAAACCTGCGCCCTCACCGCTGGACCACCAGGGAATTCCCAACACAGCTTTTAGGTATATCGTTTGATAGGTTTTGTCAAATGTATGCACCTGTGTAACTACCAATCAGCACATAGAACATTTCCCGTATTCCAGAAAGTTCCCTCCTGCCTCTTTCCAGTCAGTCCCCTCCCACCGGAGGCAACCACTGTTATGAGTTCTGTCACCAGAAATTAGTTTAGACTTAGAGTCAGACAGAATCCTGGCTCCCCTCCTCATGGCTCTGTGATGTTTGGCACAGTATTTCTTTTCTCTGGGGTTTTTTCTCATCTGGTAAATGAGGACATATGTGGAGTCCTCCTTACAGGGCTGGTGAGGGAGGCGGGTTGCCCTTCATTCGCCGCAGCGTGACTGCAAGGAATACATCTCGAAGAGGTGTTCCTAGCTTGTGGAATAAGTCTGAGTATTTCTTCAATCCTGGAAATCCTTCTCAAATTCCCTGAGTGCCAGCCTTTCCACTTCAAGTTGCCATTTGTCTCGTGACCTGAGAATTCTGCCCAGTCCTCCCACTTCCCCCATGTTTCTGCTCCTAAGCTCATCTAGAAAGCCACACTCTGCTGCATACTGAGGCTGCAAGGTCCTTTCTGACGGATTTCATCCACTAGCACTTTCAGAAATCTCCCAGAAACTGACATATATACACCACTATGTATAAAATAGATAACTAATGAGAACCTACTGTATAGCACAAGGAACTCTACTCATTGCTCTGTGGTGATCTAAATGGGAAGGAAATCAAAGAAAGAGTGGATGTATGTATACGTATGACTGATTCACCTTCCTGTGCAGCAAGAAACTAACGCAACATTGTAAAGCAACTATACTCCAATAAAAATTAATTTTAATAAAATCTCCCAGAAAATTTCCAGAAGTCATGTCTGACTTCTCCTGGCCATTCTTCTTCCTTTCATCTGACACATCACATTCCCTTTACTTGTGGCCCATCCCACATTCACCGAGGGCTTAAGTTTCTCGTTTGTGGTTGGCACCAGGTCATGTCATAAAGAGCCCAGGCTTGGGTGTCAGACACCAGATGTTTGAGGCCCAACTTCACCACTTCCATAGGACCCAGGATAAGTACTTAAACTCTAGGCCTCAAATTCCTCACCTTCTTTTTTTTTCAGTATGCGGGCTTCTCACTGTTGCGGCCTCTCCCATTGCAGAGCACAGGCTCCGGACGCGCAGGCTCAGCGGCCATGGCTCACGGGCCCAGCCGCTCCGCGGCATGTGGGATCTTCCCAGACCGGGGCACGAACTTGTGTCCCCTGCATCGGCAGGCGGACTCCCAACCACTGCGCCACCAGGGAAGCCCTCACCTTCTTTTTTTAAATTGATGTATCGTTGATGGACAATATTATTTAAGTTTCAGGTGTACAACATAGTGATTAACAATTTTTAAAGGTTATTCTCCATTTATAGTTATTATAAAATTGGCTATATTCCCTATGTTATACAATAGATTCTTATAGCTTATGTATTTTATACATAATAGTTTGTACCTCTTAATCCCCTACCCCTATTTGCCCTCCCCCCTTAAATTCTTCACCTTTATAATGGCACTTATAATAGTTACAATTAAATGAAATGTGTCCTAGCACAGTATCTGGCTCATAATAAACAGTAAGCATTTGTAGGTGTCATGTATTATATTGCTTGTTAGAATCTTTGTGATGGTCTTCTGGCTGAGTCTTGCTTAAATAAATTTATGTTTACAAACACATAACGCAGAGTCACAAAACAGTAGCCAAAATGGGATATCATGGGAAGCAGAATCTATGTAATCATATGTTTCTGCCATATTGCCGCATGCCATTACAATTCTATCACTTTCTTAGAAATGCTAAATCTCTGTTTCTCATCTTAAAATGGCAGTGTTAATTGCTTCATGGCATGACTGTGAGGATAGATAAGGAAATGTGTATGAAGTATCAAGCCCCTGGCCTGTCACATAGTACCATTTAGTGAGCATCAGCTAACGTATTTCATCAAATATAAGGTGCATTGATCGTAAGATGTGACCCGATTTCAGAGTTGTTAAAAGGTGCATCTGAAAATAAGTGATTATTGGCATTACATCAAATTTCAGCCCTACTGACTGCTATACACATATCAGTGGGTTTGTTTTCACGTCTTGCTAAGCTTTTTAACACTGAGGTGAAACTAAACACTTTTAATCAGAACTGTAGAAAAAGGAACCTTTTACAAAGCAAAGACACGGGAAGTGTTAGAAATATCTTGGTATAATCCTGAGCTGTTCCTAAGTAGATCTGCTATGGGATCTAATACTGGCTTTCTTTGTGCTGGATCCCTGGAGACAGGAAGAAGGGCAAGTACTGAGAAATGGACAGCCCTGGGACCTCCCGGGTCTTAATAGATTAGGTGGTAACTTTATTTTTCTGGGTCACAACTAAATAATTAGTGAGAGGCCAAATCCTGTCAACCCTCTGAAGGACTCCACAAAACCAGTTACCCCAAGACTGTCTCCAGGTGTAAAGTCAGGGACCTCCCCAAGACTGACTGTATCTGGAAGAAATTCAAAGCTGTCCCAACCCAGGCAGGACATCTCTTTCCAAAGCTGTACTCCTGGATTTATCCATAAACAATCCAAGTATCAATGGGAAGTAAAGATAAATATAGTAGTGTCTTTACTGTCTCCACTTGTATGTGACTTACAGAAGATTCCACAGTTTAAGGCTATATATCAGTTACAATTAGCTTCCTTTATGAACGAAGTGAAATCTTCATGAACAGTGGGTAAGACTAGTATTTCTCTTTTTTTTTTAATTTATTTATTTCTTTATTTTTGGCTGCATTGGGTCCTCGTTGCTGTGCACGGGCTTTCTCCAGTTGCAGCGAGTGGTGGCTACTCTTCCATGCAGTGCACGGACTTATTGTGGTGGCTTCTCTTGTTGCAGAGCATGGGCTCTAGGGGCACGGGCTCAGTAGTTGTGGCACATGCGCTTAGTTGCTCCGTGGCATGTGGGATCTTCCCGGACCAGGGCTCGAACCCATGTCTCCTTCATTGGCAGGCAGATTCTTAACCACTGTGCCACCAGGGAAGTCCCTAGACTAGTATTTCTTTGCCATGTAAAAGCTGAAAAAAAGTCAATTCAAGACTGAGATATGTCTCCGAGGTCTCTGATTTCCCACTTTGTGTGTTTTCACTTTGCTCGGCTTCCATTCGCAAGGCCACTTCATGGTCTAGGATGGCTGCTGTAACTCTAGCCATTAGGTTTACTTCCTGAAAGTTGCACACACTACTTCTGTTTATATTCCATTGACTAGAACGTAACCACACGTGGCCACACTTAGCTGCAAGGGAATCTGGGAAATGTTAAGTTTATTCTGGGTGACTCTTATGGGTTCAGTTGTATACTGGTCCCAAAAAGATATATTGAAGTCCTAACCCCCAGTACCTGAGAATGTGACCTTATCTGGAAATAGGGTCTTAACAGAGGTAATCAAGTGAAGATGAGGTCATTAGGACTTAATCCAATATGACTGGTACATTTACAAAATGGGTGTATTTGGACATAGAGACAGATCCACACAGAATAAAGGTAATGTGAAGGCATACATGGAGAAGATGGCCACGTGACTGGAGAGATGCATCTACCAAGGAATGCCAAGGATTGCCAGCCAACATCAGACGCTAGAAGGTACAGGGAAGGATTCGCGACTAGAGCCATCAGAAAGAGCATGGCCCGCTGACACCTTAATTTCATACTCCTAGCCTCCAGAACGATGAGACAATGGATTTCTGTTGTTTTAATCCACCCTGTTTTTGGTATTTGTCATGGTAGCCCTAGGAAACTAATATAGCGACCGTGTCCAGGGAAAAAAAGGAGGTTCTATTAGTAAAGAGAGTGGGGACAATGGATCTTGGAGGACAACTAAGAGTTTCTGTCATTGACCAGAAAGAGCTGTACCAACATCCTTCAACTAATACTTATTGAGTGCCTACTGCATATGGTGCCCTGTGGGGTCGGCTGGTGGGCAGAGCAAGTGAGGCTGCTGCCCTTGTGGAGCTTCAGGTCGAGTGGTGAAGCAGATATTAATTATTCACTCAAGTAGTTAATTATAAACAGTAATATGTGTGTTTGACAGGAACATTACTGGGTGCAAGACTTGGGGTCTCAGGTACACATTTTTGTAAGTGTGCGTATTTCGTTCATTTTGAGAACTCCACGCTGAAGACTACAGAGTCATATGCTGAGTCTGCCATTTTGCCTTTAGCTTCAGAGTCTCTTAATTTCACCCATCATTTCTTTTTCTGCCAGATAAAGTCAGATATTGTTGGTATTACAGTTACAACTTACAATTCTCAGAGGAGAGCCTATGAGAGAAAGTGAAATGATGGAGAGCGAGATGAGAAAACGTTAGTTTGGCAGAGGTCAGGTCACTGGAACGGGAATTATGGATGTTGAGTTGACTGAATGCTTTGTTTTGCACATTCCTGTTGCTCCTCCAGTCTCTTCTGTCTCAGTAAATATCATTACCATCCACCCAGTTGCTGGGGCCAGAGACCTAGAAGTCATGCTTGCTTTTTTCTTTTCCCTCCAATTCAAGATGCTTCCAAAATGTATCCCAAATGCACCTGTTTTTCTTTATTTTCCTAAATCCAAACCACTGTCCTCTCTCACCAGGACTACTGTGGCTCTAACTGGGCTCCTTACATCTACTCTTTTTTTTTTTTTTTTACATCTTTATTGGAGTATAATTGGTTTACAATGGTGTGTTACTTTCTGCTTTATAACAAAGTGAATCAGTTATACATATACATATGTTCCCATATCCCTTCCCTCGTAGCCTTAGAATCCATTCCCCACCTAGCAACTGAAAACAATCAGGTCTGCCATTCCCCTGCTTGAGAGCCTTAGTCGGTTTCACTTTGTAATTCGGGTAAAATCTAAAAGCGTTACCTTGGACTCACAGCTCCACATGATCTGACCTCTACCTGTCTTTCAAATCTTCTCTCCTTGCCTCCTTCCTCTTTGCTCGCCTCCATTACCACCTTTTAGTTCCTCAAACCAGTGATTGCTTTCTCTCCAGGAGGCATTTGCACCTTACACATCTCCTTTTTAGTTAGGATGGGAAGTCTTCATAGCATTTCTGACCACATTTCATTGGCTGGAATTGTGTTGTGTGGTCACTTCAAAGGGGCTGGGAATTTGAATATTTTATTTTCCAACTTTCACAGGGCAAGAGAAAGAGTGGATGGGATGAGGTGAGTCGAATCAAACTAACAGTATCTACCAGAGCCACTCACTTCTCTCCTTTATACCTTCATGTCTATTTTCTTCATAGATATGTATTTATTTTCTTTGAACCTCTCTAAGACATAGGCTCTATGAGGGCAGGGATAGTATCTAATCCTTTTTCCTTTTTTAAAAAATATTTATTTATTTGGTTGTGCCAGGTCTTAGTTGTGGTAGGCGGGCTCCTTAGTTGCAGCTTGCCTGCTCTTTAGTTACGGCACATGTGCTCCTTAGTTGCGGCTTGCTGGCTCCTTAGTTATGGCATGTGAACTCTTAGTTGTGGCATGCATATGGGATCTAGTTCCCTGACCAGGCCCCCTGCATTGGGAGCCCAGAGTCTTAACCACTGCACCACCAGGGAAGTCCCTCTAAATCTTTTTCTTTTTTAACTACGTGCTCAATGAATGTTTGTTGAGTCAATAAATTGACTTTGGTGAGTAGAGACAGTGGAGACTCAAGTCTAGGCGCTATCTCTGCTTTACTAGAGTAAAATGGCTTGTTAGAGTAGCAGATAGCCAGTGGAATTTCATTCTAGCACCTACCACACCACATGACAATAGGTGCTCACTATTTTTAAAAATCTCAATTGATTCCATTTATTCGTCTTAAATAATTGGAAGTTGATCCCCAAAGCTCTATCATTATATTCTAAGAGAGACAGACAAGTATAAAATATACTGCAGACCAACAGCAAGCATATAGTTCATGTGAAAATCGCTAGCATCTTGCCTTGTACAAAGTTGGTACCCATTTTTGTTTTTTAAAAGAATTTGAGCATGTCCATGGACGTCCAGACAATATATTATTTAAGATAAGGAGGCAGATGGCATTGAATATAGTTGTATAAAAAGGTAGTTTTTCCATGTAACATTTTGGGGCACATGTCCGATCCTTTCAGTAGATTTAATGGAGAACTAGTGAAAACAGTTCTAAGACCAATTAAAGCAACATTTGTTGAGCGATATTACATGCTGGGCACTGTGCTAGGTGCATTATCTCTGATCATTGATAATAACAATTCTGGACATAGGTGTTGTCTCCATTTTACAGATGGAAAAAAATGAGGTGCAGAAGCGTTAAGAACTTTGCCTAAGGTTAAGACGTATATGAATTCAGATATGCCTGGCTCTAGATTCTGTGCTTTGGAACCATTATTGTAAATGTGTGGAACTGATTATATCAAGAGAAGATATAAGCCAAAAATGCCCTTAATATCTCATAGGGATTTAGATGATCCTGTGGACAGAAGGATAATATTGCATTTGGGTCTGCTCTGTGTTGGCCCTTGTATAGCTATGTCCTCCAAGAACATGACACTGATAGGTGGCATTCTTGTGAGGTAAGAAATTCAGATCAATAAAATGTTTAAAAGTAAAGGATTGAGCTTTGAAAACTAGAAAGAGTATGTCCTTATCTCTGAGCTTTCTGTATCCCAGGATTTGAGCAGCCCGAATCTGTGTATCATTAGCTGTAATATGATACTCAGCATTTAAGCTGGGCTCCTGAATGAATATTTTCTGTTGGTCGGAAGCCTGAAAGCATGACTCTTAGTGTCTCGGGATACCAAGCATAGATCCTGACGATGTGGTCATAGAGAGCCTCAAGCAACATCCGTACTAAGCATTGTCAGATACCTTGTTCCACTTAGGGCTTTAGTTCCACTTAGGGTTTTTCTTCATTCTGTGTTTTGTCTGACACTGGTTCAAGTTCTCATTCTGGCTTAGTCCTATCTTTAGACTTGTCCCCCTTTGCCCTAAGACTTCATTTTCTGCTTCATTTATCCTTCAGCCCCCATGCACATACATACTCTTTCTACCAGTCCTGCTGTGCAACCAGAGCGCAGCATCTACAGAAGACCTCCAGATTGCCAGGGACCTAGGATGCCCTGATCCCCACAGGACCTCTCTAGGCCAGTATAGATTTTGCCCGTCCTTTGATATCACTTTCAAACTAGTTTGACTTCTGGGAGGTGAAAGAAGCCATTGACAATGTTTAATGGTTCTTGGCTAGATTTTATTCTTGGCTGTTATCCAGGATTTTTCATTGGGTAGATTTATAAATGTGTTTGAAATTCACCCATATAAAAATGTCTGTTGAATTTCCAACACCAATAGTAGTGTTATTTCCACTACCAGTAATCAGAAACTTAGAGTTAAAAAGATTCCACTGGTTCTTCACATTATTTAGGTCATAATTATGACCCCATTATTTAGGGGTCATGTGCCTCTTTGAGAATCCAGTGACAGCTATGGGCACTCTTCCTAGGAAAAAAGGGTGTGTGTGTGTGTGTGTGTGTGTGTGTGTGTGAGAGAGAGAGAGAGAGAGAGAGAGAGAGAGAGAGAACCACATTTGCACACAGTTTAATGCTGTTTGTGGATCATCTAAAACTTATCTTTGGACCCCAGGATAAAAATCTCCCAGTCTAATCTCATTTTACAGGTAAAAAAGGTAAGTCCCACAGAAGTGAAATGACTTATTCAGGGTTAAGGCAGATAAGCAGAACTGGGGTCTGAGCACTCCTGACCGTGCTGTGAAATTGTATGTGTGTAATATATCAGCTTTAATGCCTGGCCCAGGGGACACCCAGTTTATATTATTTCCATCCCTTCTCTACCCCACCCCTACCATCATATTCATTTCAGTGATTAATATGATATGGGCTGGTTTGAGTTTATATTATGTTCAACTGTTTTTAATAGTAATAATGAAGATGCCTTGCTTTGGTAAAACATGTGTCAGAGAATATTACATTTCTCACAACTTCCTGATACAGAGCTGAATAAGTACTATTAACTCCATTTTACATGTAAGAAAATCAAAGACCCAAGTAAGTTGTTCAGGGCCAAGTGAAGAGTGAGTTCCAGCTCTTCTCATGCCGTGAATTACATTTTGGGGGTACTGGGCTGTCGTCTAATCCTCTTGTTTAAAATAAGCATAAGCAAGAACATGAAGGTCCTTGAACGAATGCCCAGACCAGTGTTTCTCAACCTTCACTATCCCTCAGAATCACCTGGGAAACTCCTACAAAATACCCAGAGGTAGGGACTCAGTTGGTCTGGGGTGAGGCTCAGACATCAGTACTTTTCAGAAACTCCCAGGTGATTTAAATGTGCAGCAGCCAACAGTAAGGAATACCATCCCAGACCCCTTATTTTTTTATTTTTATTTTTTTGAACATTTAAAAAATTTTTTTAATTTATTTTTGGCTGCACTGGGTCTTCGTTGCTGTGCACAGCCTTTCTCTAGTTGCAGCGAGCAGGGGCTACTCTTTGTTGCAGTGCATGGGCTTCTCATTGCGGTGGCTTCTTTTGTTGTGGAGCACGGACTCTAGGCGCATGGGCTTCAGTAGTTGCAGCACGCAGCTCAGTAGTTGCAGCATGCGGGCCCTAGGGCGCATGGGCTTCAGTAGTTGCGGCACGCGGGCTCTAGAGCATGCGGGCTTCAGCAGTTGTGGCACATGGGTTCAGTAGTTGTGGCTGGCAGGCTCTAGAGTTCAGGCTCAGTAGTTGTGGCACAAGGGCTTAGTTGCTCCACACCATGTGGGATCTTCCCGGACTGGAGCTCAAACCCGTGTCCCCTGCATTGGCAGGCAGATTCTTAACCACTGCGCCACCAGGGAAGTCCAAAGTGATTATTATTATTTTTTTTTGGCCACACCACGAGGCTTGCAGGATCCTAGTTCCCCGACCATGGATTGAACCTGTGGAAGTGCAGATTCTTAACCACTGGACCGCCAGGGAAGCCCCCCCGACCTCTTAAAAAGATGGGTTCAGTGCTGCATCATCCCTTCTGGTTGTTGGATGAGAGGCTGTGCTGGTTTTCATGCCTCAGATTCAAACAGAAGGTGTTGTTCCATGGCTTGTCTTTGAAAGATATTGCAAAGGCATTTGCATGGTGTGCTTTGGGCATTGAGGTGTTTCCTTGCAGTGCTATCAGTTACAAGCATGCTTAGAAATAGCTGAGCTCCAGTTGATGTCAGTATTCTCATGGAGCAAAATATGCAATGCAGCAGCCCCCAAAGCCCAGTAACACAGTGCTCGAGCCCGTCTTGCTCCTGAGCTCATCTCAGCTGCTTTGAATCACTGCAGCTGTGCCACGTGGCATTCAAGAAACCCGGCTTCCCCTAGCAGCCAGCATAAGACATAGCTCTTGTCGCGTGTCCCGTACAGAGGGATGGGGTTTGGGGATGGATTTTCAGCCACATTGGATGATGAGGCTGCCAGTGAACAGCTGTGGTCTTGTAGTCTGGGAAGGTTCCACTGTGTCCTGTTCTCTTTGAACAACAGAAGCTTTTTAAAAGAGAAGGAAAATACACTGCATACTGTCCCAAGGCAAGTTTAAGGCTGGTTTAAGGAGATTAATTTCTTATTAATTCAAATGTGCTTTGGGTATTTCAGTTTAAAACATGGATGTTTCTCTGCTGAAGAGCAAATGTTTACTTCCCCTGCCCCTTTGCTTCATACTAGACCTGTAGCCACCCAGATCTGGCTACCGTTTGCGCTGAGTAATGAAAAGTTCCCAGAGCAGGCTTTTAAATGGGGCTCTCTTGCCGGGGGCGGGGAAGGGCAGCCGTCTGCTTAAGGAGGGCCCCCAGAGCCCCTCTGCGTCTTGGAGGAGAAAGCTGCCTCTGTCCGGGGCCATGCGTGACCAGCTGTTTTACCACAGTAGGACCACAGTGCCCTAACTACACTGTGTTCTGCACGGGGCAGCCGCCTGCATGTACCCACAGCTGGGGTTGATGAGATCAGGTTCCACTCCCCAGAGCCAGAATAATCAAGAAAAGGCACAGAGCATTTCTTTGTAGGCCCAGAGGTGGCATGACTGTCTCCCACCTTGGCTAGGTCAGCGGAGGCGGAGGACCGCAGGGTATCATGTCTGTGTAAACTGGAATCCAGTGCTGTGGGTCCACATGTGCGGCACGACTTATGCATCTCCGATGCTGTGGAGAGTCCAAAGTCATCCTCTCTAAGAGCTTCTGATCTTGTGGAAATAGGATATATACAGAGAGAAATAGCTGGAAAAAAAATTACATGTTTGTCTATAATTAGGTGTTCCATTTTTTTTTAACATCTTTATTGGGGTATAATTGCTTTACAATGGTGTGTTAGTTTCTGCTTTATAACAAAGTGAATCAGTTATACATATGTATATGTTCCAAGAGGGAAGAGATAGGTGTTCCATTTTGCAGTAAGGATTCCATGTCCATCCCCGACTGCTTCCCCCATCACCTCAATGTCATAGACTCCCAACGTGGACTTTTCACCTCAAACTATCTCAGAGCTCCAGGCCACATTCCATGTCACCCCGGACACCAGTGCCAGCATGTCTCATCAGCACGGCTGTGTGTCCAAGTCCCTGCTCATCTTTGCCTTAAACTTGCTTCCCCCTCAGCTCAGTGCCTTGTGACCACCTAGAGGGGTGGGATAGGGAGGGTGGGAGGGAGATGCAAGAGGGAGGAGGTATGGGGAATATATGTATATGTATAGCTGATTCACTTTGTTATACAGCAGAAACTAACACACCATTTGTTAAGCAATTATACTCCAATAAAGATGTTAAAAAAAACCCAACTTGCTTCTCCTGTTAATCCTCAGACTCCATCCTCAACTCTTTCAGCACTGTCTATGCAATTTCCATTTTTATGCCTCCCTTAGATTTCCATCACTATAACTCAAGTTCTGGCTCTTTCGTCCTCTGTCTCAAGCCTGGGTGACTAGTTCGTTTTTTACACTTCTTTTAGAGGATCTGGTGGTGGGTGTGAGAGTCCTTCTTGTTGGCAGGGCTGGCAGTTGGGAGGAAGAGATAGATACAGAGCTGGGGGGAGCCAGGACAAGCTGGAAACTACCAGCCCTTCTGCATTTACCTCTCACCTCAAGGGCAACTGGTAGCAAGTTGTAATCCCTTAACATCTCTGCATGTGCATTAATAACTTCTTTTTTCTACTACTCATTTCATATTCCCTGGACACTCAGCAAACCCCTCAGTTGTTTATGGGTTCCAAATCTTTACTCCTGGTTGGGTGACTTCCACGTTCTTTCCTGAAGGTTCTGGAATGGGATTATCAGGGAAGCTGGTGAAGAAATCTCTGGAAAGCTATGAGCTCATTGGCTGGTGGGGGGCTTGAAGCCACGCTTGTTCGGCAGGGCTGTCAGTGGGGAGGAGAACTGGGTCTGGAGCAGCACAGGACAAGGACAGGCTGGAACTCTATGGCATCTGCATGTTGGCCTCTCACTGCATTTAACCATGGCAGCCTTGAGGAATGTTTGCTCTCACTTCCACCTTCCAGATATTATGCTAATTTCTTCTGTGGCCAACTCCACTCTGAAACTGCCCTGGGAAGGGAATCTGGGAAATGTAGTTCTCGTTTGGCCAAGTTGACACCACAGAGCTCTACCCTCTTATTTATATTCGCGTCCTTCCTACTAACTGACCCACAAAATGTCCTCGGTACAAGTATGAGGAAGGGATGGGGAGAACGAATATGAGATCCAGCCAGTAAAGGAGAGTGAGGATGCCCTGAAAAAGGGGTAGATCTTCCCTTGGGTACGGTACCTTGTACACGCTACTGCATATGGAATTGTGTTACATACGTCTAGGATGAGATAGCTTTCACTGTTGTCTCTGTAAGCAGAAACTATCTCTGTCTTGTTCCCTCTGGTTCCTTGAGGCAGGGACCCAAAAAGGATGAAATGTTTAAGATAGGAGTCTTCAGTTTGGTCTTTTCTCTCCAAACTTCTAAAAAGAACTGGTTCTGGCAGACTAGAGTTGTATACACAACCTGGCTTATTTTCGCTGCTTTGTAAAAGACAGAAGAAATATGACCAGGCTGAATACGGCCATCTGGAAAGTGTTCCTGGAAGCATTTTTGAATGCCCAGATTGGAAGTCAGCTTCTCAGGGTTAGCCTATAATCACTTTCCTGCATACAGGCTTAGCAAAAAGAGTTTGGTCTTGGCTAAGAATGCAGTGGATTAGCATTAGAAGTAAACATTCACAGGCATGAGAGCTGACCTGGAGGGTAGACTGCTTAATGTAGCAATGTCTGGTATGTTCTGTAGGGGTGGCGGAAAGAAGGAGCCAGTTTTTGTTGGGCACCAGGCTGGGTGCTCTACTAGTCGTTTAATATGTATCATCTCCTCTCGTCTTTGTCACAGCCCTATGAGCTGGAGAGTAGCTATATTTTACAGTTGAGGCTGACAGAGTTTGAATCAGAGCCTCTGGTTTTATAACTAAATGACAGAACCAAAAGCCAGATTAGCCCAGGTCTGTCTGGCTCCAGGGTCCTTGATCTTTCCATTATATCGTGGTGCTCTTCAAATCTGTTCACATTATTTTACTTTTCTGGTCCTGAGTTTCTCCATCTGGCTAATCTTGGCGAAATACGTAATCAACTCTGCCAGGGGTTAGGTGTTTCTCTAGGAATGGAGATACTGGAGGGAACCCCGGTCTTCAACTCCACACGTTCTCTGGGACTGGTGTGAGCGGCTTCTGAAGTTGACATGATCCAGAATATGACACGCTGGGCCGTGCCCTCCGTTTATTGCTAGACTGTGGGAGTTGAGAGATAGAAGGCTTCACTCCTCCACAGGCTTTCCTGGTGGTCCAGTGGGTAAGACTCTACGCTCCCAATGCAAGGGGCCCGGGTTTGATCCCTGGTCAGGGAATTAGATCCCACATGCATGCCGCAACTAAGAATCCGCATGGCATGATGAAGATCCCGCGTGCTACAACTAAGACCTGGCACAGCCTAAATAAATTAAAAAACAAACAAACAAAAAAAGGCGGCTTTATTCTTCCATCCTTTAGCCAAGTCAGTGTGGAACTTTTTTGATCCTTCAGCACAAGTTCTTAAACTGAGACAGTCCTGAGGAGCCTGGTTGGCAGGTCCATTTCTTGGCCCACAGATTGCTTGGTCCTGAATATAGCACCAGGTACTGATAGAATAAGGAAGGGGTTCTACAGCAGAAACCACAGGCTTGGCTACCCACCTTGGGGGTACTCAGTTCCCATTAGCCTTCGCAAAGGATGTCTAAGGTTTTTGGTCCAGATATCATGCCCCAAAGGAGGTTGCTCCATGCTCAGACCCTTTTACTTTTCCCACCAAAACACTACCAAGTAGATGGAGGCCTATGTATCTCTGCAAAGTACTTACACACATACACACACACACACACACACACACACACACACACACACACACACACACATTTTGTTCTTAGATCAGAGCAGCACCACCTTGGAGGTAAAATAAAGGAAACGAGACTTCGGCTCACTTTTCTAAAGCTAGAAAGTGTAATCAACACACAACAAGTCTCCTCTTATGATTAAAATATTTATAAAAAAATGCGTTGCATTTGTGAAAACAGTTATAATGCAACTTTTCGTCTGATGAATAACCTTAATGTGTTCTGTATCTCGTTAAGTAATCTATCTTTGAAAATCTTGGAGGGACTTCCCTGGTGGTCCAGTGGTTAAGAATCTGCCTTCCAATGTAGGGGACGCGGGTTAGATCCCTGGTTGGGGAACTAAGATCCCACATGCCACGGCGCAACTAAGCCTCTGCACCACAACTAGAGAGCCCACACACTACAACTTCTGAGCTTGCGAGCTCCAGAGCCCACGCGCCACAGCTAGAGAGAAGCCCGCGCACTGCAATGAAAGATCCCACGTGCCGCAGCTAAGACCCGACTAAGCCAAAAATTAATTAATTAATTTTAAAAAAAGAGAGAAAATCTTGGGTATATTAATATTACATTTTAGTATAATCCAGAAAAAAAGCATAATAATTTCTGGGTGTCAAATGGCTAATAATAAACATTCTAAGGGCAAACTACAAATTGAGTGAAAGTTTCTTGTGAAGGAAAGAATTTGGGGTCAGGGAGGAAGTCTGACCTTCTGGAGCCTTTTTCCTTTTGGCCGTCACTCCTGTGGGAGTTTAATACATGTGGTCAGAGCATGTCTCCTGCTGTTGGAAGCCCCAGTCTGCAAATACGGGCAAATTCTAAGGAACTTCCTGTATCCACAAGGAGCAGCCAAGTCTGTGGGGGGGGGGGGGGGGAATGGGTAGGAGTGATAATTTGCATATCCCCTGTGGTATAAAGGCTCCCAGGTAACAGATTCCTTCAGTAGTAAAGGAAGTCCAAGGAATCTGTGGTTATAATGTGTCTGTGCTGCTTCTCTTCGGTGCCTGACCACTTCTTAGAACCTCGGGAAAGCACCAGATCAAGGGCATGCTGTCTGTCCTTAGCACAAGCAGACCTTGGACGCAGTCCCAGTGCAATCATGAACTGCTTGTAGGAAGGTGACAGAACCACCAGGGTAGGCTGCAAATCCTCTATTCAGTCTAACACACGTCCCTAGAGAGAATCGCCAGGAAGGCAAACGTTCATCCTAACTTTGGGAATCCAAGTTCTCTGGACTGAACCTGAGTCCCTCCTATCGCCCCCTCCTTTAAGTACACCACAGTCCCCCCTCCCCATGACTGACCTGACACCACCACCACCCCCGACTGAGCAAAGTGGACCAAGGCTGAGCCTGGATCTGAAACAGACCTTTGGTCGACTTGGGCTGGGAGCGAGCAGATTCTGTTTGAAACCAGCAGGCACTTTGATTTCTCAATTTGCAACAAAAATTCTTTAGAGTTGCTTTTTGTTGTTGCTGCTGTTTTGTTGTGAAAGAAAGTCATTCTTACACACAGTTGGCTTTCCTTCAAGGCTAATTGTGCAGTCTGTTCTTTGGGGATACCACATAGCCACATAGCATGCTTAAAATGCATAAAGTTTAGAGGAAGACGGTCATTCTCTGGAGAGCAAATCCTGTGTTTATCCAAGAACTGCATCTCTGCCTCCTCCCACACCAGTCACTCTCTAGCCAGTTGCATATTTGGTGGAGAGATTTATGGAACTGAACATACAGCTGCAAATTTTCTTTCTTTTTCTTTTTTTCCCCAAGAACAGTGTTCTGCTGTCAGGGCTGTTATGCAATAAGCACACACACACAACTTATTTACTCCAGGAATGTCCAGAACTCCTAAGTGGTATCCCTTGCTGAATCTGACTGTGTGGGTAAACATAAAGCATTCTATGGAGGAAAGAAACTCATTCCATAGATGTAACTAACAAATCTTGACTCAGCTTATGTCTCTGTCTAATATTTTGTTCAAGGACCATCCATGAGTCTAGCTACACTCTACAACTACTTCAGTTCTGAAGCAACTTTGTTAAAGTGAATATCTTAGGGACAGGAGCAGAGATTCTTTAACTGAATCCCACTGCTCTGTTTAAGATTATGCTGATTATTTACTGGGGCTCCTGGATGCTCTATCCTTATGGGGTTCTCTTGGATTGGGAAAAATTCTCTCTTATCACCCTGTATTGTTTTTTTATTTTTATGGGATTTTTAAAAATTTTTCATTTTAAAAAAATGTTCTTTTGGGATTTCTGTGGCGGTCCAGTGGTTAAGACTGTGCTTCCACTGCAGGGGGCATGGGTTCGATCCCTGGTTAGGGAACTAAGATCCCTCATCCTGCATGCCACATAGCGAAAAAAACAAAAAAAAGTTTTTTAATTTTTTTATTGAAGTATAGTTGATTTACAATAGCATGTTAGTTTCAGGAATACAGCGCAGCAATTCTCTTCCCTTATAGGTTATTACAAACTATTGAGTAGAGTTCCTTGTGCTATACAGTAGGTCTGTTTTGGTATCTATTTTATACATGGTAGTGTGTATATGTTAATCCCAACCTCCTAATTTATCCTCCATTTAAATTTATCCATTTAAAATAAGTATGTTTATTTAAAATTTCTTATCTGAATGAATAACTGCAACTTGACATCTATTTCCATTTCCCAAACCAGAACCCAAACTGGCTTCCTGGATGTGGACCCATGCAATGGTTTGTCTCCCTTTCAAAAATCTGCATCCATTGGGCTCTTTTGGAGGGAGAGATTGCGCAGGAAGAGGGACAGAAGAGAAAAACAAATATTTATTTAACATTCACTGGTATTAAACGCTGGGCTTAGTACTTAATCAGATTTGATCCTCATAATAAACACGATCCCCATCTTACAGATGAGTAAAGTATAACTCAGAGAATTTGGAACTTGGCTAAAGTCACATAACTAGTAAATTATAAAAATGAGAGTTAACAAATTTTTATTGCACTATATAAAAAATGTACAAATTATTCATGCACATCTCAAACTATATTACAGAGTAAATTACTAGTGCAACTACTACCTAGGAATTCTAAGACCATGGATTAGTTGTCTACTTCTGAAATTTATATAAATTTATCATATTGCAGTCATCATATTGGGTACATATCTAGGAGTGGAATTGCTAGGTCATAAGTTATGCGTATATGTTACATGTAACTAGAGTAATTGTTCTATCCTCTATTGAAAGTGGAGCAGAATAGTCTCCAACTCTTATTGAATTGTCTATCCTTTGAATTCGGTGCATTTGGCTTCATGTATTTGGGGGCTTTTTTTGTCCGGCATATACATTTCGTGTTTGTGCTTGATATATATACTTGTTACGTATATATGTTTATAATTTTTGTATCTTCCTGGTGGATTGAACCTTGTACATTATAAAATGTCCTTTTCTTCAATGCTGACTTTATCATAAGCCCACGTGTAGGGGTCCAATTTCTGGACTTTTGATTCTGTTGCATTGGTCTATATACCTATACTAATACTAATACTACCACCATCTTATAGACTATAATAATAGGCCGTAGCTTTATAATATGTCTTTTAGACCTTTGTTGTTGTTATTTACATATCAAAAACACTTAAGTGCCTGAGAGAGATTCATCTTACACTTCTTCATTTGTACTCTTCTGAACTGTAGTTTACATATCTAAAAATAATGTCTCCTTTGCAAATGTAATGTAAGCAAACTCCTGACCTAGTTCTTGGCACCTAAATAACCAGTTATTAATAGTAAGTGTTGTTCAATCACTAACTAATAGAAGTTATTTTTTTCTCATTGAATTTTAGAGCTGAAAGGTGCTTTAAAGTCTCTAATAAATATACAGTTTTTTGCAGCCCAGTTGATCAGATGACAAACTAATGCTTGGAGAAGTGAAACAGCATGTTCAGAATGATTCAGCTGTTTGGGTGCAGAGCTGAGACTAGGATTTCTCTCCTGACTCCTAATCCAGTGCTTTCTCCATTGCTCTATGCTTAATTTACCCTTGGGGAGATCCTCACTGGGGAGGCAGGAAGGAAGGAGAGAATGAGTGTATCCCTGGAGATACACTTTTTAGGAAGTCTGTTTTTGCTGTGAATAAGCCAAGCTTTACAGACAAGTGAAGGGTGCCTCACATTGAACTTGGCAACACCCATTCTGTGTTGATCACCTGATACCAGCTTTCTCACCCACCTACAGAAGACAGATGGTATATTGAATCTTCTGCTGTCCTGTTTCTATTGTGAAGCAAAGATTGCAACAACAAAAAGGGAATGTGAGTGGAATTGGTAATGCCAGTTAAAGGCACAGATTAGGTGATGTAATCACCATGACAAATGGTGTGCCTTGGGGGAGTTTGCTGGCTGAATTATATGCAGCATTGTTACCAAGGGTAATTATACAAACCTCTATTTGTGTTGTGTCCTTCCTCCTGGAACCTTTAAAATCTTCATTCAGGAATCATTAACATTCACCTCACTCTAGCAGAAGAGTTATAAAGAAACATGGTTTTTAAACTTTGGTTGAGGATAATAAGACCTGCCAGGTCTAGACTGAGATGTAAAGATTAGCTTGAGTTATTCTTTTTTTAACTTTTATTTATTTAATTTTTGGCTGCGTTGGGTCTTCGTTGCTGTGCGCGGGCTTTCTCCAGTTGCAACAAGCAGGGGCTACTCTTCGTTGCAGTGCACGGGCTTCTCATAACAGCGGCCTCTCTTGTTGCAGAGCACGGGCTCTAGGCGCTTGGGCATCAGGAGTTGTGACACGCGGTCTCCGCAGCCATGGCTCGCGGGCTCCAGAGCGCAAGCTCAGCAGCTGTGGTGTATGGGCTCAGTTGCTCCGTGGCACGTGGGATCCTCCTGGACCAGGGATCAAACCCGTGTACCCTGCACTGGCAGGCGGACTCTCAACCACTGCACCACCAGGGAAGCCCAGAGCCTGAGTTATTCTTAAAAGTAAAAAATGCCCCCTTACTCTTCTCCATCGTTTTCTTCCCTGATAATGATGATGATGAAGTGAGCATTATTCCATTTTTCAAGCATCATAGAAGGAAAAATCAAATGCAGTGTTCTTAAGAAACTTCATTGTGTGTGAGAGGTGCTTAGATACCCTACTGAGGTGTTTATCCATGTGGTGTCAGTGCCAATTTTAGGGGAGCTGATTATCTATTACTTAGGAGGCAAGGTAGCCTAGGGCTTAAGTATACAAGTTTGGAGTCAAAATCTGGGCTCCACCGCTTACTAGCTTTGTGAACTTGGGCCAGTTACTTTATTTCTCTGTACCCTCAATTGTGATATGTAAATAATAATAACAATAATCATCATACCTGCCTCATAGGGTATGTTGGGAATTTTAAATGAGATTACACATGTAAAGAACTTTGGAAAAATATTAGATGGTCCCGTTAGCAATTAGAGCACTGCCTATGCTGACTGGCAAGTTGTAACCTGAGAAGTGGTCCAGGTATATGGATCAAATGGCTAGGATTTCCCAGGGTGGATGACAAAGAAAAGAAATTTAAAATCATCCATAAAAAGATAAGTCTCTATTTAAATATTTATGCTGTTGCTTTCACAGCCTATTATGTCAGATTATGAAAGCCATGGAGTATGATTTGGAGCAAGGTTTAAAGAAATAGGAACAATCAAAATATACCTTTTTTCTTTCTAAACTTCAGCAGCTTTCAAATGTTTCTTAATCTACTCACGACTTTTGTTAATCTGGTTCACCCACCTTTACTTTGGATACTTTGGCTGTCAAAAAGCCTCAAGCTTCATTCTCACCAGGTCTGGTTGTGGGCTGTGTTTGCCACATTAACAGTTGACATTGGTGGCTCACACATGGCTTTAAAAACATGTGTGGTAACATGGCAGCAGGTTTGGTTATTTGGGGTATTGCATTTTGAGCAATTTGGATATTATCTCTGATGATAGTTCTAAACGTAAGCATTTTATACATTGTTATTATTAATTTTAAAGTCTAGAAGATAGCAAAATTCGGCTGTAAAAATGAAATAGACTTCAGGCAAGTAATAATTATAATAAAATCTGAAATGTCAGCCCCCTTCTTGTATTTGAGGTGGTTAATTCTCAAACCATAGAATGTATTATCACAATACTAACAGGAATGGGATGAGCACATAAACTAACTTTTGGTACAAAAAATTCTGGTGGATACTTTATAGCATTGGTTTTTCAACATTGTGCTGTAGCAGAATCGCCTGATATGCTTAATGAAAGTGCAGATTCTTGGGACCCACCCCCTGAAAAGTCATATTTGGTAGGTCTTGGGTAAGATCTGAGAATTCACATTTTCAACAAGCCCTCAAAGGTGACTTATATTTGCACTACAGTTTGAGAGCCACTGTTTTATATTTGGATACACTTTTCACTTAGGCACTGAACAGTGAAAATGGTTTAAATAATGTTGACTGAATGTGTAGCTGAAACTTCAAACATGTAACTGGCTCAAAATAAGCTTCCTCATTAATTAGTGCATTTCCTATCATATGTAGCATTCAAGTAAGATAGGTTGGTTGCCCGGCAGGGATTTGTAGAGGAGAGTTCTACTTTTAGTGGGAGCTCGATTAGGGTGATCTCTAGAATACATCTGAGGGTTCTACTTGATTAAGGATGTAAGTATTAACTTGCCCTTAATATCTTGGTTCTGCTTTCTGTATCATTTGATTGGACAAGCTTCTGTCTCCTACTCACCGGGACTCAGCCCTTCCTGATTATTTTCTGTATCTGTCTGGGTCTATCTTTTTTCTCCTTATGACTCTTTCTGTCTCCGAAATTTTATCTGCCTCGGTCTCTGTCTTGCTAAATGTTTTATTATTTTCAGGGAAAGCCTGAAGCAGCCTTACCTTCCAATCCTTCTTTCTCCTTCAAGATCAGAAAGAAAAAAAAAAAAATAGAGAAAAGCTAGAGTAGCTTTCACATGAATGCAGCCATTTCAGGGATGCAAGTGACTTAGTGAATACAGATCTCCATGGCAGTGAGAAGACACTTAGGTAATCATAGGTGTAGTGTTTCTCCTCAATCTCACTCCCACTTTGGTTGAAACAATCAAATGGTTGTGATGGAACTCCAGCCATACAAGAACTCATGTGCAATTGCATCATCCCACAGGCGCTCAATCTGTTCAGAGGGTTAGTGTACATCTGCCAGCACTGGCTCAGGGAGAGGAATTAGAGGCAAGATTATTTAGTCGCTCTGGCTCCTTATCAGGAAGAAGCCTGGAGTTCAGCCTAGGTGTTTATCCCAATGTGATCACACCCTGAAACGAATGAGTCCTGACTCCCTCTTCTTGTTAACTCTTATTGGACCTAATTTTAGGCCTTTTCTTCACTGCCCGGATGCTCAGAGACATCACTTACCCATGACTTATGAAGGCTTGGTTCTTCCCTTTCATTAAGGATAATGTCCTCTACATCTCTTCTTTCTGAAGTGAAGGTACCCTCCTTTTTGTAGGAGACGAGTTCAGAGCAGCTATAGGAGCTCATGACAGCTCTTTTCAGTGAACTGGGGACATGAGGGAATTGCATTCAAATCTTTGAAAACAAATCTGAGAAAGATAATTATAAGCAGAAGAAAAGCATCACAGCCTCACTCGAATTCTCATTACCCCCTCTGGGTGGCACCTAAGTCCCCCACCCCAGATAGGAGGTAATAGGTATCTAAGGTAGGTCTATTCAGAGGTCATCACATGTTCTGTGTGTTTGTGCTTTTTAATATAGTAGAGAAATAATTTTCCCCCAGGCCGTGTGCTTCCTGTTGTTGCTTGTGTGTTGACTTTCAGAACATAGTGTACCATAGATGCTAATTCAAAGTCCATTAAAACTGAATACATTACATAGTAATACCTGCATTTCTAGATCATTTTGCACATTTTTAGTAACAGGATATTGGAACTGCTGGAACCACAGCAGTTGTTGGGACCACTTAGGGAGAGATGACGTCTTTCCAACAGCCTGACTCTAAAATTACTACCTTGAATATAAGCATGATAAGTGTTTGAAAGACCTTTTTTTTTTTCTTGCCTCATTCAAGGAAAAAAATTTGAAATAAATGTCCAAATTTACATATTGTTGAGGATTTTAAGTGACACAAAAAGCAGCCCAACCTTAAATGAGTAAAATCCTTCTTAATGAAGTTGGAAGAGCCTTAACATCAACATCACAAGGTATTTGAGCGAACCCACACTGTTTAATTAACAATTAAGGCCAAGAGAGAAAACACTTGTTTTCCACTGTTCTCTGCATTCGTCAGAACTTGCATGTTGTACTTTATAAATTTGTATTTATGTCAGGCTGTAGAGTCATGGAGTTCAAATTCCAGATGAGGCACTTAGTTGTGTGCCCTTGAGCAGATAACTTAACCTCTCTGATATTCAGTTTATTCTTAAGGATTTTATTGATGAGCATGGGTTGCCAATGACAGAAACCAGCTATCATTAAAAAAAAAAGAGGGCTTCCCTGGTGGCGCAGTGGTTGAGAGTCCGCCTGCCGATGCCGGGGACACGGGTTCGTGCCCCGGTCTGGGAAGATCCCACATGCCACAGAGCGGCTGGGCCAGTGAGCCATGGCCGCTGAGCCAGCGTGTCCGGAGCCTGTGCTCCGCAACGGGAGAGGCCCGCATACTGCAAAAAAACAAAAACAAAAACAAAAAAAAAAAAAAGAAAGAAAGAAAAAGAAATTGATTAGAAGGATATCAAGAATGTAGAGACTCAAAGGCAGGTCTAGAGAACTAGATGACCTATGATGGGGTTCCATCCTGATAAACCCATTGTAAATTGAAAATATCTGTAAGTCAAAAATGCATTTAATACACTTAACCTAGGGAACATCATAGCTTAGTCTGTCTTATTTTAAACATGCTCAGAACACTTATATTAGCCTACAGCTGGGCAAAATCATCTAACACAAATCCTGTTTTGTACTAGAGTGTTGACTGTCTCTTATGATTTATGGAATACTGTGTTGAAAGTGAAAAACAGAAGGGTTGTAAGTGTATCTGTTGTTTACCTTGTGATCGCCTGGCTGAGTCAGAGCTGGGACTGGCTTCTTTCACTTAGCAGAATGTTTTCCAGGTTCAGCCATGTCGTAACATGTAGTTGGTTCCATTTTATTGCTGAATAATATTCCATTGTATGGATATACCACATTTTATTTCCCCTTTCATCAGCTGTTAAACATTTGGGGCCCATCAGTTTTGAAGGACCAAGCCTTCCTCTCTTTTTTTTTTTTTTTTTTTTTTTTTTTTTTTGCGGTACGCGGGCCTCTCACTGTTGTGGCCTCTCCCGTTGCGGAGCACAGGCTCCGGACGCGCCGGCTCAGCGGCCATGACTCACGGGCCCAGCCGCTCCGCGGCATGTGGGATCTTCCCGGACCAGGGGCACGAACCCGCGTCCCCTGCATCGGCAGGCGGACTCTCAACCACTGCGCCACCAGGGAAGCCCAAGCCTTCCTCTCTTAAGCTCTCTCTCTGGTGGCCCCAGATCAGGGATCACAGACTCAAATGTCTCTCAGCTAGGTGTAAGAAAAACAGGAAGTGGTGAGGACCACGGCAAACGAGAGAACGTGTGCCCATCTAGAAGGGGCAGCCCCTATGGAGTCACTGCCAAGTGGCCATCCAGGCCTGGTATTGTTAGCTCTTCAGATTGTTCCAGAGAAGCCAGAATCTAGATTTTTATGTGAAAATTGTCTAATTTTTAAATGTTGGTCAATTGAAACCAACACTATGGGGGAGAGAGAGAATACCATTCTGGTCGAGACTAAATGCTGCAGGTGATCCCTGAGTGATGCAGAGACATGTCTCATCTTTGGGAGCCTATGAAGGGTTAGCTAGAGTGTAACTTCTGCACTCTCCTTGGGCAACACAGAAAGGCTGTTCATCACTTTGGAGAAAAGAAGGACCCGGGTCTAAAGTCAACACGCTGGGTTGGGTGGGGGTGGAATTCCTCTCATTCTTTGGCTCAAGAGCATGCTGGAGTAGAAAACACAAAACTCCAGCAAATGTCTACATTGAATTCGTGCTGAATTGTCCTGCAAATTATACTTGTAGCCTGTTTCAGGATGCGCGACCTTGATTCTTACTAGGACTTCAACCATGGTTGAGAACTGCTGATTCTGTACAAGATGTGCTCTGACGAAAAAAAAAAAGTGCCCTCAATTCGTGGTGACAGATTTGTGGAAACGAAAAGAAAAACAGAGGTCGGTCTCCTTATGTAGAACGACACCATAGTATTTTATAAGTTGGGGAGTGGAAAATACTGAGGCTTATGACAACAGCGAGTGTTTATTGAGTAAATAACCACTGTGCTTGCCACTGTGCACTTTCCATTTTGTTTTGCGTGTGACCTTGAAAAAAGTGGGTATTTTTAAAGGGAAAGAAGTTCATTGAAGCTAGTGTTGGTGTAGGGCTTGGTATTTGCGCAGAGGTTTTCAATTCATTAATTTGAACCTGTGAGGCTAAGCATTTTTACCTAACTCTCTTTTGTAGATGATGTCATTGAGGCATAGAGGCAAATGACTTTATTAAGATCATTCAGGGAATTCCCTGGCAGTCCAGTGATTAGGACTCCTCGCTGTCACTGCCGAGGGCCTGGGTTCCATTCCTAGTCGGGGAACTAAGATGCCCACAAGCTATGCGGCCAAAAAAAAGATCATCCAGCCAAGGAGCCTAGGACTTAAATACATATCATTTGATTCCAAATCCTTCGTCTTTTCCACAGATACACAGCTGCCCTTTTAATACGTTCCACTTTTGGTTTATCTAAGTATTAGGTATAGATATCTTTAGACTTAATACAGTATTTTATGTATTTTATTTCATACTTACATTTAAAATATAACATGTAATTTCTGTTTCATATTTGTTATATTTCTTAATACGGTGTCTGAGTTTCTGTGGATATTACCCACTCAGAAAACAATAAAAGGAAACAGTGATTTTCAAGTGTTTTAGTATTTTCACATTCTTTGTGTTGTCAACACTAAATTTATTAATAAATAATTGGGAGCAGGTGTGCACCTTAATTCTTAAGACATTACACTTAAAGAAGTATGATAATGAGAACAACAGATATGGGACACATTGTTACCAAATTGGTTGGACGGACCCCCACTTGGGCCCTGGCCCTGGCCAGAATCCCCTGTCTCTGTGGGGAAGGTTCTTTGTCCGTTTGGATTCCACAGCCAATAACAAAACCGACCCTGAGACAGAAACAGCACAAGCTTTATTCGGAGGCCAGAGAATGGAGAATCGGGAACTTAGTTTGCAAATCAGCTTCTCACCAGACTTGGGCTGGGATACCTCTGATATAGAGGGGAGGGGTTAGGGGGAGGGAATTCATTACTTCTCCGAGAACAGGCGTGTAGTTTGCTCAGAACTGGCGCAACATCCCTTTTCAGTCCTAATATGGAGTCCTCTGGTTGTTGTCATGGCAATTGTCAACTGTCATGGTACTGGTAGGTGTGTCATTTAGCATGCTAACATATTACAATGAGCGTATAATGAGGTTCAGGGTCTCCTGAAGGTCAGGTCTTCTGCCATCTTGGATTTGGCTGGTTCTAACCAGTTCTGGTGGGTTCTTGTTTTTCTTTTCTGGTGGTTTCCTATAAGATAAGGATAACACTTCTCCACAGCTGCAGCTTATGTTCCCTCAAGGAAGGGGGTGGGTTAGAGCTGGAAGCTAACAACCATGAAAACAACTTCATTAACTTAATCAACCTCAGCCATCTCCTTTCCTCCCCCTCTCTCCAACTTCTGTCCCTTCCCTGTTGTCTTCTTTTCCTTTTTTTCTTTAATTAATTAATTAATTAAATTTTTGGCCGTGTTGGGTCTTCGTTGCTGCCCATGGGCTTTCTCTAGCTGTGGCGAGTGGGGGCTACTCTTCGTTGCGGTGCGCAGGCTTCTCATTGTGGTGGCTTCTCTTGTTGTGGAGCACGGGCTCTAGGTGCATGGGCTTCAGTAGTTGCAGCACGTGGGCTCAGTAGTTGTGGCTCACAGGCTCTCGAGCACAGGCTCAGTAGTTGTGGCACATGGGCTCAGTTGCTCTGCAGCATGTGGGATCTTCCTGGGCCAGGGATCATGTCTCCTGCATTGGCAGGTGGATTCTTAACCACTGTGCCATCAGAGAAGTCCCTCTTTTTATTTTCTTATTTTCCCAATCAATGAAGAAATAATTTATAAGGAGCCAGAAATCCTTCAGGCTCAATCCTAATTGTGCTTTTTTTGCTTAATACATTATTCATTCAGTTCATTCAACAATGAATATGTATTGATTATTTTATTCATCTCCTATTGCTGTTGTAACAAATTAACAAACTTGGTAACTTAAAACAACGCAAATTTATTATCTTATAGTTCTGGAGTAAAAGGTCTAAAATAAAGGTATCAGTAGGTCTGCATTCCTTCTGTAGGTTCTGAGGGGAGAATCCCTTTCCTTACCTTTTTCAACTTCTAGAGGCCACCTGCATCCCTCAGCTCCTAGCCCCTTCCTCATATCAGTCTTGCTTCTGTGGTCACATCTCCTAATTCTGCCTTTGACTTTTTTTTTTTTTTATTTTTGCGGTACGCGGGCCTCTCACTGTTGTGGCCTCTCCTGTTGCGGAGCACAGGCTCCGGACGTGCAGGCTCAGCGGCCATGGCTCACGGGCCCAGCCGCTCCGCGGCATGTGGGATCCTCCCAGACTGGGGCACGAACCTGTGTCCCCTGCATCGGCAGGCAGACTCTCAACCACTGTGCCACCAGGGAAGCCCCTCTACCTTTGACTTTTTGTCTCCTTCTTATAAGTACCCTTGTGATTACATTGGGCCCACCTGGATAATCCCTATGTTAAAATCAGCTGATTAGCAGTCCAGTTCCATTTGCAACTTTAATTCCTTGTCGCCATGTCAACTAATATATTCACAGGTTCTGGGGATTAGGACATGGAACTGGGGGTTGGGGGTATCATTCAGCTCACCACCAGTGCCTACTATATGCCAAGCACCTTATAGATTTATATTGTTTGATTCTGTTTTGCTGATTAGAAGTACTTATCACCGACAGCTGGAGATCTGTCCATTTTTCTATTTGAGAGATATAAACAAATCATTCCTGTCCAGTGTGCACTGTTCAGACACACAACAGATATACCATCTGTTAATCTGTGTCAGCTAAATGGAAAGTACCCAGCATCTGATGCCACCACCAACCTCAAGAGAAGCCCCTCCGTTTGAGGCAGTAGCTGTGATCAGTATTATGTTCAGTATGACACATCCAAAGTGGCCGCTCATTACTGAATAGTGCTTTTTAAATTTTTTTATTGTAATTATCTGTCCTATCATAGGTAAACTAATACTCACTTAGTTTAAAAGCTGACCTTTGTTGGCCTCATCCATTTTCGTAAGGATGGGAAATAGGGAAATGGGTGAAATTTATCATCTCAACTGGGACACCATGGCAGGTGAAAGGAGAAACTATTAATAATCATGCAGGAATAATAGGTATAAAAGAAGACTGTTTGGGGAACACGAGGACATAGAATCTCGCTATAAACTGAGTCCAGATGAATAGTAACAGCCAAAAACACTGATTATGAAAAAGTATTGAGTACCCCATAGGTTCAGAGCACTGGAGTAGAAGCTTTACGTCCTTGACCTCATTTAATTCTTACAACAATCTTATAAGGTAGATATTATGATTATTAATCACCCCTATTTTAGAGCTGAGGGAACTGAAGCTCAGGAATTTAAATACCTAGCTTAAGCTAGTAAGTTGCTGAGTTAGGATTTAAACCCAAGTTGGTAAAACGCTAAACCAAATGCTTTTTCTATTATACCGCCTTCCAGGAAAAGTATAGTTTCTTGGAAATTGTTAAATTGCAGTTGCTGGCTGGGTACAGTTGGGTACCAATGTAGGAAGTTACCTGTTAAAGATACACAATGTCTTTATTCTAGGTCTATGAAAAACCGGGAGCTCTAAGATGCTTTTTTTTTCTTTTAATATGCATAGTTTTTTTTTTATTTTTATTGGGGTCTAGTTGATTTACAATGTTGTGTTAGTTTCTGCTGTACAGCAAAGTGAATCAGTTATACATGTACATATATCAACTCTTTTTTTAGATTCTTTCCCCCGTATAGGTCATTACAGAGTACTGAGTAGAGTTCTCTGTGCCATATAGTAGGCCCTTTTCCTTAGATTCCACATGTAAGCGATATCTCATGATACTTGTCTTCCTCTGTCTGACTTACTTCACTCAGTAGGAGAATCTCTAGGTCCTTCCATGTTGCTGCAGATGGAAGCGGGGAGTCCTAACCACTGGACCGCTAGGGAATTCAAGAGATGCTTTTTCTTTGTCCTTCCTTTAGGTCTGTCAGTTCGTCGTCTCTGTAAATGGGCTTAACGTACTGCACGTTGACTACCGGACGGTGAGCAACCTGATTCTGACGGGCCCACGGACGATTGTGATGGAGGTCATGGAGGAGTTAGAGTGCTGAGAGGGTAGCCCTCCCAGCCCATCCCGTGGCCTGCGGAGGATCAAAGGCAGAACAACACAAAGCTCTGCAATGACAAGACTTCTGTATACCTGGATGGTTTTGGACATACAGATCTTTTCTCCGTACATACACGTCTTAATTTGAGTTTCACACACTGTTTCCCTGTTGAATGTGGAAGAACCGGGTAATACATCTTTTTTAAAAAAAACAAAAAAAAAACGACTTACGTCAGTGTAGAAAAAGTTTGAGAAACAGAATTTTTTTTACATAGTAGCATTGCCTTACTCAATTTCCATTTGCAGTTCTCATCCATTGCTTTATATCTTAGTTTGCAGAAAGTTGTTGAAATGCTTCTCTTGCCAAAACAGCGATGTGCTAAAATCCCCTTCACAGGAGTCAATAAAGTAGTTTTTACAGACTTTAAGTTGTACCGTCAACAAATGAGCATGGAACTGTTTATTAGAGGATCTAGATTTCACCAAATTTCAAATTAAAACAACATCCAAAGGAATAGTACTTGTTAATTAGCATTTTGAAGGTTCTAAGTGCTTAAAAGCCATCAAATTTTTGACTTAATTCCTGCCTTTAGTATCAACTTTTCACTTAACATGTGTTTTCAGTTATGGCGTTGGTCAAAAACCAAAAACCTTATAATGGTATGGGTGGGGTAGATAGGGAGATAACTACTTGAAACTATGTGCTCTGTTTTCTCTTTCTGAGCCTACATCATTTTGTTCTATCAGTCAGCAACAGCAGCTTTCTAGAAATAATCCTGAATATGTTGAATGTCGAAACAGACAAGTTTGTATGTACACACGTAATTCAAAATCACGCCTCTGGCAAGATTTCACTTTGAAGTTGTCCCTTTTTAAGTGAAACATTCTAGAACTTGGCCCATATATGATAAAACTTGAAACTAAATTGCCTTATTGGCCTGAATTTTCACTAGCTTTCTAGTGTGACATATTCTAAGGACATGACATGTTGCTTATTTGGCAAGGTTATTTTTCACCAAAAGCAACTTCTTGTGTTGTAACTCTTCAGCTCACTTGTATATATGCGTGTTTCTTTTTTTGGTCTCAAAGAGAATGCATTTTGGGGCTTGGTGTATAGAGGAAGCTCCTCAACGTGCCAAATTAGGGAATCAGGGAATGCTCAATTCCTCTTATTTTCATATAATACATCCTGAACGACAAGGTTACTTTCTTATCATGTAGTAACAAAATATGAATGTTGTACCTTGGCCATTTTTGGGTGATAGGTTATCATAATGTAATGGTACTGGTGGAATGGACATACCGTGTTAAAGATACCACATATATATGTTTCTGGTAGTCCAACTTTTCTGGTCTGTAGCTTTAGTCAGAGAATAGGACTTTGAAGTAATATAGGATGGCTAACATTAATACTGTCGATCTACATTTGAGAAATATTATCGTCTCCGTGTGTATGTGCGTTTAAACTATGTGCCAGGCTGTGTGCTCTGGCACTTTACATACGTGCTCTCTTTTAATACTCATCACAACTCAGCAAGGTTGGTATTATGCCCCCCATTTTTCAGACTTGAAAACTAAGCCTGAGCAAGTTTTAAAATGGTCTCAAGTTCACACAGTTGCAAGAACTACTAAGTGATAGAGCCTGGATTCAAACACAAGTTTATCTAATGCTAAAGCCCATGTTACTCCCTCTCCTACATTCCCCAGCCTTTCCGCATTTAGGGACCTTCCGCTGAGGGCTTATCCTGTACCCAGTGCTGTGCTGAAACTATACATTGCCTATCCTTACTGACCTGTGAGGTCAGTGTTGTCGTCATCTCCATTTTACAACTTAGGAAATGGACTCATAAAAAGGTTAATCATATACCCAAGGCCACACAGCTAGTAAGTGGGAAGCCTTACCATTAGGCTTTAAAAAAATGTATAACATCTTTAAAGATAAGTCCTAGGGCTTCCCTGGTGGCGCAGTGGTTGAGAGTCCGCCTGCCGATGCAGGGGACACGGGTTCGTGCCCTGGTCCGGGAAGGTCCCACATGCCGTGGAGCGGCTGGGCCCATGAGCCATGGCCGCTCTGGAGCCTGTGCTCTGCAGCGGGAGAGGCCACAACAGTGAGAGGTCCGTGTACCGCAAAAAAAAAAAAAAAAAAAAGTCCTAAATGCCTCCTGTCTGCATGTATTCATTAACTGCTAAAAGAAGGAGGAATGCCTTTTGGGTGTGGCATCTTCTTGCTGCTACCCGTCCTTTTTATGCATGTCCCAATGCCCGTTGTCTTGGACCTTGGCATAATACCACTTCCCTTCAGCCAGTCTAAGCACCAGAGAGGCATCTGCCTTTATTGACTTCACACAGCCTTCTGCCTGTGAAATTTCTTTGATTCAGAGAGTGGCATTGATATCTTTGCTCAAATGAACACTAAGGTGAAGGAAGGAGGGAAGGAGGGAGAGAGGGAAGGAAGGAAGAAGGAAGAAGGAAGGATGGATGAAGGGATGGAGGGAGGGAAAGAGGGAGGGAAGGAGGGAGGGAGGGAGGGAAGGAAGAAGGAAGGAAGAAGGAAGGAAGGGAGGATGGAAGAGAGGGAGCGAAGGAGGGAGGGAGGGAAGGAGGGAGGGAGGAAGAAGGAAGGAAGGAAGGGAGGGAGGGAAGGAGGGAGGGAGGAAGGGAATAAAAGCAGGAAGGGAGGATGGAACTGATTCCTCCTTTGACTCCCATCACCCTTAAAGTGCAAATGCCAGAGAGTTCTATTTAAGGCCAAGAGAGCTTCACCTTAGCTATAGTCCCAGCCCACCCCTGGCATCCTCACCCTGTAGTTAAAGTGAAAGCTCCAGTCCCAAAAGGGCCCCGGTCTAGCTCCCTGCAGCCTTCGCCCGTGCAGTTTCTCCTCCCTAGAATATTATTCTTTCTCCTTCTTTGCCTGGAAAAATCTGTCTTATTAATTCCGCTTAGATATTCTTAGCTAGTACCTCTGAGAAATCTTTGCCAGCAATCTAGTTCTGGGATTGATGCCCTTCTCTAAATTCCCATGGACCCCTATACACCACCCTCTTGTGATGAGAGCACTGATGACATTTCCTTTGAAATCGTCCCATTACACGTCTGTCTCCCTGACTACACTCCAAGCATCTGCAGAGCAGGAACTGTGTCTTGCTGCCCAGGTAGTCCCTTCACAGTTCCTAACACAGAGCAGTATGTCCGCTATCCATTGCTGTCTAGCGAATCAACCCAAAGCACACCTTATAACACTACTTATTTGCTCGTGATCCTGTGGGTTGGCCTTTTGGGCAAAGCTCACCTAGGATGACCAGCCACAGCTTGATGTGGTACGGGTTGGGTTCAAACAAACATCTGTGGTCAGGGAGCGTGTCGATTGCGGGGCTGGCTGATTGTGGATGGCTTTGTGCATGTATCTCGCTGTTGGCTGGGGTGCCTCAGTTCCCTTCACGCGGCCTTTCCCCATAGCTAGCCCAGGCTTTCTCGTTGGGCCTCATGAGATCAAAGAGGGGGAGCATGGAAACTGCAAGACCTTTTGTGGACTTGCTTGGAAGTCACCCAGTGTCGCCTCCACAGCATTTTGTTGGCCAAAGCAAGTCACAGAGCTAGCCCAGAATCAAGAGGCTGGGAAACAGACTTCCTTTTGATGGGAGGAGCTGCAAAGAATCTGGCCATTTTTAAACCCACTGAGACTAGGTACTCACTATTTTTTTGAATAAAGGACCAAAAACTTACCTAGTTACTGAAAGGCTTCAGCTATCCAGATGTAAATTACTGACCAACCACTGCGTAGAAGTACAACAGTTGTGGGTAAAGCCCCACGCCTAATGAAAACTAGAGTCAGAAAAATCCTGAAATAATAGTGCTGCATGGAGCCACGGAGAGCATGGTTTCTATTCTTTGCATTTTGCTGAGGTGTGGAGTGGTCAGGTTGCGTGCCCATACTCATGAGGCTTGTTGGGGCCAGAGCCTGGGCCCAACACCAGCCTCCCGCCCTCCAATCCTATGTCCTTACATAGCCTCCTGCAGGGGAGGGTGATGCCGTGAAGACAGGCCTTTGGCATTGGGTTATTCATAAAATGCAGCTGTGCCATGTACCTTTGCAGGTGAAGGATACATACTTTAATTAACTCAGGCCTTGAGTTGTTAAATCATATCATTAAAAAATAAATATTTTGTGTGATATTTTGACAGTTGAACGGCTTTAAAATTTAGAAACTCCATTCCTAAATGTAACACCAAGAATGATTCTAAATTAACAGTAAGCAGTATTTCTAAGAGCTTTTATTTCCTATGTATGTGTGTGTCTGTGTGTATTGGTGTATTGTGTGTGAGAGTTCACCCATGGAGAATCCCTGAAATGGCTTACTTTGTTCCTAGAGAAAACACTTTTGGGTTTTCAGGTGTTTGTGTAATGTGTCTGTGTTTTTGTGATAGAGACAGAAATCATTTTTCGTTAATTCTTTAGCATAGGAGTTGAAAGCCATGTTGGTTAATTCTGCTGTAGAGAGAAAAATGCAGCTGCCTTTTGGGTTGGTTCTGTTATCTGATGTTTTCTTATTAATATCTGATAAATAATTGTATAAATTGATACATTTCTAGTTGAGAAATGGTGGGTAACATGAAGAAGATATCCATGTTTGAGTAGATTAGATACTGTCAGCTTCACACTACCTTATAAAAGGTGAATGCATTGGAGTGGTAGCAATTAATAATTTAAAAATCATTGCTTTTGGGCCAGAATTGAGTCTCACGTTTCCAAATACTCATTACTTTCAAATATGTTACGAAAATAATCTGCTTTTAAGATCTACTTGAATGATGTTGACTATTCTCTCCCATTGAATATTAATCCTGTTTCATTTTGGTTATACATGATTAGAATAACTCTAGAACATTTCAGTTTTGCAAATTGGTTGGAGTCTATTGGTGTCATTGACCATGGTTTTACTCATTTAAGGCAGAATTTCAGGTGTAATATGTTTGTCCTCAGTTCAATACCAAAAGGACAAATCTGCAGTGTACCAAAAGGAAGTTCATCATCAAAGTTAGCATATGGTATTGTCAAATGCATTAATATATGTACTTAATATATATGTTTATTTTTAAATTAGGTTGAAATTTATTTTCTCCATTTCTTAAAAATTATAGCAAAATACTTAAAATTATAATATGAAAATAGACAGTATAGCATGAAATAAATGTTAAATTTTTAAAACAATGACTTTAGGGTTCCAGCTTTTTCTGTCTTTTAGAACAAATTAGCCATTTTTTTTATCCTAAGAAAGGGTTGCATTGTAAAGCTGATCTACTACTAACCCATCAGAGAAAACACATGGGACTCATATCTAATTCTCTAATGTAGCCAAAAGTGCCATTTGTAAAACTACTTAATGATGGATGTTTTCTGAAGCTCTTTTGCCTGGAAAAAAAAAAAGTGCATTAAAAAGCTTTTTCTGTAGTGTCTTTGATTTGGAATCATTTCCTCACTACACAGTTACTGATGCGTGTTATGGAATAGTCTATATGGAAATATGCTATGTCGTTGTTTACTATTTTGAGAGAATGCTATTTTTTTGCTTTTTGGTTTTTTTTTCAACTAATTAGGAAATCAGTTACACAATTCAGTATGTGTAGGGTAGAAGTATGGAGATGAGTGGTTATTCAGACTACACGCAATATTAACCAAAAGGACTTTACATTTTTCTCTCATTTATTCACTTGCTCTTTCATTCATTCAAGAAACCTCACTGAGGACCTGTGTTTTGCTGGACAGTACATATAGGCCCTGGAAGTATAAAACTGAGTAGACTGGACCCTGGATTCAGCTCATCCTTCAAGAGTCACCTCTAGGCCTGTCTCCTAGAAGACTTCTCTCCATGGAGAGGTGGGAATATGAAATCCTGGGTTGATACGGGTGTTTTAATACCACAAACCACCATCCAACCCCAGGACCAGAACACTGACAACAACTTATATTTAAACTGTTGTCTCCTTCCCAATCCTGTCCCCCACTTTCCCTTACCCAAGGAAAGCACAATGGCAAATGTTGAGTTTACCATTCATTCTCTTGTTCTTTTTTTTTTTCTTTCTTCGGCTGTGCAGCAGTGAAAGCGCTGAGTCTTAACCACTGGACTGCCAGGGAGTTCCCCACTGTTCTTTTTGTTCTTAATCATTGTTTAGGTTTTTTAAAAAACGAACTTTATTAAAAGAACATCAAGTTTTATATAAACTTCTGGGACTTGCTTGTTTTCATTCAAGATTATATTACTAAGATTCTTCTAGATTTTTATATGTAGTTATAATTAATTCATTTTTTACAGCTTCATAAATTTCCAGAGCACAAATTTTGTCTGTTTTCTTGACAATGGGCATTTGGGTTGTTTCCATTGTTGTTGTTGTCATAAGTAGGATTACTATGAACATTCTGATATCATCTCCTGGGTACAAGTGTAGGAGTTTTTCTTCGGTATCCACAAGAATTTCTGAGTCATAGGAAATGTGAATACTGACTCTACAAGATCACATGTAACTAGTTTGCAAAGTGGTTGAACCAATGTAGTTGCCCATCTGAAATATAAAAGTGATATATGTTGATCAGTATCTTATCCAACACCTATATTCTGAAACTTCTTAATTTTTGTCAAATGTTTATTAGGTCAATGATATTGAGAATTCTCATTTGCTGCAAAGTTCATAAAGTTTAAAGCACAAAAAATGTAAGAAGTCGTTTGTGATCCTAACTTAGTATATCAGTGTCTTCTTTACGCACAGGATGTCTTTGAAACTTTTTACCCTACAACAACTCTATGATTTTGATGAAACAAGGATTACTGGAAGCCATGTAACATCTTCAAAAACACCCAACAAAGAATTTATTAAGCACCTACTATGGGCCTGTAACTAAATCTTTCCCAAACAGCAGTAAATAAGAAAGGTCCCAGTCCTTACGAAGTTTATATATTCTTGGGGGACTAAAAGAAGTTCTGCACCCAGTTCCATTGTGGGGGGTTCCTCCAGCACCATCAAGCGATGCTCCAACACCAACAAGGTGTCCTATAATTCAACCTAATTCTGACACTATCTACCCGGATACAGCATTAGATTCAACAGTTTAAGGGTTCAGACCTACAGGACTGCCCCTCCCCTTCACTTCAGCTGCCAATTGCAAGCCCAGGTTATCACCTGTGCTTCTGATTGAATGGATCAGAGGTTCTCATGACCCTTTCCTTGTGTTTGATTAATTTGCTAGAGCGGCACACAGAAAGCAGAGAAATGTTTTACTTATTAGATTACTGCTTTATTGTAAAAGGATATAACTCAGGAATGGACAGATGGAAGAGATGCACAGGGAATGGTAAGGGGAAAGGGCATGAAGCTTCCATGTCCTCTCAGAACATGCCACTCTCCCTAAATCTCCATGTGTTCAACAACCCCAAAGCTTTCCCAACCCCAATCTTTTTATTTTATTTCATTTATTATTTTAATTTTTGAATTTTATTTTTTAACACAACAGGTTCTTATTAGTTATCTATTTTATACATATTAGTATATATATGTCAATCCCAATCTTCCAATTCATCCCACCACGACCACCAAACCCGCCGCTTTCCCCCCTTGGTGTCCATACATTTGTTCTCTACATCTGTGTCTCTATTTCTGCCCTGCAAACAGGTTCATCTGTACCATTTTTCTAGGTTCCACATATATGTGTTAATATATGATATTTGTTTTTCTCTTTCTGACTTACTTCACTCTGTATGACAGTCTCTAGATCCATCCACGTCTCTACAAATGACCCAATTTCGTTCCTTTTTATGACTGAGTAATATTCCATTGTATGTGTGTACCACAACTTCTTTATCCATTCATCTGTCGATGGACACTTAGGTTGCTTCCATGTTCTAGCTATTGTAAATACTGCTGCAATGAACACTGGGGTGCATGTATCTTTTTGAATTATGGTTTTCTCTGGGTATATGCCCAGTAGTGGGATTGCTGGGTTATATGGTAATTCTATTTTTACTTTTTTAAGGAACCTCCATACTGTTCTCCATAGTGGCTGTATCAATTTACATTCCCACCAACAGTGCAAGAGGGTTCCTTTTTCTCCACACCCTCTCCAACATTTGTTGTTTGTACATTTTCTGATGATGCCCATTCTAACTGGTGTGAGGTGATACCTCATTGTAGTTTTGATTTGCCATTCTCTAATAATTAGTGATGTTGAGCAGCTGTTCATGTGCTTCTTGGCCATCTGTATATCTTCTTTGGAGAAATGTCTATTTAGGTCTTCTGCCCATTTTTGGATAGGGTTGTTTGTTTTTTTAATATTGAGTGGCATGAGCTCTTTATATATTTTGGAGATTAATCCTTTGTCGGTAGATTCATTTGCAAATATTTTCTCCCATTCTGAGGGTTGTCTTTTCGTCTTGTTTGTAGTTTCCTTTGCTGTGCAAAAGCTCTTAAGTTTCATTAGGTCCCATTTGTTTATTTTTGTTTTTATTTCCATTTCTGTAGGAGGTGGGTCAAAAAGGATCTTGCTGTGATTTATGTCATAGAGTGTTCTGCCTATGTTTTCCTCTAAGAGTTTTATAGTGTCCGGTCTTACATTTAGGTATCTAATCCATTTTGAGTTTATTTTTGTGTATGGTGTTAGGGAGTGTTCTAATTTCATTCTTTTACATGTAGCTGTCCAGTTTTCCCAGCACCACTTATTGAAGAGACTATCTTTTCTTCATTGTGTATCCTTGCCTCCTTTGTCATAGATTAGTTCACTGTAGGTGTGTGGGTTTATCTCTGGGCTTTCTATCCTGTTCCATTGATCTATGATCTGTTTTCTGTGGCAGTACCATATTGTCTTGATTACTGTAGCTTTGTAGTATAGTCTGAAGTCAGGGAGCCTGATTCCTCCAGCTCCATTTCTTTCTCAAGATTGCTTTGGCTATTCAGGGTCTTTTGTGTTTCCATACAAATTGTGAAATTTTTTGTTCTAGTTCTGTGAAATATGCCATTGGTAGTTTGATAGCGATTGCATTGAATCTGTAGATTGCTTTGGGTAGTATAGTCATTTTTACAATGTTGATTCTTCCGGGCTTCCCTGGTGGCGCAGTGGTTGAGAGTCCACCTGCCAATGCAGGGTACATGGGTTCGTGCCCCGGTCCGGGAAGATCCCACATGCTGCAGAGCGGCTGGGCCCGTGAGCCATGGCCGCTGGGCCTGCGCGTCCGGAGCCTGTGCTCCGCAACAGGAGAGGCCACAACAGTGAGAGGCCCGCGTACCGCAAAAAAAAAAAAAAAAAAAAAAAAAAAAAAAAAAAACCTACAATGTTGATTCTTCCAATCCAAGAGCATGGTATATCTCTCCCTCTGTTTGTATCATCTTTAATTTATTTCATCACTGTCTTATAGTTTTCTGCATACAGGTCTTTTGTCTCCTTAGGTAGGTTTATTCCGAGGTATTTTATTCTTTTTGTTGCAATGGTAAATGGGAGTGTTTCCTTAATTTCTCTTTCAGATTTTTCATCATTAGTGTATAGGAATGCAAGAGATCTCTGTGCATTAATTTTGTATCCTGCAACTTTACCAAATTCATTGATTAGCTCTGGTAGTTTTCTGGTAGCATCTTTAGCATTCTCTATGTATAGTATAATGTCATCTGCAGTGACAGTTTTACTTCTTCTTTACCAATTTGGATTCCTTTTATTTCTTTTTCTTCTCTGATTGCCATGGCTAGGACTTGTAAAATTATGTTGAATAATAGTGGTGTGAGTGGACATCCTTGTCTTGCTCCTGATCTTAGAGGAAATACTTTCAGTTTTTCACCATTGAGAATGACGTTTGCTGTGGGTTTGTTGTATATGGACTTTATTATGTTGAGGTAGGTTCCCTCTATGCCCACTTTCTGAAGAGTTTTTTTATCATAAATTGGTGTTGAATTTTGTCAAAAGCTTTTTCTGCATCTATTGAGATGATCATGTGGTTTTTCTCCTTCAACTTGTTAATATGGTTTATCACATTGATTGATTTGCGTACATTGAAGAATCCTTGCATCCCTGGGATAAATCCCACTTGATCATGGTGTATGATCCTTTTAATGTGCTGTTGGATTCTCTTTGCTAGTATTTTGTGGAAGATTTTTGCATCTGTATTCATCAGTGACATTGGTCTGTAATTTTCTTTTTTTGTAGTATCTTTGTCTAGTTTTGGTATCAGTGTGATGGTGGCCTCGTAGGATGAGTTTGGGAGTGTTCATTCCTCTGCCGTTTTTTGGAAGAGTTTGAGAAGGATGGGTGTTAGCTCTTCTCTAAATGTTTGATAGAATTCACCTGTGAAGCCATCTGGTCCTGGACTTTTGTTTGTAGAACATTTTTAATCACAGTTTCAATTTCATTACTTGTGATTTATCTGTTCACATTTTCTATTTCTTCCTGTTTCAGTCTTGGAAGTTTATACCTTTCTAAGAATTTGTCCATTTCTTCCAGGTTGTCCATTTTATTGGCATAGAGTTGCTTGTAGTAGTCTCTTAGGATGCTTTGTATTTCTGTGGTCCATTGTAACTTCTCCTTTTTCATTTCTAATTTTATTGATTTGAGTCCTCCCCCTCTTTTTTTTGATGAGTCTGGCTAAAGGTTTATCAATTTTGTTTATCTTCTCAAAGAAACAGCTTTTAGTTTTATTAATGTTTGCTATTGTTTTCTTTGTTTCTATCTCATTTATTTCTGCTCTGCTCTTTATGATTTCTTTCCTTCTACTAACTTTGGGTTTTGTTTGTTCTTCTTTCTCTAATTCCTTTAGGTGTAAGGTTAGAGGGTTTATTTGAGATTTTTCTTGTTTCTTAAGGTAGGCTTGTATTGCTATAAAACCTGTAACTGATTTCTAATCTCATAGCATTGTGGTCAGAAAAGATGCTTGATATGATTTCAACTTTCTTAAATTTACCAAGGCTTGATTTGTGACCCAAGATGTGATCTATCCTGGAGAATGTTCCGTGTGCACTTGAGAAGAAGTGTAATCTGCTGTTTTTGGATGGAATGTCCTATAAATATCAATTAAATATATCTGGTCTATTTTGTCATTTAAAGCTTGTGTTTCCTTATTGATTTTCTGTCTGGATGATCTGTCCATTGGTGTTAGTGAGGTGTTAAAGTCCCCCACTCTTACTGTGTTACTGTTGATTTCCTCTTTTATAGCTGTTAGCAGTTGCCTTATGTATTGAGGTGCTCATATGTTGGGTGCATATATATTTAAAATTGTTATATCTTTTTCTTGGGTTGATCCCTTGATCATTATGTAGTGTCCTTGCTTGTCTCTTGCAACATTCTTTATTTTAAAGTCTATTTTGTCTGATATGAGTATAGCTACTCCAGCTTTCTTTTGATTTCCATTTGCATGGAATATCTTTTTCCATCCCCTCACTTTCAGTCTGTATGTGTCCCTAGGTCTGAAGTGGGTCTCTTGTAGACAGCATATATATGGGTCTTCTTTTTGTATCCATTCAGCAAGCCTATGTATTTTGGTTGGAGCATTTAATCTATTCACGTTTAAGGTAATTATCAATATGTATGTTCCTATTACCATTTTCTTAATTATTATGGGTTTGTTTTTGTAGGTCCTTTTCTTCTCTTGTGTTTCCCACTTAGAGAAGTTCCTTTAGTGTTTGTTGTAGAGCTGGTTTTGTGGTGCTGAATTCTCTTAGCTTTTGCTTGTCTGTAAAGCTTTTGATTTTTCTGTCGAATCTGAATGAGATCCTTGCCGGGTAGAGTAATCTTGGGTGTATGTTTTTCCCTTTCATCACTTTAAATATATCGCCCCACTCCCTTCTGGCTTGTAGAGTTTCTGCTGAGAAATCAGCTGTTAACCTTCTGGGAGTTCCCTTGTATGTTATTTGTCGTTTTTCCCTTGTTGCTTTCAATAAATTTTCTTTTCCTTTAATTTTTGTCAATTTGATTACTATGTGTCTCAGAGTGTTTTTCCTTGGGTTTATCCTGCCTGGGACTCTCTGCACTTCCTGGACTTGGGTGGCTATTTCCTTTCCCATGTTAGGGAAGTTTTCAACTCTAATCTCTTCAAATATTTTCTCGGGTCTTTTCTCTCTCTCTTCTCCTTCTGGGACCCCTATAATGTGAATGTTGGTGCCTTTAATGTTGTCCCAGAGGTCTCTTGGGCTGTCTTCATTTCTTTTCATTCTTTTTTCTTTATTCTGTTCGACAGCAGTAAATTCCACCATTCTGTCTCCCAGGTCACTTATCCGTTCTTCTGCTTCAGTTACTCTGCTATTGATTCCTTCTAGTGTATTTTTCATTTCAGTTATTGTATTGTTCATCTCTGTTTGTTCTTTAATTCTTCTAGGTCTTTGTTAAACATTTCTTGCACCTTCTTGATCTTTGCTTCCATTCTTTTTCTGAAGTTCTGGATCATCTTCACTATCATTATTCTGAATTCTTTTTCTGGAAGGTTGCCTGTCTCCACTTCATTTAGGTGTTTTTCTGGGGTTTTATCTTGTTCCTTCATCTGGTACAAAGTCCTCTGCCTTTTCATTTTGTCTATCTTTCTTTGAATGTGGTTTTCCTTCCACATGTTCCAGAGTTGTAGTTCTTACTTCTGCTCTCTGCCCTCTGGTGGATGAGGCTATCTAAGTAGCATGTTCAAGCTTTCTGATGAGAGGAACTGGTGGTGTGTAGAGCTGGGTGTTGCTCTGGTGGGCAGAGCTCAGTAAAACTTTTATCCACTTGTCTGCTGATGGGTGGGGTTGGGTTCCCTCCCTGGTGGTTGTTTGGCTTGAGGCAACCTAGCACTGGAGCCTACCTGGCTCTTTGGTGGGACTAATGGCGGACTCTGGGAGGGCTCACGCCAAGGAGTACTTCCCAGAACATCTACTGCCAGTGTCCTTGTCCACACGGGGAGCCACAGCCATCCCCCCACCTCTGCAGGAGACCCTCCAACACTAGCAGGTAGGTCTGGTTCAGTCTCCTATGGGGTCACTGCGCATTCCCCTGGGTCCCGATGCACACACTACTTTGTGTGTGCCCTCCAAGAGTGGAGTCTCTGTTTCCCCCAGTCCTGTCAAAGTCCTACAATCAAATCCCGCTAGCCTTCAAAGTCTGATTCTCTGAGAATTCCTCCTCCCATTGCCGGACCCCCAGTTGGGAAGCCTGACGTGGGGCTCAGAACCTTCAATCCAGTAGATGGACTTCTGTGGTATACGTGTTCTCCAGTTTGTGAGTCACCCACCCTGCAGTCATGGGATTTGATTTTATTGTGATTGCGCTCCTCCTACCATCTCATTGTGGCTTCTCCTTTGTCTTTGGATGTGGGGTATCTTTTCTGGTGAGTTCCAGTGTCTTCCTGTTGATGTTTGTTCAGCAGTTAGTTGTGATTCTGGTCCTCTCGACAGAGGGAGTGAGTGCATGTCCTTCTAGTCCACCATCTTCAAGAGCCAACCTTTTGATTTTTTAAATGGAGGTTTCGTTACACTGGCATGATTAATTAAATCTTTGGCCATTGGCAGTCAATTCAACCTCCAGTCCCTTTCCCCTCCCCAGAAATCAGGGAGGTGGGATTCAAAGTTCCAACCCTGTAATCACATGGTTGGTTCTTCTGGCAACCACCTTTAGGTGTGTGTGGAAAGTCACCTCATTAACATAACACAAGACACCTTTATTGCTCTCATCACTTAGGAAATTCCAAAGGTTTTAGGAGTTCTGTGCCAGAAATGTGACAAAGACCAAATATGTGTTACTAAGAATCACAACATCACAGAGACATAGAAAATAATTATATAAATAAAATAATTCATTTTAGATGGGGGTAAGTCATAAGACGTAAATGAAACCAGATGGAGTGATAGAGAATGACCGGGATTTCATGCGGTGGTTAGTGAAAACAGCTGCCACATTACTCATTTCCATTGGGGCACCTCTCACATGATGGTCCATGTGGACAGCGCCCCCTGGAGTTATGCATTGCAACAGCCTTGAGGAAAAGCTTCTACAAACTTGATGTTTTGAGTTAATGCCTAAAGGATGGGATTGAACCAGCCTTAAAGAAGGACTGCAGGTAAAGGAAGCAAGTCTAAAGGTACTGAAGCTAGAAAGGTTGTGAGGGTTAAGGGCTCTGGATACATACAGGCCTGGATTCAGATTCCAGCTGTAGCACTTAGGAGCACATCCAGTTACTCACCTCTGATGCATCAATTTCCTTGTCTGTAAAATGAGGATACCAGTACCCACCCCATTTGACTATGAAAATTAAATGAGATAGTGCGTGTAAAATGCTCACTCTTGTGCGTGATCCATACTAAATAACCAGTAATTGGATGTTTCTCTTGTTTTGTTTGTGTACTAAATAGAAAAGAAAATGCTCTCTGGACTTCCCTGGTGGCGCGGTGGTTGCGAGTCTGCCTGCCGATGCAGGGGACACGGGTTCGTGCCCTGGTCCGGGAAGATCCCACGTGCCGCGGAGCGGCTGGGCCCGTGAGCTGTGGCCGCTGAGCCTGCGCTTCCGGAGCCTGTGCTCCACAACGGGAGAGGCCACAGCAGTGAGAGGCCCGCGTACCGCAAAATAAAAAAAAAAAAAAGAAAATGCTCTCTGGAGAAGCTAGAGTTTTCCCTAAACTCATGTCAACTTACTTGTACCTGGGACTGGACTTCAGGCCCCCAAAATACTCGGTCAGTGCTCTTTTCAGTACATCTCTCTGTGCCTTGGGTTTCTCATTTTTGAGAAATAACAATCTCATAAGGCTCTTATGGAGATTAATGAGTTAATACATTTAAAGGTCTTGGTATAGTGCCTGGCAAGTAGTTAAGTACTCCAAAAACAACTAATGATAGCTATTGTTATCATTTTTAGTACTATACCATGCTGATTATCTGATACCTTGAAAGACCCACACGAATCCATAAGATCGCCTTTATATATTGTCCGTACCTATATGTTTTCATCACCGACAATAAGTTACTGAACCAAACTCAGGTTTGCTTTCCTGCGCACAGTAAAGCCAATCTACTGACACCAGGTTATGGTGAAGGAAAGGGCAGCATTTATTTTAACAGCGCCAATACAAGGAGGATGGGTGGCTCCTGCTCTAAAAACCCTGAACTCCCCAATGGTTTTCAGCTAAAAGTTTTTATAGGCATAATTTGGGTGAGGTCTGCAGGGTGTGTGGCTTTCTTCAGGTTGGTTGGTGGTGAGATAACTGGGTGGTACTCCAGGAATCTTGGGCTCAGCCTGAAGTTACCACCTGGGTGGGGGCCTTAGTTCCTGCAGAAGAACTCAATGATATTGTGATGTATATTCCTTGAGGAAGAACCAGGACCCTGCCTCAAGGCTGCACTGTTGTTGCTTGACTGCTCCTCCCTTGTTTCTGCATTTGCTCCCTTCCTGGTTTTGTTTTTTGTTTGTTTGTTTGTTTGTTTGTATATTGGTGGCTTGCGGGGATCTTAGTTCCCTGACTAGGGATTAAGCCTGGGCCTGGCAGTGAAAGCACTGGAGTCCTAACCACTGGTCTGCCAGAGAATTCCCTTCTGGCACTTTAAGATCCTATTAAGAAAGCATAGTCATCAATTGTTGTGCCCCACATTCCTTGGCAAACCCTATCTCTCAGGGTATATTGGAGACTTAGTTTTGATTCTAAAGGAAGTTCTTCTCCTGAGCACACCTTAATTGAGACGTCATTCCATCTGTCCATCTGTCTTTAGTGGGCAGCTTCCCAAGTCTAGAGATTTAGGATTCATGCCGGAATTATGTAAGCAAAGATCACCACCTTGTGCTTCTGTTGGCACAAGCTTTCTGCAGGCAGGGAGTGGAGACACAGGTTGCTGCTTGCCTTGTACATCTGACGAAGGTAGTGAGCAAAATAATGGAGTGCTCTGTGAGGAACTTGGCGAAGTGTCTCCTGTCCTTACATCTGGGATTTGACAACTCTTTTCCTTTGCCTGTCATTCTGACTTTCTTTCTTTGCCTCCCGGGACCCCATAGCATCTTCTAAATTCCCTTTGTTCCCTTGGGGTTAAACATTAAACTCATTTCTTCCTGAAGTCTGAAATGTCTGGGTCCACAGAGGCCAGTTCATAATATAAACTTTATGAAGGTGGCTAGTGACACGTCTTGAGATCCAACCTGAGTGGATGGGTCTTGGGTGGATAGGCCAGTGAGGAGGAGAAAGGAAGGGAGAAGAAGGGCATTGGTTCTGTTACCCTAACTTTGAAAATGTGTATGTGAATGTGGCCAAAACTCTGAGAGGAGCCCAGATTTTACAAGTTCTGGATGTTTCTGCCACCGTGAAATGTGAAGAAGTAGAATACTTGCCCTTATTCTTGAGCCTGGGAAACCCATGGGCCATGTGACTCGGGAACATGAAGGTGCATTCATGATTAAGCAGAGAGGCTCCCAGGTCTGGTGTTTCATAGCAGGAAAGGGAAGGAAACAAATGCTGTGAGCTCTAAGGAAGACGAGTCTGCACATGTCAGACCAGCCGGTCTGTGTGAGACAAAGAACCCCTGTTTTTTTCAGATTTTCTTTCAGCCAATCTGAGCTACATTGGGTATGAAAAACTGTTTCTAGTGCTTTCCTTGCTTGAAACAGAATGAGGGGAGTTCCCTGGTGGCCCAGTGGTTAGGACTCCGCATTTCCAGGGACACGGGTTTGATCCATGGTTGACCCCACAAGCCACGTGGTGCAGCCAAAGAAAGGAAAAAAAGAAGGGGAACGAGGAGGAGGTCCTGTACCATCTTTTTGTTTATTATCACCAGCTGGTAATCCACTCACTTCCTTCTCTCCTTACCAGTCCATGGTCTTTGTTTTCCTTCTTGCTGACGAGAATTAGCTTGTCCCGTACTCCACACTTCCACATGAGTGTATAAATGGAAACAAAAGTATGAAATCACAATCATCTCTTTTTACATTGGTAAGAGACTTTGTAAATTTGCTGGTTTATTCTGTCATTCTATGAATGGAGAAACAGTCCTAGAAAAATTAATAAGAATAACAATAAACAATAATAGCTAAAGTTTATTGCACTCTCAATATATACCAGCTAGTCTGTTGTTTTCTAGGGATGATCTAACGTAACTCCATAAGGTAGGTTCTAGTAAAAATCCTCATTTTATAGGCAAGGAGCTCTCTAGGGAGGTGGAGTTGGTGGCACGAGGCCACACACCAGCCAACTGGTGGGTCAGAATTGGAACCAGTCACTGACTACTGATGGTATCTGGCTCCTGTGGCCGCCCGGGTGGCCCAAGGATCCAAGATCACACATGCTCGTAGTAGCAGAGAACCACTGAGAGCCAGAACTAGCTCCTTGCAAGGACTCCACTTCCTTGATGTTGCTGTGGGGTCCACACGCATCATTGCACTCCTCAGCTGTGATGATCCAGGGCTCATTCCCCTTCCCTGGTGGCTGCTGTTTCACGCTGACTTTCCTCCTGCAGACATCAGGGGTTACGCCTGTTTTCCTCTTTCTTCTCAACGTCACTACGCATCATTTGGTTCATCCTTAGGGTTTCCTTTGTTACAAAACTGGGGTGTGTGTGTGTGGCTATTTTTCCAAGATGCTCTTCTGCAAGCAAACACTCAGACACTTTTGTTCTCATGCATGCATTTCATTTCATTCATTCAACACATAATAATAATAATTTTTTTAAAAAAAAGTAACTTGGGAGCCCTAGAGGATAGGAACTACATCAACAAATCCTATATCTCCAGGACCTAAGAAGGTCCCCAGCACACAGTAACCTCTCAATTAATGTTTGTTAAATAAAAGTTTGTGTTTGTAAAAATCTCAAATTTACAATATACTTTCCTGAGATGGAAGTGGCTGCGAAGCCTTGCTGCCTCCTCTTTCCTGCCTTATTTCTTAGACGGCCTGTGAGAGGCACTCCACCCCCCTTTTCATTCATTCCTGGAAGCAGCCTTGTGTGTATCTTAGTTTTCCCTAGGTCCTCCCATAAGGCCAGACTGACATCTACTGGAGCACAGGAAACCTTCAGTCTGGCATCTTTCTTGAAGCTTAGAGAAAAGAAAGTGAACTTACAGCAAGGACAGAGGACAGACAAAGGGAACTTCTTTTCTTTTGTAATCCCCTACCCCTATCTTGTCCCCCCCTGCTTCCCTCTCCCCACTG